>NC_053390.1:199349746-199949746 GCF_905171765.1 Bufo bufo
TTGGGAATGAGGATCTGTGTTTGACCTCATTCCCAGGGTGGCTTTACTGCTGGGTGGCTCCCTGCTCCTAAGTCTGCCTTGAGCGCCGAGCTGATCACTCGGTGCTCAACTGGTTGGTCTGTCGGTCATGTGACGCTGGCCACGTCACATGACCCTCACTCCCCACTATAAATACAGGCAGCCTGCTAGCCACAGGTTGCCTGTTAATTTCTAGGTTCCTGGCTATTTGTTGGACTACTGAATACTCACCTGATTCCGTTGCCTGGCGATCCTTTGCCTGCTCCTCCTGTACTGCGCATCCGTCCTGGTATTGTGAACTCGGCTCCCACCTGACTACTCTCTTAGGACTCCTCTTGTACTTCTCTACTCTCCTGGTATTTGACCCTGGCTTCTCCTGACCATTCTTTCCTTAACCCTTTGTACTGCGTAGCTCTGTTGGTTCTGACCCGGTCCGTTCATGTTCCGTATTTTGTCTTGTCTGTCTTCCCTGCATGTATCCTAAGTTAGGGACTGTCGTCCAGTTGTCCCCTGTCATCAGGACTCGTGAGGCAAGTAGGCAGGGCCAGGGGTGAGGGTGGAGCGCAGTGGTCACTATCCTTCCCCCTGTGTGTGTGTGGACGTGACCGTTACATTATTGTGTGACATTATTCAGGATGGCTGTTGTGTAGGTTACAGACGACCACCATCACTAGGACTATTACTTTCTACTAGCTCAGGGGTCAGCAATAGAGTTGAGCGAACACCTGGATGTTCGGGTTCGAGAAGTTCGGCCGAACTTCCCGGAAATGTTCGGGTTCGGGATCCGAACCCGATCCGAACTTCGTCCCGAACCCGAACCCCATTGAAGTCAATGCGGACCCGAACTTTTGGGCACTAAAAAGGCTGTAAAACAGCCCAGGAAAGAGCTAGAGGGCTGCAAAAGGCAGCACCATGTAGGTAAATCCCCTGCAAACAAATGTGGATTTAAAAAAAAAAAATTTAAAAAAAAAAATTAACCAATATCAATTGGACAGAGGTCCCATAGCAGAGAATCTGGCTTCACGTCAGCAGAGAATCAGTCTCTACATGCCATAGCAAAGAATCTGGCTTCATGTCAGCAGAGAATCAGTCTCTTCATGCCATAGCAGAGAATCTGGCTTCATGTCAGCACAGAATCAGTCTTCATGTCATAGCAGAGAATCAGGCTTCACGTCACCCACCACTGGAACAGGCCACTGTCACACATTTAGGCCCCGGCACCCAGACAGAGGAGAGAGGTCCCGTAACAGAGAATCAGGCCTTATGTCAGCGCAGAATCAGTCTTCACGTCATAGCAGAGAATCAGGCTTCACGTCATCCACCACTGGAACAGGCCACTGTCACATATTTAGGCCCCGGCACCCAGACAGAGGAGAGAGGTCCCGTAACAGAGAATCTGGCCTTATTTCAGCACAGAATCAGTCTTCATGTCATAGCAGAGAATCAGGCTGCACGTCACCCACCACTGGAACAGGCCACTGTCACATATTTAGGCCCAGGCACCCAGGCAGAGGAGAGAGGTCCCGTAACAGAGAATCTGGCCTTATGTCAGCATAGAATCAGTCTTCATGTCATAGCAGAGAATCAGGCTTCACGTTACCCACCGCTGGAACAGGCCACTGTCACACATTTAGGCCCCGGCACCCAGACAGAGGAGAGAGGTCCCGTAACAGAGAATCTGGCCTTATGTCAGCGCAGAATTAGTCTTCATGTCATAGCAGAGAATCAGGCTGCACGTCACCCACCACTGGAACAGGCCACTGTCACACATTTAGGCCCGGCACCCAGACAGAGGAGAGAGGTCCCGTAACAGAGAATCTGGCCTTATGTCAGCGCAGAATCAGTCTTCATGTCATAGCAGAGAATCAGGCTTCACGTCACCCACCACTGGAACAGGCCACTGTCACATATTTAGGCCCCGGCACCCAGACAGAGGAGAGAGGTCCCGTAACAGAGAATCTGGCCTTATGTCAGCGCAGAATCAGTCTTCATGTCATAGCAGAGAATCAGGCTTCACGTCACCCACCACTGGAACAGGCCACTGTCATATATTTAGGCCCCGGCACCCAGACAGAGGAGAGAGGTCCCGTAACAGAGAATCTGGCCTTATGTCAGCGCAGAATCAGTCTTCATGTCATAGCAGAGAATCAGGCTTCATGTCACCCACCACTGGAACAGGCCACTGTCACATATTTAGGCCCCGGCACCCAGACAGAGGAGAGAGGTCCCGTAACAGAGAATCTGGCCTTATGTCAGCACAGAATCAGTCTTCATGTCATAGCAGAGAATCAGGCTTCACGTCACCCACCACTGGAACAGGCCACTGTCACATATTTAGGCCCAGGCACCCAGGCAGAGGAGAGAGGTCCCGTAACAGAGAATCTGGCCTTATGTTAGCACAGAATCAGTCTTCATGTCATAGCAGAGAATCAGGCTTCACGTCACCCACCACTGGAACAGGCCACTGTCACACATTTAGGCCCCGGCACCCAGACAGAGGAGAGGTTCATTCAACTTTGGGTTGCCCCGCAATATAATGGTAAAATGAAAATAAAAATAGGATTGAATGAGGAAGTGCCCTGGAGTAGAATAATATATTGTTAAGGGGAGGTAGTTAATATCTAATCTGCACAAGGGATGGACAGGTCCTGTGGGATCCATGCCTGGTTCATTTTTATGAACGTCAGCTTGTCCACATTGGCTGTAGACAGGCGGCTGCGTTTGTCTGTAATGACGCCCCCTGCCGTGCTGAATACACGTTCAGACAAAACACTGGCCGACGGGCAGGCCAGCACCTCCAAGGCATAAAATGCTGGACAATTTGGAGACCCAGAAGTTGAATGGGGCGAACCATCAGTCAGTACGTGGAGGGGTGTGCACAGGTACTGTTCCACCATGTTAGTGAAATGTTGCCTCCTGCTAACACGTTCCGTATCAGGTGGTGGTGCAGTTAGCTGTGGCGTGGTGACAAAACTTTTCCACATCTCTGCCATGCTAACCCTGCCCTCAGAGGAGCTGGCCGTGACACAGCTGCGTTGGCGACCTCTTGCTCCTCCTCTGCCTTCGCCTTGGGCTTCCACTGGTTCCCCTGTGACATTTGGGAATGCTCTCAGTAGCGCGTCTACCAACGTGCGCTTGTACTCGTGTATCTTCCTATCACGCTCCAGTGTAGGAAGTAAGGTGGGCACATTGTCTTTGTACCGGGGATCCAGCAGGGTCGAAACCCAGTAGTCCGCACACGTTAAAATGTGGGCAACTCTGCTGTCGTTGCGCAGGCACTGCAGCATGTAGTCGCTCATGTGTGCCAGGCTGCCCAGAGGTAAGGACAAGCTGTCCTCTGTGGGAGGCGTATCATCATCGTCCTGTGTTTCCCCCCAGCCACGCACCAGTGATGGGCCCGAGCTGCTTTGGGTGCCACCCCGCTGTGAACATGCTTCATCCTCATCCTCCTCCACCTCCTCCTCATCCTCGTCCTCCTCGTCCTCCAGTAGTGGGCCCTGTCTGGCCACATTTGTACCTGGCCTCTGGTGTTGCAACAAACCTCCCTCTGAGTCACTTCGAAGAGACTGGCCTGAAAGTGCTAAAAATGACCCCTCTTCCTCCTCTGCCACCTCCTCTTCCATCATCGCCCTAAGTGTTTTCTCAAGGAGACATAGAAGTGGTATTGTAACGTGGATAACGGCGTCATCGCCACTGGCCATGTTGGTGGAGTACTCGAAACAGCGCAACAGGGCACACAGGTCTCGCATGGAGGCCCAGTCATTGGTGGTGAAGTGGTGCTGTTCCGCAGTGCGACTGACCCGTGCGTGCAGCAGCTGAAACTCCACTATGGCCTGCTGCTGCTCGCACTGTCTGTCCAGCATGTGCAAGGTGGAGTTCCACCTGGTGGGCACATCGCATATGAGGCGGTGAGCGGGAAGGCCGAAGTTACGCTGTAGCGCAGACAGGCGTGCAGCAGCAGGGTGTGAACGCCGGAAGCGCGAACAGACGGCCCGCACTTTATGCAGCAGCTCTGACATGTCGGGGTAGTTGCGAATGAACTTCTGCACCACCAAATTCAGCACATGCGCCAGGCAAGGGATGTGCGTCAAACCGGCTAGTCCCAGAGCTGCAACGAGATTTTGCCCATTATCGCACACCACCAGGCCGGGCTTGAGGCTCACCGGCAGCAACCACTCGTCGGTCTGTTGTTCTATACCCCGCCACAACTCCTGTGCGGTGTGGGGCCTGTCCCCCAAACATATGAGTTTCTGAATGGCCTGCTGACGTTTACCCCGGGCTGTGCTGAAGTTGGTGGTGAAGGTGTGTGGCTGACTGGATGAGCAGGTGGAAGAAGAGGAGGAGGAAGCTGAGTAGGAGGAGGAGGAGACAGGAGGCAAAGAATGTTGCCCTGCGATCCTTGGCGGCGGAAGGACGTGTGCCAAACAGCTCTCCGCCTGGGGCCCAGCCGCCACTACATTTACCCAGTGTGCAGTTAGGGAGATATAGCGTCCCTGGCCGTGCTTACTGGTCCACGTATCTGTGGTTAGGTGGACCTTGCCACAGATGGCGTTGCGCAGTGCACACTTGATTTTATCGGACACTTGGTTGTGCAGGGAAGGCACGGCTTTCTTGGAGAAGTAGTGGCGGCTGGGAACAACATACTGTGGGACAGCAAGCGACATGAGCTGTTTGAAGCTGTCTGTGTCCACCAGCCTAAATGACAGCATTTCATAGGCCAGTAGTTTAGAAATGCTGGCATTCAGGGCCAGGGATCGAGGGTGGCTAGGTGGGAATTTACGCTTTCTCTCAAATGTTTGTGAGATGGAGAGCTGAACGTTGCCGTGTGACATGGTTGAGATGCTTGGTGACGCAGGTGGTGGTGTTGGTGGTACATCCCATGTTTGCTGGGCGGCAGGTGCCAACGTTCCTCCAGAGGCGGAGGAAGAGGCCGAGGCGGCGGCAGCAGCAGAAGAGGCCGAGGCGGCAGCAGCAGAAGAGGTAGCAGGGGGAGCCTGAGTGACTTTGTTTTTAAGGTGTTTACTCCACTGCAGTTCATGCTTTGCATGCAGGTGCCTGGTCATGCAGGTTGTGCTAAGGTTCAGAACGTTAATGCCTCGCTTCAGGCTCTGATGGCACAGCATGCAAACCACTCGGGTCTTGTCGTCAGCACATTGTTTAAAGAAGTGCCATGCCAGGGAACTCCTTGAAGCTGCCTTTGGGGTGCTCGGTCCCAGATGGCAGCGGTCAGTAGCAGGCGGAGTCTCTTGGCGGCGGGTGTTCTGATTTTGCCCACTGCTCCCTCTTTTGCTACGCTGTTGGCTCGGTCTCACCACTGCCTCTTCCTCCGAACTGTGAAAGTCAGTGGCACGAACTTCATTCCATGTGGGGTCTAGGACCTCATCGTCCCCTGCATCGTCTTCCACCCAGGCTTGATCCCTGACCTCCTGTTCAGTCTGCACACTGCAGAAAGACGCAGCAGTTGGCACCTGTGTTTCGTCATCATCAGAGACGTGCTGAGGTGGTATTCCCATGTCCTCATCATCAAGAAACATAAGTGGTTGTGCGTTAGTGCATTCTATCTCTTCCACCCCTGGAAAAGGGCTAGGTGGATGCCCTTGGGAAACCCTGGCAGCAGAGTCTTCAAACAGCATAAGAGACTGCTGCATAACTTGAGGCTCAGACAGTTTCCCTGATATGCATGGGGGTGATGTGACAGACTGATGGGCTTGGTTTTCATGCGCCATCTGTGCGCTTTCTGCAGAAGACTGGGTGGGAGATAATGTGAACGTGCTGGATGCACTGTCGGCCACCCAATTGACTAATGCCTGTACCTGCTCAGGCCTTACCATCCTTAGAACGGCATTGGGCCCCACCAAATATCGCTGTAAATTCTGCTGGCTACTGGGACCTGAGGTAGTTGGTTCACTAGGACGTGTGGCTGTGGCAGAACGGCCACGTCCTCTCCCAGCACCAGAGGGTCCACTAACACCACCACGACCATGTCCACGTCCGCGTCCCTTATTAGATGTTTTCCTCATTGTTCCCGTTCACCACAATTTTGAAAATGGCAAATTTGGGAATAGTTTTTCAACCCAGAACAAAAACTGTGCTTTTACGGTCACTACAAATAACTTGACCAGCTAAAACAGTACAGATTTGGTTGAATAGAAATGTCAGGTCTATTTTTTAGGCGCTGGGTGACAGGCTCAACTTGCCCCTGATGTAGTTTATGGCCAAAAAATAACCACACTATTGATGGTTAAATGCACTTGGGTGACACAGGCTCAGCCTGCACCTGATGTAGTATATGGCCAAAAATTAACCACACTGTTGATGGTTAAATGCACTTGGGTGACACAGGCTCAGCCTGCACCTGATGTAGTATATGGCCAAAAATTAATTACACTGTTGATGGTTAAATGCACTTGGGTGACACAGGCTCAGCCTGCACCTGATGTAGTATATGGCCAAAAAATAACCACACTGTTGATGGTTAAATGCACTTGGGTGACACAGGCTCAGCCTGCACCTGATGTAGTATATGGCCAAAAAATTACCAGACTGTTGATGGTTAAATGCACTTCGGTGACACAGGCTCAGCCTGCAGCTGATGTAGGATATAGCAAAAAATAACCACACTATTGATGGTTAAAAGCACTTGGTGGTAGCTTGTGCTGGCGCACCACAAGCCACAAAATGGGCACGATCACCCCAGAAAAAAGTGATATAAAAACGCTCTGGGCAGCCTAAAAAAAGTGAGCAATTCGATATTAGCACTTCAATGATCCACAGCTGGAGATCGATCACAGAATGAAGTCTTTTGGAGAAGTTAATCTGCCTAATCTCGCCCTAACGTCGCAGCAGCAACCTCTCCCTATGCTTCAATTAGCAGAGTGACGTGCAGCGCTACGTGACCCAAGCTTATATAGAGGCTGGGTCACATGCTGCACTGGCCAATCACAGCCATGCCAATAGTAGGCAAGGCTGTGATGGCCTCTTGGGGCAAGCAGTATGACGCTTGTTGATTGGCTGCTTTGCAGCCTTTCAAAAAGCGCCAAGAAAGCGCCGAACACCGAACCCGAACCCGGACTTTTACGAAAATGTTCGGGTTCGGGTCCGTGTCACAGACACCCCAAAATTCGGTACGAACCCGAACTATACAGTTCGGGTTCGCTCATCCCTAGTCAGCAACCTCCAATACTCCAGCTGTGGTAAAACTACAATTCCCAACATGCTCCATTCTCTTCTATGGGAGTTCTGACAAAAGCCAAGCAAATAAGCATACTAGGAGTCATAGTTTTACCACAACTGGAGTGCCAAAGGTTTCTGATCCTTGTCCTAAGCAGCTTATATCTTTCCCCTATCAACAAAGAGTTGAGTGAATAAATCAGACACATTCAAGTGTGCTTCACATTCAAGTGTGCTTCACATCCTTGTAGAACCTGTTCACATGTATAATTTGGAAATACTTTTTAAGATGCTTAGAGCACCTGTACTTTTCAAATTAAAAACTACGATCATTTTAATAGTATGTTATTTGCATGATTTATTTGCATTATTATATGCATACAATGTAGCAAATATTACATAGGATGCACTTGTAGACTATTAACCCCTTAGCGACCAGCCTGTTTTGGGCCATACTGACCAAGCGTTTTTCTTCCTTTTTTCATTGTCACGTTACAAAAGCTATAACTTTTTTTTATTTTTCAGTCTATATAGCTTTATGAGGGCTTGTTTTTTGCGGGACAAGTTGTAGTGTTTAATGGCGCAGTTTTGGGGTACACATAACTTTCTGATTAACTTTTATTAACTCTTTCTGGGAGGGAGATGGGAAAAAAAGCAATACTGCCAATGGGTTTTTACGTTATATATTTTACGACGTTCATTTTTCAGTATAAATAACATAATATCTTTATTCTCTGGGTCAGTACGATTACAGTGATACCAAATACATAGTGGCGGGGGCCATTTACCTTGGCATGTAAAGTGTTAAACAGCCCGGATCAACACTCCTGCCTGTTCGGCCTGTTAGAACAGAGCCACAACTCTCTTGTAAGATCCAGGTCCCCGCTCGCCACCGTAAAAAGCGGCGGCCCAGCCTAAGGCTCCTTAGTGACCATTGTAAAAAGGCGTATGGGTGGTCAAAAGGGGGTTAAAAACGGAAGTGTTGCAACATTTAAATGACATCACTAATCCATACAGAACCAATATCTCCAATATTTCACTTCATTTTATAGAAACACACAATAAACCGACTAGGTAGTGTTGAGTGAATCGAAGCATCCAAAGTGGAATTCAATCCGAAGTTTAGGAAAAATTTGATTCGCCACAAATCTGAATGTCCTTGCACTTTGTGGTAACAAATTATTTTTTTAATATTTTTTTATTTATTTTTTCAAAAAAGGCGGCTGCAGGCGTTACACAATGAAAGTAAGAAACCAGGAAACGCAAGATCACCCATAATGCTGTGTAGCTAGCCAGTCCACAGGTAGCCATCACCTGTGATGTTACAGCCCTATAAAATCCACATCCCATGCAGTCTCCGCCATTTCACTGTGAACTAAGCGCTCATTATCTAGGGATAGTATTGCTGCTGAAAACAGTTTAACCACTTTCCGACCACCCATTGACTATAAACGCCCTGGGTGTTCAGGTTTATCTCTGATGGGACGTTTTAGAACGTCCTTTCAGAGATGGCAGCTGCACAATTAGCAGCAGTGACATCAGGGCACCCCAGAGAGAAGGCAGGGACTGTTCATGTGTGCCCCTGCCTTCTAGATCACTGTAAAGACAGAGCTGATTGAGTGCTGTGTATACAACAAGGAAGCGATATGCTGCTTCCTGTCCCGGCCCGCTGGTCATGTGACCCCTAAGCCGGAAACTGCAGGAGCTGCCGGGTCTTCCACAGACCTCGATCAGCCCTGCACTGAGGCTGTACAGTGCAGTATTATGCTGTACAGCCTCTCTGGGGGTGTACTTCCCCTGTAACTGGGGCTACTATGTCAGCCCCAGTTACAGGAGAAATCAATAGTGAAAAAAATTAAATAAAGTAAAGTTAAATGTACCCCAGAGGTTTTGTATGATCTTATGGGGGACACAAAGTGTAAAATAAAAAAATAAAAATAATAAAGTGTTTAAAAAAAAAAAAGTTTCACATATAAAAAGAATATTCCCCAATTAAGTAATTAAATGTTTTTTTTAAATAGAAAAAAAAATTGGACATATTTTGTATTGCTGCGTCCATGACGGCAGGCTCTTTAAAACTATCACAATATCTACCCCATCAGGTGAACGCCGTAAAAAATATAAATAATTAGCCAAAACAGCTTTTTTAGTTACCTCACCTCCCGAAAAACATAATGTTAATCGATCAAAAATTTGTATGTACCGCAAAATGGTAGCAATAAAAACGTCACCTCATCCCACAAAAAATGAGCCCCCACACAAGACCATAGCCAGAATTTTTTAAGGAGGCTCTAAGAATATTGCAACACAAAAGCATGATTTTTTTCTAAAAATGCTCTTATTGTGTAAAACATAAAAATAAAAAATAGACATATTTGGTATTGCTGCATTCGTAACAACTTTCTCTACAAAAATATCACATGATCTACCCCATCAAATGAGTGGCTTAATATAATTGTGACATAATATTAATCAAACAAAAGTCGTATGTAACCCAAAATGGTAAATAAATTACCTCATGCAACAAAAAACAAGCCCTCACAGAAGATCATAGCCAGAAAAATTAAAAAAATATTGCTCTAGGAAAATGGAAACACAAAAACATGATTTTTTTTCTAAAAATGTTCTTATTGTGTAAAACGTAAAAAAAAGGGAAAAAAAAAACTAGACATATTTGGTATCATTGCGTCCGTAACCACCGGATGTACAAAAATATTACATGATCTACTCTATCAAGTGAACGGTGTAAAAAATATATAGAAAAATTGCACCAAACAGTTTTTTTGTGACTTCCACTCCCAAAAAATAAGATAAAAAGCTACCAGAAAGCCAAATGTACCCCAAAATGGTTCCAATGAATACTAAAGCTTGTCCCACAAAAACTCTGATGCAGGTCAGTCAACAAAAAAGAAAAAAGTTATCGCTTTTAAACACCAGGACAGAAAATTCCATGTTAGAAAATCCAGATGCCGCTCCTTCCCTTCTGAGCCCTGGCGTATCCCCAAATAACAGTTTACGACCACAAGTGGGTAGAAAATAGTGGGGGGGGATATTATTATGTAATCTTTTGTAAAAACGATAGTTTGGGCCTAAAGCACCATTTTCTTGTAAAAAAAAAATAAAAAATTATTTTTCACAGCTAAGGAATATAAATTCTATGAAACACCTGTTCTGTGGTGTAGTTTGCAAAATGTGGTCACTTTTTGGGGGTTTTCACTGTGGGGGTAGCTCAGGGTCTCTTCAAATGCAACATAGCACCCTAAGACCATTCCAGCAAAATCTGCCCTCCAAAAATCATAGTGCGTTACTTTCCTCCTGCCGTGTGCCCATACAGATATGGGGTGTTTCTGTAAACTGCAGAATCAGGGTAATAAATCTTGACATTTGTTTTTGTTGGCAACACTTGGTGGGTTACAGGAAAATATTGATTAAAATGAAAAATCTGCAAAAACAAAAAAGTGAAATTTTGAAATGTCACCTCTATTTTGCTTTAATTCTTGTGGAAAGGGTTAACAACATTTCTTAAACCAGTTTTGAATACTTTGAGGGGTGTAGTTTCTAAAATGGGCTACTTATGTGTGGTTTCTATTATGTGAGCTCCTCAAAATGACTTCAGAACTGAATTGGTCCTTAAAAAAATTGATTTTGGAAATTTTCTTAAATTTTATTACAGTACCAAATTATGCCAACATAAAGTAGACATATGGTGAATGTTAATTAATGAGTATTTTATGAGGTATCACTATCTGTCTTAAAAGCAGAGATATTCAAATTAAAAAAACTGCATTTTTTAAAAAAATTTATAACTTTTGGATTTTTCTTTTTATAAATAAAGATGAAATATATTGATTCAAATTTACCGTTAACATGATGTACAATGTGCCATGAGAAAACAATCTCTTAATGTCTTGGATAACTTCCATAGTTATTACCACATAAAGTGACACATGTCAGATTTACAAAATTAGGCCTTGTAAGGAAGGAGGCAATGCTCTGTGCATCTTGTTCAACTGCTACAACATTCATAGTAATCTGTTATTTTACAGATAGACTTACTGTGCTTCAGAATTTAAGAGCAGTCTAATATCTCGCCACATGTATCTTGTTCAACTGCTGTGAGATTCATAAGTTAATCCGTTATTTTTCAGATAGACATACTGTACCTCAGCATTAATGGGCGGTATAATATATTGTTGCGTGCATCTTGTTCAAGTTCTGCGACATTCATAGATAATCTGTTACTTTACAGATAGACTTACTGTGCCTAAGTATTGAAGGGCAGTCTAATATATTGCTGCATGCATCTTGTTCAACTCCTGCCACATTCATAGTCAATCTGTTACTTTACAGATAGACTTACTGTGCGTACGTTTTGAAGGGCGGTCTAATATAGCCCCACGTGCATCTTGTTCAACTGCTGCCACATTCATAGTTAATCCGTTACATTACTGATGCAGTTAGTGTGCACTATAGACAATGATTGCCTGGGCTCTCCAAAGGCACAGGCAATGGCAAAAATGTTGCTGTGGCCGTCACAAGTAGCAGACCCTAGGATGGCCCTGAAAACGGGATATATTCCAACAATGTGGAATAGTGGTCTTGGATATGAACCTAGACTGCTATAAGTTGCCAAAAATAATAAACAATATTAGTGCCCCAATTAAAGTGACATGATCCACCAAATAATAGACAGCATAGGAATAATAATAATAATCTAAAGATTACCTTCATTTGATCTATGTGCACAGACCTGCCTGTACCTTATTTTATGGAAGCATAATAAACTGGACGTTTTATCTTGGAATTGGTGAGTGCCGCTGTCTCCTTTCATCTCTCCTTTGAATACACCACCGTGTCTATCTCAGCAGAGCACCACCGTATCCATTTGCTGAATCGCATCTCCTGTATCTTCCCTGCAATCCTGCATATTGGTCAGGTGTAGCAGTGCCGGCAGCGCTTTCTCCTCTTGATTGTTTTTATAATAATCTAAAGAAAATACATAATAATGAAAAATACTAAATGTCCTTAAACAGTCCTAAAGCGTTTCGCTTAATTGATTTCAGGCTTCTCAGGAGACACTCCAACACAAAAGACGCCTGTCACCTCAAAGATTGTCAAAAAAACTTAGAATAATTACAGATGCTAGGAGCACAGTACTCATTATCAGGATAATAGTGGACAGCTAAATAGCTAAATAGCTGATGAATCAATTAAGGTTCAGTTTGTGATCTGTACTATGATAACAACAGATATACCAAACATATCCATTATACAGATATCTCCTCCAATGCCTTATGATGACATTTCTCGTACAGGTACACTCCCCCACTCAAACATGCACCCTGATGGATTTTAAACAAGATAATAATAATCATGCACAAACAATGTAAACCCTGCCGATATATTCGGTTTTACAGTGAAAAAATATCGTATATATCGTATGTATTGAATATCTAAATCATATAGGCGTACTGTGGACATGAATCACCTGGTGCAAAGTGCACCCTGGATGTGTGTTATACTTGCGTGCCCATCACTGATAAGGATTGGCCCGAGTCAAATGCATCACAGGTCCCACAGGGAGTGGAGGGGCTGGCAGAGGTGTCTGCAGATGAGAAGCAGCGGGCGGCACCCCGCGCTTACAGCTTTTTATACCTCACTTCCGGGTTTCATCTAACGTCATGTGACTATCACCTGACTCACCGGATGGTCATGTAATCACGCTGGCTGGCGAAAGCACCGAAGTTTCAGTATTAATGTGGGGCTAGATGGTATCCCGATGATACTAAGGCAGAGGAAGGAGGGGGTTAATCTCAGGCTGTCTTATTCTTTAGGTACAGTACAGACCAAAAGTTTGGACACACCTTCTCATTCAAAGAGTTTTCTTTATTTTCATGACTATGAAAATTGTAGATTCACACTGAAGGCATCAAAACTATGAATTAACACATGTGGAATTATATACATAACAAACAAGTGTGAAACAACTAAAAATATGTCATATTCTAGGTTCTTCAAAGTAGCCACCTTTTGCTTTGATTACTGCTTTGCACACTCTTGGCATTCTCTTGATGAGCTTCAAGAGGTAGTCCCCTGAAATGGTTTTCACTTCACAGGTGTGCCCTGTCAGGTTTAATAAGTGGGATTTCTGTGATAGTCCTACTGAATAGACTGTTAGAATTTGTATTATGGCAAGAAAAAAGCAGCTAAGTAAAGAAAAACGAGTGGCAATCATTACTTTAAGAAATGAAGGTCAGTCAGTCAGCCGAAAAATTGGGAAAACTTTGAAAGTAAGGGCTATTTGACCATGAAGGAGAGTGATGGGGTGCTGCGCCAGATGACCTGGCCTCCACAGTCACCGGACCTGAACCCAATCGAGATGGTTTGGGGTGAGCTGGACCGCAAAGTGAAGCCAAAAGGGCCAACTAGTGCTAAGCATCTCTGGGAACTCCTTCAAGACTGTTGGAAGACCATTTCAGGGGACTACCTCTTGAAGCTCATCAAGAGAATGCCAAGAGTGTGCAAAGCAGTAATCCAAGCAAAAGGTGGCTACTTTGAAGAACCTAGAATATGACATATTTTCAGTTGTTTCACACTTGTTTGTTATGTATATAATTCCACATGTGTTAATTCATAGTTTTGATGCCTTCATAGTCATGAAAATAAAGAAAACTCTTTGAATGAGAAGGTGTGTCCAAACTTTTGGTCTGTACTGTATGTTAGACATTAATAAACAGCACCAACATACTGATAGCTGTATTAGATAAGATGGCCACAAACCTGATGATATATCAAAAAGTCTATATAGGAGTGATTGGTAAACATATTGGGGACATCTAGGTAAGGTTTTAACCCTAACAAAACTACATTAAGATACAAAAAATAAGGCTATTTGTCGATGTCTCTTTCCGAAATAGGGTGGTTTTTATATAGTTGTTCTCATCTCTTTCTAGGCGTGTATCTAGGAAAGTAATGGAGTTACGATGGATTTCAAACATAAAGAACAGACCTATGTGATTGAAATTTAGAATGTCCATAAATTGTTGAAAGTCTGTCTCTGTTCCTGACCATAGAAGTAACACATCATCTATGAGTCTGGACCAAAGAGTTATATATTTAGTCCAATGTGTCATGGAGTCTAAGAAGACCACCGTATCCTCCCACCAGCCCAGGAGCAGATTTGGATATGTTGGCGCACATGGGCTACCCATAGCGGTGCCCCTGAGCTGATGGTAGAAACGGTTCTCAAAGATGAAGTAATTATGTGTCAGAACAAAGTTAAGTAGTTGCAAAACGAATAGGTTATGTTGGTAAACATCCTTAGACCTGGAGTCTAGAAAATATTTAACTGCTGCTAGCCCCTTATTGTGAGGAATTGAAGTGTAGAGTGCCTCTACATCAATGGAGGCAAACCAACTATCTGGTTCTATAGTGATCCCTTCAAGTCGCTTTAAGAAATCAGTCGTATCTCGCAGATAAGAGGGTAGCGCTACCACAAAAGGGCGGAGTACCTGATCAATGTATGTATCTGCATGATGGGTTAAGCTATCAATCCCTGAGACAATAGGTCGTCCCTTTAGGGGATTGGTCCCTTTATGGAGTTTCGGGAGCCCATAGAATGTTGCTGTTTTAGGGAATGTCGGTAACAAATACTCAAACTCTTTGCGAGCTATACATTTATCTTCCTGGGCCTCACGTAATATCTGAGATAGTTCAGATGAATATTTTATGGTAGGGTCTACTTTTAATAGTTCATAGTTTTTACTATCTGATAGCAAAGATAGTGTCATATCCCTATATTGTTGGAGGGAGAGGATAACAATGTTTCCTCCTTTATCTGACGACTTCACTATTATATTCCTGTTTTTGCTAAGCTCTTTTAATGCCTCCATTTCTGCTCGAGTATAGTTTTTATTTGGACAGGTGTATGCTATTCTCTCCAAGTCCCGTGTGACTGATCTCAAAAATAAATCGATATTTGCTTCATTCAATGTTTTTGGTGGCATTTTAATACTTTTATTTCTCAGAGTCGTGAATGGGCCCTGTCCAGTAGGTCGTTCATTTTCATCCAATAGATGTATTAGGTTATCAAAACCTACATCAGCCCAATTCAGAGCATCTCTTCTTGTCAGACGTGGCAACAATCTTTTGCCATCGAAGTTTCCTCTAGGCACAGTTCACAGAGGTCCTCCATCATATAACCTGTGCACAGCTAGGCATTGTCATGCTGTTCTGCAACTTGGTAAATGGAGCCACTCCAGGGAGGAACTGCTCGGCGTCATTAATAAAGAAATTGAAGACGGGCTGTCTCCTCCCCAACTGGAGATAAGAACCATGGTTACTAATAATGGGAAGAACATTTTGTCTGCGCTGCATTAAGGGGGGCTGACCCATGCACTCTGTATGGCGCACTTCTTCAATCCCGTTGTCACCCGTTACCTCAAGTCTTTCACTGAACTGCAAGAGGTGTTACAAAATGTCCAGGAAACTGTGCATGCTCTTCAACCACTCTTAGGGCTCTTTTACACGAGCTGATGCCGTGCGTGGAATCTGCTGCGTGAAAGACAGCCAAGCCCCGGTCTGGACAGCGGAGACATGGAGCATTAACATGATTGATAATGCTCCATGCCTTTCTGTGACCTTTTTACTATAAAATCACAGTGAGAATCAAAGTTGTCACCGTGATTTTGCAGTAAAAAGATCACAGAGAGGCATGGAGCATTAATAATCATGTTAATGCTCCGTGTCTCTGCTGTCCGGAGCTGGGCTTGGCTGTCTTTAACGCAGCGGATTCCACACATGGCATCCGCTCGTGTGAAAGACCCCTTACCCTGCAAAACATACCCTCCTTGAGCTGCAAATGAAAAATGCTCTTACCCAAAATCGCCTGATATGCGACGTTTCCACCTGTTGGAACTCCACTATCCATATATTAGACCGCCTGTATGACCAGAGGAAGGTGGTCAATGATTTCTTAATGCAGCAGATGGACAGGTCTACCCCCCCCCCCGTTATAACTTCCACGTTACGCAGTGGCAGCTCATGCATGACACATGCCATTTGCTCAGGCCCTTTGAGGAGACCACTTTATTTTTCAGCACAGCTACAGGGTGAATGATGTTATTTCACTCCTTCACGTCCTGGAGAGAATCCTGAGAAATCTGATAGGCGAGGTAACAGAAGATGTGGCGCATACATCTTACAACCACCTGAGCCTTGATGAGAATGAACTGGCAGAGCAGGAGGATGAGGAAGGAGGAGCTGGAAGGCGACGACGAAGACTATGCAGATGACCCCCGCCAGATCGTGGTAGTATGCAGTGGAGATGGAGGCCCTCCGAGTCCCTTGTGCAAATGGCCAGATGCATACTGTCATAGTTGTGTAATGACAGCCGCATTGTCAGGATTCAACAGAGGAACGCCTACTGGCTATCCACATTGTTAGACCCTCACTACCGGTCAAAAATGGGGGCATTTTTTTGACCTTCTGAGATGGATACAAAAATGAACTACTATAGAAACATGCTGTGTAGTCAATTGGTCGCTGCCAATGAGCACCATCGCCTGTCCTCAGGAAGGTCTGACCGGAGGAACCCTCTGAGCTCATGATCCACTGCCATGACTGTTGGGGGTGAGGCAAAGGCAGCACCAGCTCCATATGAAGCAACTTCAGTCTGAAGTTTCTGATGAGCAGTTTTCTTCTACTGAAGAAACCACCCAGCAGCAGTGGAACATCGAGCAGAACCTCAAACAGCACCTGTCATCATGATCCAAGATCCCCTGGACTACTGGGCATGCCAATTTAATGTGGGGCCGCAACTGGTCGAGTTGGGCATGCTTTCCTTCATGGCCAGTAGTGTGGCATCAGAGCAGGTGTTCAGTGTGGCGGGGGTGCATAGTTATCACTAAGAGAACTCGCCTTTCCTCCCAAATGTTGAGAGACTAACCTTCATAAAGATGAGTCAGGCATGGATCAACCAGGATTTCTGTTGCCTGATACAACAAAAAAGATCATTCTGCCACTAATCATCATACTGTAGTGTGCTGCCACACCGGAATATTTTGCGAAATGGGCCATTACTTCTGGTCACATGCATTCAGATGTAAATGGCCAAAATGGATTCAAATTGAATATAAGGCCTCTTTTACACGGTCAGTATTTTGAGTAAGTATTTGTGAGCCAAAAGCAGGAGTGGGTCCAAAACACAAAAAGAGATGCAAATATTTCTATTAAATTTTATCCTGTTTTTGGCTTACAAATGATCAAACTGATCAAATGCTGACCAAATACTGACCGTGTGAAGGAGGATGCTCAAAATACAGGATCTGCTTTTTTGGCCTGTTCTGAAGGTTCAGAAAAAGGGAAAAATAAACTGTCATGTGAACACAGCCTTACTGCCGCTGCAGCTGCCCCCTCCCCACTCTGTCATGGGGCCACTATTGTCCCTGTTACTGCCACTGCTGTTGGCTCCCATCACCACTCTGTTATGGAGCCACTATTGTTACTGTTATTGTCACTGCTGCTACTGCTACCCTCCCTACTCTGTCATGTGGCCACTACTGTCACTGGTACTGCCACTCCTGTCACCCTCTCCACTCTGTCGTGGAGCCACTACTTGAATCTTGGGGCACTACACAGTTAAGTCCACGGTAATAAATTAGACTGGATGCTAACATTGACCTGTAATACTAATGCACACTAAATCTACAGTTAACAGAAGGGATTAAAGAGCATGTGTTTGGACTACCACAACATGCATTAAAATAACATTTTTTTTCTCCACTACTTTATTGGCACTGCCTCCATTTTTTTTATTTTGTTCCGCTAAGGAGCCATTTGGACACAGCTTCTACAGAGGTGCGCACAGGTTTTTGGCTTTACTGAAGGGTGCTGTATGCTTTTCTTTTTGTTTAACAGAAAGGATTAGCTATGAATCTTGGTGCACTGCACAGTGATGTAGACAGCAATACATGCAGTTTAACTTCCAAGCCCTCACACTGAGATTCGGCCACCAAGTGGAATGAATATGACTAGGCAGAGTGACTTGGGTATACCTGATTTATAATAATTTGTGACAAATTATTTCAGAACAAATCTAATTTTTTGTTGAGGTTCGGGGAATCAGCTGAATTGAATTTTTCAAAACTTCACTCATCTCTACCATTAGGCTTTTTGGAGTTACAGGTTTTGAAAAAGTAAAAAAAAAAACTTCAGTGAGGAAATTGGAAGCATGTATTACATGACCATGAAGCCAACTGGATTTTCCACTGTGGATCACATGCTCCTTTTAGATTAAATTTGATATGTGAAATCCTGTTTTATTACTAATGTGAACAGGACCCAATATATCTTTGTGAAAACATTTGTAATTGGTTCCTTTGGACTTAATCTGAATACTATATATGTACTCTACCACACCTTTGATGCATTTATTGACTGTTTTATTGTAACAATGGCATCTTAGTATGTTTACTATTAATGCATTTATGTACTTTAGTTTTCTGGTGTCACAATTATATGTGTATTTATGATATCATAGTGTTTCCTATGTTATATTTTTGCACTCCATGCACTGGTGACAAACCTGAAATTACTAATTTTTGTATGGTTTGCATTGCACACTATTTAACATTTAATCTATTGAAGCTGTTTTGATCACACTTTGCTGTTATGGTGTAGCTTTTTAGGATTTTTTTCCAGACAAACCTAGGCACTATCCAAAAATTTGAGATGTAAAGATCTTCTGTTCACTCTTAGCTTTTGCAGAACTATTTATGAAAAATCTGTAGTTTATGAACAAGACCTAAATACTGATATACAGTACACAGTCCTGAACACCAACTGTACATTACAAAAAACAAAGTTTACAATCCATCAGCAGTTTCAGTTTTGTCTAAAGGGGATTAGTGTGTCTTTTCCACTACTTTTTATAAGCAATTTTATGTTCATACAAGGAAATATGAAACATGAAGACGGGCGTCTTTTTATTCATATATTGTGTCAATTTTGCATCTTAATGTAGTCTTTGCTTACTGCATCAGCAAATCAGTATCTAGGTCTGGATGAAATGTGCAAGTTAGTGTGAATGCCACTTCAAATTCTTTATGGATGATTCTTGGAGACACATGTAATGGCAGCGCAAAGAGCTGCACTCCAGAAAAGTTGCAACAGCAATGTACTATATAAAATACACATATCCTATTTCCTTCTTTTATTGTGCATACTGAAAGCTGAAGATGTTATATAAAATGTTGAAGATTTATATTTTTTAGGGCTAAGTGGTATGGTTTTTTTTATTATCTAGCCTAGGTAAATGGATTTCGAAAAAGTGGTATAAAGAATTGATTTCATATTTATGTTCACTTATGTTTCTCTTTTATAGTTTAGCTTTTAAAGCTGGTTTTGTTATTGGTCAGCCATATGGTATGCTTGTAGATATTGCTAGGTGTTATTTTTTCCAGCTTTCACAAACTTGACTTGCAGTAATTGCAGTATATACAGTGCATTCCGAAAGTCTTAAAACCCTTTCATATTCTGTTATGGAGCGGTTTTGTGCTAAAATGAAAAAAAGAAAAAGTTCTAATTCTCCCCATCATTCTTCACTCAATACCTCATAATGACAAATTAAAAACAGAGTGTTAGAAATATTTGACAATTTATTAAAAAGGAAAAACTAAAATCTTAAATTAACCTAAGTATTCAGTCCGTTTACTCACTACTTAGTTGAAGCACCTTTGGCAGCAGTTATAGCCTCCAGTTTTCTTGGGTATGATGCCATAAAGGTTTGAAGATTTTCTGCTATTGCTCTCTGCAGAACTTCTCTCAAGCTCTGTCAGGTAAAAAATTGGTGGACATCCATTTTCAGGCCTCTCCAGAGATCCTCAATTGGGTTCAAGTCAGGGCCCTGAAGGACATTCACAGAGTCATCCCTAAAGGCTATTGCGATTCCTCGTCCTCATACAGATTCATGGTTTCTGAGCAGCAGATTAATGTTTAGACCACACGATCTGCTGCCCAGAAACTATGATCGGTGGTGCCTGCATGAACGACAGGATCACCTGATGAACAAGCATTTTGCTCGTTCATCGGGTGATCGAGCGGCACATTTACAGGTGCAGATTGTTGGGAAAGACAGTTCGCAGGAACAGTCATTCCCGATAATCTGGACGATTGTTAGCTTGTGTAAATGCAGCTTAACCAATTCCTGTCTTGGCTGTGTATATAGGGTTATTGTCTTGTTGGAAGATGAACCTTTGGCGTAGTCTGAGGTCCAGAGGACTCTGAATCAGGTTTTTATTAAGAATATCTCTGTACCTTGCTCCATTCAGCTTTCCCTCAACTCTGACTAGTCTCCATGTCCCAATTATGCACACCACTTCTTCCAGGTCTGATTCTCTTTCTTGAAACACACAGTGAAGGGCATATCCTCTGTCATATGATGCATACCGAGAGATATGGAAAATAATGAGTGATACATAGTGAAAAGATACAGGCACACTGTAAGATTTGCAGACAGGTTACGAAAGACTGACAGACACAGAAATACAGAAACAGACAAATAAAGACAGACAGCTATGTTAAAGGCAAAAACGTACTAGCATCAATAAACAGGCAAAGAAAGCAGTTTGAAAATGCACTCAACAGGTAGGGAAAGACAAAGTGACACTGAGCAAGATCTACACAGGCAAGTAGAAAAAAGAAATAGAAAAAGCTACAACGAAATCTCAGTTTACTGCTACATATCAGGATTATTCAGCAAGCAAGCTTCAGGTGATGTAGAATTTAAATGGATGCCTCAGACTGAAGCCATGCAGGGGCATCCGTCCACCATAGAGTTCCATTGTAAAAAAAAAAAAAACTAAAAAAAACATTTTTTATCAGACTCTGCAGGATACAAGAACTTGGTGTGCTGCGTTTTTGTATCCTTTTTTTTTTCTAACATATATGTCAAACGGAGGCATAAAATGTGATGTGAACCCACCATAAGAAGTAAGTAGATACACTACTCACAAAAAGTTAGGGATATTTGACTTTCGGGTGAAATTTTGGGTACCTTCACACTAGTGGCAGGACGGATCCGACAGCCTGTTCACCCTGTCGGATCCATCATGCCGCTATTTCACCGTGTCGGCGGACTGCCGCTCCATCCTCATTGACTATAATAAGGACGGGGGGCTGAGATCCGGAGCAGCACGGCAGTGCGCGGTGAGTGGCCGCCGGACTAAAAAGTCGGACATGCAGTACTTTTAGTCTGGCGGCCTCTCGCCGTGCACTGCCGTGCTGTGCCGGAGCTCTGCCCCCGTCCCCATTATAGTCAATGGGGATGGAGCGGCAGTCCGGCGGCATGTGTGAAAGTAGCCTTATGGAAAATGTTAAAAGTTCATGCCACAGTGATATTATATCATAAAGTAGAGCATTTATTTAGAAGCATGCAATGGTGATTTCCTCATCTCAAACAATTTATTGAAACAAAATGTCGGTGTCTCAATAACTTATCATGTGGCCTTGAGCATCAATTACAGCTTGACAACGATTTTTCATGCTGTTCACAAGTTGACTTATTATCTGCTGTGGCATGACATTGCACTCTTCTCGAAGGGCGGTCCTCAGGTCATTCAGGTTCTGGAGTACAGAGTTATTGACCTCTACATGGCAACTCAGCTGATCCCATAGGTTTTCAATAGGATTCAGGTCTGGAGAAAGTGCAGGCCACTCAATTTGTGGTATCCCAGTCTCCAGCAGCTGTTCCCTAATGATGCGAACTCGATGAGCTGGCGCATGGTCAGCCATGAAGATGTTTATTCTATGTGGAGTGATGATGTTATTCAAGTAGTATGGGCTTGTCACTGTACCTTTCACAAAGTGCAGGGCAGTTCTGTATTGACTAGACACTCCTGTCCACACTGTAGCACCACCACTACCAAAGGCTCTACAGTGGCTGATGCATAGCATTCTCCTTGATGTCTCCAACATTGTTGGCGGCCATGATTTCTGTGCAGCGGGAATCGACTTTCATCAGTGAACAGCACTGGGGCCCACTGTTCCCTTGTCCAGCATAGATGCCCCCGGCTCATGTAAGACGATGATGCTGATGGTCAGGTACCCTTGCAGATCATCTAGCACGCAGACCACGCTGATGTAAATGGTTTTGAATGGTCTGACATGACACTTGGGTACCTCTGACCTTCCTTAAATGTGCCTGGAGTTGTGTGGCATTCATCATCCTGTTTAGCCAGGCGTTGTTTACAATGAAGCAGTCATCAGTATGGGATGTGGACAAGGGACATCCATTTCTATGCCTTTCTTTGACTCTTCGAGTCTCTCTGTATCTCTGTTGCAACCTGCTGATGACACTGTCTGACACTCTAAGCCCAGTGGCCACTTCCATCAGAACATCCTGCTTGAAGCCTTGCAATGGCGAGGTACTGTTGATCAATTGTTAGGTGTCATCTTGGTCTTATAATATCAAAATGTTAACAGCATGATGAGGAGGACTGTTTAGATACCAAACACCTGTTGTGAATTTTGCTGTTAAGCTCCTTGTTAGAGAACAACAAGTTGTGCAAAAAGTACGTAAAAATTGAACAGTTGGACATGTGCATTCAAAAGTATAGAGAAGGTCACATTATGTTCACCTGTAAAGGTTAGAGATAGAGTTGGGCGGACACCACCTGGACCCGAACTAGACCCCGAACCCCATTAAAGTCAATGGGGACCTGAACTTTGGAGCACTAAAATGGCTCTAAAAAAGTCATGGAAAGGGTTAGAGGGCTGCAAATGGCATCAAAATTTGGTTAAGAGCATGGCAAGTGCTCTGCAAACAAATGTGGATAGGGAAATGACTTAAAATAACATAAAATACATAAAAATTAAAAATAAGAATCTTGATCTAGGAGGACAAGGTCCATATGGAGTAGGAGGGTGAAGAGGCGGTGGATGTGGCGGTGTAGGTGGAAGCGGCGGTGGAGGAGGAGGTAGTCAACACTGTTTTTTGGTTTATATTTTATTTTTATTTTTTATTAGGGTACACCCCAAAACATTGGGAAATATAACCTGTGATAACCCCCTCCAGCTGTGCTAAACAAACGTTCAAACGTTCAGACAATACACTGGCTGCAGGGCAGGCAAGCACCTCCAAGGCGTAAAGGGCAAGCTCAGGCCATGTGCCAAATTTGGAGACCCAGAAGTTGAAGGGGTTTATTAACAGCAAAAATTGTAAAATGTCACCCGAGAATGTAACAGACGCTTTTGCACCCTGCACCCTCTTCTGCTGTGTTGGTGGCTCTGTGCGACACATCGCCTCTTCCTTGATTCCATGTAGGATCAAGGACCTCATCGTCCTCCACATCATCTTCCACCCAGTCTTCACCCCTGCCCTCCTTGTCGGTCTGCACACTGCAGAAAGCCACAGCAGTTGGCACCTGTGTTTTGTCATCATCCGAGACGTGCTGCGATGGTCCTCCCATGTTCTCATCCTGAAAGATAAGTGGTTGGGCATCGGTGCACTCAATCTCTTCCACTTCTGGGGCATGGCTATGTGGATAGTCCTGGGAAACCCTGCTAGCAGAGTCATCAAAAAGCAGAAGAGACTGCTCCATGACTTGGGGCTCAGACTGCTTGTCTGATTTGTAAGGGGGTGAGGTGAAGGACTGATGGACATGGGCTGCAGGTGCCAACTCTGAAATTTCAGCCCATGAGGAAGGTGTTTCACTTGTTCGTGTAGCTGGCAAAGATCGACCACGTTCTCTCCCTGCAGCAGGAGCTCCACCAGCAGCATCACGACCCAAAATGGGTGTTTTTTTAATACCAGAATATAACAGCAGTATCTAATGCTTGTATTGGACTGTCAGAAATGTAGCAAAAGCCGCACATTTATTATCTTGCCCAAAATTGATGTTTTTTTAATACCAGACTAAAACAGCACTATCTAACGCTTGTATTTCTCTGTGACAAATGCAGCAAAGGCCCCAGATGTAGGGTCTTGCAAAAAATGGGTATTTTTTTAAACCCAGAATATAATTGCAGTATTTCAAGCTTGTATTTCACTGTGACAAATGCAGCAAAGGCCTCAGATGTAGGGTCTTGCAAAAAAAATGGGTGTTTTTTTAAACCCAGAATATAATTGCAGTATTTCAAGCTTGTATTTGACTGTCACAAATGCAGCAAAGGCCCCAGATGTAGGGTCTTGCCCAAAATGGGTGTTTTTTTAAAACCAGAATATAACAGCAGCATCTAACGCTTGTATTTGAATGTGACAAATGCAGCAAAGGCACCAGATATAGGGTATTTCAAAAAACAAGAATATAACTGCAGTATTTAAACTTTGTATTTGACTGTCACAAATGCAACAAAGGCCACAAAAGTATTATCTTGCCCAAAATGGGTGTTTTTTTATACCAGAATATAACAGCGGTACATCACGCTTTTATTGGACTGTCAGAAATGCAGCGAAGGCCGCAAAATTATTATCTTGCCCAAAATGGGTGTTTTTTTAATACCAGAATATAACAGCAGTATCTAATGCTTTTATTGGACTGTCAGAAATGTAGCAAAGGCCGCACATTTATTATCTTGCCCAAAATGGATGTTTTTTTAATACCAGAATATAACAGCACTATCTAACGCTTGTATTTCACTGTGACAAATGCAACAAAGGCCCCAGATGAAGGGTCTTGCCCAAAATTGGTGTTTTTTTAAAAACAGAATATAACAGCAGTATCTAATGCTTGTATTTCACTGTGACAAATGCAGCAAAGGCCCCAGATATAGGGTCTTGCAAAAAAAGGCTATTTTTTTTAAAACCCAGAATATAATTGCAGTATTTCACTGTGACAAATGCAGCAAAGGCCCAGATGTAGGGTCTTGCAAAAAATGGGTGTTCTTTTAAACCCAGAATATAATTGCAGTATTTCAAGCTTGTATTTCACTGTGACAAATGCAGCAAAGGCCCCATATGTAGGGTCTTGCCCAAAATGGGTGTTTTTTTTTAAACCAGAATATAACAGCTGTATCTAACGCTTGTATTTGACTGTGACAAATGCAGCAAAGGCTCCAGATGTAGGGTCTTGCAAAAAATGGGTGTTTTTTTTAAACCCAGAATATAATTGCAGTATTTCAAGCTTGTATTTGACTGTGACAAATGCAGCAAAGGCCCCAGATATAGGGTCTTGCCCAAAATGGGTGTTTCTTTAAAACCAGAATATAACAGCAGTATCTAACGCTTGTATTTGACTGGGACAAATGCAACAAAGGCCCCAGATGTAGGGTCTTGCCCAAAACGGGTGTTTTTTTAAAACCAGAATCTAAAAGCAGTATCTAACGCTAGTATTTGACTGTGACAAATGCAGCAAAGGCACCAGATATAGGGTATTGCAAAAAACGGGTGTTATTTTAAACCAAGAATATAACTGCAGTATTTAAACTTTGTATTTGACTATCACAAATGCAGCAAAGGCCTCAGATGTAGGGTCTTGCCAAAAAATTGGTGTTTTTTTAAAACCAGAATATAAAAGCAGTATCTAACGCTTGTATTTGACTGTCACAAATGCAACAAAGGCCACAAATGTATTATCTTGCCCAAAATAGGTGTTTTTTTTATACCAGAATATAACAGCGGTACATCACGCTTGTATTGGACTGTCAGAAATGCAGCGAAGGCCGCAAAATTATTATCTTGCCCAAAATGGGTGTTTTTTTAATACCCTCTGCATCATCCTCTACTTTTTTAGCTCAACCCCCCATGCAAGCTCCTTATCAACTCAGGAACAAAGTATAGGGGGATATTCAGCTCTAAGTAAAAATGAGAAGAAAAATAAAATGGAAATTATTAATCTCTCCTCCCACAAACTATCTGGTGACGAGATTTCCCTTCTAAACAAGGGCCTATCTTTTGTCCCTACAGTCCCACACGACACATTTGAATGGAGCAAAGATATAGCCCTCTTTGTAAGGAAATTTCTCTGGCATAAGCACTTTGCTTTACAAGATAAAAAGCAGTGCGAAGAATTAAACATGAATGCCCAAGAATTGGACGCCACTAGGGCACTTGTAAATCTGTTAGAGGAAGGTGAAAAGGATAGGGCAGAAGGCCCATTCACACAACTAAAACTCAAAAGTACACAAATGCCACCCCCTCTACCAGATTCAAATATATCCATCTTTCACAAATTAGTATCCAGAGACCTGAGGCAAATTCATGCTATTGGAGGCAGGAGCAATTTAAACAAAAATGAACATCAGGCCCTCAAAACACTAGAAAAAGACCGGAATGTGGTAATAAAAGCCTCTGATAAGGGAGGCAATCTAGTCCTATTGGACATGGGGAAATATAAACAAATGTGTCTAGATATCTTGAGTAACAGAGTCATATGAACTCCTACCCAAAGACCCAGGCCCCATGTACCTCAATGAATTGAAAAACATCCTCAATAAAGGACTTAGAAACAAATTGATTAGTGAAGCAGAAATGGAATTTCTTCTGCCACACCACCCGGTCACGGCTACCTTTTTTCTCCCTGCCCAAGATACATAAGGGTCTTAGCCCATTGAAAGGACGCCCGATAGTATCTGGGATAGGAAGTATAGGGCAAAGTGTAGGCATCTATGTGGACAGGATCATTCAGCCATTCGTAACAGCATTACCATCCTATATACGGGACACTTCCGATCTTCTTTTAAAACTGAATGGTATTTGCTTGGATGACTCAATGATCTTTGCATCCATAGATGTCGAGGCGCTTTATAGCTCCATCAGACATGACCTGGGCCTGAATGCAGTGGAGTACTATCTGTCTATGCGTGACAATAGACTGATCGCACACAATAAATTTGTGTTGGATCTATTGAACTTCAGTCTTACAAGGAACTACTTTGTCTTTGACGCCACTACCACCAGCTCAGCGGTACCGCGATGGGCAGTTCGTGTGCACCGTCGTACGCAAATCTACTCCTGGGCTGGTGGGAGACCAACTATATAGGGTCTGAAGCATTGACAGAGTGGCAAGACAGGGTAGTTCTTTGGCTGAGGTTCATAGATGACGTGTTTGTCCTATGGAGAGGCACTGAGGAATCTTTTGCGGAATTTGTCATGATTATCAATGACAATGATCTAGGCCTCAACTTCACATCAACGTGTGATAAGAACGCACTACCATTTCTTGATGTATTGATTTGAAAGAGGCATGAATCAGAGTATCGTTACCTCAGTGTACCGTAAGAGTACAGCTGGTAATAGCCTTCTCCGCTGGGACAGCGCTCATCCATTCCCCTTACGCAAAGGAATCCCCAAGGGCCAGTATTTCAGAATTCTGAGGAATTGTTCAACAATGAAAAAATTCAAAAAACAAGCAGCAGATTTGCGAGTCAGATTCAGGGAGAGGGGTTATCCCGATGGAATTTTACGCACGGCCTATGAAACTGCGTGCAGTGAGAAGCGGGATCAACTCCTCATCCCTAAAAAACAGAGACCAAATAGTATCCTTGATCAGAATAATATACGAATTATTGGCACTTTTGATAGTGGGCACCAGGCAATAAAAAATGTCCTATCTAGACACTGGAATATTTTAAAAGCGGACCCAGATCTAGACAAAGTCCTAGGATCTTACCCACAAATCACCTTTAGAAAGGGGCGCAGTTTGAGAGACAGACTGGTCAATAGCCATTTTCAACCGCCAGAAAGAGCAGGCAGTTGGCTCTCCAGAAAGCCCATGGGTACATTTAAATGTGGCAGCTGCATAGCATGTGGTCAAATTAAAAAAGCGAAATCATTTACATGCTCCTCTAACAATAAAGAATATCATATCAAAGACTTCATAAACTGCCTCACCACTGGGGTAGTATATCTGGCGCAATGTACTTGCCCACTAGACTATGTGGGCAAGACAAAACGTGAGTTCAGGAGATGAATAAGGGAGCATGTAAATGATATATTAAGTGAAAAAGACACTCAGTAGCACGCCACGTCATACAGTATCATGGAGGCAACACCAACTGCCTGAAATTCATGGGTCTACAACATGTCCCCAAACCCAAGAGAGGTGGTGACTGGGACAAGATGATCCTAAAAGCTGAAACAAAATGGACATACAAATTAAATTCTGTGACACCACAAGGCCTGAATAAATTTATTTCATATAAACCCTTTTTGTAATCACTTGCCATGATCTGTGTGTTAGACTATATACTGGAGCTTCAAGGCACCCCAATTCTTTTTGATTGGGTTGCCTTGGAGATATACCTCCCTGTGTATAGATATATGTCCCCAGTGTCTAGATGGGATATTTTGATCTAATTCGGTCTCAAAATACTCAATAATCTTTATCCACTATTGAAGTGGAAATAGCATAATGCTTATGTGAAAATATAAGCTATCTTTCAACTACATTCCATGGACTGGTAATTAATAAGCGTATATACATTAAAGAGATGCACCTGTGACCTGCAAGGACCTGAAATCCTGCATGGTCTAAATATATGCAAATAAATGTAACACTGCGCGCTACCATTGAGTGAATAGATTATATTAGAATAACTAGCCACAGACTGGATAAAACCATCTACCACTCTGGCATACAATGCCGCAAAAAACCACTAGATGCGTATAGGTCTTACCTTAACGCACGTGTGTTTGTAGCGGTGCAATGTTCTGCAGCGGTCCTCCTCTTGTATTCTCTATGCAGAGTGAGAGAAGTGGATCCAAGGGGAGGGGATGGCCAGCATGGACCGGTGAGTGTTTAAAATATTTTAAGTATTGGGAAGCTCGCCCCGGCCGGTGGCAGAGGTAACGGGATTACTCTGCCACCGGCCGGGGCGAGCTTCCCAATACTTACAATATTTTAGACACTCACCGGTCCATGCTGGCCATCCCCTCCCCTTGGATCCACTTCTCTCACTCTGCATAGAGAATACAAGAGGAGGACCGCTGCAGAACATTGCACCGCTACAAACACACGTGCGTTAAGGTAAGACCTATACGCATCTAGTGGTTTTTTGCGGCATTGTATGCCAGAGTGGTAGATGGTTTTATCCAGTCTGTGGCTAGTTATTCTAATATAATCTATTCACTCAATGGTAGCGCGCAGTGTTACATTTATTTGCATATATTAGGCATTCGTACAGCTCGTCTGCACAATACCCTCCATAGCAGGTACGGGACTGCTATAAACACCGCTGCGATCTCATATATACGGTGAAGCGCCAGTTGAATTATATTTCATGGTCTAAATATACTTTGACCTGCAAGGACCTTAAGCCTAGTATGGTATAAAGTTCCTCTAAAAACTATGATCTAACTATTTATATGTGAGATCCGCTAGTAAACGCCGGAATCGCGTTTTACAGACTACACAAAAATCACAGTGACCGATTGCTCATTGCAACATCTGTGTCTGTAGACATAGGAATTAAATGTGTTTTACATTTAAGCTGCCAGGACCTGCCGGGGACGCGGTGCTAGATCCCCATAGTAACCTAGCCACCACTCACCAACGTCACTTCCGGGTTTGGACGCGGCACCGCTGATTGGGCAGGATACAAGATAGTGGCCCAATCAGTGTCCGCTTGTGTTCTGGAGAATATGACGCTGTGGAGGGGGGGTGGCCTGAATAAGCGCTCAGCAAACACCCATAGGCTAATTAGACAGATGGGTGGGGCTGAGACGCCATAAAAAGAAACACTTTTGTATCATCTGGTTGCCACTGCCTCCATAATACGTGCAGGAGCGCTGCCACTGAACCAGGCGACCCGGGATCTTTTCTTGTGTGTCCCTGAAGAACCACTACCCCTAGTGGTGAAATGCGTCGGATAGTTCAGAGGAAGAAAATATAGTCAGGGATTTGCAGCAATAGATCCGAGGTACCAGCGGCTGTGGGTCGTCCTTTTAAGGGCGGGTGCCCGGAATACAGCCTGTTAGGGTTCTCCCAACTCACCACGACTAGTCTATGTAGGGATAGAACCTAGGCCAAGTCACCCGCTGATACCTTGTCTTGAAAACGACCCCCTACAAAAATAAGCCGCCTGAGCGAACAGACTAGAGCTGCCTGTTATACTAGACGTTCTTCCAAGAAAGCAGTGTAACACCAGCATTGTTTTAGTATTAGTGTCACATTATTCTAAATATCGACAAATTAAAAGTTATGTTTTAAAATAACTACAATAAGGTACACTCAGCTCAATACTTATATTTACAGTAATCACAGCTAAGACGATATCCCGTCAGAGGGAGTGATAACCACAGGTGGTGTATATGTAATAAATGTAATCACAGGAAGCAACCTGTTTAAAACGTAGCCTTTAATCTAATATCAACATAAAATAAAAAACTCCCACAGACACACATAGAAAAGAACAAAAAAAAAAAAAGGAAAGATATATCCTTGATGACATAAGAGATAATACTGCAATCGTCCAGTGGCACGGGTCAATGATAGACGAAGTGGACAGTCATGGATTCTGATCTGTCCCTAAAGCTGACCCTAGGCTTGATAGCCCTGCCTAAAGACGGAATAGCCGTCCTGATAAGGACGATCCCGTGTACAGGAACCTCCTTATGATACCTGGATAGACCCTATAATCCCGGTGAGTCTCTATTAAGGGGCCTGCTCTAGGCGCACAGAAAAAAAAAAAAAAAAAAACGGATATAGATTGACAGTATGGGGAGCAATGAACCACCCACACTCATGGATGCTGCGTCTTGTGGGTTGACAGTTGCTCACACAGATATGTCATTTAAGGTACACAGACAACCACAGGTGTGATCATCTGTGAGTATGCATCATCAAGTAGGCAATATCGGTGCGTGGCCCCCACACATCAGAATTAATGTGTGATGTTCATACGCCGATAATCGCCGTTCACATTTGTACAAGCAATACTTATATTTACAGACACCTCTGAGTCATTATACACTGGGCCACGACTATCGACTTCCTGACCCTGAGTATTCTTTATTATTGTTTTTTTAATACCAGAATATAACAGCAGTATCTAACGTTTGTATTTCACTGTGACAAATACAGCAAAGGCCCCAGATGTAGGGTCTTGCAAAAAAAGGCTATTTTTTTTAAAACCCAGAATATAATTGCAGTATTTCAAGCTTGTATTTCACTGTGACAAATGCAGCAAAGGCCCCATATGTAGGGTCTCGCCCAAAATGGGTGTTTTTTTTAAACCAGAATATAACAGCAGTATCTAACGCTTGTATTTGACTGTGACAAATGCAGCAAAGGCTCCAGAAGTAGGGTCTTGCAAAAAATGGGTGTTTTTTTAAAACCCAGAATATAATTGCAGTATTTCAAGCTTGTATTTCACTGTGACAAATGCAGCAAATGCCCCATATGTAGGTTCTTGCCCAAAAAGGGCATTTTTTTAAAACCAGAATATAACAGCAGTATCGAACGCTTGTATTTGACTGTGACAAATGCAGCAAAGGCCCCAGATGTAAAGTATTGCAAAGAATTGGTGTTTTTTTTAAACCAAGAATATAACTGCAGTATTTAAACTTTGTATTTGACTGTCACAAATGCAGCAAAGGCCGCAAAATTATTATTTTGCAAAAAATGGGTGTTTTTTTAATACCAGAAAATAACAGCAGTACATCACGCTTGTATTTCACTGTTACATATGCAGCAAAGGCCCTAGATGTAGGGTCTTGCAAAAAATGGGTGTTTTTTTAAACCCAGAATATAATTGCAGTATTTCAAGCTTGTATTTCACTGTGACAAATGCAGCAAAGGCCCCAGATGTAGGGTCTTGCACAAAATTGGTGTTTTAAAAAAAAGACCTGAATATAACAGCAGTATCTAACGCTTGTATTTGACTGTCACAAATGCAGCAAAGGCCCCAGATGTAGGGTCTTGCCCAAAATGGGTGTCTTTTTTAAAACCAGAATATAACAGCAGTATCTAAGGCTTGTATTTGAATGTGACAAATGCAGCAAAGGCACCAGATATAGGGTATTGCAACATTTTTTTGTTTTTTTAAACCAAGAATATAACTGCAGTATTTAAACTTTGTATTTGACTGTCACAAATGAAAGAAAGGCCACAAATGTATTATCTTGCCCAAAATGGGTGTTTTTTTAATACCAGAATATAACAGCGGTACATCACGCTTGTATTGGACTGTCAGAAATGTAGCAAAGGCTGCAAAATTATTATCTTGCCCAAAATGGGTGTTTTTTTAATACTAGAATATAACAGCAGTATCTAATGCTTGTATTGGACTGTCAGAAATATAGCAAAGGCCGCACATTTATTATCTTGCCCAAAATGGATGTTTTTTTAATACCAGAAAATAACAAATAACAAATGCAGCAAAGGCCCCAGATGTAGGGTCTTGCAAAAAATGGGTGTTTTTTTTAAACCTAGAATATAATTGCAGTATTTCAAGCTTGTATTTCACTGTGACAAATGCAGTAAAGGCCCCAGATGTAGGGTCTTGCAAAAAATGGGTGTTTTTTTAAAACCCAGAATATAATTGCAGTATTTCAAGCTTGTATTTCACTGTGACAAATGCAGCAAAGGACTCAGATGTAGGGTCTTGCAAAAAATGGGTGTTTTTTATACCCAGAATATAATTGCAGTATTTCAAGCTTGTATTTCACTGTGACAAATGCAGCAAATGCCCCAGATGTAGGTTCTTGCCCAAAAAGGGCATTTTTTTAAAACCAGAATATAACAGCAGTATCGAACGCTTGTATTTGACTGTGACAAATGCAGCAAAGGCCCCAGATGTAAAGTATTGCAAAAAATTGGTGTTTTTTTAAACCAAGAATATAACAGCAGTATTTAAACTTTGTATTTGACGGTCACAAATGCAGCAAAGGCCGCAAAATTATTATTTTGCAAAAAATGGGTGTTTTTTTTAATACCAGAAAATAACAGCAGTACATCAGGCTTGTATTTCACTGTTACAAATGCAGCAAAGGCCCCAGATGTAGGGTCTTGCAAAAAAGGGGTGTTTTTTTAAACCCAGAATATAATTGCAGTATTTCAAGCTTGTATTTCACTGTGACAAATGCAGCAAAGGCCCCATATGTAGGGTCTTGCCCAAAATGGGTGTCTTTTTTAAAACCAGAATATAACAGCAGTATCTAACGCTTGTATTTGAATGTGACAAATGCAGCAAAGGCACCAGATATAGGGTATTGCCCAAAATTGGTGGGGGTTTTTTAAACCAAGAATATAACAGCAGTATTTAAACTTTGTATTTGACTGTCACAAATGCAACAAAGGCCACAAATGTATTATCTTGCCCAAAATGGGTGTTTTTTTAATACCAGAATATAACAGCGGTACATCACGCTTGTATTGGACTGTCAGAATTGTAGCAAAGGCTGCAAAATTATTATCTTGCCCAAAATGGGTGTTTTTTTAATACTAGAATATAACAGCAGTATTTAAACTTTATATTTGACTGTCACAAAGGCAGCAAAGGCCGCAAAATTATTATTTTGCAAAAAATGGGTGTTTTTTTAATACCAGAAAATAACAGCGGTACATCACGCTTGTATTTCACTGTTACAAATGCAGCAAAGGCCCCATATGTAGGGTCTTGCCCAAAATGGGTGTTTTTTTAAAACCAGAATATAACAGCAGTATCTAACGCTTGTATTTCACTGTGACAAATGCAGCAAAGGCCCCAGATGTAGGGTCTTGCCCAAAATATATATATTTTTTTAAAAAAACAGAATATAACAGCAGTATCTAACGCTTGTATTTGACTGTCACAAATGCAGCAAAGGCCCCAGATGTAGGGTCTTGCCCAAAATGGGTGTTTTTATAAAACCAGAATATAACAGCAGTATCTAACGCTTGTATTTGAATGTGACAAATGCAGCAAAGGCACCAGATATAGGGTATTGCAAACAATTTGTGTTTTTTTAAACCAAGAATATAACTGCAGTATTTAAACTTTGTATTTGACTGTCACAAATGCAACAAAGGCCACAAATGTATTATCTTGCCCAAAATGGGTGTTTTATTAATACCAGAATATAACAGTGGTACATCACGCTTGTATTGGACTGTCAGAAATGTAGCAAAGGCTGCAAAATTATTATCTTGCCCAAAATGGGTGTTTTTTTAATACTAGAATATAACAGCAGTATCTAATGCTTGTATTGGACAGTCAGAAATGTAGCAAAGGCCGCGCATTTATTATCTTGCCCAAAATGGATGTTTTTTAAAACCCAGAATATAATTGCAGTATTTCAAGTTTGTATTTCACTGTTACAAATGCAGCAAAGGCCCCAGATGTAGGGTCTTGCAAAAAATGGGTGTTTTTTTAAACCCAGAATATAACTGCAGTATTTAAATCTTGTATTTGACTGTCATAAATGCAAATATGCTTTGCTGGTGCACTGAACTTGCATAAAATGGCTGCTGACGCCCACCTAACTAACAGACGGATAAAAGTTATATTTCTGTGTCACTGGACGCAGGGTAAAAAAATTGTGCACTGCACCCACAAAACAAAATTGCTGTAGATCACTGAGTTAACAAGCACTTCTGATAACTGATTCTTTCCTATTCTCTCCCTCACAGCAGCAGCATCCTATCCCTACACAAATAAGAGCAGAGTGATGTGCAGCGATACGTGACTCCAGCTTATATAGAGGCTGGGTCACATACTGCATTGGCAATTAGTAGGCATGGCTGTGATGGCTTCTAAGGGCACAAGAGTTAAACGTTTGTTTATTGACTGCTCTGCAGCCTTTCAAAAAGCGCTATTAACTCGCCGAACACCGAACCCGGACCCAAACTTTTACTGAAAAGTTCGGGTTTGGGTCCGGGGTCCAAAAAAGTTTGGGTTCACTCAACCCTAGTTAGAGTCCATTTTAGGTTCATTCTGAAATTTCACCCACAAGCCAATTATTCCTAACTTTTTGTGAGTAGTTTATTATTAGAGTGCAGTGCGAAAACGTTTGTTACAGTATATTAGAAATTTTTAAAACCTGCACAATGCTTTCAAAGCAGACCCAATCCAATGAACTGGAATGTGCCTTTAAGCAATGCTCAGCGCCACTTGTGGTGCAAGTATCGCAAGATCACATGTGATGATGTCACTAGGCCTGGCGGGCGTGGGAATGGGGACTGCAGCAGGCAGATTTAAGCCCACATGTGAGCGGTGAGTGCTTGTTGCCAAAAATGGGCAGCACCTACCCTACATAGGTAATGTTCTGCCTCTGTGGGTGAGTGGAAGCTCTAAACAGCTCCCAACCTAACACCTTGATAGCTGGATTAGTTGCTACTTACATCAATCTACAGTATATTGCCAGCATCTAGCTTATCCTTTAGAGTGGTAGTTATTATCAGCTCCTCTATTGTTATTTAACCTAAGGGAGTACATCATTGTCTCCAGTTTTTTTTGTAATAATACCCCTGATGAGCACTAGCGAAACATGCATGTATGTATGGAGCAAACTGGCTACATAGGGTTACTAACACAGGGCCAGGTTCCAGACTGGGTCATCTTTTTCAAGGCGGGTGCTCCATAGTTGGCACCATAAGGCCTGCACAGCACCCCCCCCCCCCCCCCAGTAGGGCATTATAGGGACAGTTATCAGCCTTTGAGAGTGACTTTCGCAATTGCGTACAAGAATATGCAGTTCTATAGGGGTGCCGGCTGGGTGTATTGCGGATCTGTAATTTGCGGATCCGCAATACACTACGGACGTGTGAATGGACCCTTAGGGTGTTTTTGTACCTTTCATTGTTGTATTTATCTGTAGGATTAGTTGTATTATAGTGTTTATCCTCATCTATTTTACCGGTAATGATAAACATTAATACGGTGTATATCTTTACCATTTATGTTAATTCTGATTGAGGCAGGTGATTTAGTCCCCATACATCGGTGCAAGGCTTTTTGTATCAAGGGTATTTTAATCATTTTGCAAGCTTCTGTTTTTACTTTATTAAGGGGGATTGGTACAGATTGATGGGGAAAAGTTTGATTTTTTTGTTATTTTAGAAAAAGGCCATAAAATAAAATGTTTAAAAAAAAGTGCAAGTTTCAGGTTTTTTTAACCCCTTAGGGACCCATGACGTATCGGTACGGCATGGTTCCCGAGTCCTTAAGGACCCATGACGTACCAGTACGTCATATATTGTTCCGATCACCGTCGCCCGGTGGGCGGTGATCGGAACGAGGTGCCTGCTCAAATCATTGAGCAGGCACCTCGGCTGAATGTGCGGGGGGGTCCCGTGACCCCCCGTGTCGGTGGCAGCCGCAAACCGCAGGTCAATTTAGACCTGCGGTTTGCGGCTTTTACCTAGTGCGGCGGCAGCGGCGGTGGTGCCATCGGGTCCCCATGGGGCTGTGGGGGGGACCCAATGGCATGGAAGGCAGCGCGATGCCTTCCTGAGGCATCTGCGCTGCCTTCCGGTGACGAGCCTGTGAGATCCAGCCCCCTGGATCTCACAGGCCGGAAGCTGTATGAGTAATACACACTGTATTACTCATACAGCCAATGCATTCCAATACAGAAGTATTGGAATGCATTGTAAAGGATTAAACCCCCAAAAGTTCAAGTCCCAAAGTGGGACAAAAAATAAAGTGAAAAAAAAAGTTGAAAAAATAAAGTTTTCCCCCAAAAAAAATTTAAGTTTCAAGTAAAAATAAACAAAAACGTCATTTTCCCCAAATAAAGTAAAAAAAAAGGTAAAAGGTAGGGGGAAAAAAAAGTACACATATTAGGTATCGCCGCGTCCGTATAAACCGGCTCTATAAATAAATCACATTACCTAACCCCTCAGATGACCACCGTAAAAAATAAAAAATAAAAACTGTGTTAAATAAACCATTTTTTTTGTCACCTTACATCACAAAAAGTACAACAGCAAGCGATCAAAAAGGCGCTTGCCCACCAAAATATTACCAATCTAACTGTCACCTCACCCCACAAAAAATGAGCCCCTACCTGAGACAATCTCCCAAAAAAAAACTATGGCTCAGAATATGGAGACACTAAAACATCATTTTTTTTGTTTTAAAAAAGCTGTTATTGTGTAAAACTTACATAAATAAAAAAAGTATACATATTTGGTATCGCCGCGTTCGTATCGACCGGATCTATAAAAATATCACATGACCTAACCCCTCAGATGAACACCGTAAAAAATAAAAAATAAAAACTGTGCTAAATAAACCATTTTTTGTCACCTTACATCACAAAACGTGTAATAGCAAGCGATCAAAAAGTCATATGCACCCCAAAATAGTGCCAATCAAACCGTCATCTCATCCTGCAAAAAATAAGACCCTACCTAAGATAATCACCCAAAAACTGAAAAAAACTATGGCTCTCAGAATATGGAGACACTAAAACATGATTATTATTTTTTTTTTAGATTATATTATTGTGTAAAACTTACATAAATAAAAAAAAAGTAAACATATTAGGTATCGCCGCATCCGTATCGACCGGCTCTATAAAAATATCACATGACCTAACCCCTCAAATGAACACCGTAAAAAAAATTAAATTAAAACTGTGCTAAATAAACCATTTTTTGTCACCTTACATCACAAAAAGTGTAATAGCAAGCGATCAAAAAGTCACACGCACCCCAAAATAGTGCCAATAAAACCGTCATCTCATCCTGCAAAAATGATACTCTACCCAAGGTAATCGTCCAAAAACTGAAAAAATTATGGCTCTCAGACTATGGAAACACTAAAACATGATTTTTTTTGCTTCAAAAATGAAATAATTGTGTAAAACTTACATAAATAAAATAAAAAGTATACATATTAGGTATCGCCGCATCCGTGACAACCTGGTCTATAAAAATATCACATGATCTAACCTGTCAGATGAATGTTGTAAATAACAAAAAATTAAAACGGTGCCAAAACAGCTATTTCTTGTTATCTTGCCTCACAAAAAGTGTAATATAGAGCAACCAAAAATCATATGTACCCTATACTAGTACCAACGATACTGCCACCCTATCCCGTAGCTTCTAAAATGGGGCCACTTTTTTGGAGTTTCTACTCTAGGGGTGCATCAGGGGGGCTTCAAATGGGACATGGTGTCAAAACAACCAGTCCAGCAAAATCTGCCTTCCAAAAACCGTATGGCATTCCTTTCCTTCTGCGCCCTGCCGTGTGCTCGTACAGTAGTTTACGACCACATATGGGGTGTTTCTGTAAACTACAGAATCAGGGAAATAAATATTGAGTTTGGTTTGGCTGTTAACCCTTGCTTTGTACCTGGAAAAAAAATTATTAAAATGGAAAATCTGCCAAAAAAGGGAAATTTTGAAATTGTATCTCTATTTTCCATTAATTCTTGTGGAACACCTAAAGGGTTAACAAAGTTTGTAAAATAAGTTTTGAATACCTTGAGGGGTGTAGTTTATAGAATGGGGTCATTTTTTTGGTGGTTTCTATTATGTAAGCCTCGCAAAGTGACTTCAGACCTGAACTGGTCCCTAAAAATTGGGTTTTTGAAAATTTCTGAAAAATTTCATGATTTGCTTCTAAACTTCTAAGCCTTGTAACATCCCCAAAAAATTAAATACCATTCCCAAAATGATCCAAACATGAAGTAGACATATGGGGAATGTAAAGTAATAACTATTTTTGGAGGTATTACTATGTATTATAGAAGTAGAGAAATGGAAACTTTGAAATTTTAATTATTTTTTTTTGGGGTAAATTTGGTATTTTTTTATAAATAAATATGATTTTTTTTTACTTTATTTTACCAGTGTCATGAAGTACAATATGTGACGAACAAACAATCTCAGAATGGCCTGGATAAGTCAAAGCGTTTTAAAGTTATCAGCACTTAAAGTGACACTGGTCAGATTTGCAAAAAATGGCCAAGTCCAGAAGGTGAAATAGGGCCGAGTCCTTAAGGGGTTAAAGTCTTAAGACAAAGTATAGTAAGTACACATGAGAATACATTTAAGAGTATTTCATTAGTCCATGATCCCAGACCAGCACTGATTTCCAGAGCATTGGATGGTCAAACCGTTTAACCCTTCAGATACCGGATAACTTTCTTATTTTTTTGTTCATGTTTCCATATAAGGGCTTGTTTTTTGCGGGACAAGTTGTATTTTCTAATGGCACCGTTTAATATGGCATAACATGTAGTGGGAAACGGGAAGAAAATTCCAAATGAGGTGGATTGGAAAACAAAATGCAATTCCTCCACAGTTCTATGGGTTTTGTCCCTACGGCATCCCCTTAGCGGCAAAACTGACCCTTCATTCTCTGCATCCGTACAATTACAATGATACCACATATGTATATGTTTTATATGTCTGAATACTAAAAAAATAAATGAAAACTTAAAAAAAAATATTACCATATTCTGACCCTCATAACTTTTGTATAATTATGTCTACTGAGTGTGGGGGCTCATTTTTTGTGGGATGATCTGTAGTTTTTATTGATACTATTTTGGAGTCTCTCTGATCACATTTTATAAAAATTTTGGGGTAAGAGAAGCGATAAAAAAATGGCGAATGTGCCATTTTGATAATTTTTTTTTCCATTACGCCATTCGCCATATTGGAAAAATATTTTTAGATTTTAATAGTGCGAGCATTTTCAGACACGATGATGCCCATGATGCTTATATTTTTATTATTATTTATGTATTAAGGAAAGGGGGTGTTTAGGAGGCTACAATCTCCAATATTTTGTGTATTATTGAATATTTCTATTCTCCCATAAGGAATATAGAAAACATAGATTGCTGCCACCTGCTCGCCAACATAGGAATTGCAGCTCTAATATGCTGTGTCTCTTCAGAGAGACCCAGCCTATAGAATTAATTACCGGCATCCCTGATCGCCGAAGGTAGGTGCTGATATTAACCTGGAAGCGCACACTTCTGCGTTTTTCACTGTTTAGATGCCGTGATCACACTTGATCACGGCATCTAAAGGCTGTCATGTCCACAATCAGCATTATTGCTGTTTGAAACAGCAGAGGCCCAACGTCTATTGCTCCCGCTGCACAAGCCAGTGGGCGCCATGTTTAAGAATCGCACCATGTACATCTATTTCACCATCACTATTGATTTTTGTTGCTCTGCTCCATTATAGAGGCAGAACATCGAAAATAACAGAACTGTCAGATTTGACCCAGAGTGAAACAGATCCCATTAACTATAAGGCTCAATTCACACCTGAGCGTTTCTGAGACGCGCGTTTTACGCGCATATTTATCGCGCGTTTTACGCGCGTTTTTTTGCGCGTTTTTTGCAATAGTAAACGCGCGTTTGACGCGCGTTTGTGTGATTGACTGCAGTGTTGTCCAATGAGCAAATATCCCTGTCTATCTGAAGTTTGGCCAATCATAGGGCATTGTAGGTGTGCAATTCCATGTGTGTTGGTAGAGTGTGTGGTTTGAAGTCATGGAATGCTTTAGACGGCGACGTGTTGCGGCACTTGTTGCAGCTATCGAACTGGAACGCTTGAGGAGAAGGCGGGACAGCGGGCGACGCTTCTGGGTCCACCCTGTCATTGCCAATAGACAGGAGAGGGGCCAGTTCTGGGCACTGTATGCGAAACTCCGTGGCCATGAGGACAAGTTTTTTGACTATACCAGGATGTACATCCCCAGGTTAGTACGTATATGTTGTTGCAATGTATTTTCAATGGTTAAGCTAAGTGTTTTGTGCTTTTTGTATTGGTAACCCTGAGCATTTTATTGTTTCCCAGCTTTGACGAGCTCCTGGTGCTGTTGTCCCCTCATTTGCAGCGTCAGGACACCTTCATGCGGGACTGCATCCCACCAGTGGAAAGACTGGTCATTACTTTGCGGTAAGTCGCCTATTATTGTGGCCATTTTACCCATTTGCAGTGTGTTGTGCCAGGATCTGAGTTTCGCCGTGTTTCTCTTGTTGTTTGGGATGTATGAGTGTTTGTGCGGGGGGTATGTGATGTGTATGTTGACAACGTGTGGCATACATATCCCATACATGCATCATGTATACACATTTGGCCATGTTTTACCCCTCACTTTCCAAAAATACTCCAAACATTTCCTTCCATTTTTTTTCGTTGGTGAATGTATTAACATCATACATTTCAAAATTAAACAAAGGAGCAACTTTTTGGTATCAACATAAACATATTACAAAGCATTTTCTACCGATGTGACCGTTTTGGTCACCCAAACCCTTGAGGCCGAGAATTTTTTTCTCTCTTCTCCTTTTCACAGGGTTTCATATTGAGGGCCGGAAAACTCTGCCTCGGGATCCCGCCGTGTCTCTCGGGCTCCGCGAGACTGATTGGCGGGTGGCATTTCAGTGGTGGTTGAGGTGCTTGGGCCCGTGCTTGAACAGGGATATGTGTATGATGTGTGTTGTGTCTGCCATGTGTCATGAGGGTGTTGTATATTACTTTGTGTGTATGTGTGTGCTGGGTATGTGTGAGGGTGTTGTTGTGCTTGTTGGGGATGTTGTGGGCCATATTGTGGCCCATATTGGGGGCAATATTGTGGCCCATATTGGTGCCCATATAGTGCTGGCTGCTGTGGGGCCTGCTGTGGGGCCTGCTGTGGGGCCTGCAGTGGGGCCTGCAGTGGGGCCTGCAGTGGGGCCTGCAGTGGGGCAGTGCTAGATGTTGCGATCTCGTAAGGCATGCAATATTTGTCTATGGTCTTCGTCAACTCATCCCTTAGTTTTGTGACCATATTTCGGGGCACATGAAGCATTTTCTCCTCTAGACTGAGGAGAAAATAGGCATCCGAAGAAAGTTTGGGCACAGGATGTGCCAGGGCATCCAGGCAGCCTATTAGCCTGTCCTGTTGCCTCTCAGTTCTCCTCCTTTTTTGTCTGGGCTGCTGACTTGCTTCTGGGACGGCTGGGCCAGGCTGCAAGGGGCTCACCAAACTCGGAGTGGGTGGGGGGCCTGGAGGACTCATTGGCCCCATAGATGGTCCGGGCTCACTGTCCATTGTTGTGCCCTCGTCCTCTTCTTCGTCAACTCGCGCCTGGCTGGGTTCCCAGCTACTATCGGTGCTGTGAAGTGGAAAATCAAGGTAAGTATGTTCCCCATATGAAATTGAATGTATGTCATGTCATACCACAGCCTCTCCTCAATGTGTATGGCCTTGACTCACCTCCGCATTTCCGTGCATGGAATCAAAAAAGACAGCTGCTGTGCATGCACGTAAGTGGAGCGTGCGCCTGGGGACGATCCGCTCCTCTGCTCCCTTTGTTTGCGCCTATGGCGGATAAAGGCGTCTTTGAGGCTTTTCCATTTCCCTTTCATTGTGGTGACTTCGCAAAAAAAAAAACACAAATTAATAATGTCTCTTTATTTTCTTACATTTGTTTCAGATATTTAGCTACCGGACAGTCATTGACCAGTCTACACTTCGCCTTTCTCATCGGGAAGTCCACAGCCAGTATGGTCGTCCGGGAAACCTGCGTGGCAATTTGGGACGTCCTTCATCCTGCTGTGATGGCCCAACCACAGAAGGAGGATTGGCTGCAAATTGCGGCTAATTTTTTAGAATACTGCAATTTCCCAAACTGTGTCGGCGCAATAGATGGCAAACACATCCGCGTTCAGAAGCCCATCAGGAGCGGGAGTCAATTTTTTAATTATAAAAAATATTTCTCGTTTGTTCTTTTTGCGGTGTGTGATGCAAACTATTGCTTCAGGTACATTGACGTGGGGTCCTACGGCAGCAGCTCAGACTCAGCTGTTTTCGGCCATTCTGCCTTTGGCCAAATGCTCAATAATAATGAGATGGACCTCCCGGGGAACACCACACTGCCTGGGACCACTTATCCGGCTATGCCCTTTGTTTTTGTGGGGGACGAGGCGTTTGCGCTGGGGGAGCATGTGATGAGGCCGTACTCCAGCCGGGGACTCTCCATTGATAGGCGGGTATTTAATTACCGGCTGACAAGGGCACGCAGGGTGGTGGAGTGCGCCTTCGGCATTTTAGCAAACAAATGGCGCTTTCTCCATTCTCCGATTAATTTAAAATTGGACACCGCCATCTCGGCCGTGAAGGCAGCGTGTGCTCTGCATAATTTTGTACGTGTACGGGATGGCTTTAATTTTGAAGATTCCCTCAGCCATTCCTTGGAGAGTCCTAATCCGAGCGGTGTGCGTGGGAGCAGACACGGTGTGGCTGTCCGGGACCACTTCACCGAATATTTTGTATCACCACATGGGGCGTTACCCTGGCAATGGGAAGCCATCTAAGTTTATGTTAATTTATATTTTTCGTCTGAAAAGAGTGTTTCAATTGGAATTTATTTTGCATTTTGGTGGTTTATTACTATGCCTAAATGACCAAATTTGAAAAGCACTTTTGTGTTTTTTTTTTTTTCACCTATATAGTGCCCCTTGTGGATGCCCCTATAGTGGCCATCAATAGTCGTCTGTTAACACTGGTAAAAAATGTTGGCGAAAACATGTGTCCCATTTAAGTGCCCCATACTCGGCCAGTAGAATATAAGCCCATGTGGGCAAAAGAACGGATTCCATCAAGGTGCCCAATACTGCCACGTTATAAACAGAAGCACCTAAAATATGCCAGCCCACCCCTAGCCCACAATCTGTGGATTTGGAAAATGGACACAATATCAATAACAACTTAGGATTCCAATCCCTCAACCCAAAATTAGGGCTACATTTCAAAATGCCACTACATTGGCGGAGCGCAGTCTGCCACAAGACAGTGGAACCACTGCAAATTGAACATACTGGGCCATTGCATTGTACCAGAATGTGGGGGAGGGTGAACCAGGACAGTACTAAAAACTAAAGGGCTGAGGGGACACTATACAACATGTAATGTGCACATCATTCTTTGTAAACTAAGGCCACTGAGTGTCCATATACAAGAACAGGGATGGTGATGCTGCGTCGTTCTCTCACTGTTGCTAAAATCCCACTCCATGCACAGGCTCCAGCAAGTAAAATACAGCCCAGCATTTGTGGAGGTGGCGTTTGACAACAGCTGGAGGGCTGCAGGTAGAGCTGGCCAGGGCTATTACATATAGTTGGTACACCACTGCACACAAGGAGTTTACTTTTCACATTACAACACACATGGAAATACCTTTTCCCTTTTTCACTGTCTTTGTGAAAGTTGCCCAATCTGGCCAGATTCTTTTACCAATATCCTCCCAGGCCTGCTGCCTGCTGCTCCTAATTTTATAGTTGGCATCCTGTGTGTCATATAGGCAGCGTTTGCCTTGCACCAGCCTGATCAGGGTCTCAGTGTCACATCCAGACTCCTCCATGCTGGCTTCTCTCCAAAACTGTGCTTTGCACCTGGTGTTGTGCCTTTTCCAGCATGTTGCAAAATCATAAACGCGCGTTCGAACGCGCGTTTTCGGTGTAAAAAACGCGCAAAATACAAGCGTTGCGCGTTCCCATTGAAGTCTATTGGGCCAAAACGCGCGACAAGCGCCCAAAAAAACGCTACAGAACTTGTGTGAGCGTCGGGCGTTTTACAGCGCGTAGGAACGCGCTGTAAAACGCCCAGGTGAGAACCATTCCCATAGGGAAGCATTGGTTTCTCCTTGTTGTGCGTTTTACAGCGCGTAGGAACGCGCTGTAAAACGCTCAGGTGTGAATTGAGCCTAATGGAGTCCATTCAGGAGTCCGCTTTTTTAGCAGAGAAAAAAAGTCCTCCAAGCAGGACTTTTCTATCTCTTGTTTTTGATCAATTTCTGCTGCTACAAATATGGCTGATTTTTAATAACAGCAAGCTGTAAACAGTGAGGTATGAGGACTCTGTATGAGATAATACAGCAGACCAATGTGATCTACTAACTTACACATCACAGTTATTATGTGGAACTGGATGAAATTCCTTCAGGGGGTTCAAATCCAGAGATAATATTAATAATTTCAAGAAAAGGTCAACATTATATGGATCACTTTGGTAAAATATTGGTGTGACTTAAGTGGATTGGATAAAATATTAAAGGCTCTATTTTTAAATAAAATTGTATTTATTGAATTGAGTTTATCATGTGATTTTTTTTAACAGATTTTTGTAACTATATTTTCAAAGAACAACATGCAAAGCCTTACAGAGACTAAGACATGTGGAAAGTAATAAAGCCAATATATGATGTACCGTACAAGAGAAATCAGCATCTGAATAAACCCATTGGAATGGTCACAGAATATAAAGCATTAAATCTACCAGCATATTGAAATATTTGAGTATTAGCAAAAGACAGTACTAAAGACAAAAGACAGCTGCACTAGAGAAGGAATGACAACAGAGAGATGGTATGATAGTGAGTATAGGTGGCAAGGTAATACTACAGTAAGTCACCAGAGCATATATTTGTTAGAGAGAGACATTAGTAGGTGTGCAATACCAAGTAATTATCCTACACAGACCATACTTTGTCAAAGATTTTTACCCTCTTAGAAAGAAGGTCTGTAAGCTATTCCATACTATGTACTTTGTCTTATTAGGGATGGTAATTGTCCCCAATTCTGGGATATGAGGCATCAGGCAGCTGTGAGCATATGTTTAACCCCTTCAGGACCCTGCCATATTTCACCTTAACTGACTCAGGACCGCCTAACGCACGGATGCGTCCTGGAGGCGGTCGATTCATTCCTCCTGGACGCATCCGTGCGTCATCTCGTGAGACGCGAGATTTCCTGTGAACGCGTGCACACAGGCATGCGCGTTCACAGGATCGGAAGGTAAGCGAGTGAATCTCCAGCCTGCCAGCGGCGATCGTTCGCTGGCAGGCTGTAGATGCGTTTTTTTTTTTTTAACCCCTAACAGGTATATTAGACGCTGTTTTGATAACAGCGTCTAATATACCTGCTACCTGGTCCTCTGGTGGTCCCTTTTGCTTGGATCGACCACCAGGGGACACAGGCAGCTCAGTAATAAGTAGCACCAAACACCACTACACTACACCCCCCCTGTCACTTATTAACCCCTTATGAACCCTTGATCACCCCTGATCACCCCATATAGACTCCCTGATCACGCCCCTGTCATTGATCACCCCCCTGTAAGGCTCCATTCAGACGTCCGTATGTTTTTTACGGATCCACGGATACATAGATCGGATCCGCAAAACACATACGGACGTCTGAATGGAGCATTACAGGGGGGTGATCAATGACAGGGGGGTGATCACCCCATATAGACTCCCTGATCACGCCCCTGTCATTGATCACCCCCGTGTAAGGCTCCATTCAGACGTCCATATGTTTTTTACGGATCCACGGATACATGGATCGGATCCGCAAAACACATACAGACGTCTGAATGGAGCCTTACAGGGGGGTGATCACCCCATATAGACTCCCTGATCACCCCCCTGTAAGGCTCCATTCAGACGTCCGTATGTTTTTTACGGATCCACGGATACATGGATCGGATCCGCAAAACACATACAGACGTCTGAATGGAGCCTTACAGGGGGATAATCACCCCATATAGACTCCCTGATCACCCCCCTGTCATTGATCACCCCCCTGTCATTGATCACCCCCCCTGTAAGGCTCCATTCAGACGTCCGTATGCTTTTTACTTATCCACGGATACATGGATCGGATCGGCAAAACACATACGGACGTCTGAATGGAGCTTTACAGGGGGGTGATCAATGACAGGGGGTGATCACCCCATATAGACTCCCTGATCACCGCCCTGTCATTGATCACCCCCCTGTAAGGCTCCATTCAGACGTCCGTATGTTTTTTGCGGATCCACGGATACATGGATCGGATCCGCAAAACACATACAGACGTCTGAATGGAGCCTTACAGGGGGGTGATCACCTCATATAGACTCCCTGATCACCCCCCTGTCATTGATCACCCCCCTGTCATTGATCACCCCCCTGTAAGGCTTCATTCAGACGTCCGTATGTTTTTTACGGATCCACGGATACATGGATCGGATCCGCAAAACACATACAGACGTCTGAATGGAGCCTTACAGGGGGGTGATCAATGACAGGGGGGTGATCACCCCCCAATATAGACTCCCTAATCACCCCCCTGTCATTGATCACCCCCCTGTAAGGCTCCATTCATACATTTTTTTGGCACAAGTTAGCGGAAATTGTTTTTTTTTTCTTACAAAGTCTCATATTCCACTAACTTGTGTCAAAAAATAAAATCTCACATGAACTCCCCATACCCCTCACGGAATCCAAATGCGTAAAATTTTTTAGACATTTATATTCCAGACTTCTTCTCACGCTTTAGGGCCCCTAAAATGCCAGGGCAGTATAAATACCCCACATGTGACCCCATTTCGGAAAGAAGACACCCCAAGGTATTCCGTGAGGGGCATATTGAGTCCATGAAAGATTTAAATGTTTGTCCCAAGTTAGCGGAAAGGGAGGCTTTGTGAGAAAAAACAAAAAAAAATCTATTTCCGCTAACTTGTGCCAAAAAAAAAGAAATTCTATGAACTCGCCATGCCCCTCATTGAATACCTTGGGGTGTCTTCTTTCCAAAATTGGGTCACATGTGGGGTATTTATACTGCCCTGGCATTTTAGGGGTTCTAAAGCGTGAGAAGAAGTCTGGGATCCAAATGTCTAAAAATGCCCTCCTAAAAGGAATTTGGGCCCCTTTGCGCATCTAGGCTGCAAAAAAGTGTCACACATATGGTATCTCCGTACTCAGGAGAAGTTGGGCAATGTGTTTTGGGGTGTCATTTTACATATACCCATACTGGGTGAGATAAATATCTTGGTCAAATGCCAACTTTGTATAAAAAAATGGGAAAAGTTGTCTTTTGCCAAGATATTTATCTCACCCAGCATGGGTATATGTAAAATGACACCCCAAAACACATTGCCCAACTTCTCGTGAGTACGGCGATACCAGATGTGTGACACTTTTTTGCAGCCTAGGTGGGCAAAGGGGCCCACATTCCAAAGAGCACCTTTAGGATTTCACAGGTCATTTTTTACACATTTTGATTTCAAACTACTTACCACACATTAGGGCCCCTAGAATGCCAGGGCAGTATAACTACCCCACAAGTGACCCCATTTTGGAAAGAAGACACCCCAAGGTATTTCGTGATGGGCATAGTGAGTTCATGGAAGTTTTTATTTTTTGTCACAAGTTAGTGGAATATGAGACTTTGTAAGGAAAAATAAATAAATAAAAAAATCATCATTTTCCGCTAACTTGTGACAAAAAATAAAAAGTTCTATGAACTCACTATGCCCATCAGCAAATACCTTAGGGTGTCTACTTTCAGAAATGGGGTCATTTGTGGGGTGTTTGTACTGTCTGGCCATTGTAGAACCTCAGGAAACATGACAGGTGCTCAGAAAGTCAGAGCTGCTTCAAAAAGCGGAAGTTCACATTTTTGTACCATAGTTTGTAAACGCTATAACTTTTACCCAATCATTTTTTTTTTACCCAAACATTTTTTTTTTATCAAAGACATGTAGAACAATAAATTTAGAGAAAAATTTATATATGGATGTCGTTTTTTTATTTTTTATTTTACAACTGAAAGTGAAAAATGTCATATTTTTGCAAAAATTTCTTTAAATTTCGATTAATACCATCAAATGAAAGCTCTATTAGTGAGAAGAAAAGGAGGTAAAATTCATTTGGGTGGTAAGTTGCATGACCGAGCAATAAACGGTGAAAGTAGTGTAGTGCAGAAGTGTAAAAAGTGGCCTGGTCATTAAGGGTGTTTAAGCTAGGGGGGCTGAAGTGGTTAAAGGAAACCTGTCATCTGAATTTTGGATATAGAGCTGAGGACATGAGCTGCTAGATCGCCGCTAGCACATCCGCAATATCCATTCCCCATAGCTCTTTGTGCTTTTATTGTGTCAATTATATTTTTTTTGTTTATATATGTAAATGAGGCTACTAACGTTTTTAGAGCCCAGCCACGCCCACTGTGAAGGAGCTCAACACCACTCCGCATACTCCGAATCTCCTCCTTGCTCCCTGACGTCACAAATCTAGAGCGTTATAATCTCGCGATGCGCGAGGTAGCGCATGCGCAGTGTCAGCATAGTGTTCCTTCCCTGTGCTGGCATCAGCCTCAGGGAACGAACTGCGCATGCGCTAGCTTGCGCATCGCGAGATTACGGCGGTCTAGCTTTGTGACGTCGGGGAGCAAGGAGGAGATTCGGAGTATGTGGGGCGTTGCTGGGATCCTTCACAGTGGGCGTGGCTGGTCTCAGAGTCAGAGAACGCTGGACTCCTCTCTCAAGCATGGAGGAGACAGGACTCATCTAAGGTTAATTTACATATCTATAAAATCGTTTTTTTGACACAATAAAATCACAGAGAGCTATGGAAACTGGATATTGTGAATGTGCTAGCGGCGATCTAGCCGCCCATGTCCTCAGCTCTATACCCAAAATCGAGGTGACAGGTTATCTTTAAGGATCAGGCCATTTTTTGCAAATCTGACATGTGTCACTTTTTAGTTATCCAGGCCATTCTGAGATTGTTTTCTCGTCACATATTTTACTTCGTAACAGTGGTAAAACTGAGTCAAAAAATTCATTTTTGTTTATAAATATACCAAATTACCAAATATCTGGAAAAATTAGCAAATTTCAATTTCTCTACTTTTATAATAGATAGTAATACCTCCAAAAATAGTTATTACTTTACATTCCCCATATGTCTACTTCATGTTTGGATCATTTTGTGAATGCCATTTTATTTTTTGGGGACGTTAGAAGGCTTAGAAGTTTAGAAGCAAATCTTGAAATTTTTCTGAAAATTTCCAAAACCCACTTTTTAAGAACCAGTTCAGGTATGAAGTTACTTTGTGAGGCTTACATAATAGAAACCACCGAAAAATTACCCCATTTTACAAACTACACCCCTCAAGGTATTCAAAACTGATTTTACAAACATTGTTAACCCTTTAAGTGTTCCACAAGAATTAATGGAAAATGGAGATGAAATTACAGAATTTCACTTTTTTGGCAGTTTTTCCATTTTAATCAATTTTTTCCAGTTACAAAGCAAGGGTTAACAGCTAAACAAAACTCAATATTTATGGCCCTGATTCTGTAGCTTACAGAAACACCCCATATGTGGTCGTAAACTGCTGTACGGGCACAGGGCATTGCGCAGAAGGAAAGGAATGCTATATGGTCTTTGGAAGGCAGATTTTGCTGGACTGGTTTTTTTGACACCATGTCCTATTTGAAGCCCCCCTGATGCACCCCTAGAGTAGAAACTCCAAAAAGGTGACCCCATTTTAGAAACTACACCCCTCAAGGTATACAAAACTGATTTTACAAACTTGGTTAACTCTTTAGGTGTTCCACAAGAATGAATGGAAAATGGAGATGAAATTTCAGAATTTCCCTTTTTTGGCAGATTTTCCATTTTAATAATTTTTTTCCAGTTACAAAGCAAGGGTTAACAGCCAAACCAAACTCAATATTTATTGCCCTGATTCTGTAGTTTACAGAAACACCCCGTATGTGGTCGTAAACTACTGTACGAGCACACGGCAGGGCAGAGCACACGGTTTTTGGAAGGCAGATTTCATTGGGATATTTTTAAGCTGACATGTCCTATTTGAAGCCTCCTGATGCACCCCTAGAGTAGAAACTCCAAAAAGTAACCCAATTTTGGAAACTACGAAATAAGGTGGCAGTTTTGTTGGTACTATTTTAGGGTACGTATGATTTTGGTTGCACTATAATTAAAATTTTTGTGAGGCAAGGTAACAAAAAATAGCTGTTTTGGCACCTTTTTTTGCTATTTACAACATTCATCTGACAGGTTAGATCATGTGGTGTTTTTATAGAGCAGGTTGTTACGGACGCGACAATACCAAATATGGCTACTTTTTTGGTTGGTTGTTTCAGTTTTACATAACAAAGCATTTTTGATAAAAAAAAAAATATTTTTTTGTGTCTCCACATTCTGAAAGCCGTAGTTTTTTTTTTTTTTGGGCAACTGTCTTTTGTAGGGTATCATTTTTTTGGTGTGAGATGACGGTTTTATTGGTACTATTTTAGGGTGCATATGACTTTTTGATTGCTTGCTATTACACTTTTTATGCTGTAAGGTGACAAAAAATGGCTTTTTTGACACCTTTTTTATTTTTATTTTTTTACGGTGTTCATCTGAGGGAGCATATTCTTATGGACGTGGCGATACCTAATATGTCTATATTTATGTAAGTTTTAGACAATAATATCTTTTTTTAAACAAAAACAAATGTTTTAGTGTTTTTATAGTCTGAGAGCCATAGTTTTTTCAGTTTTTGCCAGATTCTTAGGTAGGGTATCATTTTTGCAGGATGAGATTACGGTTTTATTGGCACTATTTTGGTGTGCATATGACTTTTTGATTGGTTGCTATTACACTTTTTGTGATGTAAGGTGGCAAAAAAATAGCTTTTTTGACACACTTTTTATTTATTATTTTACGGTGTTTACCTGAGGGGTTAGGTCATGTGATATTTTTATAAAGCAGGTTCTTATGGACGTGGCGATACCTAATATGTCTATTTTTTTTTATTTATATAAGTTTTACACAATGATATCATTTTTGAAGCAAAAAAAATCATGTTTTAGTGTCTCCATAGTCTGAGAGCCATAGTTTTTTTTATTTTTTGGGAGATTGTCCTAGGTAGGGGCTAATTTTTTGCCGGATGAGGTGACTGTTAGATTGGTAATATTTTGGGGTGCATATGACTTTTTGATCGCTTGCTATTACACTTTTTGTGATGTAAGGTGACAAAAAATGGATTTTGACACCATTTTTATTTTTTAGTTTTTACGGTGTTTACCTGAGGGGTTAGATCATGTCATATTTTTATAAAGCCGGTCGTTACGGACGTGGCAATACCTAATATGTATACATTTTTTAAATTTATTTTGTGTAAGCTAATAGGGATGACCAAGTTGGAATTCTCTGGATGTGTAAGGCCCAATAATATTTAATATTTAATATTTAAGATCAGGAACAGCTAAATCACCATCAGAAGTACGGTACTAAGCAGGATATTCTGTCTTTTAAAGTCCCAAATAATTTGAAGGATAGAGGTCTGAAGTGTTTTCAAATCTCTGCGTGTGTCTGGAGTAGGAAGGCTCTTGTAGAGATAAAGCAGTTTAGATAAAATAGTAATTTTTATGGAAGATATATTACCAAATAGTGTGTGGTAAAGTTGCCCATCTGTTGGTAGTTGTCTGATCTCAGAAAACAAAAAAGGAAAGTTTTCAGCATATAATGCCTTATATGTAGGTGTCAGGTATGACAGTTTGGTAGTGATAATTCTGTTTCAAAGAGTCTAAAGAGTCAGTGGGTATACTGAGAGGGAGAGTTTTTGTTTTGAAGGTGTTTACTTGGTAACCAGATAGATGGCCATACATTTCCAATGTAAATTGGGCATGGTATTATGAGGATTGTTGTGGGGTTATCCGGGAATAGATATTGATGATCTATCCTCAGGATGGGTGATCAATAACAGATCTGCGGGGGTCTGACACCCGGGACCCCTGTTAATCAGCTATTAGAAGAGGCTGGGCACCCAGTGAGCGCCACGGCAGCTTGCTAGGCCAGTGACGTCACCATACATCAGTCAAGTGGCCTAGTTGAGCTCAGCCCCATTGAGCTGCAATGCCAAACACATCCACTGTACGATGTACAGGGCTGTGCGTAGAAAGTTGCTGGGAGCCCACAGTGCTCATCAGAGCTCAGGTGAACAAAGCAGCTCCCAGTGTTATGCAAATGGGTGTAGACCCACTACGCCACTGACTGGCTATACCCTGGTGGGGCATGGCTAAGTAACTACATGGTCTTCATTAGATACTCTGATAGTAAGGATAGGCTTGAGCCGTTAGGGTAGTTACCAGGTACCACTCCAGTGCAGTCTCTGGGTCAATTGTGGCTGACCAAGGCGTCAGATACCGGTGCAAGCACCGAGGGGAAAGACGTAGTCAGGAAGTCCAGAGTCAGGGCAGGCAGCGATCAAGCACAGTGCATAATCGAAGAAGTCCAATGTCAGGGGCAGATGGCAATCAAGCAAAACCCATTAAATTGAGAAGCAGGGTCCGGTACACAGAAAAGCAGAAATTTCACACAAACTTCACATAAGGAACTAGACAAGCTAGTGACCAAGATTGCTCAGGCGCCTTCCTGAGGCAGGAAGCGCCTTTAAATGCTTCCTGCAACCCAGCCATATGCTGGGGAGATAGAGGGTGTGTACATACTGCCTCATAAGGGAGAGACACGCCCCTGCAAGTCCTAACAAACAGTACAGGACTCAAGCAGGAAGTAAGCTCTGGCATGGAGCACTACCTGCTGCCCGCTACCTGCTGCCCGTACTTATCATCACGGCGCACAGCAGCAGGAGGGAATGAGGGAGTCACGGTGGACTCCCTTAGGCTACTTACACACTAGCGTTCGGAGCGGATCCGTCTGATGTTTCATCAGACGGATCCGCTCCTATAATGCAGACGTTTGCATCCGTTCAGAACGGATCAGTCTGCATTATAACTTAGAAAATTTTCTAAGTCTGAAAGTAGCCTGAGCGGATCCGTCCAGACTTTACATTGAAAGTCAATGGGGAACGGATCCGCTTGAAGATTGAGCCATATGGTGTCATCTTCAAGCGGATCCGTCCCCATTGACTTCCATTATAAGTCTGGACGGATCCGCTCGCCTCCGCACGGCCAGGCGGACACCCGAACGCTGCAAGCAGCGTTCAGGTGTCCGCTCACTGAGCGGAGCGGAGGCTGAACGCTGGCAGGCGGATGCATTCTCAGTGGATCCGCCTCCATTGAGAATGCATCAGGGCTGGACGGCTGCTTTCAGGACCGCTCGTGAGCCCCTTCAAACGGAGCTCACGAGCGGACACCTGAACGCAGGTGTGAAAGTAGCCTTAGGCCGTTGCTCCCTGGGGATTAGTACAGTGAAATTATAGTACTGAAGAAGGAGGCCAGAGTTAAATGTAACAAAGTATTTTAGAACTTGAAATACATACAGTAGCTACAGGCTATAAATGCAGTTCTTCTCTGGCACCAGCAGGGATATGGAGGCAGTTGGATGGCTGCAATTCCCCAATTAGGTGATACTGGCCTAGTGGGTATTTGGTGATTGATGGCTTGGCTGTAGTCCTTAACCTTACAGCAGTATCTGAAGATGCTGATTAGAGCTGTTCACTCTGCTGTCGTTATCCTGGATTTTCTTGAGACTTCTTGTAGCAGTTCTCCTCTGATCACTGGCAGATCCGAGGGGGGGTAGGGCAACGGGTCAATTGCACCCCCCCCTCCCCCCGAGAATATAGTGAGAGAGAGGGCTTCCGATCGCCCTGCTACTGTAAACAGTGTCCGGGCTGGTGCGGTTCTGGGCGTCCTACGTCCCCTGTGCAGCCCTTCGCTCTCTCTCTCTCTCTCTGCCGCCACCGCTTTCCCTCCTCCTCTCTATTCCAGCTCCAATATGGAAAGCGCGTAAACCTGCGCTGGATTCCGGGCCTGTCTGCAGGTGGGCGCTGTGGTCTGGCGCAGCTGCGGCTGTAGTGCGGCTCGTCCGCTCTGTGCTGTGGTGTGCACGGTGCGCCGTCAATGCGGGATGTGTGCGCCTGGTCGACCGGCTTTGCGCCTCCTGTGCTGCGGCCATGCTGGGTTTTCTGGCTGTCGGCCTCCTCCTCCTGCAGCCGGCTCTTCCTCCTCCTCCTGCTGCCGGCCGGGTTAATTGTAAACAAGCTCCCCACATGCTCGGCCCTCTCCCTGCCATTGGTGGCCGCGCTCAGCCGGACTCACACGCCCACCAGGCACAGGTGGAAAATATACACGTGTGCTCCGAGCAGCCGCTCATGTCCCCTGTTGCATGTAGCAGAGCTGAGGGTGCGGCACAGGCAGAAGAGGTTCTGCGGCAGCTGCTCACTGAGTGTGCTTCTGCAGAACCTCAGCCAGCAGACTGGCTGCTTGCATTAAACATGCAAATAACATCTGCCAGTGTGATGGACAGCTCAGCCTGACAAGATGTTCTGCAGCAGCATTATCAGTGCGCTCCAAGGCTTCAGCTGCTGCAGAACCTCAACTAGGCAAGATGTTCTGCAGCAGCACAGACTGGAAGTGCCCCTCCCGACACCAGGCTCTGGATCCGCCACTGTCTGGAGATTAGGTAACAGCAGGAGCTTAGGCAGTGTGCTTCCTCTCTGCGGTTACTCAGGAACTCCCCATCTTGGCAGGGAGCAGGACAATGCAGGACAAGCCCACTCCTACCAGGGTAGTTAGCCAAGTTCCTTGCCAACCTTTCCCAACCCTTCCTTGCTGGGAACTATGGCCAGGAGAAAACTGTAACATACATTATTCATAACTAGGGATGAGCGAACCCGAACTGTGTAGTTCGGGTTCGTACCGAATTTTGGGGTGTTCGTGACACGGACCTGAACCCGAACATTTTCGTAAAAGTCTGGGTTCGGGTTCGGTGTTCGGCGCTTTCTTGGCGCTTTTTGAAAGGCTGCAAAGCAGCCAATCAGCAAGAGTCATACTACTTGTCCCAAGAGGCCATCACAGCCATGCCTACTATTGGCATGGCTGTGATTGGCCAGCCTCTATTTAAGCTGGAGTCACGTAGCGCCGCACGTCACTCTGCTCTGATCAGTGTAGGGAGAGGTTGCAGCTGCTGTTAGGGCCAGATTAGACAGTGATTAACTCTGCAAAAACACTTAATTCAGTGATCGATCTACAGCTGTGGATCATTGAACTGCTGCTATTTAATTGCTCACTGTTTTTAGGCTGCCCAGAGCGTTTTTATGTCACTTTTTTCTTGGGCGATCGGCGGCCATTTTGTGTCTTGCACAAGCTGCCACCAAGTCCATTTAACCATCAATAGTGTGTTTATTTTTTTGCTATATCCTACATCAGGGGCTTGGCTGTGCTTGCTATTTTATTGAGGGGTAAAATACAATTGCCAAAATAGCAGTACCCTAAATCTGGTGTTTCAGCTGTGGCTAGCCAATTGTAATACTGTCTGCTGTCTGCTGAAGCACAGTTTTTGTTCTGGGTTGAATACAATTCCCAACTTAGCAATTCCCTAAATAATTTTTTTCTGCTGTATCAGGCCAAGTTTAAATCGATCCATAAAAGGGTATATTAGATTTAAGGTGCGGATAGTGTCATCCTCAATAACTTCACACGCTACCGTGCATTTCCAAGTTGAATTCTGTCCGTAAACGTATACCTGTCACCCAGCGCCTAAATAATAGGCCTACAATTTATATTCAGCTAAATCTGTCGTTACTGTTGTGCTTGTATTAGTGTAATACGGTACCTAAATAGATAGCCAGATAGTGTTAGGTGCCTGTAAAAAAAGGCCTGAATTTGAATTCAATACATTGGGCCAAATAATTTTTTTCTTATTGTGGTGAACGGTAACAATGAGGAAAACATCTAGTAAGGGACGCGGACGCGGACATGGTCGTGGTGGTGTTAGTGGACCCTCTGGTGCTGGGAGAGGACGTGGCCGTTCTGCCACAGCCACACGTCCTAGTGAACCAACTACCTCAGGTCCCAGTAGCCAGCAGAATTTACAACGATATTTGGTGGGGCCCAATGCCGTTCTAAGGATGGTAAGGCCTGAGCAGGTACAGGCATTAGTCAATTGGGTGGCCGACAGTGCATCCAGCACGTTCACATTATCTCCCACCCAGTCTTCTGCAGAAAGCGCACAGATGGCGCATGAAAACCAAGCCCATCAGTCTGTCACATCACCCCCATGCATATCAGGGAAACTGTCTGAGCCTCAAGTTATGCAGCAGTCTCTTATGCTGTTTGAAGACTCTGCTGGCAGGGTTTCCCAAGGGCATCAACCTAGCCCTTCCCCAGGGGTGGAAGAGATAGAATGCACTAACGCACAACCACTTATGTTTCCTAATGATGAGGACATGGGAATACCACCTCAGCACGTCTCTGATGATGACGAAACACAGGTGCCAACTGCTGCGTCTTTCTGCAGTGTGCAGACTGAACAGGAGGTCAGGGAGGAAGACTGGGTGGAAGATGATGCAGGGGACGATGAGGTCGTGCCACTGACTTTCAGAATTCGGAGGAAGAGGCAGTGGTGAGACCGAGCCAACAGCGTAGCAAAAGAGGGAGCAGTGGGCAAAAGCAGAACACCCATCGCCAAGAGAGTCCGTCTGCTATTGGCCACCGCCATCTGGGACCCAGCACCCCAAAAGCAGCTTCAAGGAGTTCCCTGGCGTGGCAGTTCTTCAAACAATGTGCTGATGACAAGACCCGAGTGGTTTGCACGCTGTGCCATCAGAGCCTGAAGCGAGGCATTAACGTTCTGAACCTTAGCACAACCTGCATGACCAGGCACCTGCATGCAAAGCATGAACTGCAGTGGAGTAAACACCTTAAAAACAAGGAAGTCACTCAGGCTCCCCCTGCTACCTCTTCTGCTGCTGCCGCCTCTGCCTCTTCCTCCGCCTCTGGAGGAACGTTGGCACCTTCCGCCCAGCAAACAGAGGATGTACCACCAACACGACCACCACCTGCGTCACCAAGCATCTCAACCATGTCACACGGAAGCGTTCAGCTCTCCATCTCACAAACATTTGAGAGAAAGCGTAAATTCCCACCTAGCAACCCTCGATCCCTGGCCCTGAATGCCAGCATTTCTAAACTACTGGCCTATGAAATGCTGTCATTCAGGCTGGTGGACACAGATAGCTTCAAACAGCTCATGTCGCTTGCTGTCCCACAGTATGTTGTTCCCAGCCGCCACTACTTCTCCAAGAGAGCCGTGCCTTCCCTGCACAACCAAGTATCCGATAAAATCAAGTGTGCACTGCGCAACGCCATCTGTGGCATGGTCCACCAAACCACAGATACGTGGACCAGTAAGCACAGCCAGGGACGCTATATCTCCCTAACTGCACACTGGGTAAATGTAGTGGCGGCTGGGCCCCAGGCGAAGAGCTGTTTGGCGCACGTCCTTCCGCCGCCAAGGATCGCAGAGCAACATTCTTTACCTCCTGTTGCCTCCTCCTCCTACTCTGCTTCCTCCACCTCTTCTTCCACCTGCTCATCCAGTCAGCCACACACCTTCACCACCAACTTCAGCACAGCCCGGGGTAAATGTCAGCAGGCCATTCTGAAACTCATATGTTTGGGGGACAGGCCCCACACCGCACAGGAGTTGTGGCGGGGTATAGAACAACAGACCGATGAGCGGTTGCTTCCGGTGAGCCTCAAGCCTGGCCTGGTGGTGTGCGATAATGGGCGAAATCTCATTGCAGCTCTGGGACTAGCCGGTTTGACGCACATCCCTTGCCTGGCGCATGTGCTGAATTTGGTGGTGCAGAAGTTCATTCACAACTACCCCGACATGTCAGAGCTGCTGCATAAAGTGCGGGCAGTCTGTGCGCGCTTCCGGCGTTCACATCCTGCCGCTGCTCGCCTGTCTGCGCTACAGCGTAACTTCGGCCTTCCCACTCACCGCCTCATATGAGACGTGCCCACCAGGTGGAACTCCACCTTGCACATGCTTGACAGACTGTGCGAGCAGCAGCAGGCCATAGTGGAGTTTTAGTTGCAGCACACACGGGTCAGTTGCACTGCGGAACAGCACCACTTCACCACCAATGACTGGGCCTCCATGCGAGACCTGTGTGCCCTGTTGCGCTGTTTCGAGTACTCCACCAACATGGCCAGTGGCGATGACGTCGTTATCAGCGTTACAATACCACTTCTATGTCTCCTTGAGAAAACACTTAGGGCGATGATGGAAGAGGAGGTGGCCCAGGAGGAGGAGGAGGAAGAGGGGTCATTTTTAGCACTTTCAGGCCAGTCTCTTCGAAGTGACTCAGAGGGAGGTTTTTTGCAACAGCAGAGGCCAGGTACAAATGTGGCCAGCCAGGGCCCACTACTGGAGGACGAGGAGGACGAAGATGAGGAGGAGGTGGAGGAGGATGAGCATGAAGCATGTTCACAGCGGTGTGGCACCCAACGCAGCTCGGGCCCATCAATGGTGCGTGGCTGGGGGGAAACGCAGGACGATGACGATACGTCTCCCACAGAGGACAGCTTGTCCTTATCTCTGGGCAGCCTGGCACACATGAGCGACTACATGCTGCAGTGCCTGCGCAACGACAGCAGAGTTGCCCATATTTTAACGTGTGCAGACTACTGGGTTGCCACCCTGCTGGATCCCCGGGAAAAAGACAATGTGCCCACCTTACTTCCTGCACTGGAGCGTGATAGGAAGATGCGCGAGTACAAGCGCACGTTGGTAGACGCGCTACTGAGAGCATTCCCAAATGTCACAGGGGAACAAGTGGAAGCCCAAGGCGAAGGCAGAGGAGGAGCAAGAGGTCGCCAACGCAGCTGTGTCACGGCCAGCTCCTCTGAGGGCAGGGTTAGCATGGCAGAGATGTGGAAAAGTTTTGTCAACACGCCACAGCTAACTGCACCACCACCTGATACGGAACGTGTTAGCAGGAGGCAACATTTCACTAACATGGTGGAACAGTACGTGTGCACACCCCTCCACGTACTGACTGATGGTTCGGCCCCATTCAACTTCTGGGTCTCCAAATTCTCCATGTGGCCAGAGATAGCCTTTTATGCCTTTGAGGTGCTGGCCTGCCCGGCGGCCAGCGTTTTGTCTGAACGTGTATTCAGCACGGCAGGGGGCGTCATTACAGACAAACGCAGCCGCCTGTCTACAGCCAATGTGGACAAGCTGACGTTCATAAAAATGAACCAGGCATGGATCCCACAGGACCTGTCCATCCCTTGTGCAGATTAGACATTAACTACCTCCCCTTAACCATATATTATTGTACTCCAGGGCACTTCCTCATTCAATCCTATTTTGATTTTCATTTTACCATTATATTGCGGGGCAACCCAAAGTTGAATGAACCTCTCCTCTGTCTGGGTGCCGGGGCCTAAAAATATCTGACAGTGGCCTGTTCCAGTGTTGGGTGACGTGAAGCATGATTCTCTGCTATGGGACCTCTCCTCTTTCTGGGTGCCGGGGCCTAAATATCTGACAATGGACTGTTCCATTGGTGGGTGACGTGAAGCCTGATTCTCTGCTATGACATGAAGACTGATTCTCTGCTGACATGAAGCCGGAATCTCTGTTACGGGACCTCTCTCCTCTGTCTGGGTGCCGGGGCCTAAATATATGACAATGGACTGTTCCAGTTTTGGCTGATGTGAAGCCTGATTCTCTATGAAATGAAGCCTGATTCTCTGCTATGGGACCTCTCCACAATTGATATTGGTTAATATTTATTTATTTTATTTATATTTTTATTCATTTCCCTATCCACATTTGTTTGCAGGGGATTTAACTACATTTTGCTGCCTTTTGCAGCCCTCTAGCCCTTTCCTGGGCTGTTTTACAGCCTTTTTAGTGCCGAAATGTTCGGGTCCCCATTGACTTCAATAGGGTTCGGGACGAAGTTCGGGTCGGGTTCGAATCCCGAACCCGAACATTTCCGGGAAGTTCGGACGACCTTCTCGAACCCGAACATCCAGGTGTTCGCTCAACTCTATTCATAACACAACAACTTGTAGTAACCCCAAGTCTTGGGGAACTACACTGGGACACGGACCCGCTCCAGTGTGATAATGATAACCTATCCTGATGATGGGTCATCATTATCTTTTCCGGGATAAACCCTTTAAATTCCTTATCTCTTACTAGGATTCCCCTAATAAGAGGGTGTATTATAGCTACGATTGGTTCAATAATACATAAAACAAAAGGTAAGGGAGGAAGAGGAAGATCCTACTAAGTAGTATTAAAACTCTGGATAGATTGGGATGTTGCAGGAGGGCTTTTTTATAGCTGCCGAGGGAAAAGTGTATAGCGATTGTATTGTTGCACGAAAAGGACAGATAAAACCAAAGACCTCCAAAGTTGAAAACATAAAAGGCCAACCCAGGCAGCCAAAGGCCTTTTCCGAGTCCAGGCTAAAAAGAATAGCACTGTGGTTAGACCTATTGGCTATGCTGATAAGATCAATCGCCCGCCTAGTCTTATCACCTCCTTGTCTATGAAAAAGGAAGCCCATCTGACATTTATGGAAAAGGCTTGTAGCAGAGCTGAGGGTGCTGCACAGGCAGAAGAGGTTCTGCGGCAGCTGATCACTGAGTGTGCTGCTGCAGAACCTCAGCCAGCAGACTGGCTGCTTGCATTAAACCTGCAAATAACATCTGCCAGTGTGATGGACAGCTCAGACTGAAAAGATGTTCTGCAGCAGCATTATCAGTGCACTCCAAGGCTTCAGCTGCTGCAGAACCTCAACTAGGCAAGATGTTCAGCAGCAGCACAGACTGGAAGTGCCACTCCCAACACCAGGCTCTGGATCCGTCACAGTCTGGAGATTAAGTAACAGCAGGAGCTTAGGCAGTGTGCTTCCTCTCTGTGGTTCTCCTCTGATCGCTGGGGGATCCGGGGGGGGGGGGCAACAGGTCAAATGCATCCCCCTGAGAATATAGTGAGAGAGAGGGCTTCTGACCGCCCTGCTACTGTAAACAGTGTCCGGGCTGGTGCGGTTCTGGGCGTCCTATGTCCCCTGTGCAGCCCCTCGCTCTCTCTCTCTCTCTGCCGCCACCGCTTTCCCTCCTCCTCTCTATTCCAGCTCCAATATGGAAAGCGCGTAAACCTGCGCTGGATTCCGGGCCTGTCTGCAGGTGGGCGCTGCGGTCTGGTGCAGCTGCGGCTGTCGTGCGGCTCGTCCGCTCTGTGCTGTGGTGTGCACGGTGCGCCGGCAGTGCGGGATGTGTGCGCCTGGTCGGCCGGCTTTGCGCCTCCTGTGCTGCGGCCGCGCTGGGTTTTTTGGTTGTCGGCCTCCTCCTCCTGCAGCCGTCTCTTCCTCCTCCTCCTGCTGCCGGCCGGGTTAATTGTAAACAAGCTCCCCACATGCTCGGCCCTCTCCCTGCCATTGGCGGCCGCGCTCAGCCGGACTCACTCGCCCACCAGGCGGAAAATATACACGTGCACTACGTGTGTGCTCCGAGCAGCCGCTCATGTCCCCTGCCACATATAGCAGAGCTGAGGTTGCTGCACAGGCAGAAGAGGTTCTGCGGCAGCTGCTCACTGAGTGTGCTGCTGCAGAACCTCAGCCAGCAGACTGGTTGCTTGCATTAAACCTGCAAATATCATCTGCCAGTGTGATGGACAGCTCAGCCTGACAAGATGTTCTGCAGCAGCATTATCAGTGCACTCCAAGGCTTCAGCTGCTGCAGAACCTCAACTACGCAAGATGTTCTGCAGCAGCACAGACTGGAAGTGCCCCTCCCGACACCAGGCTCTGGATCCGCCACTGTCTGGAGATTAGGTAACAGCAGGAGCTTAGGCAGTGTGCTTCCTCTCTGCGGTTACTCAGGAACTCCCCATCTTGGCAGGGAGCAGTCCTACCAGGGTGGTTAGCCAAGTTCCTTGCCAACCTTTCCCAACCCTTCCTTGCTGGGAACTATGGCCAGGAGCAAACTGTAACATACATTATTCATAACAAAACAACTTGTAGTATCCCCAAGTCTTGGGGTACTACACTGGGACACAGACCAGCTCCAGTGTGATAATGATAACCTATCCTGATGATAGGTCATCATTATCTTTTGCGGGATAACCCATAGAAACATAGAAACATAGAATATGTCGGCAGATAAGAACCATTTGGCCCATCCAGTCTGCCCAATATACTAAATACTATGGATAGCCCTTGGCCCTATCTTATATGAAGGATGGCCTTATGCCTATCCCATGCATGCTTAAACTCCTCCACTGTATTTGCAGCTACCACTTCTGCAGGAAGGCTATTCCATGCATCCACTACTCTCTCAGTAAAGTAATACTTCCTGATATTACTTTTAAACCTTTGCCCCTCTAATTTAAAACTATGTCCTCTTGTAGCAGTTTTTCTTCTTTTAAATATTCTCTCCTCTTTTACCTTGTTGATTCCCTTTATGTATTTAAAAGTTTCTATCATATCCCCTCTGTCTCGTCTTTCTTCCAAGCTATACATGTTAAGGTCCTTTAATCTTTCCTGGTAAGTTTTATCCTGCAATCCATGTACCAGTTTAGTAGCTCTTCTCTGAACTCTCTCCAAAGTATCAATATCCTTCTGGAGATATGGTCTCCAGTACTGAGCACAATACTCCAAATGAGGTCTCACTAGTGCTCTGTAGAGCGGCATGAGCACCTCCCTCTTTCTACTGGTAATTCCTCTCCCTATACACCCAAGCATTCTGCTAGCATTTCCTGCTGCTCTATGACATTGTCTGCCTACCTTTAAGTCTTCTGAAATAATGACCCCTAAATCCCTTTCCTCAGATACTGAGGTTAGGACTGTATCATTGATTTTATATTCTGCTCTTGGGTTTTTACGTCCCAGGTGCATTATCTTGCACTTATCAACATTAAATTTTAGTTGCCATATTTTTGACCATTCCTCTAGTTTTCCTAAGTCCTTTTCCATTTGGTGTATCCCTCCAGGAACATCAACCCTGTTACAAATCTTTGTGTCATCAGCAAAAAGACACACCTTACCATCGAGGCCTTCTGCAATTTCGCTGATAAAGATATTAAACAATATGGGTCCCAGAACAGATCCCTGAGGTACCCCACTGGTAACAAGACCTTGGTCTGAATATACTCCATTGACTACAACCCTCTGTTGCCTGTCCCTCAGCCACTGCCTAATCCATTCAACAATATGGGAGTCCAAGCCCAAAGACTGCACTTTATTGATAAGCTTTCTATGTGGGACAGTATCAAAAGCCTTACTAAAGTCTAGATAAGCGATGTCTACTGCACCTCCTCCATCTATTATTTTAGTCACCCAATCGAAAAAATCAATAAGATTAGTTTGACATGATCTCCCTGAAGTAAACCCATGCTGTTTTTCATCTTTCAATCCATGGGATTTTAGATGTTCCACAATCCTCTCCTTAAGTATGGTTTCCATTAATTTCCCCACTATTGATGTCAGGCTTACTGGCCTATAGTTGCCCGATTCCTCCCTACTACCTTTCTTGTGAATGGGCACAACATTCGCTAATTTCCAATCTTCTGGGACGACTCCTGTTGCCAGCGATTGGTTAAATAAATCTGTTAATGGTTTTGCTAGTTCAACGCTGAGCTCTTTTAATAGCTTTGGGTGTATCCCATCAGGCCCCTGTGACTTATTTGTATTAATTTTAGACAGCTGACTTAGAACCTCTTCCTCTGTAAAGACACATGCATCAAAAGATTCATTAGTCTTCTTTCCTAACTGAGGTCCTTCTCCTTCATTTTCCTTTGTAAAAACTGAACAGAAATATTCATTGAGGCAACCCTTCCTTGCTGGGAACTATTAGAAATTTAACCCCCTTAAATTTCTAATGTCTTACTAGGATTCCCCTAATAAGAGGGTGTATTACAGCTACGATTGGTTCAATACATAAAACAAAAAGTAAGGGAGGAAGAGGAAGACCCGGCTAAGTAGTATTAAAACCCTGGATAGATTGGGATGTTGCAGGAGGGCATTTTATAGCTGCCGAGGGAAAAGTGTATAGCGATTGTATTGTTGCACGAAAAGGACAGATAAAACCAAAGACTTCCAAAGTTGAAAACATAAAAGGCCAACCCAGGCAGCCAAAAGCCTTTTCCGAGTCCAGGCTTAAAAGAATAGCACTGTGGTTAGACCTATTGGCTATGCTGATAAGATCAATCACCCTCCTAGTCTTATCACCTCCTTGTCTATGAAAAAGGAAGCCCATCTGATATTTATGGAAAAGGCTTGGGAGCCAGATAAATAAATGATCAGTTAATCATTTTGTAAAAATCTTAACATCTGAGTTGCTGAGAGCAATTGGTCTATAGTAGGCACACCCAAGAAGATCTTTTCCAGGTTTCAGGATCAAAGTAATGTGAATGTGACCTGGCCATAAAAGTATTAAATACTCTCAGCAAATGAGGGGTAAGTTCAGAACAAAAACATCTTATAAATATGGTAGACCATCAGGGCCTAGTAACTTACTGTAAGGCTACTTTTACACTCGCGTTTGGTGCGGATCCACATGGATCTGCACAGACGGATCTGTTCAGATGGTAATACAACCGTCTGCATTCGCTCAGAACGGATCCATTTGTATTATCTTTAACATAGCCAAGACGTCTTGAACACCATTGAAAGTCAATGGAGGACGGATCCGTTTTCTATATTGCATGATTGTGTTATAGAAAATGGATCCGTCCCCGTTGACTTACATTGATTGTCAGAACAGATCCGTTTGGCTCAGTTTCGTCAGACAGACACCGAGACAAACTGATGCATTTTGAGCGGATCCTTTCCTATTCAAAATGCATTAGGGCAAAACTGATCCATTTTGGACCGCTTGTGAGAGCCCTGAACGGATCTCACAAACGGAAAGCCAAAACGCCAGTGTGAAAGTAGCCTTAGTCAGACTTTGTATGACTTCATCAATCTCTGTGGTGGCTATTTCGCCATTTAGGGAGGTATGAGATAAAATAGGGAGTTTACAATAGTGAAGGAAATTTCCCTATAGTATTTCTCTATTTGTCGTAGTAGTGGGCAGATACTCGGGGAGGGAGAAAAATTTTGAGAAAAAGTCAAAAACAGATTTCATAGGGATGTCCAGTCATATGTCAAAGTGCCATCTTCCGTTCTAAGAGCATATGGTACAGATAGATCAGAATGCTCCGTGAGTTGCCTAGCAAGCAGAGATTGAGCTTTAGTACCCTTCTTATAGAGGTGCTGATGCATATATAGCCATAGTTTCTCAGTTTTATGTAAAGCTACACTTGAATATGAGCTAAGCTGCAGTACTCAAGCCAAGCCACTACACCGTGAAAAGAAGCTTCTGCTTTCGGCTACATCCAATGTTTAGTTTGCAGCACTGGTGGATCCTGAAAATAGTTGATTGGTGGGGGTGTCTGGTGACACAATACCCCTTTAAATCCTACCTGTGGCAATTGACTAGATTCAAGTAATCTAAAAATCTTCCCAAACACCCCCCAACACACATGCACTTTAAAAAAAAATAAAATAATTAAAATATCCAACTGAAAATTTTAAATGGGATGCTACTAAATACTGTTTCAACTTTGGCAAATATAATCTACCCTGATCCTCCAAAATGTCAGAATCAGTTTTACTATGGTTTAAAATTTTGACCTTAAATGGGTTTTCCGAGATTTAGATATTGATGAGCTTATGCTCCTTATTTCACTTGAATTGGACCACTTGAATGAGAGTAGCACTGTGGTAGCCTGGCTCACCCACTCCAGTGTATGGGACTGTACTGCTCTAGTGCCTGGTTCAATCATAGACTGTAGCACCTCCTCAAGATAGGTAATCAATATGAGACAGGTGGGGGTCTGACATCCAGCACCCCTGCAGATCAACAGTTTGAGGAGGCAGGTAATGAGACTTTGTAGTGAACTTCTTAATGGGTAGGTTAATGTAACGGAAAATTCTTTAGTTAGATTTATATCAGTGTTTGTTAACCCTTTAGTGACCAGCCTGTTTTGGGCCTTACTTCTTCCTTTTTAATTTTTCTGTCTATATAGCTGTATGAGGGCTTGTTTTTTGCAGGAAAAGTTGTAGTTTTTAATGGCGCCATTTAGGGGTACAACTTTCTGATTAACTTTTATTAACTTTTTCTGGGACAGGGATGGGAAAAACAGCAATACTGCCATTGCGTTTTTACGTTATAAATTCTACGGCGTTCATTTTTCAGTATAAATAACATAATATCTTTATTCTCTTGGTCAGTACGATTCCAGTGATACCAAATACATATGGTTGTTTTTTTTTTACGTTTTACTCCTTTTTTGCAATAAAACCCCTTTTTTTTTAAAGGAAAAAAATGTTTTTGAACTGCCGCTTCCCAAACCCATAACTTTTTTATTTTTCCTTCTATGGAGTTCTATGAGGGCTTGATTTTTGCGGGACGTATTTTTCATTGGTATAATTTTAGAGTAAATTACAAGATTTGATCGCTTGTCATTACGTTTTTTCGGTGGCAACTAAGAATAAATAAGTAATTCTGTCATTTTTTATTTTATGACGTTCACCGTAGGGAATAATTTACATGATGTTTATGTAGTTGTTACGGACTCGGCAATACCAAACATATGGGGGATATTTATTTTTTGCTATTTTGTTCATTGAAAAGCATATTTTCACTGGGGACTATAACAGACAATATTCTGATTGATTTAAAAATGCAATGCATTATCCCTATAGTGCATTGAATTTTAATGTCAGTGCTATACTGACATTGACCAGCAGACTGCGCCAGAGAGGCACAACCTGCTGGAAACTACTCAAGGCAGGCTTGGGGCCTTCATAAGACCCCTGCCTGCATTTACACACATCGGAACCCCGCAATCGCATTTGCGGGGTGCCGATGGGAGACAGAGGGAGTCCGCTCCCTCTGTCAGTGCTTTACACGCAGCGGGCGACTGCGGCATGTAAATCATTAAACAGCCCGGATCAACACTTCTGCTGGTCCGGGCTGTTAGAGCAGAACTGTGGCTCTCATGTGAGAGCCAGTCCCTGCTCTCCACTGCACGAGGGACCTGTCAGGGCTGCCGTAAAAAAGCGGCGGCCCAGCCTAAGGCCTCTTAGTGATCACCGAAAAAAGGCATATAGGTGGTCACTAAGGGATTAAAGGACCTTTCATTAAAAGTCTAAACAAAGATTTCCACCCCTTTCACAGCCCTTGTCTATTGAGCAGATCAGAGACCTGAAGCTATAATTCCTATGAACAAAATAAGAACAAAAATATCCTAGTTTTATGGAATTATTGGGATGAAATGTTCTTCATCTAGTTTCCACTTTTGCATTTCTGAAGCAGTTGCATTCCTCCCTTTATCATCTAAAATATGCTACTTATTTCGCTTGAATTGGATCACTTGAAAGGGAGTGGCACTTCAGTAACCTGGATCACCCCCTACAATATACTGTGCTGTTCCAGTTCCTGGTCCCATCACACAGCAGCTCTTCAGGATAGAAGATCAATATCAGATTGGCGGGGGTCCGACACCCAACACCTCCGCTGATCAGTTGATTGAGGAGGCAGTGGCACTCCTGTGAGTGCTGCAGTTTCCTTGTAGTTTACCAAGAACAGCGCCGTCCATTTGATAGCGTTTGATATTGCAGCCCAGTTCCATTCACTTGAATGGGCCTGAGCTGCGCCCAGGCCATGTGACTGATGAAAGTGACGTCACAGAACTAGGAAAAGCATGCAGCACTCCTATGAGCGATGTGGTCTCTTTAAGCAGCTGATCATCAGCAGGGTTGCCAGGAGTTGGAACCCACAGATCTGATATTGATGACCTATCCCAAGCATATGCCATCAATATCTAAATCTTGGAAAACCCCAGTTAACAGTAATTTAACCCTTGAGTAAAATAAAGGTTCCTAAATAACAGAGCTGTATGGAGCTTCATGGTTCATATGGGGTGAACATATATGATGATGTAGATCATCTGCATGACTATTCATGCACAACTTTAGCTAACAGATAACTATTGAGGCTCAAATGCTCTTCTGATAAACAAATCTGATTTTATTATTCAAGTTTGCAGGTTTGACAATTCTACATTGCTGGGAATACTGCCATAGTCTTACATATAAGAGGAAAATACCATATGGAAGGCTCAAAATTAAACTGATGAAACTTGAACTGGACAAAAGGATCATATCATAATATCATGTTCACACTACAACTGTGCGGCCACTACTTGATAGACTTTCATTTTATTAGCTTGACTAGACTAATATCACCTAATTCCCAATTCATAATATGAGTTACAGAATTGCAGTATTAATTGCCTTAATAATGTTATTATCCTTTGAATACAACAGTGGCATAATGGAAGTAATTTTATCTTTTTTTTTTTCTTTTTATAATTTGTAAAGGCAATGAAAGAGATTTATTATTGACTTGTAGAGATGAGTGAAGTTTTGAAAAATTCAATTGGGCCGATTCGCTGAAGTTCCCCAAGAAATTGGATTTGTTCCGAATTAATTTGTCACGAATCACTATAAATCAGGTATACCCAGGGTACTCTGTCTAATCATATTCTTCTCACTTGGTGGCCCAAGCACAGTGTGAAGACTTGGTGTCTGCTGTTTTAAAGAGCAGACACCCAACACTAATGTCTACGACCAGTGGTAATACTGGTCGTGGACTTTTAACCCTTCAGATGCCGTCATCATCCCGGTGTGCTCTGGCTCGCTAGGGGGGTATCAAAGGAGACGGAGCGTGTATGCAGCAGCCCCTGTGCTCCTGTGTGATGGTACCAGAGATGGTACACAGTATTTAAACAGGAAAACCTTTCTCAAAGCAATAAAATTGAGGGATTCACAACAGGGATGACAATAATCTCATGTGGATCCCTCCATAAGGTCCTCCTTACTATGAACCTAATGGTATTTCGCTTTTAAAATTATTAGGGTTAAAACCAGATCTGTCCATTTGACCATCCATAACGTTATTAAAGTCTCCCATTACTAAAAGGGATTTGTCGCCTGCCTTAAGTACAAACTCGTTTATTTTTAATAATACATCTACTCTAAAGGGAGGAGGTATATATACGTTTACGATAATCCAGGCTCTACCTTCCAATATACAGTCCATAAGGACATATCGAGCTTCCTTCTCTATTACTGTTTTCATTATTTTAATGTCTATGTTTCTATGAATTAATATACTCGCCCCTCTAGCATACGATGAAACTGAATGAAAAGCACACTGCATCCAAGGCCTAGTCACCTGAATTATCGTCTCACTTGTCAGATGCGTTTCTTGTAAACAGACTATAGCAGGGAGGAACCTATGTATTGCGTCAAAAACTGTCACTCTCTTTATTCCCTTACTCAACCCTCTAATATTCCATTAAATTACTCTCATAGGGTCTAATTCAAGTGGTCACTATCCATATCCTTTTATAAATTATGAAACTAGGGGGGGTGGGGAAGCGAACGGGGCGGCAGAGCGAGAAGAAAGAAGCAGCGCACCAAAAAAAATTAAATCGAAAGTTCTCCTCTCCCCCCCCCCCCCAGAAGCAAATGCCGTGACAGGCTACAAAACCCTCCCTAACCCTCCCTTCCTGATTGGCCCAGGATAACATCAATACCTTGCCCTCTCCCTTGTGCTCCAGCCCTATTTATACCTCATATTTTCATCTTCTCTTTGATCCATTCCCCCGCCACCTCTGCTGTATAAAAAAAACACGTTTTATTCTCCCATTCAACTCTCAGCTTAGCCGGAAACATCATTGAATACTTAACGTTATTTTGGTGCAGAATTTTTTTTACATCAATATAATGGCTTCTTTCTCTCACAGTTTCTCTTGCATAATCGGAGACTAGCATTATTGTTGTACCCACATATTCTAACTTCCCTTTATTTCTTGCCCTACGCAATACTTCCTCCTTATCTCTAACCGATAGGAAGTTAATTATTATTGCTCGTGGCCTTGTACCAGGGGTGGGGAGCCTTGCCGACAATCTATGAACTCGTTCTATAAAATTTTTATAGTCTGAGATATCCTGACCCAGTTGTTCCCTTAACCAGGTTTGTATAAAACCACACGGGTCTCGTCCCTCCACTCCCTCCGGAAACCCCAAACATCTCAGGTTGGGCCTCCTAGACCTGTTTTCCAGGTCCAGTAATTTATTTTTAAGCACTATATTTTCCTCCTTTAACATAATTTTTTCTTTAACTATTGTCTGCAGTAGGTCCTCAGAATCAGATGTTCTCTTCTCTACATTTTTGTAAATCCGTCCTGAGGAGTCCCACCACCTCCTTGATATTTCCAGTCTGGAGAGAGGTCCTGTATTGCCAGGTTACATTTTTTTATTTCTTGGAATATATCCTGCAGACTAGGCACCTGTTCCTCCTGAGTGGGGACAGTTTTTTACACCTCTTTTAAATGTTTATATCCACTCTCCCCAAGCTCAAGTTCAACATCTGGTAAACTCGTGATAGCATTCTCTATCGGCCTTGAGGGCTCCCCCTCTTGGATTTGGGATATATCTTCCTTCTTCCTCCTAGAAGGGCTAATCTGTCCACTTATATTGTTCAGCTGTTGTTTCAATCTTTCTGCCCACTTAAACATCGGGGAAATCGAAGTATTTAATTCTGGTTGGGTTTTCCCCTTTTTTCCTGCCCCCTGTCTGGACATTTTAAAGCAGTTTTTTCTTTCTTTCTCTTTTCCTTCCTTTTTCCTTTCTCTCCTCCCCCTCCTTCTCCTCCCTCCTTCTTTCCCTTTCCTTTCCCCCCTCTCATTCCCCTTCCTTCCTTCCTTTCCCCTTCTACTTCCTTCTTCCCCTTTCCCTTCCTCTTTCCTTCCCTCTCTCTTCCCCTCCCTCTTCCTTTCTCTTCCCTCCCCTTTCCCTTCCTTCTCTGCTACTGCCTATATACCCATCAATATTTCATCTACTATTTGCAGTCAGCGCTTTGGTAGAGTGAAGTATACAATTCAAATTCCATACGTAATATATTAATTCATACAGTAATTCATTCAAAACACCTTATTAGTGTTTTAGTGCTTCATACACTCATGCTTTTCAGATACAGATCATCATCCCAAAAACCTCCTGCGTAATGACAAAATCGCTGGCCTGCTACCCAGACTGGTCAAACACTGATTCTGAAAGTTCAAATTGATCCCAGATGTTTATAGTTATTAGCAATTCATGCAATAGTTTGTTCAAATGCAACTCCTCATCACCCCCTCAACCTGAATGTTGACCAGGCCGTGGGGTCACAATACCCCTTAGGCTACTTTCACACTAGCGTTCGGAGCGGATCCGTCTGATGTTTCATCAGACGGATCCGCTCCGATAATGCAGACGTTCGCATCCGTTCAGAACGGATGCGTCTGCATTAAAACTTAGAACATTTTCTAAGTGTGAAAGTTGTCTGAGCGGATCCGTTCAGACTTTACATTGAAAGTCAATGGGGAACGGATCCGCTTGAAGATTGAGCCATATTGTGTCATCTTCAAGCGGATCCGTCCCCATTGACTTCCATTATAAGTCTGGACGGATCCGCTCGCCTCCGCACGGCCAGGCGGACACCCGAACGCTGCAAGCAGCGTTCAGGTGTCCGCTCACTGAGCGGAGCGGAGGCTGAACGCTGGCAGGCGGATGCATTCTCAGTGGATCCGCCTCCACTGAGAATGCATTAGGGCCAGACGGATGCGTTCGGGGCCGCTTGTGAGCCCCTTCAAACGGTGCGCACGAGCAGACACCCGAACGCTAGTGTGAAAGTAGCCTTATTAGTGTTGATCATGAATATTCGAATTTCGAATTTTTATTGCGAATATAGGTACATCGAAAATTCGCGAAAATTTCGAATATAGTTATATATATTCGGAATTTCAAATATTCGAATTTTTTCAGAATATTTTTTTTTTATGATTTTTTATTTTTTTTTCATCAGTACACATGATCCCTCACTGCTTCTAGCTTGTGGGCCAATAAGAAGGCTGCAATATAATTGACTTTAGGAGTAGTAGTGTTTGCGAATTTTGCTCTATATTTGTTTTTTTTGAATATTCGCTATATTGCTATATATTCTTGTTTTAGAATATTACGAATATTCGAAAAAACGAAGTTATAGCAATATAGAGAATATTAAAAAAAAATCGAATAGAGCAATTTAGCTAATATAGTGATATAATCTTCTTTGTCTAATAGTTGTACGTTGAAAAATTCGCAATAAAAAATTCGAATCCAAAACTTCGAATTCCGAAAATTCGCATATTACACAATCATTACCTTTCCGATTTTTTGAGTAAAAAAAAAAAACGTGAATTTTCGAAATTTGACCCCTGCCGCTCATCACTACCCCTTATAGGCAGTGCAAAATAAAAGTTCAAATTAATCACAAGCGTTATTGATAATGTTAGTAGGGAAAACAAAAGGTATTACCACTTTGCACATCAGGGGGAGAGAAAAAAAAAAAAAGAAGAGAAAAAAAAAAAAGGGAAGAAAGGGTCCAGAATCTTACAGTCCTGCGATCTCCTTTAAGTTCCAGTAACAACTGGCAGTATGCCCTCAGGGGGGAAAGGTAGAAGGGGTGCTCCGCAAATTTTGTATTCAACACAGCTTATAAAGAAACAGTTATCATCCATTCCCGGCATCACCGGCTATTTTCATGCACACCAGGATGCAGTTCTTCAGATAGCCTCTCCATGTTGAATTTACATGACTAACTTCCCCTCTGATCTTAGTGTGTGAGGCCTCCTACCCCTGCCTCCAGGTTCGGAATCAGTGCCCCTCTTTTTCCAATTTTGTAGTGTCAGAGCTGCCGTGCAATAGTTCCATCCATAACCGCAACTTAACCCCCACCAGTACCATAGTTCAGGCTTATCTTCAGGGTATAAGCTATCAGGGTTATAGGTCACCCTACCTCTGCCTCCTTGTCACAGCCTCAAGTGAACATCCATATCAGAGGCTGTGGGCTCCAGTTACGGTGCATGTTTCTCCTGATGAAGTGCACCTTTGTGCATGGAAACGCGTTGAGCATTGATTACATAGGACTGTGTCAGGGGAATCAGTGCTCTTGACACACCAGTCAGAGTCAGCGGCTCTTACTCTGTCTCAGTACTGCACCTGTATTATTTCAGTGCAGTGGGGCCATAATATATAATTATTATGGGGGGGGACCATAATATATAATAATTATACAGGGGGGCCCTAATATATAATAATTATACAGGGGGGGCCATTATATATAATAATTATACAGGAGGGCCATTATATATTAGAATTATACAGAGGGTCCATCATTAATAGCCTCTCTGTATAATTATTATTTATTATGGCCCCTCTGTATAACTATAATATATAATGGCCCCCTTGTATAATTAGGATATATAATGGCCCATTATATATCCTAATATTACAGAGGGGCCATTATATATAATAATAACTAATAATAATAAAACTCTGCAGAGATGTGACGCGGCTGAACGAAGTTGTCATGGCGGTCTTATCTCCGAATGAAGACGTTGAGGAAAGTCTACATCACAGGAGATGTCACTGGATGGATGAGGTATGTGGTGCTGTATTATACTGTATATTTTGTAGTGCTGTATGTAATGTCCAAACACATATTTGTTTCACAGTAGGGTTGGGGGGTGGATTGAGAATTTGGCCCACCCTGCCGCATCCTGGACCCAGACTTCAGGTCACACTGTGTGTGTTCTGAATTCTGGGGTCTTATACCCATCTACTACATCATCTGTACTTAGAGAGTTACCACCATGTTATCTGTGGTTTTATATAGGACTGCTACATTATCTGTAAAAGGGGCGTGTCCACAGGTTGGGGGGGGGGGGCGCAATACATGGCTTGCCCCGGGTGCTGGCAACCCATGCTACGCCACTGGTGGTGATATCTGGTGCTACACATGGTACCAAGTATCCAGTTGTACAGTACTTCACCCTGGTCTCACACCCAGGACCCTGTGGTGATATGCCCCCTAGTGTTGGTGGGTTTTAGTTTGTGGGACACACCGATCATTCTGCTCCAGTGCAGTTCCACCTTCACCAGTGTGGTTATCATGATGGTTGGTCCCATAAATCAGTGACGTTTCAATCAGCTGCTTTGTACAGTGTGGGTAGACATCCCTATATTTTATTCAGACATTATAATAAAGCTTTTGTTATTTTGTTTTAGCGTCCTTCCCTATATATATTTATTTGATAGTTCAATAGGACGCATACCCATAGTTGTTTTTTGTGAGGCCTCCTACCCTTGCCTCCTGGTTCGGAATCAGTGCCCCTCTTTCTCCAATTTTGTAGTGTCAGAGCTGTCGTGCAATAGTTCCATCCATAACCCCACCAGTACCATAGTTCATGCTTATCTTCAGGGTATAAGCTATCAGGGTTATAGACTATAGGAAGGGGGGGCGGGAGGGACGCCAGCTGAGTCCCAGAGAATAAACTTTCAGGACTGGGTTTGGCCACCCCAAATCCCCCCAGCTATCACCCGCTTAATACAGCTTGCCTCACCCCTATATATCGGCCTGTCTATCAGCCGCGATTCCAGTATAGAAACAGAAGCGGTACGTCTCACCTCAGCTGCAATTCTCATCCAGGTAGGGGGAAGCGGTGAAGCTCAGACAATCTCACCAAACACGGCAGTCCTCCTCCTCTCACGCCTGCTTCTCCTCTCCTCTCTTAGAGTCAATCCTCCGTCTGTGTCTGCACTCAGCTCCCAATCTCCTTCCGAATCCAGGAAACAGCAGGGCAGCGACTCCCACACAGTGGCAGCGAGCGAGTGAGCAGGGGGTCAGCAAGTCAGAGAAGCAGCAGAGCAGCCGAACAACAGGGCGACGGCTAGAGGGGCGTTTCACATGGGCTAGTAGCTAATCAGCCGGAGGGGAGGTGCACGCGTCACCTGCACACGCTAATTACTTTACAGTTTAGTGTCATCTGCATACATTGATATTTTACTGTGCAAGCCTTCTACAAGATCATTAATAAATATATTGAAGAAAATAGGGCCCAATACTGACCCCTGAGGTACCCCACTAGTGACAGTAACCCAATCTGAGTGTGTACCATTAATAACCATCCTCTGTTTTCTATCATTGAACCAGTTACTTACTCATATACAGACATTTTCCCCCAGTCATAAATACTTATTTAAGCTACATTCTTATCAGTAAGATAAGAACTGAGCTATAATTAGTGTTGAGGAGGTCAGAGAGCACAGATAAGGACTCCATCTGCTCCTGGTCTGACAGAAAAGACAGAAAATCGAAAGGGTGCTACTAGTCTATCTCAGCTCTGTACCAAAAAAAGGACTCCATATTTTTAATAAAGACAAATTATTATTTTTTAGCTCAAAATTGATACTATGCAATAATAATAATAATAATAATAATAATAATTAGAGATAAGCGATTTGAAGTTGATGAAGTGGAATTCGATCCAAAATTCAGAAAAAATTTGATTCGCACCGAAGCCGAATTTTCCGAGCTTCGAGGAAACAAATCGCATTTTTTCCTAAAATAGCTGCTGCATGTGTGATGACATGGAGAAAGGAACTCTAATAAGGCGGGATCACCCATAATGCCATGCATGTAGCCAATCAGCAACCAGCCAGCCCTGTGATGTCAAAGCCCTATCAATAGCGTCAGCCATCTTAGATTCTGCCATTTACCAGTGTACTAAGTGCAGGGAGAGACGGTGCAGTAATCTGTTCTCAAGCCTTTTGTGGCGTTTATTAGTGCAAAATAAAAATATATTTGCCGGTCAGCGGAGCAGTTATATGTTTTAACTCCTTAAGGACACAGCCTCATTTCACCTTAAGGACCAGGCCATTTTTTGCAAATCTGACAAAGTGTCACTTTGGTGATAACTTTAAAACGCTTTGACTTATCCAGGCCATTCTGAGATAGTTTTTTCGTCACATATTGTACTTCATGACACTGGTAAATTAGCAAATTTCCAAGTTTTAATTTCTCTACTTCTATAATACATATTAATACCTACAAAAATAGTTATTACTTTACATTTCCCATATGTCTACTTCATGTTGGGATCATTTTGGGAATGACATTTTATTTTTGGGGGACGTTCAGGTCTGAAGTCACTTTGTGAGGCTTACATAATAGAAACTGATAGGAATCTCTGAGTCCCACTTGGTACCCCTGGCACCAAACTTCTAGTATCGGCTTGGTTTGAGTCCTTTTCTGACGTCAGGAGAGCGCTTCACTCAGTAGGTAACGAAAGACACAACAGTGATGTACTGAATGAACACTCTAAGGTTTATTTTTAATGCACACAGGTTATATAGAGGGGGCTTTACCCTCTTTATTAGCATCATCGTATGTTATGTATTTAACCTATCATATTAACACGTTTCATTCTACGTTTACAGAAAGAGAAACAAAAACGGAACTTCCATATTAGGAATATTGTCCGGGAGTGGTGCCAAAGAGATAAGATTCAGGGTTACAGAGAATAGAAACCTTACAGTATATTAGTTTCACAGCAATCAGAGTTAGTACCTAACATAGAAATGAAACTTCAGCAAAAAGCAGAATTGATTTTGACATAATAAAGAACATGGATTCCTTTCAAATCCCCTCTTAAGAACCTTGGATCACACTACATGGTTCTTTCCTTTCTTGTCCTTTTTCTCTCTATACGATATTAGGTAATTCTTATACCCATCTGGGCTTCGATCCTCCTGGGGTACAGTAGTCTGATATAATGACATATTAGAGAGCCCTTTTTCTAGCATTCGTCTCACACAGGGAATAACACATAATGCTACTACACCTATTACTACAATTACTATTAGTATGACAATCCCTAGTTGCATGAGACCTTGTTTCCAATTTGTGAACCACCCAAAGTATTGATCCCATGGATCATTTATACCTGAGTTCTTTTTCAGTTCTACTGACAGATCTTCAAGCTTTTTTATAGCTATTGTGACCTTACCAGTGGGGCCAGTATTATTTGGTATGTATGTGCAACAGGAGGTTGGATCAATCAATACTCGGCACACTCCGCCCTTCTCTGCAAGAATCATATCCAACACCATTCGATTCCGGAATGTCATGATTGAGTCCGCTTGTAGTTGATCAGGCTGTCGTTCTGGAGGGTAGGAAGTCCCGCCTCCAGTCTCCAACAGTCCATGAATCTCTTCCAAAACTCAGTAACAGACTCTGTGGGCTTTTGTTTACAAGCTACAGCAATAGGCAGAGATGATTTTTGTTTGAATACCTTATTCATATGATCCTCAACTTGGGTCCAAATCTTCTTCATTCCTTCTTCTGTATTGCATATGTACCGGCTGGCATCAACAGTTCCATCTACTAGTGTAGAAATGGATGGGACTTCATCCCAATCCCAAGCAGTATGTGTCCCTATGATGCCATCTATTATGAGCCTTAAATCTTCTTGTGTACAATTTCTGCCTTTACAAGCCTTTTTAAGATAGGTGATGGTTCCCAAAGGAGCCACTGTGGGTTTGGGGCAGTGTTTGATAATTTTATTAAGGTCCTCGATGTCCATGGGTTTCTTCATTAAGTGTTCTCCTATTGTTATGAAGGGTGCACTGAGTTCTACCTGTTCTTCTTTAGCTTCTATTCCCTTGCTGCGTGTGTGGTACTTATATTGTTCTGCAGCTTTCTGTTGTTTTTGACTGTATTTTGTTTTCTCTAGGTCGTCATGGACCTGCATAAATGTAGCACCTATATCTTCGTCCTGTATCTCCTGCATGCTTGGACATATGTGTACAGGGTTTAGTGTGAGATAGGGTGCAGGGGCGGACGGGACAGTGTAAGGTGGTGGGTTTGGCTTTTCAGACACGTCTTTTAATTCTGTTCTTTTCTCCATTTTATGTAACTGACTGTCATCTTTTGGAATCTTATTAGTTTTCCCTTTCTTCTTATTTGATGGTACATTGTACCAATGTGGGGCTATCTCCAACCATTGTTCACCCCCTTGTATCATGTAATCCATATTCCAGGACGGATCATGGTCAAAATGTGGCCATGCTTCTTTGTCTTCCAGACAAAGACCCTTTATCATGTCCATGTGGTACGGGCTATTATCGCCGTCCCTGGGAAAGGGGCTAGCAGCTTGCATGAACTCAGTCCATCCAGCTAAGTTATCCACCCATGGGTTAACTAGGAAGTAATTTGTGGGACTACACCGTGCAACATAAACTGTGCATGTTTCTCCCGTCTCAGGTTTGGGATAATTGGTTTTAGACTCTTGTGATCCCATTCCGTCTGATATTTTAATGATGCTACTTTCCTAGGACTGGCTGCACTGAACCTTTAAGGCTCAGAGAAATTAATCCTGTCAACTAGGCAAAGGACTCAGGTCTGATCACAATATATCAGAGAGTTTCATCAAACATATAATTTGTTGCTTTGGTCTGCTGCTTGTGTTCACCTATCTGCGGGTTAACGGATTGCTCCCAGCCGGGGGTGGGGCGTATTGCAGACCTCCGCAACACAGTAAAACAACAATGCAATGTGTCCTGTTCCCCTTATTGTGAAGAATAATTCGACAGGTAGTTTACTCGCCCTTCAATCACCACACTGTTAAAGTTCCGGTAACTTGTTTAATGTGTATGATCAAAAGAAGGTAAAACTGCGAATACAGACAAAGCATAGTATCAGACCATACATGCAATGCAGGAGTGTGGATTAATACAATAACGCATACATCAAAGAACAGTGATGCATAAGAATACACTATGGAGCATCTGACATAAAATGCGTCTGCAGATGAGAGAACTATAGCATCATGGCAACTACACAGATCTAGGAGCATGTGACAGGAATCTACTAACATAGATTAGCTAATACCTAACTATAAAGCTCTAACATAATGCATGTATACAACAAAATATGCATCCTACACTGCAGATATAAGTAAATGATAAGGTTTGACATACCAACGATGCTTGGATGGCGTGGATGAAGGATAGATGCATGTGGATGCAACAGTACAGTGTGAATCTAGGAAATATGGCTGCTGGAATAAAGAACAACCTGCTTCCTGATCACAGAGAGTCTACTTCCTGCAGTGTCACATGACCTCAGGACAGAACAGAAAAGAACAAAGCAGTCTTAAAGGTGTCCACTAGGGGGAGCAGAATTCGGCAATGTAGATTAACATAATCTGGCTGTGGACAGACAGCACACTCCCCGCCTGGTATCTGTTAGAGATACCACAATTTACCAGACCACCGAAAGTTACTCTGAAGGAGATAAGAGCAAGACAAGTTCTGTTACTGGTCTAATGAACAAAGCTGAACTTCCTTCTGTGTTTACTCTCACCTCTACCTTACGGACCCTACCATCATCGTGAGGGAAGGTCTTTGTCACTCGACCCATAGGCCACTTAATCTGCTTGGTTTGGTGGTTTTTCAGAAGCACGATGTCACCCTGCTGAACATTAGGCCTGTCTGCCTGCCACTTCTTTCGTTCCTGGAGAATAGCCAAATACTGTTTGTACCATTTGTGCCAAAAGTCTTTAGCCAGGCTCTGGACCTGTCTCCACTGTCGTTTGTAGAGGTCTTTACTATCAAATGTTTCGGACAACACTGGATAAGGTGCAATCTTTTGAGTTATTAAGGTTGCTGGAGTAAGGATTTGTGGATCTTCAGGATCTATTGAGACTGGTATCAACGGTCTTGAGTTTACAATAGCAGTCACTTCTGCCATCAAAGTAACTAGCACCTCATGAGTAAGCCTTGAAGGTTGTTGCAAAAACATGGAGTCTAGTATCCTCTTGGTGATTCCAATCATCCTTTCCCACACTCCTCCCATGTGGGAAGCGAAAGGGGGGTTAAAAATCCAAGATACTTCTTGCCTTGAAAGAAAACTCTCTACCTTTTCATCACTGAGGTTAGAGGAGATTTTGAGTTCATGGCAAGCACCTACGAAGTTCGTTCCTCTGTCTGATCTGATTGTTTTGACTGGGCCACGAATAGCAAAGAACCTTCTCAAGGCATTTATGAAACTTGAGGCATCCATGGATTCTACAATCTCTATGTGGATGGCACGGATGCTGAGACAGGTGAAAAGAACTGCCCACCTCTTGCTGTTGGCTTCACCTCCACGGGTACGTCTGGAGCAAACCAACCAAGGACCAAATACATCCAGGCCGATGTGAGTAAATGGAGGATCTGTGCTAAGTCTGTCAGGTGGTAAGTCTGCCATTTTCTGTGTTTCACAGGTCCTTCTGAGCTTCCGGCAAATAACACATTTGAAGATAAGACTGGAAACGTTCCGCTTAGCTCCCAAAATCCAATACCCCGCTGTACGAATAGCTCCTTCTGTAATGTGTCGTCCTTGGTGCTGTGACTGGATATGGTGGTGACGGGTTATGAGGGTGGCAATGTGGTGTCGACCTGGGATAATGACTGGGCTTTTCTCATCGTGCCCAAGATCTACATTGCGTAGACGTCCACCCACTCTTAGTAGCCCATCTACATCTATGAAGGGATCTAAAGCTCTAAGCGAACTGTCATTGGAGATACTCTTTTTCTCTTGAATACAGAGGATCTCTCTAGGAAATGTTTCTCCTTGCACATTTTGGAGGACGATTATTCTGGCTTTCTTGAGGAACTCAATAAGATGCGGTCCTGTACAGAGATGCCAACCATTACAGTTTTCAGGATGTTTTTCTGCCTTTACCTTGTAAAGTTCTGTAATGTGGATGAGACGTGCGACAGCTCGTGTCAAAGTATTCCAGCTAGAGAATCTGCAAAAACGTTCAGATCCAAGTCTCTTCTCTCTATATACAGTGCTTAATGTTGTCACCTCAGGACGGATGTCTGTATCAGTCGTTGGATCAACGAGGTCAAAGGCCTCAGTCTCAGTCTTTTCGGCTGGCGAATTTGAATGAAGTAGGAATGTTGGCCCTGTAAGCCACATTGAGTCTTGTAGATGTGCTGTTGATACTGATCTGGTGGCGAGATCTGCTGGGTTATCCTTTGTCGGCACGTAATGCCATTGCTTTGGGATTGAACATCTTCTTATCCTCTGAACACGATTACTGACGAATACATAAAATCTTCTTTCCTCGTTGTAAATGTAGCCCAGAACGATTTTACTATCAGTGAAATAGCTAACAGTGTCAATGTTCAAGTCAATTTCTGTGGTAATGAATTCCGCAATGTCCACAGCAAGGACAGCTGCCTCCAGCCGTGGGATCGTGAGTTCTGGCCGTGGAGTTAGTTTTGCCTTTCCTAAGACGAACCCAATGTGAGCTCCTCCTTGAGCATCAACAACCTTTAAGTAGGCTACTGCTGCTATTGCCTGGACAGAGGCATCTGAGAATACACAGAGCTCTTTATACTGAGCATTAGAGCAGGAAATTGATACATAAGGTCTGGATACCTCAACGTGTCTCAACTTCTGTAGGGATTCTCTCCAATCTTCCCACTGCTGTTTCTTCTCTTCAGGTAGGGGTGCATCCCAATCTTGACTATCTGCAGTGAGATTACGAAGAAGACCTTTTCCTCTAATGGTGACTGGTGCAGCTATACCTAGAGGATCATATACACTGTTCACGGTAGAGAGGACTCCCCGACGAGTGAAAGGTCTTTTCTCTTGTGATACTTGGAATGTCAAAACATCTTTTTTGAGGTCCCAGCTAATGCCAAGGCTTCTCTGAATGGGTAATGCATCAGCACTAAAATCAAGATCCCTTAAGTCACTTGCCCGATCTTCTGAAGGGAAGGCCATCATGACTTCTCTGCTGTTTGATGCTAGCTTATGTAGGTGAAGGTTGGAACATGCCAGCATCTCTCTTGTTCTCTTCAATAGGTTGATGGCTTGTGTTGCAGTTGGCACAGATTTTAGTCCGTCATCAACATAAAAGTCTCTTTCTACAAATTCTCTTGCATCTGCACCAAACTGTCTTTCTCTTTTCGTATGCTGCGAGTTTGAGGCCAAAAATGGCTACTGCTGGTGAGGGGCTGTTGCCAAAAATATGCACTTTCATCCGCCATTCGATGATGTCTTCTGCTGGGTTATTATCCTTATGCCAGAAGAATCTTAAAAAGTTCCTATCTTCAGGTCTAACCAGGAAACAATGAAACATTTGGCCAATGTCGGCCACAAAGGCAATAGCATCCTTTCGAAAGCGAAGTAATACTCCTAAGAGATTGTTGTTGAGGTCTGGACCCTTCAAAAGGATGTCGTTCAGGGATATCCCACCACACTGGGCACTTGAATCAAAGACTACTCTGATTTGCAAGGGTTTCTTCGGGTGGTACACCCCGAACAGAGGTAGATACCAGCATTCTTCTTCTATGTCAAGGGGTGGCGCTACTTCACAATGGCCATTCTGTATCACTTTCTCCATGAAAGCAAAGAAATGTCTTTTCATGTCGGGCTTCTGTTTAAAGGATTTTTGAAGAGACCTGAATCGGTGCAAAACCTGTGTCTTGTTATTTGGAAGGCGTTGTCTATGTGTTTTAAAAGGTAGCGGAGCAACCCAGCTGTTGTCTTCGTCCCTGTAGAAGCCTCTCTTCATTATCTCCAGGAAAGCAAGCTCACTGCGAGAAGGAGCCATTTTATCATCTTCTTTGGTAATTTCAAAGGCTTTGTGGCCAAGACAGTTTTCCATACAAGAGGAATTCGAGATGGATGAGGCCTGCAGGGTCAAGGGAATGCCGGTATTGAAGCTTTCCTTCACAGCAAAGAAGTTTGGGCAAGGTGTGAACAGCGATCCCCGGCTATTATCTAAGATGTTGGTATAGAGGCTATGCACGGTGTCTGGTCTGTGGACACCACCTAGACATACATTGCCCACTATTACCCACCCTAGGTCTAATCTTTGGGCGTAAGGAGAGTCGTTTGGCCCATTAATCTGGTCCCTGACCTTGTGGATCCTAATAATATCTCTGCCTAGCAACAGGAGAATGGAGGCATTAGGATCAAGCTCAGGTATCTGAGTGGCTATTTGCCTCAGATGTGTATGATGACGTGCAACCTCTGGGGTAGGGATCTCTGATCGAACATTTGGGATTTCATCACATTCTATCAGCGTGGGTAGTGGAACGGACACTTGTCTGTCAAGGGATTCCAACTGGAAGCCATGTACCATTCTACCAGTAGTGTTGATCACTCCCGCACATGTCTTGAGAGAATAGGGCAATTGGTGACCTTTTGACCCAAAAAGCTCAAACAACTCTGGTCTTGCCAAAGATCTATTGCTCTGGTCATCTAAGATTGCATAAACTTTGGTAGCTCTTTCCCTATGCCCTGTAGGGTACACATTGACCAAGCAGATTTTTGAACATGACCTGCCCTGAAGATTTTCTCTACAAACTTCAGTACACATAGCTGACACATCTGCTGATAAGCTACTTTCCTGTCCCTCCCCGCCATGCTCTACCCCTGTTTCAGCTTTCACAGTCCATGGTGCGGGACCAGGATGCATAGCGGACACATGCTTATTGCTATTGCATTCTGTACAACAGATAGTCTTATCACAGTCCTTTGCAAGATGTGAAGTAGATGCACAACAATGATAGCAAACATTATTTTGCTTCAGGAAGGCCTTTCTTTCAGTTAAAGGTTTTACCCTGAAGCTACGACATTCATACAAAGGATGAGGCTTGCGATGAATGGGGCAACCTTGGGTAAGATCCGCAGTCTTGGGACGGGCAGGCTCTTTCTGTGATGGTGTACCTGTATAAGTCTCAGTCTTGTGCACTGAGACAGAGGTTCTATGAGTAGTATTCTTGTGATGGTGTTTCTCTAGTCTCCAACCATCAGAGCTTTGAGGGGACAGGATGAACCCTGGATCATTACGCATCTTTGCTTGTTGTGTGACAAAACTCACAAAGAAAGAGAATGGTGGGAAAGACACCCGGTGCAGTTCTTTATATCTGGAGCCCTGAGTCATCCACCTCTCTTGTAGGGAAATTGGCAATTTTTGAACAATGTTGCTTATACCCCTAGCTGTATCAAGAATGGCTAGACCTGGAAAGTCACCTTCTTCCTTTGCAGCTTGCAGTTCCATTAACAGGTCTCCTAACTCTCTAAGCCTGGGATGGTCTTTGCTGGAGATTTTCCCAAAGCTGTCTACTCTATTCCACAGGCAGTCCTCTATAATCCCAGGAGCCCCATAGCACTCATCAAGTCTCTGCCATGCCATCTGCAAACCCTTTCTGGAGTCATTCACATGTACAGCTTGTATGCGTTTCACTTGCTTGCATGACTCAATGCCTAACCATCTCACCAGAAGATCTATTTCTTCTTTGTAAGAGAAATTAAGATCTGTTATAGCATTTCTGAATGAAGCCCGCCAAGCCCTATAGTTTTCTGGCAGATCATCAAACTGCACAAGTCCCTTTGAAATAATTTCTCGTCTTGCCATATATCTTACCAGATCCGACGTGACTTGGTTGTGAGCTGGAGAGTCTGGGTAGCGATTAACTGGTGGTATCATTCTTGCATCTGATGAGCAAGTATAATTTCCTTTTTCCACTGGAGGCATAGGATAGCTGTAGCAGTCAGGTGGATCTATGCAGTGGTGTGGAGTGTCAAGTCGCTTGCTGTCCATCGCAGGGTCTTCCCTGAAGATCTGACCGCTGGAGTTTCTCATTGGAGGGGCATAAAATGATAGGTCTGCAGTGAAGGGAGGGTCTTGACAAGAGGCGTTCTGCTGCTGTGAACTTGTCTGAAGTGGAAAGCGTGTGCTGCTGTGTGGGTACTTGTTTCCATCTTCTGAGATTGGATCAGGTTGATGGAGTATCTGTGAATGTTCTCTCACATATTCTTCAGTACGCTGTATAGCAGTTTCTTGCTTTAAGTCAAGCTGGATGTCTTGTTTGTCGCTTGTGTCATCATCCGTTTCTAATGCAGCCTCTAATACTTGTGCTTTTGCAGTTGCTGCAGCTGCTGACTTTTTCAAACTGAGTACTTCTAGTGAAGCTTCTATACGTGCCTTTTCTTGCTTTATCTTTGCTTCTTCTTCTGCAAATACTATTTGTGCTTTCATGGCCTCTGCTTCGGCTCTGGCTAGCGCTGCTGCTTCAGAAGCACGAGATCGATGTGAGAGTCTGGATGAGCGTGACACTCTGGATCTGGTCTTCTGTGAAACTTCAGACATCTTTGTGTTGCTAGGTGTGGGTCTGTGTGAGACAGTAACTTCAGTCCCTCTGAAGTAGAAGCTGTGGCTGCACTGCGATGCTGTGTAGTGCTGCTGTACACGGATTAAGCGCTGATCATGCTTGCATTGCTCTATCGGATTCAAGGGCCGTCTCCGTTAAAGCCGTTGTTTTACTGTCCTGTTCCCCTTATTGTGAAGAATAATTCGACAGGTAGTTTACTCGCCCTTCAATCACCACACTGTTAAAGTTCCGGTAACTTGTTTAATGTGTATGATCAAAAGAAGGTAAAACTGCGAATACAGACAAAGCATAGTATCAGACCATACATGCAATGCAGGAGTGTGGATTAATACAATAACGCATACATCAAAGAACAGTGATGCATAAGAATACACTATGGAGCATCTGACATAAAATGCGTCTGCAGATGAGAGAACTATAGCATCATGGCAACTACACAGATCTAGGAGCATGTGACAGGAATCTACTAACATAGATTAGCTAATACCTAACTATAAAGCTCTAACATAATGCATGTATACAACAAAATATGCATCCTACACTGCAGATATAAGTAAATGATAAGGTTTGACATACCAACGATGCTTGGATGGCGTGGATGAAGGATAGATGCATGTGGATGCAACAGTACAGTGTGAATCTAGGAAATATGGCTGCTGGAATAAAGAACAACCTGCTTCCTGATCACAGAGAGTCTACTTCCTGCAGTGTCACATGACCTCAGGACAGAACAGAAAAGAACAAAGCAGTCTTAAAGGTGTCCACTAGGGGGAGCAGAATTCGGCAATGTAGATTAACATAATCTGGCTGTGGACAGACAGCACACAATGTCCTTAAAACTCTATGCAAATAGTGAACTTCAGTCCGTACACTTACCACCCAGACATCAGTATCCTTATATCAACTCTAATATTCTTATACTTTAAAACAGCTTTAAAAAGTAAAGAGTCAAACCAAGCTCCGTCTTTGTCTCCCTGAGACAATATTATCTAGTGCGCACTATATTTTCTCTGAGTGATCCTCACGGCGGACTCCCGGAGTCCCCGGGTCACTCCCCCAGACTCCCGGAGTCTGTACCCTGTATCCCTGATACAGTAATTATACTAGAAGTTGTAGGTTCTACTTACTAGATCGGGACGTGGTCCTCGGATCGGCCAGAGGACAATAACAGATGCCTTCCTTACCGAACACGAGGAAAACCTTCCCGATCCCGGAAACGAGCCCCCAAACTAATAGGAATCTCTGAGTCCCACTTGGTACCCCTGGCACCAAACTTCTAGTATCGGCTTGGTTTGAGTCCTTTTCTGACGTCAGGAGAGCGCTTCACTCAGTAGGTAACGAAAGACACAACAGTGATGTACTGAATGAACACTCTAAGGTTTATTTTTAATGCACACAGGTTATATAGAGGGGGCTTTACCCTCTTTATTAGCATCATCGTATGTTATGTATTTAACCTATCATATTAACACATTTCATTCTACGTTTACAGAAAGAGAAACAAAAACGGAACTTCCATATTAGGAATATTGTCCGGGAGTAGTGCCAAAGAGATAAGATTCAGGGTTACAGAGAATAGAAACCTTACAGTATATTAGTTTCACAGCAATCAGAGTTAGTACCTAACATAGAAATGAAACTTCAGCAAAAAGCAGAATTGATTTTGACATAATAAAGAACATGGATTCCTTTCATAAACCACCCAAAAATGACCCCATTCTAGAAACTACACTCCTCAAGGTATTCAAAACTGATTTTACAAATGTCGTTAACCCTTTAGGTGTTCCACAAGAATTCATGGAAAATAGAGATACAATTTCAAAATTTCACTTTTTTGGCAGATTTTCCATTTTAATATTTTTTTCCAGTTACAAAACAAGGGTTAACAGCCAAACAAAACTCAATATTTATGGCCCTGATTCTGTAGTTTACAGAAACACCCCATATGTGGGCGTAAACTGCTGTACGGGCACACGGCAGGGCGCAGAAGGAAAGGAATGCCATACGGTTTTTGGAAGGCAGATTTTGCTGGACTGTTTTTTTTACACGATGTCCCATTTGAAGCCCCCCTGATGCACCCCTAGAGTAAAAACTCCATAAAAGTGACCCCATCTAAGAAACTACACCCCTCAAAGTATTCAAAACAGATTTTACAAATGTTGTTAACCCTTTAGGTGTTCCACAAGAATTAATGGAAAATAGAGATACAATTTCAAAATTTCACTTTTTTGGCAGATTTTCCATGTTAATATTTTTTTTCCAGTTACAAAGCAAGGGTTAACAGCGAAACAAAACTCAATATTTATGTCCCTGATTCTTTAGTTTACAGAAACACCCCATATGTGGACGTAAACTGCTGTACGGGCATACGGCAGGGCGCAGAAGGAAAAGAATGCCATACGGTTTTTGGAAGGCAGATTTTGCTAGACTGTTTTTTTTTTACACCATGTCCCATTTGAAGCCCCCCTGATGCACCCCTAGAGTAGAAACTCCATAAAAATGACCCCATCTAAGAAACTAAACCTCTCAAGGTATTCAAAACAGATTTTACAAGCGTCGTTAACCCTTTAGGTGTTCCACAAGAATTAATGGAAAATAGAGATACAATTTCAAAATTTCACTTTTTTGGCAGATTTTCCATTTTAATATTTTTTTCCAGTTACAAAGCAAGGGTTAGAAACTACGGAATAGGGTGGAAGTTTTGTTGGTACTAGTTTAGGGTACATATGATTTTTGGTTGCTCCATAGTACACTTTTTGTGAGGCAAGGTAACAAGAAATAGCTGTTTTGGCATCATTTTTTTTTTTGTTATTTACAACATTCATCTGACAGGTTAGATCATGTGGTATTTTTATAGAGCAGGTTGTCACGGACGCGGAGATTCCTAATATGTATACAATTTTTTTATTTATGTAAGTTTTACACAATGATTTAATTTTTGAAACAAAAAAAAATCATGTTTTAGTGTCTCCATAGTCTGAGAGCCATAGTTTTTTCATTTTTCAGGCGATTATCTTAGCTAGGGTCTCATTTTTTGTGGGATGAAATGATGGTTTGATTGGCACTATTTTGGGGTGCATATGACTTTTTGATCGCTTGCTATTACATTTTTTGTGATGTAAGATGACAAAAATAGCTTTTTTTACACCGTTTTTATTTATATTTTTTTACGGTGTTCACCTGAGGGGTTAGGTCATATGATATTTTTATAGAGCCAGTCGATACGGACGCGGCGATACCTAATATGTATACTTTTTCTTATTTATGTAAGTTTTACACAATGATTTCATTTTTTAAATAAAAAAAATCATGTTTTAGTGTTTCCATAGTCTAAGAGCCATAGTTGTTTCAGTTTTTGGGCGATTATCTTAAGTAGGGTATGATTTTTTGCAGGATGAGATGACGGTTTGATTGGCACTATTTTGGGGTGCGTATGACTTTTTGATTGCTTGCTATTACACTTTTTGTGATGTAAGGTGACAAAAAATTGCTTTTTTTACACTTTTTTTTTTTTACGGTATTCACCTCAGGGGTTAGGTCATGTGATATTTTTATAGAGCAACTTATTACGGATGCGGCGATACCTAATATGTATATTTTTATTTTATTTATGTACCGTATTTTTTCGCCCCATAAGACGCACTTCCCCCCCAAAAAAAGTGGGGGGAAAATGCCCCTGCTTCTTATGGGGCGAATGCTACAGCATCACAGCTTTAGTTAAACTTATTAATAGGATAAGGATTAATGTTTATAAATACTGCGGTGAGCAGAGGGCCGGTGTATTGGGGGACACCGTTATGAGGGGATCTGTGGATGACATATAGCAGTGTCATCCACAGATCCCCCCCATAACAGTGCCATCCACAGATCCCCCACCCCATAACAATGCCATCCACAGATCCCCCGCCACATAGCAGTACCATCCACAGATGCCCCATAACAGTGCCATCCACAGATCCCCCATAAACAGTGCCATCCACAGATCCCCCATAACAGTGCCATCCACACTGGTGGTGATCGGAAATACACAGGGCATACAGGTACGCCCTGTGTCCTTAAGTACCAGAACATCAGGGCGTTACTGTACGCCCTTAGTCCAGAAGAGGTTAAAGCCTTTTGTGGCGTGTATTAGTGGAAAAAGAAAATATATATTTGCCGTTCAGCGGTGCAGTTATGTGTTCTAAAGCATTTTGTAGCATGTATAAGTGGCAAAATAAAAATATATTTGCTGGTCAGCGGTGCAGTTATATGTTTTAAAGCCTTTTGTGGCGTGTATTAGTGGAAAAAGAAAATATATATTTGCCGTTCAGTGCATTTATCTGTTCTAAAGCCTTTTGTGGCATGTATTAGTGGAAAAAGAAAATATATATTTGCCGTTCAGCGGTGCAGTTATCTGTTCTAAAGCCTTTTGTGGCGTGTATTAGTGGAAAAAATATATATATTTGCCGTTCGGTGCATTTATCTGTTCTAAAGCCTTTTGTGGTGTGTATTAGTGAAAAAGCAAAAAATATATTTGCCGGTCAGCGGTGCAGTTATATGTTCTAAAGCCTTTTGTGTCGTGTATAGTGTTGGGCGAGCAGGCACATCGCGGTGTTCGGCGCAATGTTCGAGTCTCTTCCCTGCACGTTTGTTGGCTGCTAAGCAAACAATAAACGTGCAGGACAGTACTGGCACTCACTGTAATGCCGTAGCCATGTTGATCACTGGCATTACAGTGATTATCTGGCAGGAACGCGTCATCGGGTGCTATATAGCACCCGATGACACATATTTTGGCTCAGTCTTAGTCAGGGACTGCTGCAGCAGAAGGGAAAGATAGTGTAGGGACAGGAATTGTTTTTTTTTTAGGCAGGGTTTAGTTTGGAAAGGTGTTAGAAACCCAAAAGTTCTTTTAAGGACTATTGTTTTATCTGGCTGCAATATATATTATTAGCGCAACCTGCGCTAAATTGCATGCAATTTTTTCGCCGCTGGTGACAGCGACATTACCTGCGTTACATCTCCTGTATGATGTTTGCGCATCCTAAATATCAGTGACATTCAGTTTAATTTTTTCGCGCTGGTGACAGTGACATTACCTGCACTACATCTCCTGTATAATGTTTGTGCATCATAAATATCAGTGACATTCAGTTTAATATTTTCGCCGCTCTTAATAGCAAAATTACCTGCGCTACATCTCCTGTATAACATTTGCGCATCCTAAATATCGGTGACATTCAGTTAAAAAATTTTGCAGCTGGTGACAGCGACATTAACTGTGCTACATCTCCTGTATAACGTTTGCATATCTTAAATATCAGTGACATCAAGTTTAATATTTTTGCCGCTGGTGACAGCAGCATTATCTGCGCTACATCTCCTGTATAACCTTTGGGAATCCTAAATATCAGAGACATTCAGTTTAATTTATTTGCGCATACATTTACAAAACCTGCGCTACTATATGCGTGACATACTTGCAAGCATATATACCATTTAATATGCTCAAGGCGAGCAGTAAGGGACGGGGAAGTGGCCGTGCTGCTGATGGTACACACAGAGGCCCTGGGCGCGGTAACACTGTGCCTGCTGCCAAAGCACAAGAAACACACTCATCTACGATACCTAGCTTTATGTCCCAGTTTGCAGGGAGGCGCAGGACACCACTCTCGAAGTCACACCAGTGTGACCAGGTGGTCAGTTGAATTGCAGCAGATAATGCTTCCAGTCGGTTAAGCACCACCCTGTCTTCCACCAAGTCCAGTCTCAGTAGCTAAGAGTCTGATTAACAGAATACTCACCCTGATCCTCCTTCCTCCCACCATGGAAAGTCTTGGCAAACAAGTGATCACACACTCAGGTATTTCGAGGAGCTCTTTTCATCGCCATTTCTTGATTTGGCCATCTCGCCAAGCCTGCTTGAAGAGGGACATGAGGAGATCTTGTGCACTGATTCCAAAACTCTTAAGCATCCACAGTCAGAAAAAGATGATGGTAGGGAACGGCAATTAGTGTTTTTATGAGGTGGATGATGATGATGAGACACAGTTGCCAATAAGTTAACTTCAATTAGTGTCTCACAAGGTTCATGATGAGGAGGAGACACGTTTATCAATAAGTAAGCTTCTTGTTAGGTCAACAAGTCAGGAGGATGACCAGAGTGAGGAAGTGGAAGAGGAGGTGGTGGACGATGAAATCACTGACCCAAACTGGGATGGTATCAAGCCGAGCGAGGACAGCAGTACAGAGAGGGAGGGATCCGCAGCACCGCAACAGGCTGGAAGAGGCAGTGGGGTGGCAAAAGGGAGAAGGTGGGCCATACCAAACAGGCCCATAACTGTTCCCCGGAGCACCCCCTTGTGGCAATCTCACTTGCCAAGGTGTAGGTGTTCCGCAGTCTGGCGCTTTTTTAGGGAAAGTGCAGACGATAAAAGAATTGTCATTTGCAACCTGTGCCAAACCAAAATGAGCAGGGGCGTGAACACCAGCAACTAGTGTTGATCGAGCACCAAAGTGCTCAGATGCTCGAGTAGAACACTTTGGGATGCTCAGGTGCTCTACAGAGCACCCGAACATAATTGAAGTCAATGGGAGATCCCGAACATTAAACCAGGCACCCCATGCTTTTCCTGGTTAATAGGAAAAGGTCAGAAATTGATGGAAACACCACTGAAATGGTTTGGGAACTGCATGGGGAGGTTGTCTGGATGCATCTTGGACTCCCAGGTCGCTGCTGGGAACGATGTTGTCTGAGTAGTACGCCACTTTTACAGACTGACAATAATACGCACCAAACCAAAGATGAAAATCGATTTTAGAGGAAAAATTGTTAGGAAACATTCTTTCCTGTATATTTACTTGTATATAAAGTGCAGGTGCTGCCAAAATTGCAAGGAAGAGACACTTCGATACAACCTGTATATCACATAAAGGAGGGCCTCAGTCACATTGTGGTACAATTGTTCAGGTAGTGGGAATCCTACACTCATAAAGCCTATGCACTAAGTATAAGGGCTGCCAAAAATTACAAGGAACCGGCACTCCAATACACCCTTTATTACACATAAAGGAGGGCATGATATACACCCTTAAAAATTATGATTGATGGCCTGCTGGTGACCCTCAAAAACATTAGGAGCAAGGGCCTGCTGGTGACCCTCTAAAACATTTAGGGGCGAGGACCTGCTGCTGATCTGACTATCTAAAAAATTAGGGGTGAGGGTCTGCTGCTGAGCTGACCCTCTAAAACATTAGGGTAGCTATAGATGACTTTCGGAAATGGGCACACACAGTTGCTCAGGCAAATTGGGGTAGGTTTTGAGAAACTGCTGAACCACTAAGTTGAACACGTGGGTTAGGCATGGTATGTGTGTGAGTCTGCCGAGCTCCAAAGACGCCACCAAGTTGCAGCCATTATCAGACACAACTATGCCTGCTTGTAGGTTGAGTGGCGAGAGCCACAGCTCAGTCTGGTCCCTTATACCCTGCCACAGCTCTGCGGTGGTGTGCTGTTTGTCACCTAAGCAAATTAATTTCAGCTTCCAGCTACTGACTGATGGCTGACTGGTGCTGTAATATGAGAATTCAGAGGTGCAAGTGGAGGAGGAGAAGGGGAGGTTGCAGCCACTAATGTAGGTCGTGGTGGAAATCCAGATGGAAGTAGGGCCCGCAATCTTTGTCATCGGTAGCACCTGTGCCATCCCAGGGTACAACTCGCTCTCGCCCTCCACAACATTCAACAAGTGTGCCGCCAAGGAAATGTAGCGTCCCTGGCCAAAAGCACTTGTCCATGTGTCAGTCGTTAAGTGGACCTTCTCAATAACTGCGTTGGTCAGGGCACGGATGATGTTACGGGACACATGCTGGTGTAAGGCGGGGACAGCACACTGGGAAAAATAGTGGTGGCTGCGGAAAGCCTCATTGTCCACAAGCCTAAATGGCAACATTTCCTGGGCCTGCAATTTGGAAAGGTGCGCATTTAGTACTAAGGCCTGTGGGTGGGTGGCTGGGTATGTGCGATTTTGTTCATAGGCCTGGGGTATCGACATCTATGCGCTGCGCTGGGACACAGAAGTGGATGTGCTAGCTGATGGTACTTGTGAAGGTCCAGGTGAAGGGCCACCAGCGGCGAAAATATTAAACTGAATGTCACTGATATTTAGGATGTGCAAACGTTATACAGGAGATGTAGCGCAGGTAAATTTGCAGTCACCAGCGGTCAAAAAATTTAACTGAATGTCACTGATGTTTAGGATGCGCAAACGTTATACAGGAGATGTAGCGCAGGTAATGTCGCTGTCACTAGCGGCGAAAATATTAAACTAAATGTCACTGATATTTAGGATGTGCAAACATTATACAGGAGATGTAGCGCAGGTAGTGTCGCTGTCACCAGCGGCAAAAAAATTTAACTGAATGTCACTGATATTTACGATGTGCAAACGTTATACAGGAGATCTAGCACAGGTAATGTCGCTGTCATCAGCGGCGAAAATATTAAAATGAATGTCACTGATATTTAGGTTGTGCAAACTTTATACAGGAAATGTAGCGTAGGTAATGTCGCTGTCACCAGTGGTGAAAATATTAAACTGAATGCCACTGATATAATGTCACTGAGATTTAGGATGTGCAAACATTATACAGGAGATGTAGCGCAGGTAATATCGCTGTCACCAGCGGTGAAAAAATTAAACTGAATGTCACTGATATTTAGGATGCGCAAACATTATACAGGAGATGTAGCGCAGGTAATGTCGCTGTCACCAGCGACGAAAATATTAAACTGAATGTCATTGATATTTAGGATGTGCAAACGTTATACAGAAGATGTAGCACAGGTAATGTCGCTGTCACCAGCGCAAATATAACAGCAGAAGTAGCAGAGGTTGTGTCACTGTCAGCAGCGGCCAAACAATTGCACGCAATTTAGCGCAGGTTGCGCTAATAATATATATGGCAGCCAGATAAACAATAGTCCTTAAAGGGACTTTTGGGTCTCTAATACCTTTCACCAGTAAACCCTGCCTAAAAAAAAAAACTATTCCTGTCCCTAGACTATCTGTCCCTTCTGCTGCAGCTCTCCCTGACTAAGACTGAGCTGAACCACGTGTCATCGGGTGCTATATAGCACCCGATGACGTGTTACGGCCAGCCAATCACTGTAATGCCAGTAACCAACATGGCTACAGCATTACAGTGAGTGCCAGTACCTCCGCGCACGTAGCAGCCAACAAACGTGCGGGGAGGTTTTCGGCCGAGCATGCTGGCCAACACTACTAGTAACTTCACCACCACCAGCATGATCCGCCACATGGCATCAAAGCACCCTAATAGGTGGGCTGAACGTCTGGGTCCACAATCAGTGTCTATGGGTCACACCACTGCCTCCTCTTCCCCTGTGTTACGTGCTGGCCAATCCACTGTCCAAGACGCAGGCCAGGATGCCTCCCGCCCTGCACATGGACCTTCGCAAGCACCATCAGCTAGCACATCCACTTCTGTGTCCCAGCGCAGCATACAGATGTCTATACCCCCTCTGAACGAAAGTGCAAATACCCAGCCACTCACCCACAGGCCATAGCACTAAATGCGCACCTTTCCAAATTGCTGCCCCAGGAAATGTTGCCATTTAGGCTTGTGGACACAGAGACTGATGGCGGTGGCTGTCCCTCGTTACTTAGTCCCCAGCCGCAGGGGTGCCTGGTTTAATGCTCGGGTTCTCCCATTGACTTCCATTGTGCTCAGGTGCTCTGTAGAGCACCCAAGCATCCCAAAGTGTTCTACTCGAGCACCCGTGCACCTGAGCACCTTGGTGCTCAATAAACACTAGTCATGTATAAGTGGAAAAAATAAAGGCCTATTTGCCGTTCAGCGGTGCAGTTATATGTTCTAAAGCCCTTTTTGGCGTGTATTAGTGGCACAAAAAAGTATTTGGTATGTGGTTTAATTGGAATGTTTCACCCATTAGATAATATGGAGGAAGGGTGCTCCAACTAAAAGACTCACCCAGTCTAATAAAATGTGTATAGTATATGTAATATTTGTTTGGGCGCACCTAATACCTGGACTCAAATATGGATACGTTGTAGTGGTACACAATACAATAATTTTATTGATTATTAACAGGATAAAAGTAAAAAAGAAAATATTGGTAAAAAATAGGTACAAAATTAGAAATATTAAATAATAAAATATATAATAAAATATATACACTTAGACACTGTATATTAAAACTCTGACAATGTGTATTAAAGATAGAATGGGAAAATCTTCTGGTAAAACCAATCATCGGTATGCTGACTGTCAAATGTATTACATCAAATGTATAATGTCCCGCTATAATCCTAAAATCTGTAGTAGAGGTTTGGATAAAAAATCTGTTACATACAGTTAGTGACGGCACATAGAGTAATCACTTGTCTGTAGTTGATATCAATCACGGGTACGTAGAGTAGCTATTTGGATCGAAAGCCTGTTACATACAGTTAGTGATGGCACATAGAGTAATCACTTGTCTGTAGTTGATATCAATCACGGGTACGTAGTTGCATACAGTTGTGTTCAAAATTATTCAACCCCCACTGAAATTGAGTGTTTTGGCCAGTTTGACATTGATTTTGATCATTTCAGTCATCTTGTTTACAATTAAATCTAAGAGGCACTTGTAAGTCAGACAAATATAACATAACATTTATAATGAAATAACCACAAATGTCTTTTCTGTGCTCACATCATTATCAGTTTTATTCAACCCCCAAGTGACATTCAATCTTAGTACTTAGTACAACATCCTTTTCCAGTTATAACAGCTTTTAAACGTGAAGCATAGCTTGACACAGGTGTCTTGCAGCGATCTACGGGTATCTTCGCCCATTCTTCATGGGCAAAAGCCTCCAGTTCAGTCACATTCTTAGGCTTGCGCGCTGCAACTGCTTTCTTTAAGTCCCACCAGAGGTTCTCAATCGGATTTAAGTCTGCTGACTGCGATGGCCACTTCAAAATGTTCCAGCCTTTAACCTGCAACCATGCTCTAGTGGACTTGGAGGTATGCTTGGGATCATTGTCCTGTTGAAAGGTCCAACGTCTCCCAAGCCTCAGGTTTGTGACGGACTGCATCACATTTTCATCCAATATCTCCTGGTACTGAAGAGAATTCATGGTACCTTGCACACGCTGAAGCTTCCCTGTACCTGTAGAAGCAAAACAGCCCCAAAGCATGATTGACCCCCCGTCATGCTTCACAGTAGGCAAGGTGTTCTTTTCTTCATAGGCCTTGTTCTTCCTCCTCCAAACATAGTGTTGATCCATGGGCCCAAACAGTTCTAATTTTGTTTCATCAGTCCACAGAACACTATCCCAAAACTTTTGTGGTTTGTCCACATGACTTTTGGCATACTGCAGTCGACTCTTCTTATTCTTTGGGGACAGCAAGGGGGTGCGCCTGGGAGTTCTGGCATGGAGGCCTTTATTACGCAGTGTGCGCCTTATTGTCTGAGCTGAAACTTCAGTACCCACATCTGACAAATCTTTTTTCAGTTCCTCAGCAGTCACACGGGGACTTTTCTCCACTTTGCGCTTCAGGTAGCGCACAGCAGTCGAAGTCAGCATCTTCTTTCTGCCATGACCAGGTAGCGTTTCAACAGTGCCCTTTGCCTTGAATTTGCGAATGATGATTCCTATAGTGTCTCTTGGTATGTTTAACATCTTTGCAATCTTCTTATAGCCATTGCCCTTCCTGTGAAGAGAAATCACCTCTTCTCTTGTCTTCCTGGACCATTCTCTTGACTTCACCATGTTTGTAAACACACCAGTAAATGTCTAGAAGGAGCTGAGTATCACAGTCCTTTTAAATCTGCCTAATTGGTGCTTATTATGCTTGATTGCTGCTCCTTGACATCCACAGGTGTTTTCAATACCTGATCGAAAACACTTGAATGAACCTCTGTTCTTAAGAGTGGTAGTCTTTAAGGGGTTGAATAATTGTGTCAATGAAGAAATCACAAAAAAAAACATTTAATACTGTATTACAAAAACAATTGATGTCATTTTAGTTGCATTTGGTTCTTTAAAAAGTCCTTGTAAGATTTCATTCTGAACACAATTACAAATGTACACTAAATGTACACTAAATTCCCTAAAACCCTTTACAGCATTGGGGGTTGAATAATTTTGAACACAACTGTACTTGCAGTAAGTAATAGTGAAGCTACATATGCTGCCGGTAAAGTTATTAGTTGTAACAATAGTTGCGCTGATATAGCTTTAAGATAGTGTTCTGGGTCTCCAGGAAAACTATATCTTTTCCATATATAGCGAATACGGTTCCAAACTTTAACAGTGGCGCAGTTATAAATGTTACTCACTGTTTGCAGATCCGAAGCGGGGTCTCACAGCTGCCGTGGCATCCCACGTGTGTTTGCGCTCCAAATGAGCTCTTACCTACTGCTTCCTGTTTCAGTGAGCGCTGTTGTAGTGATTACTGAAAACCACTAGATGGTAGAGTAGATCCTGCAGCTTGTATGTTTTTGGGCTGGTCGAAAAGACAAGGAGCACTCCGAAATACGTAAAAGTTTATCAAGCTTTTGAAAGACTGAGTCTGAACATCGACCAGCCCAACAACATACAAGCTGCGGGATCCACTCTACTATCTAGTGGTTAGCAGTAATAAAGTTCACCTGGAGAGAAATTGTTTTTTGGAATGCTTTCTCCATCGCAACCACGTTCTCGAATAACCAGAAGACTGGTCGATTCTCTCCTGTCTTAGGCAACACTTTATTGAGTAATCGTGGAAAGTCAAAAAACAGTTGTCCACTGCCCCCATAAAGGCTTTTCTGGTGCGGGTTAACCATAGATAAGTCAAGGACTGCTGCCAATTATCAGATCAAATCGTCCTCATTCTTCAATCTGTTTCCTGGTTATATTCTGTATGTCGCCCACATATACAATCTGCCCTGGATTGTTTACCCGTCCTATCGTGATGGCGTCCTCACACACCTTTGATGCCATATATTTTACAACGTTGATTCTAACCTTTTTGAGAACCAGTAATCCTGTATGTCCTTTCCAACACAACCAGCACACTCCTGAAATACTCTGTGCTGCTGGGGACCCTGCTCTTTCCACCTTGTAACTCTTAGTCCACAATCTTCAACAAGACGCCCTTTGAAAAAGCTAGTCAGCGAAACGGACGTCGGGCCGTTCCTCCAGCCAGGTTTGGCATTTTTATGCCATGCTTGTCACTGCTGTTTATGCGTTTTTACCAGGATTATAATTGCACCTTATATTGTTTATGCTGGTTGCTCTTATATAATTTCCATTTAGGCTCTAATTTTTATATGCCTCCTTGCGCACTGATCAATTTGGAACATAGGGCTACTCCCAGCATACATAACTGTTTCCTTCTGGTGTATTACTCGTACAGCAGTGACTTTATGCAACATTACTATTGTTATACTCTTGGGTTTGGAGGTTTTTTATTCACACTCCTCTGCATTTCCTGATTGTGTTTTATCATGTATGTCAGTATATTTGTTTAATAAAGATTTATATGGTCATTTTCTGCGGGTTTGTTTTGCTTTATATAGGAGGTTGAATCTTCAACAAGATCAGCACGGAGGAGCGAAATAGCAAACCTACGTCATCACGTCTTCACCCCCTCTGACGAAGGGGCTTCCTCATCGGGAGAAGAGGATGGCAGCTTGCCCGTGAGGCAGCGGCGGAGCCAGCAAGTCGCTAGAGTTGCCGGGAGTCAGCAGGGTGGCAGCAGTGGGAGGTCGGTAGCCAAATGCACCCTGGGTAGATCACCTACTTCACAGGAGCCTACCTGCCCAGGAAGTAGTGGTGCACAGGTTCAAGGAGGCACCGGCGGTAGCAGTCAGTCAGTGCATAGTGTTGGGGGTAAAATCACCTACTCAGTGGTGTGGCAGTTTTTTGTTAAGCTGCCGGAGTAGGTGAACATGGCCATATGTAGAATCCATGGGCAGACGGTGAATCGTGGCCAGGGTGCCAATGTTGGCACCATGGCCCTGCGTCAACATATGCAGCGTCACCATAAAGTAGCCTGGGAGAACTGTGGCTCCAATGTGGTGGTCCAGCCTGCCGCAGCAACTGCTGCATCACCCAGTGGCACACAGCCAATTTCAGGCAGTCAAGGCTCCACCACCTCAGCCGAAGGGAGCTGTCTGTCCTTCCCATTATCTAATGTTCCTGATGCTCCTGCTCGTCATTACTCATTCCATCAGCAATCGATCACCGAAGCGATTTCAAAGAGACAACAGTATGTGTGCACTCATCCAACGGCGCAGAAGCTGAACATGCTCTTGGCCAAGTTGCTGGTGCTGCAGTCTCTCCCTTTCCATGTGGTGGACTCTGCACCTTTCAGAGAACTGATGGCTTGTGCCGAGCCGAGGTGGAGAGTCCCAAGCCGTCATTTAATTGCCAAAAAGGCAGTACCAGCCCTGCACACGCATGTAGAACAGAAGGTAGGCCAGTCCTTGAGCCTGTCGGTGTCTGCCAAAGTGCATGGCAGCGTCGACGTGTGGATCTGTAACTACTATCAGGGACAATATATGTCCTTTACGTCCCACTGGGTGAATGTGGTTCCTGCACAGCCACACCAGCAACTTGGCCAGGTGATGCAGCTTCCGCCTCCACGTTGTCACGCCTGCGACAATGTCTGCCTCTGCCTCTTCATTCTCCACCGTTTCCTCAGCCTCCACTGCAGGGACAATTTACAGTGCCCCTCCAGCATACCACATGTGCAGGGCACGGCGGTGTCATGCTGTTCTGCACCTCGTTTGCTCCACAGACATGATCCGTTTTTTGGGGGTTATTGTTCGGAATGGATCAGATGAAGGGCAAAATAATCAGTGACGTCAACACAAACTTACTGCTGACACCCTCTCCACTCTGTCATGGGGGCTCTACTTGTAAAAGCGTTTAATAGAACAGGTTCTGTAGACATCTATGTGGAATCAGCTGACGACGGTGTAAAAGGAGTGCGCTTCTTCTTGGCGCTAACATCGACCTGTAAGGCTCAGTTCATACTTGAGTTATTTGGTCAGTTTTGGACCCGTGACTGCCCAAATAAGTGAAGTATGCAGTGATTCTAAGAGCGACGCCTGTCATCTGCATGTCATACGGACTCACAGTATTATTTCATTATCACAGCAGACTCCCTATGCTTGTTACTGCAAGGCACAGTGTTCTACACCCCTATAAGGGCTCTCTGCAGCCAGGAAATAGCAGTTTTTTAACTAAATTTGACGCAAATATATTCGGATCGAACCAAATTTTTCCAAAAAAATTTGCTCATCTCTAATAATAATAATAATAAAATGCCCCCAAAGGTGTACATAGCCTTTAATTCTCTTAATATACATTTGACCACAATCGAGAGTGCTCTGATTACCTGGAAAAGTCTCAGAATCATTACAGAATCATTGTCTGCCGGCAGCAGGGGCTGTTTAGATGGAACGATCTGCTGCCAGTAAATAACAATTTAGGTGACTGCATGAATGATGCCAGATAAACACTAACAAGAGTTCCTTCATCCTTCAGATGTACATCAGTGTTTGTTAAAGGGTCTTTCATCAAGAGGCTGAACGTTCGAATTCTACCCCTCTCAGAGCCCTTGTCTATTCAGCAGACCAGAGACCTGAAGCTATATATTTTCTATGAACAAAATAAGAACAAAAATACCCGAGTTTTATGGAATCAATGGGATGAAATGTTCTTCATCTAGTTTCCAGTTTTGCATTTCTAAAGCAATTACATCTCCCCTTTTTCTTCCAAAATATGCTCCTTACTTCACCTGAATTAAATCGCTTGAATGGGAGTACCACTGCAGCAACCTTGCTTGCCCTTTACAATCTATGGTCTCGGCACAGAATACATCCTGTAAACAGCTGATCAGCTGGACCCCCCCCCAAACTGATATCGATGATATATTGAATGGATAGGTTATCAAGTCAGGGAAAATCCTTTTAGTTGATGTGTTTTTGGAGGATTGATTAATGTTTGCATCTTCTGTATCACCCAAGAAATACAATACTGTATTTTTGGAGGTGCAGGAGCCAGGATGTAAGATGAAGCACTGCCACAGAGGATTTTGTAGGATAGACTGAACTGAGGAGGGAGTATACTCCTATTCATATTTATTTTAAATCTGTATCATTTAAATAATCTTTATGATAATCTAATATGAAGCTAGCACCTATACACATGTTATTATAACCAGGGAGTTAATAGCCTATGCAGAACTTGGAACACATGATGACAATCCCCAGAATCACTTGCTCAAAGAGTGTACATGTTGGGAGGATAATGCTCATTAATGGGGTATTCCCACAGTCATCATTCATCACCTACAGGTCAAGCAACAATTTTCTGACTGTTGGGTGCTCCACAGTTGAGATCCACACGGATCACGTTCACAGCATACTCACCATGGAAGGCAGACCAGGCAACTGTTATGTGGCCCATGAGGAGGTAGGGGTCCCCCACACTGGAATACTGTACCTGGTTCCCGACATAAACCATGACATTTTCCTAATGACCCCAATATAGTGGGAATTTAGTGCAAAGGGATTTTGCAGCTGACAATTAGTTCAATAGTAACTCTATAAATTTTTATGCACTGAGCTCCCCCTTGTGGAGGCTCCAGGCGTCCATGTTTTTAATAAGGGAATCTGAGCTACATTGGGGGAGATTTATCAATGTATTTATATCATTTGTCTGGTGTAAATAAATTGACATATTGCAATGAATAAGAATGAGCGGACTATTATCAAGCACACATTCCACTTTTTCTGAAATAGAAATCAGGTGAGATGAAGCACATTTTTTTGTTTTTGTTAAAAAAAAATCACTAAAAAAAATGTATTAATTCATCAGAAATCTCACTGGTAACGGGCCTTATGAAGATTTGCTATGGAGCTCCAGCAATCAGTCATTTATCACCTATCCTGTGGATTGTGAGAATAAAATACTTATTCAGACAAGAGGCCATAAAAACTATGGTACAATGTATCAGTTTGATAAAAGTGACTATAGCTAGATATATTTTCAATACATTTCCACTATTCTGCTTAATCAATATTTTGCAATAGGAATTCCTAAAATAAACTATCCCTGTAACAACCTTTTAAAATACAAAGACAAAATGGTAACACAAGAGTGTGCTAAAACAAGCTTTAGAAGAGTAAAGAGTGGTTTTAATAGAGAGTTTTAGTGTCAGTAATTCAGAATGTAATAGGTCTCCAGAGGTAGATTTCATTAAGAGAGTAGCGGAGACTGATTGAAGTGAGCAAAGTTATTTTAGCAGCAAATAAACAGCATCCTCCCACTCATATCGGAGATAAAGGCAGAACCATGTTCCAGATAATTTATTGTTTATCCCAGGAAAGTATTCTAATGTGACTCAAGGCTGGAGAATCACTGCAGTCTGCTACATTACAGGAGGCACAAACGATGTAATGGGCAATAAAGGCAGGAAGGAGAAAGTGTTTTGTAAGGTGCAGGAGTTCTGAATTGGGTTGCAAGGACAGAGATTCATTTTTTCACTGTCTGAGCATACAAGGAGAAGAAAAATGCAAATTACTTATAGGGCATGAAACAGAAGAAAAATGTGTTTACCTGGCACATCAAATAAAAGAAGATTACAATGCAATCTATTAGTCTTTACTGCAATAATTCAACCCTTTTCTTTATTGTTACAGAGCTGAGGATCAGATCATACAGTTTTCTCCTACAACAGGATGAAGTGAAGTAATGGTTAGCAACACAAGTTTACGGCTGGCAGAGTAAATCAAGCGGGGGGCACAGATGAAGCTTGATCTTTAAGATGACACAATGACAGGCTATACATCATACCCACTCCTATTATGTAATGCCATGACATGTGAGCATGCCAGGGATTCAAAGAAGTCAAAGACAAATGTGCAGCTCCATTTTTGTGGCCAGACTGGAAAGAGCAATTTTCGTTCCAAGTTTAGAGCAATAGGTACAGCTTTGATTACAATTTGAATTTTTTATTTCATGTATTTAACGTCTTACAAAGTAAATATACCTTGCAGTACTCCTCATTTACAATAATGTATTATGTGAATCCAAAAATACATTAGCTAGAGAGAGTTTGTAAAAGTTCTGGCATATTTTACTACATGGAAACAATATTCACTGTTGAAGGATAGTATTAATTTTAAAAATAATCACTCTTAAAGTCCTTCATTTTAAAGAAAAACTAAAGGGGTACCCCAGGACCCAGCATGTCCCACAAATACACCTTAATTAGATATAACATGCCTTTAGGAGACACTTGGCACTTTTTTTCAAACAATCCTGCTACCAAAGTCCTTTTTTAAGGTTTCTGGCCTGGGCTCTTCCACTGTGGATGGGGCCTGAACTATTCATCTGTCTGGAGCAGAAGCAGATGAGGTGGATTCAGGATTTTGTGCATGTGCCAGAGAAAGAATTACTTCTGACTAGAGTTAAGCAGACACCTGGATGTTCGGGGTCGACGGGTTCGGCAGAACTTCACAAAAAAGTTTGAGTTCGGAACCCGAACTTGACCCAAACTTGACCTCGAACCCAAACCCCATTTAAGTCAATGGGGACCCAAACTTTAGAGCACTAAAATGGCTCTAAAAAAAGTCATGGAAAGGGCTAGAGGGCTGCAAAAGGCAGCAACATGTGGTTAAGAGCATGGCAAGTGCTCTGCAAACAAATGTGGATAGGGAAATGATTTAAAATAACATAAAATACGTAAAAATTAAAAATAATAATCTTGATCTAGGAGGAGGAGGTCCATATGGAGTAGGAGGTTGAGGAGGCGATGGATGTGGCGGTGTAGGTGGAAGCGGCGGTGGAGGAGGAGGAGGTAGCTGCCGCTTTCTTTTATGCAGCTACCATGGTGATCACGGGTAACAGGGAATCCGGGTTCCATACCGGAGAGGGAGCGTGAGAAAGGGATATCACATCCAAGGGAGGTCAAAGGCTGAAATGTGATCGAGCGGAAATGTGGGACAAGTTATTAAAGCGGAAGGATCGAATCAAAGGAGGAGGCGCGCGTCAATTAAAGATGAATTTAGAAATTTAAGTCACTGTCACCTATGCAGAGCATGGGTTTTTTAACGGCAAACATGAGTTAATGTCACCCACCAATGGAACAGACGATTTTTTTTAAAATTTCAGTCAGGGGTTTATTCATGGCAAAACTGGGTTCATGTCACCCACCAATTAAACAGACAATTTTACAAAAATTAGGTCCCTGGCACCAATGCAGAGACGGGTTTTGTATACGGTAAAAATGGTAAAATGTCACCTGAGAATGTAACAGACGATTTTTTGAAATTTAGGTCCCTGTCACCTATGCAGAGCAGGGCTTTATTCACGGCAAAAATGGTAAAATGTCACCCAAGAATGTAACAGACGCTTTTGCACCCTGCTGTGCTGGTGCCACTGTGCAACCACCACCTCTTCCTCCAAACTGCACACGTCATTCGCATGACCTTAATTAGTACCTCATCATCCTCCACATCATTTTCCACCCAATCTTTACCCCTGCCCTCCTTGTCGGTCCTCAGACTGCAGAAATCCTGCAGACTGCAGTCGTCTTCCCATGTCCTTATCCTGAAACATACGTGGTTGGGCATCGGTGCACTCAATCTGTTCCACTTCTGGGGCAGGGCTATGTGGATGGCCCATGGAAACACTGCCAGCAGAGTCATCAAAAAGCAGAAGAGACTGCTGCATGACTTGGGGCTCAGAATGCTTGCCTGATTTGCAAGGGGGTGAGTTGAAAGACAGATGGCCATGGGCTGTAGGTGCCAACTCAGATCTTTCAGCAGGGGACTGGGTGGGAGACAATGTGAAGTAACTGGAGGCACTGTCAGCCACCCAATCTACTATTGCCTGTACTTGTTCTGGCCTCACCATTTGTAGAGCCGCATTCGGCCCTACCAAATAACGCTGAAGGTTTTGTCGCCTACTCACACCTGAGGAAGGTGTTTCAGTTGCTGGCACAGATCGACCACGTCCTCTCCCTGCAACAGGATCTCCACCAACACCAGCAGCACCACGACCAGGGCCACCTCCCTTATTTGACGCTCTCCTCATTCTTTGCATTCACCCACCAAACTAACAGATGGTTTATGTCAGGCGACAATGTAACCGCCAATAGTCAGCAATTAAGTTCACTGACAGTAAGGCAGTGCCGGTGTCATAAAGAGGAAAAATTTCTTGAGGTTAAACAACAGTGTGACAGGCAAATTTTATTGACTGGTTGTATTGGACTGGTTGTATTGACTGGTTGTATTGGACTGTCAGAAATGCAGCAAAGGCCGCAAATGTAGTATCTTGCACAAAATGGGTATTTTTTTAAAACCACAATATAACAGCAGTATTTAACGCTTGTATTGGACTGTCAGAAATGCAGCAAAGGCCGCAAATGTAGTATCTTGCACAAAATGGGTGTTTTTTTTAAAACCACAATATAACAGCAGTATTTAATGCTTGTATTGGACTGTCAGAAATGCAGCAATGGCCGCAAATGTAGTATCTTGCACAAAATGGGTGTTTTTTAAAAACCAGAATATAACAGCAGTATTTAACGCTTGTATTGGACTGTCAGAAATGCAGCAAAGGCTGCAAATGTAGTATCTAGCACAAAATGGGTGTTTTTTTTAAAACCAGAATATAACAGCAGTATTTAACGCTTGTTTTGGACTGTCAGAAATGCAGCAAAGCCCGCAAATGTAGTATCTTGCACAAAATGGGTGTTTTTTTAAAACCATAATATAACAGCAGTATTTAACGCTTGTATTGGACTGTCAAAAATGCAGCAAAGGCCGCAAATGTAGTATCTTGCACAAAATGGGTGTTTTTTTAAAACCACACTATAACAGCAGTATTTAACTCTTGTATTGCACTGTCAGAAATGCAGCAAAGGCCGCAAAGGTACTTTATGGAAAAAATAATAAGATTTTTTTCACCCACAGTTAAAAAGATGGATTTACAGATTTTATTTATCAGATTTGCAGTGCAGGCCGCAAAGGTACTTTATGGCCAAAATAAAGTGTGTTTTTTTACCCGCAATGTTCCAGTTGTATTCACTGATTCTATTTTACTATCAGATTTGCAGTGCAGGCCGCAAAGGTACTTTCTGGCAAAAAAATTATTATTTTTTCACCCACAGTGAAAGAGATGGATTTACTGATTCTATTTCCCTATCAGATTTGCAGTGCATGCCGCAAAGATACTTTATGGAAAAAAAGATAGGATTTTTTCACCCACAATTAAACAGATGGATTTAACTGATTTTCTTTCACTATCACAAATGCAGTGCAGGGCGCAAATGTACTTTTTAGCAAAAAAAAATTATAATTTGTCCCCACAGAATCTAACAGATGGATTTACTTGGATTGTACTTTACAGAAAAAAAAATTAATATGTCACCCCCTGGGTCCCTGAACTCACAGATGGATTACCTATATTATTTTCCCTTCCCCTGGCACATATGCAGTGCAGGTGCACTTAAAAAATGGGTATGTGTTGCCCACTGAACTAAAAGAACACGGTTAAATTTTTGTCCCTGGCACATATGCAGTGCTGGTGCACTGAACTTGCACAAAATGGCCGTCGACGCCCACCTAACTAACAGATGGATAAAACTTATTTTTCTGTGTTACTGGGCTCAGGGCAGGGTACCTAAATGTTGCACTGCACCCACAAAAAAAAAAATTGCTGTAGATTGCAGAATTAACAACAAGTTCTGATATCAGATAGATTCTTTCCTATTCTCTCCCTCACAGCATCACCATCCTATCCCTCCACTAGTAAGAGCAGAGTGACGTGCGACGCTACATGACTACAGCTTATATAGAGGCTGGGTCACATGCTGCACTGGCCAATCACAGCCATGCCATTAGTAAGCATGGCTGTGATGGCTTCTAAGGGCACACGAGTTAAACGCTTGTTGATTGGCTGCCCTGCACCCTTTCAAAAAGCGCCATTAAATCGCCGAACACCCAACTCGAACCCAAACTTTTACTGAAATGTTCGGGGTCAAAAAATCCTAAAGTTCGGTATGAACCTGAACTTTACAGTTCGGGTTCGCTCAACCCTACTTCTGGCCCATCCAGTGGGTAAGTGACAACCTGTCCATAGCCCAGGCTCGAAACTTGGTAAAGAACATGATGTTGGCGGAAGCTGGATTTTCAGAAGTGGAGCATCACACAACCGGATTTCCAGGAGGCCAAACAAACAACTTCAGAATGATAAGCCTATTATAAACTAAAGAGACCCCAGGAACGGGGTATAGGGAATTAAAACTTAGTTTTATGCGATTAGTAGTAAAAGTTATCTCCACACCAAAAAGACATGCAATACACAATTAATTCAATGTACGCCTGGCTGAGACAGCATTCCGAAGAAGGCTGCCGCAAATGTGAAAGTGGCCTAATACTACCCTTACTGATTTACCACTGGTCCCATTCCAATTCAATAAGGGTAGGCTGACACTCCTTGTGCTTCTTAAATCATGTCCCCCTACCTCAGTAATGTACTGTAGAACAGTTCAGCTATATACCAGTCCACGGTGGTGCTCTAAGTAGGGAAATCCAGACTCCAATATTCAAAAAGAAAATCTGTGGCATTCACCATCTAATACAAAATGAGACTTGATTGCAAAAGCAGGTACATAGGATGTGGAATAACAGGTGATGGCCATTTCGTGGACAAAGTGCAAGATCGCAGAAAACTGCTGTCGATTGTAATTCCACATCCTACCTGCTTTTGCAATAAAGTCTAGTTTTGTATCAGATGGTGAGTGCCACTGATCCTATTTTTGAACATTAGTCCCATTCCATAATGCCTCCTGACCTCACTATATGTGAACTGGGCTGTCTCTTGATTTAACAAACCCCATTAAATTAGCATTGGCTATTTTTCTTTTACAATCTGTTTCTATTGTAAATTATAGATGTTTACAATTATATTAGTATGTCAACGTGGAAATGAGAATCCTAAGTTGCAAGTACATATTGTAGTGAAACACTTGTAAGCTAGGGATCAAGAGATTTGTTTAATACAAAATAAGTAAATACATCAGTCTTGTCTTATGATAACTACTTACTGCATTGTTAAAAAGGACCTTTCACCACTCCTGAAATGTCTGTTTCAATAGCTACATGCATTCCCCATGTAATAACAATTCTGGAGCATCTATTCTTATGACTATGTTGTGCCATTCCTTTATTATTTCTACTAGAAGTTATGAATGAACTGCTAGCAGTCTGCAGTAAGGGTACAGAGGGGAGGTAACCAGTTGGAGGTGTTTCCCTGCACAGTCTCACTCTATCCAATCAGTGCTGCCATTGTCAGACTGTGCTGGTACATACCCCCACTGATTGGATAGAGTGAGACTGTGCAGGAAAACACCTCCAACTGGTTAACACCCCTCTGTACCCTTACTGCAGACTGTTGGCAGTTCATTCATAACTTCTAGTAGAAATAATACAGGAATGGCACAACATAGAGTCATAAGAATAGATGCTCCAGAATTGTTATTACATGGGGAATGCATGTAGCTATCAAAAAAGGCTTGGTAGGAGCGGTGAAAGGTCCTCTCTAACCCCTTCCTGACTGCAATCTGTCTATATACGTGATATTTGCACATGCCCCGTGTAGCTACCACGTGTATAGATGTCATGGCAGTTCTTTAATCCAAGCGCTGAAAATCACTTGGATTAAAGCTTCTTCCCCTGCCCTGCTGCTGTCACGGACAGCACACAGTTCAGTAATGCCGGAAAGGGACCAATCAGAGTGGTCCCTTGCCAGCAATCGATCCGATTGATTAATCTGTGCAGACTAACAAATCGGATCGCGGCAGTGAAAAAGTGACTGTTCCAGGCTCTGATCTGCGCTCTGCAGATCAGAGCCTGAAATCAGGTAAGGTGTAATGAAGCCCCCCGATCTGTGCCCCCGATCTTTGCCCTCTTCCTGTGCGCCTCCAACCCCCCCACCCCTCCTGTGAGCCCTGCCTCTGATGCGATCCCCGCTCCCCCATCCATGTATTGTACCCCTGATGCGTTCCCCCCATTCATGCATCCTGCCCCCAAATGTACCCCCTCCTTATGGCCATGCCCCCCTTTTACAGCGCTGCCCCTATCTGTGCCCCCGATGCGGTTCCCCTGCTTTTTTTGATGTCGGTGGCTCCATTCCTGAGCCGCCGACATCAGCAGCGAGTGTCAGCTGTATGCTGACACTCTGCTGTAACCCCTTAGATGCCGCGGTAGCGGCATCCATGGGGTTAATAGAGGGAGGGGGCTCCCTCTCTCAACCATCGGGGCTGCCGCACTGTGATGGCAGCGCCCAATGGTTGCCATGGCAAAAGCGCCCAGTGTTGCCATTTACAGGACATTTGATAGTATTGTACTTTGCAATGCAAAAGCATTGCAAAGTATAGTACAGCCATCAGCCCCACTGGATCTTCAAGATCCAAGTTGGACTTGATAAAAAAAAAAGTGAAAATAATAAAAGTAAAAATAAATAAATATGTAATTTAAAAAAATAAATTGATTTTGCAACACCGAGCGATCAAAAAGGCGTATGTCCCACAAAATAGTACCAATAAAACCGTCACCTCATCCCGCAAAAAATTAGACCCTACATAAGAAAATCTCAACAAAAAAAATATATATATATAGCTCTCAGAATATGGAGACACTAAAACATCATTTTTTTTATTTCAAATATGCCACTATTGTGTTAAAGTGATAAAAAAAAAAAGTTTACATATTAGGTATTGGCGCGTCCGTAATATTATAAAATGGAAAATCTGCCAAAAAAGTGAAATTTAGAAATTTAATCTCCATTTTCCTTTAATTCTTGTGGAACACCTAAAGGGTTAACAAAGTTTGTAAAATCAGTTTTGAGTAACTTGAGGGGTGTAGTTTCTACAATGGGGTCATTTTTGGGGGTATCCACTATGTAAGCCCCACAAAGTGACTTCAGATCTGAACTGGTCCTTAAAGTGGGTTTTAGAAATTTTCTTAAAAATTTTAAGAATTGCTTCTAAACTTCTAAGCCTTCTAATGTCCTAAAAAAATAAAATGACATTTCCAAAATGATGCCAACATAAAGTAAACATATGGGGAATGTTAAGTAATACATTTTTTATGAGGAATCACTTTCTGTTTTAAAAGCAGAGAAATCGAAATTTTGAAAATTGCTAATTTTTCTAACTTTTTGGTAAATTTGGGATTTTTTCATAAATAAAGGTGAAATATATTGACTCAAATTTATGACTGTCATGAAGTAGAATGTGTCACGAGAAAACAATCTCAGAATGGCTTGGATAAATAAAAGTGTTCCAAAGCTATTACCACATAAAGTGACGCATGTCAGATTTGTAAAATTTGACCTGGACACTGGGGCATCAATGACCCTTGGTCATGAAAGGGTTAACAATGCAGTAAATAGTTATCATAAGACAAGACTGATGTATTTACTTATTTTTTATTAAACAAATCTCTTGAACCCTGGCTTACGGAAGAGTCATATCATTAATGATTCAGACCAAGGTTGCATGTGACATAAAATAAAAGCTCTTTGAGGAAAGCCTCTATGTTTCACAAAGGGGAGACAGATTTTTCTAAACTTGTCTATGGATCTATGATCCCAATGTGCGAATTCTTCTGATCTGTAGATATGGTCTACTTTGTTCAACCATTCTAACAATGCAGGAAAGGTGCTTTCCTTCCAATATCGGGATATGAGAAGTCTGGCTGGTGAGTAAAGAAGTCTTATCAGTTTTGGAGTGTTCCCAGGTAAGTTTTTGTAAAATGAATAGATGTAATAATATAACTTCAAGTTGATAAGGCAAGTTCAGGTTACAAATGTTATTGATGTTTGTCCACACTTGTCTCCAAAAAACATCAACATAGTTGTTTTTCATCAACAGGGCCACCCTATGTGTAAGTATTTACCCTCTTGGTTTTTACCTTCCAGCACAACACTGGATGATCTGGGCTCATACAATTCAATTTCTTAGGGGTTAGAGGCCATTTAGATATCACCTGTCTTATGATCGTCTGTTGCACAGTTCCTGAGAAAATTAACATTTTATTAATATGTTAAGTAGGTCCTCAGAGCACATAGATGCCTCTCTGAGCACCAGAGTTTCTCTGCCCTTTTTTATAGCCACACCTCCATCCCTTTGATTGTCCCTATCCCTATAATCTTGCATCTGCACTGTAGTTTATTCTATTTGCACATGCACAGTAATCATCTATGCTACTGGAAAAGCAGAGGTAGATGCACTGTGCATGCATCGATAGTAGAAACTGTGGCACAGACACAACATTACAGGGCCAGGGAAGATGCTTGGACCTGTCAATCAGGGGGATGGAGGAATGGCTGAAAGTGAGGAGCTCTGGTGCTCCAATGGACTGAGGCCCACCCATCAGAGCTCCAAAGACCTAATTAACATATTAATACAATTATAATTTTCTCAGCAACAGTGAAGGATTATAAGACAGGCATTGTTTTACTGAGCAGGATCACCCTACCAGTCATTATTTCTGGTTAAATGGGGTTGCTCCTGCTAACAAATGCTCTTTAGCAGCATTTATCAGTACTGCATATCAGGATGAGCAGCTAAGGATCTCTTATGTCTTTAAAGGGGTTCTGCAGTTTGTTTAAACTGATGATCTATCCTCTGGATAGATCATCAGCATCTGATCGGCGGGGGTCCGACACCCAGGACCCCCGCCAATCAGCTGTTTGAGAAGGCAGCGGCGCTCCAGCAGCGCCGCGGCCTTTTCACTGTTTACCGCTGCCCAGTGACGTCACGACTAGTATCAACTTGCCTGGGCGGGGCTAAGCTCTGTTTACTTGAATGGAGCTTAACCCCACCCAGGCTATTGATACTAGTGTGACGTCACTGGGCCGGCGGTAAACGGTGAGAAGGCCGCGAGCGCCGCTGCCTTCTCAAACAGCTGATCGGCGGGGGTCCCGGGTGTCGAACTCCCGCCGATCAGATGCTGATGATCTATCCAGAGGATAGATCATCAGTTTAAACCAAGTGCAGAACCCCTTTAACAGTGTGCTATGAACACAATACCAAAGACATGTCTGTATAAAATAAGTTTAAACTGGCTGTATAGCATGTCCAGATTCAGAACACCGAGGCCACACAAACACAAAGATGGCTCATCCCAAAGTGAATGAGCCAGTAAACATTCATTACCTGTTTACTATGAGGTTTGGTTTTATAGTATGTTGTATTCCGCTTACATAGTAAAATAAAATGGGAATTTTAAAACAGCACCGCAATCTTAGCTTAATTGTATGTGCTGTTATATGCAAAGATGCCAAACTATTCGCCGGCGAACATAGCTTGTTCGCGTTCACCGTGGCGGGCGAACATATGCGATGTTCGGTCCGCCCCTATACATCATCCTTGAGCAAACTTTGACCCTGTACCTCACAGTCAGCAGACACATTCCAGCCAATCAGCATACCCTCCCTCCCAGACCCTCCCACCTCCTATCAAAAAGCAAGGACAGCATCCATCTTAGATTCATTCTTAAGCTGAAGTGTCACAAATTTGACTAAGTTGTAATCGCAATGCGATTAATACAGGTTATATTAATCACATTGCGAATTCAACTTAGAGCTCGGTTCCTAATGATTGTATTGCTAGAATATAACTAAGATTGAGAATATAGTGCTATATTCGTTATATTCGTCAATTCTAGCAATACAACCATTAGGAACTCATATCTAAGTTGTAATCGCAATGCGATTAATACAGGTTATATTAATCGCATTGCGAATTAACTTACCACACTCTGCGTCAACTACGTAATTTTCCATGGGAGTTTTGCCATGGACCCCCCTCCGGCATGCCACAGTCCAGGTGTTAGTCCCCTTGAAACAACTTTTCCATCACTATTGTGGCCAAAAAGAGTCCCTGTGGGTTTTAAAATTCGCCTGTCTATTGAAGTCTATGGCAATTCGCCCGGTTCGCCCGTTCGCGAACATTTGCGTAAATTCGCGTTCGTCGTTCGCGAACGGAAAATTTAATGTTCGACATCTCTATTGACAACCATGCCTTATTTTTTTAATTGTCTGAACTGTCAGTTCTATTGCTCCAATTTTTGTAGTTCTAAAGAATAAAAGTTTGCTATTAGAACTCAATAAATTGCTGATCTCGTTTTTCAAAACTAATGCACAAAATCTTTAAAATCTCTCCTTTTTATTGAAGACAACAATTACCTTTATCAATCCTTTATACCTTTATAATTTACAGTATGTTATAACTTGTAATAAATAAAAATTATACGTCTTCAACACAATACCGGTATCTTAACTCCAGTCTATCCCTTCCCTCTGTAAAAGTGTGGAAATTACCTTTCTTTGTTTTAGTGCTGTGATGTTGACCTCCCAGTGAGCTTATGCTGTACTTGTATTGTACACAGTTGGCAATTAGGGAGCAGAGAGCTTCAGTTGAGCAAATTGATTCTAAATTAATTGGATTTGTTACGAATTTCACAAAATTTCTGCCAGGAAATGGCAGGCCCTTTTTCCACAGAGGCCATTCTGTTCTCAGCTTACAATCTGAGACCATGTGTTTTGGCTGTGTCTGCCAAAAAGCAATTGCAGACACAATCTATCAATAAAGGTCTGGTAGGGGGAGTATAGGGAGAGTACATGTATAGAGATGGCCAGTTCGCAGTGTTCGCCCGCGAACACATGCGATCTGCCATCTTAACTGACAAGTCCGGCGAGGCACAGGTAAGTCCTTATCTGTGCCTGTGCGCCAGCCGGTCTGAAATGACATGCGGTCTCCGGGAGCAGGCAGTTCCGAGAACACTGTGAACTGGCCATCACTGTACATGTATATGTGGGGACATATTTAATTGTGTAGATCTGGGTTTTTTCAGGGAGAGCATAGGGAGAGTGTTCACTCAGAGTTCTGTGTGTGTTTCATACTGAGGGCAGGTACTTCCTGGCAGAAAGTGAAAAGTCCATACATGAACTAAAAATTCTGCAATCACCAAAATCCTGATGCACCAATCTCATATTCCTCTCTATATCAACAGCCATCTTTATTTTTATTTTTTTATGAAAGTTTCTACAGTTCATAAGTGATTTATAGGTTTATTGCCAGCACCTCAAGTATGAAAAACATACATTCTGCTGCACATGTTGAGCAACTGCCCCCTTTAAAAAGATAAAGCAATTTCAATGTATCTACCCTTTGTAGTTGGGGATTTTAGCAATACTCATCAATATACCAGTCTTAGTTAATGCATTATATTATGTCAAGATACTGTGCATTATTAGTGAATGTGTTGTGCTGCAATATGGCAATTATATACCTGTTTCAGTTAATGCATTGCATCGCATCATATCAAGATACCATGCACTATTGAATGCGTTGTGCCGCAATAACAGCATTTATATACAGTACTTAGTTCTGTCTGTTCATTGTTAAGATATTGTGCATTATTAATGAATGTGTTGCACAACAATAAGTATTTACATACCTGTTCCAGTTAATACATTGCATTGCATCAGGATATTGTGCACTATTGGTGAACGCATTATGTCAAAATTACAGAATTTATATACCTATTTCAGTTAATGTATTATATTGCTTCAATATGCCTTGCATTATTAGTGAATGCGTTGTTTTGCAATAACAACATTTATATACCTATTAAATTGTTAATACCAGTATGCAGTGTGCTTGTAGAAGGTGAGGGTCATTTAATAACATCTCTGTATTTAAATTTCAGTAAAAAATGCTTACAATATTGATAGTACCATTTAATAATCCGTGTGCCAAACCTGTGACTTTTCATATTTAGGCCTTATAATAAAATATATGGTAAATGGAATAGAAAACGAAAGACCCATACCTCGACATTCCAAGTCAAAATGTAAGTAGTAGATAAAACAGCAGAAGCAGCACCAACCGTCTGGCCAGTAGTAGTAGCAGCAGCAATAGGCCACAGTTCTCCCATTTTACAGATTATTATTGAGAACAAACAGGATGAAATTGTGGATTGGATAGTTCACTTCTCCTCTCAGTCACATTAGTATGTCAATATCACCTTTGAGCCTGACATCATGCTTTGGAGCCACTGTTCAAAGCATTCCTCCTGCTCCCCCTCCTTGCATCAGAACAGCCTTTCAGTTGCATCATCTCTGTCTTCACTGCGACCTCACAGTGGGGCATCTTCCTTTTTCCTAAGAAGAGGCAACAAAACCCCGAACACTGTGGAAAATACTCTAGAGAGTCTCCCTGTTGTTGAGTTGTGCGAGAACAGGCAGAGTTTGGATTGCCACGAGGAGGAGGTTCGGGGAGATGTGGGAGATGTCATGCATATGTAGTACCCCAGAGCTGGGATTACTACAATTGTAAGTAGTATTTTATTGTGTTTTACATTGTTGTGTTGTTATGTATTACCAGTAAGGGATGGTTGGCAAAGGTTGAGAGGGACAGGGCTAACCCCAGGGGTGGGCTGGTAATGCTTCCTGCCAGGAGGGGATAATAGGAGAGCAACCAGAGAGGAAGAACATGACTGAGATCCTGCTCCTAAAGACATTCTCTACTGAGATACATTTCTTTTGTTCCTCAAGTGAATCCTTAAAGGGCTTCTGTCACCCCACTAAAGTAATTTTTTTTTTTGGGCTAGTTAAATTACTTATATTGCGATATATGAAAATATAATGGTCTTACTTACTTTGATTCAGCAGTTTCTTCTAAAAATGAAGTTTTATAATATGTAAATTAGGTCTCTACCAGCAAGTAGGGCGGCTACTTGCTGGTAGCAGCTGCAGAAAACTGCCCCCTCGTCGTGTTGATTGACAGGGCCAGCCGGGATCTCCTCCTCCGGCCAGCCCTGTCGGCATTTCAAAAATCGCACCCCTGTGTTCATTCGGCGCATGCGCTCTGAGATGAGGAGGCTCGCCTCCTCAGCACTCCTTCAGTGTGCCTGCGCCGATGACGTCTTCTATTTCGGTGATGTCATCGGCGCAGGCGCACTGAGGGAGTGCTGAGGAGGCGAGCCTCCTCATCTCAGAGCGCCTGCGCCGAATGAACACAGGCGTGCGATTTTTGAAATGCCGACAGGGCTGGCCGGAGGAGGAGATCCCGGCTGGCCCTGTCAATCAACAAGAGGAGGGGGCGGATTTCTGCAGCAGCTACCAGCAAGTAGCCGCCCTACTTGCTGGTAGAGACCGAATTTACATATTATAAAACTTCGTTTTTAGAAGAAACTGCTGAATCAAAGTAAGTAAGACCATTATATTTTCATATATCGCAATATAAGTAATTTAACTAGCCCAAAAAAAAAATATATGACTTTAGTGGGGTGACAGAAGCCCTTTAAGAAGCCATACAGCAGAGTGAACAGCTACATTCAGCATCAAAGACACTGCTGTAAGGTGAGGAACTATGGCTAAGACACCAATCACCCAGACTACTGACTACTACTAGGCCAGTATAATACTAGTATAATACTAAACTGCAGCCCACCAACCTGCCTCCATCATCCTTACTGGTGCCAAAAGATTCCACTGACTTTTATATGTTTAACTTTGGTCACATTTTTCAATACTACTGTACATTTACACTACACTGATCCCCAGGAAGAAATGGTCAGGGAGGGAGGACATCGTGACACAACACTTCATCAGTGCCACTACCACTCCCATCATCTGCACTGGCTCCTCAGGGGTATGCTGCACATAGCTGTGTTGGTGTTAGTGGTAGTAGTGTCCATAGTCGTGGTGGTGGTAGGGGCAGTTGTAGCCCTGATGACAGAGCAGGGAATCAGGATGGGTGCCAAGAAGCCTGAAATTACATATCACAGTCTTATAAAAGTGGTGGGGATGTTGAGGACTCTGCTGATTGTGTGTTGGACAGGAGGTAGGACCTAGAGGTGCTGAGGAAGAAGTGAGCAGAGGAGGAGGTTAGTAGCTGCAGCAGAGCCCAGATCTGCTTCTAGAGGCCAGGGCCACATTTGTTAATATTATGGTCAGCTCGGAAACTGGTGATGCTGCTGATAATGTGGGCACAGGCTCAAAATGTTCCAGACCTAAGCCAATTTTGGCTGCCGTTAGCTCTGTGCTGCCTCTCCCGTATTGCAGTTTATCTCCACAGTTCCAGAAGACAAAGCATTGTTGTATGCAAGATCTTCAGGGTGAAAATAAGGCGCAGGCATTCAAACACAAACGTAGGCATCACGGCTCTATTGCAGTACGTGATGAGGCATCATCAGATCCTGTGGAAAAATAGAAGAGACAACTGTGGCATGAACAATGTCAATGTCATCCCCCTGATATTTATCTTAGAGCAGACGCTCACGCTGAGGTAACAAGAGATGGTGTAAGAACAGCTTCCACATCTTGCTGGTCACCCGGAGCTGTTGGGGTCCCATATGGACAAAGTCCCATGGAGGAGTACATGAAGGAGAAGGATTAGGGTCTACCACTGCAAGAGGAGGATGATACAGCAGTGAAAGAGCACAAGGCTGATGATGATGACAAGGACACTGGCCATGATGACTAATCATCATAGAGAAGGGCAGAACTGAAAATAACGCGGTCCTTGGACATGAGCTTGGCAAGCTGCATGCTCGCTTACTGTATATACTAACAGGTGTGCATCGTTAGCATCAAACAATCTGATGATTTCTGAACAGTCATGCTTTCAGACCCTCACTTTTAAAGAAAATTGGAGAATGTTTTCCTGTTGCCAAAAGGGAGGCCAAAATTGCCCTAATACCAGGATATGCTGTGTATGCAGCATGCCGCAGCTTTCGCGAGCAGACAACTGCCACTCATGAGTCTAACCAGGAGGCCCCCTCTCTGCCCTATGCTGAGCGACCCACATCCCACCATCTCTGCTACCACAAGCAGCAAAAGCTGCAGTTGCAGCCAGTTCAGTTTGATGAACATGATGAAGCAGTTTTTTCATTTGCTGCACCAGGCTGACACAAATCAGCAAACTGAGACCTACCACCTGAACAATCAGGATCAGTCCTACCTGGACTGTGTCCTTTCTCCGGCACATACTCCATGGACTTCTGGGCAGGCTGATTGTAACAGTGGCCCAAACTAGCCCAGTTTGCTCTCTGTACTATCCTGGCCAGCCTCCAGTGTCATCCCAGGGAGGGTTTTCAGCCTGGCGATGTCATGCCCAAACAGACAAAGTTGTCCTCCACCAGTGTGCAAAACATCCCTTTTGTCAAAATGAATTAGGCATGGATCCGTGAGGAATTTCACCCACCTCTGGCTGAGGCTGATGAATAGATCTGGATCTGCTGACTGTGGCTTTTTATTACCGTCCCCATCATGCCACTGGCGCTGTCTGCCTGACTACTATCATGTTCCGTGCTGTATGGCTGTTGCTGCACCAGCACCGCAGCTGCTATTCCCCCTACTTCCACTATCATTACCCCTACCCAGCCATCACTACTGCTACTACTACATTAATATTCCCACACAGCTGTACACACTTCCCACTGCCTTATCTGCTCCATGCTGTTCTGTTAATGCTGCCACTACTATTGCTGCCACATGTCACTATTACCCCAATACAACTTAGACTTTACCCTTTCCACATTCACACTGTACTGCTGCTGCTCCCATGTAAAAGGGACATTTTTTCAAAACTTTTGAAAAACAAGCTACTGTTTCTTCTGGCAACTAAAACTTATGTATGTAAGAATACAAGCAGGCATTCTGCCCTCTTAAAGGCATAATGTTTGGATATTTGTTCCCCACTAGACATTGTTGTTTTTTTTTATAACAACGTGTATTTAAACACCATCTGCCTCCAATAACAGACAATATTTGGAATATTTCCAACATTAAAAATTGCATCACTATTTGTTAACACCATCAACCATGCGTTTACCTATAGCTATATATGTCAGTGTCACTCTGAAATTATTTTCTACAGCTGTCATTGCCATAAAGAGCTTAAAAGAGGAGAGAAAAAGAGAAAAAAAATCAAGAAAAGATAGTAGAAATCTGAGTCCCAGGAGACCTCGGAGAGTGACATACCATTTTTCAGGCTAATTGGTTCACTTTATGTTTGGGTAGAATTGATTCAGACAGGAATAAAATTCAAAGAATCGAACACGAAACAAATTTCATTTGTTAATTTCTAGGGTACACTATGGATGCCTAAACAACAAAAGGAAATCCCTCCCTATGTTAAAAAAACTTTTATTTTAATATCTAAAAGGATTAGAATACCCCTACTATAATATCCACATTTTATATAATATACCTTGATAATCAAAAACATTAACAGTCAGATGGTGCACAGGTTATTGAGGCGGGACTGTAATTGTCCTTCTTACTCACGATTTGATGACACGTGTGTCTTGATTAGTGATGGACAAACATCGACCAGGATGATTCGAGGCGGGCCCCATTCACTTTAATGGCAGGCGAACCTGAAAAACCTTCAGGTCATTATTGCAGCCACCAAATACTTACAAGAAGTGCACAAATCATCCCACAACATGTAACATTAACATACCAGAGGGGGATCAATGGCAAAATTTCCCCCGAAAAATATGTATTTTAATCAGGGGCCATTTTTATGCATCTTAAACGGAAACTCTCAAAAATGTGGCCTGCTGGAGCCTAGAAAAATTTTATTTTATGCGACGGGAGTACAGGCCCCAAAAATTAGGCATTCACCTGACAGAAAACATCAAGTGATTATGTGGCTGGAGGTATATTAAACGGTCATTGGATATCAATTTTACTGCAGGCCAGAACAAATAGATGTCAAATACATATGTTTAAAAGAACTACAAATACAAAATTGGATTAGAAACATGGCTAACGAAATCTCCCTTCTTGAAAAAACCCCAAATGATAATAGTTGAAATTTTATAACACGTCGTCGTCGTCAACAGGTGTTGAATTCCTCCAAGGTCCCAAACATTAGGCATTCACCAGACAGAAAAGAACAAGTAATTATGTGTCTGGAGGTATTTTAGAAGGTCATTCAATATCAATTTTACTGCAGGCCAGTGTAGTACAGGCCCCAAACATTAGGCATTCACTGGACAGAAAAGAACAATTGATAATGTGGCTGGAGGTAAATTAGGCGGTCATCATATAACAATTTTACTGTTGGCCAGTTAGATTACAGGCCCCAAAAATTAGCTTGCCCCTCTTAGCTTTTGCCTCGTCGAGTGTCCTGTTCGAAAGGAAGTTCAGCGCAGCAGAGGGGATCGTGACCGATAAGCGCACTCTCCTAGCTCACGACAGTGTGGACCACATAACAAATTTTTAAAATAAATGAGGCATGGATCCTGTTCGGCGAACAGTGAACGAGCAAAGTTCACAGCGAAATGACCACTGACCAAACCACAAGGCCATCTCTAGTCTTGATAGTTCAGATTACATGTCCAAGATTGTAGGACAAACATTACTGTCCCTACAATGTCCCTACAACTCACCCTGCCTACAAGCATAGCATCCGCCCTGAAAGGGGCAACCCCACCTCCTGTTGGCTAACCACTCACTGATATCTGTCCTCACCCTATATAACAAAATGTTGCCCTAGAAAAATTGGAGAAATTAAAGTCCCAATGCTGCGTTTCTCCAGTAAAACAACTGGTTCCTCAGGGGACAAATGTTTCAGATATCCAGTAACAAAATGTGAAAATAGTCCTACAGTATTGTCCGCCAAACTAAACATCACAACAAAAGAAGAGCCCTATGATGAGGGATATATATGAGAAGCTCTGCACTCCGATGTGGGCTGCTGGATACACTAAGAATGCAGAGTAAAAAGCAGATAAATAACATAAATGGGAAAATATGCATCTACTATTGAATAGTATCTTGAGATAAATATATTTTTTTAGATCACAACTGGAATTCTAAAATCAGCAGCGTTACTTGCCTCTCACTGTTTAAATAGATATATTTCTTGCTGCTTATCAGATATTTTATCTTTACAAATTTTCATGTACAAAATCGAGCTACCTATCATCCCAGTTTCCAAATTACTGCCTAACATTTTTCAAAGTGCAAATGGCACAAGCTCAGAGGTGTAACTGTAGCTCCTGGGATTAACTGCAAACTCTGTAATAGGGCCACCCACCTACCATGTGCCTTTTACTGGTGTCTTCTTAAGTGTCCCTTCCTGTTCTCACCCCTCCCCCCCCATAATCATACTGCCTTAATGTGTAACCCGTGAGTCAGCCCTGTCCACATTATGTACAGTTCATCAGTCTAATAATCTTACTGTCATATCTTTCTCATTGAATTGAGGAACTACTAAACACTTAGGAGGTAATTTATCATATGTGGGGGTTTTGGTGTCAGTTTTAAGTCTGTCTTAGCTCTGTGAGGTTGTGCCAAATTTACTAAATGGTGCATAGTAATAATATACTTGACGCAAGTGCAATGTGATGTATCTGTAATTACTGTATATAGTTATATATTGTATTGTTATATATTGTTCATGTTTGATCTGTAATTACCAGAAAGGATATGGTTGGCGAATGGTTGGCAGGAATAGGCTTAACCACCCTGCTCCACTCTTCTTAGTAAGAGTGATCTGCCTTGGATCTGTGAGGTTGTTCCAAATTTACGAAATCACACAATGTAATAATATACTTGGTGCATGTGCAATGTGGTGTATGTGCAGCATCCCAGACCTGGTGTTATCTGCTATTACTGTATATAGTTATGTATTTTATTGTTATGTATTGTCCATGTTTTGGCTGTTAATACCATGTAAGTATGGTTGGTAGAAACAGGCCAAACCACCCTGTTCCACCCCTCTTAGTAGGAGTGGGCTGGTACTGCTTCCTGCCAGGATGGGGAGTTCCAGTCCAGAGACAGAGGGTAGAGAAAGCACACTGCAGAGCTGTTTCTGTGAAGGATTCTCCATAGAGAACAACTTGATTTATCCTCAAGCAAATACTTGTGAAATCAGAGAGCAGAGTGAACAGCTGAACACCTCCATTAAAGATACTGCTGCGAGGAGTGGGACTATGGTTCAGACACCCAGCGCATAGATTTCTACTAGGTCAGTTAAAGCTAAAGTATAGACCTGATAGTGGATATCTATACCCACAAATGTTAAATTGCAGCCATCCAACCTCCATGTTTTTCACTGGTGCCAAAAATTGCACTTTGAATCTGCTGCTGTTGAATGTATCAAAAGTTATATCTTGCACTTAGCAAAAAGAGACTATTATACGTTCACTGCTGACCTCATTCTTCAAAACTACATTTTCACTGCACTGATCCCAGCGAGCAATGGCCTGAGGAAGTACACCATGACACAACACTTCATCAATGCCACTGCTATCATCAGGGGCTCGCTGCATATGCCTATATCTGTAAAAGTACACCAGGAGTTGCCTGGTGTGAAGATGCAACTTTTTTAAAAGTTGGGCATCATAAATGAGACAAAGGTGTGTTCTAATCTAAAATCCTGAACCACTTTTCACTCCACTACTAAAAGTGGTGAGGCTCACCAAATGTCACAAAATTTTACCAAATGTTGCAGAAATACGCACCAAATATCACACGAGTGGATCACTTACAATATTTTTGTCACAAAAATGGCGTAGCAGATTTGATAAATGTCCCTCTTAGTTCATGATGTTGTAATGAATTTTGCTTAACGACCTATTGATCCTTTAGCTGTTTTCTCTCAGCCTTCCAAGCAATGTAAGATTAGAAGTGAAATTATTTTTGCTTTACCTTGAAAGCATATGTCTATCTTGAACCTCATTTTCTAGTTTATATATAGAATTCATCTAATGTAAATATATGCCATAATCTATCTTGTTAACCTGCAGGGGCCCAGCGGTTATCACTTGTATAGTTATTCTTGGCATTTGATTTATAATGATTTATAATGGCATACATTGTATACATTGTGTTATTTGTGTATATTGTGTAAAACTTTTTTATTTTGAGAATATACCAAATTTTTCGGACTATAAGATGCACCTGACTATAAGACCTACCTAAGGTTTAGACAACAGAAAATTAGAAAAAAATATTTTCTACTTATTAAACCTTCCCTGGTGGTTTAATGAAGTGGAGGGATCAAGGTCAGTAAATTTGGGCTCTCGCAGAGATAGGGTCGTAGTTTTGCTCTACCTCTGTTAACCTTAGTGTGCCATCTGCTGATCATTGTAACAAATAGCAATGGTGCATGTGATCACCTCCTTAAATGTACCTATCCAAGTACATGTCTCCTGTCCTTGCTCTGTAGTGTCCCCCCGACACTTCTTCTGCTAGTTTTTTTATTTAATTTTATTTTACTTTCCATTAGAGATGAGTGAATCGAAGATGATAAAGTGGAATTTGTTTCGAACTTCAGTAAAAACTTGATTTGCACCGAATGCGAATTTCCTCGTGCTTCGTGGTAACGAATCACATTTTTTTCTAAAATGGCTACTGAACGTGTGAGGACATGGAGAAAGGAACTCTAGGAAGGCCGGATCACCCATAATTCCATGCATGCAGCCAACCAGCCCTGTGATGTCACAGCCCTATAAATAGCAGCAGCCATCTTAGATTTTGCCATTTACCAGTGTACTTAGTGCAGGGAGAGGCGTCTGCAGGCGCTAGGGACAGTGATAGAAAAAACTTCATTGTGCTAAAAAAAACTATTTACAAGTGCAGGGAAAGATTATTCAAGGTGTAGGGAAAGGATAGGGAGGAATCATTCCACCGCATTTATGTTGAACAGGGTTCAGTAGGGGAGGTTACAGCCTGGGTAATAGGAACAATCCTATTACACCTTTCTGCACTGACTGGGGATCCAAATTGCCATTATACAGCTCTAAAATTCCAGCAAACCATTCTTATTAGGGTCAGTGGCGTAGCGTGGGGGAAGGGGGCAGGGGGGATGTTGCCCCGGGTGCTAGATTTCAGGGGGAACCAGGCAGCGGGCATTTCAAGGAGGGCCAAGGGAGCCTATGGCGCCCGTCCCCTCCATTCTGCCTCCTAGGCTTCAGGCAAGCCTAGAATGCATTGGCTTCTTTGAGGACATGACATCATGAGATGATGTGACTGCTTCCTCCCACCACTTACAGACTGTGCCAGATGCAGGAAAAGGGAGAAGCAGAGCAGAGTCTAGAGCAGGGAGAGTGCAGGCACTTATGCTGTGGTCAGTGATTTCTGGTGAGGGGTCTGGGGGCTGTATTTTTATGTAGTTTGTAGTGGAGTATATGAGGGGTGGGACAGCTGCTAGAAGCTTTTATAAAGTCACCCACAGTTACATTGCTCACCATATAGTACATCCCCTTAAACTGTATTTTAACTCCATGAGGTGGTTTTGCCTCCTGTGTGCCCCTCAACACTGAGTTTTGCCTCCTCTGTGCCCCCTTCACACAGTGGTTTTGCCTCCTCTGTGTTCTCTCCACATGGTGGCTTTTGCCTCCTCTGTGCCCCCTTCACACAGATTAGGATATATAATGGCCACCTCTGTATTATTAGTATATATAATGGCCCTCTCTGTATTATTAGTATATATAATGGCCCCTCTGTATTATTATAATATATAATGACCCCTCTGTATTATTAGTATATTTAATAGCCACCTCTGTATTATTAGTATATTTAATAGTTCCCTCTGTATTATTAGTATATATAATGGCCCCTCTGTATTATTAGTATGCTGCTGCCTCAACTCTGGTCCTCCTATCTGTCTGGCTCTACCACAGTATTGGGGGGGCAGCAGGATGACAGTGTTGAGGCGCCAGGAGGGGAGGATGATAGTACAGTGAGGAATCTAAAAATGTTTTCTGTGAAACTCTGTAGAGACGTGGCTAAAAGAAGGTTTCATGGCGGTCTTATCTCCGAATGAAGATGTTGAGGAAAGTCTACATCACAGGAGATGTCACTGAAAGGATGAGGTATGTAGTGCTGTATTCTACTGTATATTTTGTAGCGATGTATGTAATGTCCATCCACATATCTGTTTCACGGTAGGTTTGTGGGGTGGATTGAGAATAATAGGTTTGGGCTAATATAATGTAATCCTATGCATTTTATTCCAGGTCAACTAAACTGTGCATTTCTAATGTTTGCAACTGTTATGTTAACGTGTAATGTGTAACCAGCAGGTGGCTGCAAACACGGTAGAGCTACAGTTAGGTAAAATGGAGCTTTCCATTCCATTCTACCCCCCTTCCCTTTGTGGAGGAGTGGGCGAGTCCAACTTCCTGCAGGAAGGGTGGGAACCAGTTCTAGTCAGTCTAGGTTACCCCCTGCTAGGGGAAGGGAGCCAGCCAGAGCACACTCAGCTCTGCTGGTCATGGAGGCCAAAGCTTAAAGCCTCAGGAGACAGGACGAAAGTTCCCTGGCCTAATCTAGAGACAGACCAGACTACAAAGAAAGTAGTGCAGCATACAGAAGAAGCAGAGTCATATAGCCAGCCTGTCAGTACAGCAGAGCTGGAGAGAAACAGATGTAGCAGAGTTGAGTTTGCCTGCCAATTTCATGCCAAAGGTTGCTGGGACCAAGACAAAGTCTGTAAACCGTTTTCGAGAACGTTTATGCAAAGTAAAGCTGCTGTTCAACTACATGAAAGGTCTGGACTCAATCTTTATTTCAAATCGCTCAATTATTCCCCTTATTTATTGCTTCAGAGCCAAAGCCTGGGGTCCAGCCTTTTCCAGGTAGGAGCACCGTGACACACATAAAAAGACATTTTAGGCCGCACTATACCACTCGGCATTCCTATACCTAGGTCACATTACATAGAGGGCCCTAGGTGGAGGCGCCCGTTGCACCAGCAGCCTCATACTTATAAAACTGTGTTGGATATGGGTTGGGGGATGGTGCTTTTCCAGCACATAGACTTTTACTAAAGAAATTACTTAACAGGTCTTCATCAGGATTTGAACCCCAGACCTTCTGTGTGACAGAAAAAAGAGTTAAGATTATACTACAGACCTGCTGTGTTGGAAGGGATGGAATTTCTGTGCTTAAAAAAAACTATTTTCTTCACAGGCATAACCCTAAATAAATAGTATATTACTGAAAAAATTGAGCCATTTACCAATCACCTTAAATAATGAGTTCACAATATTGTATAGCTTATTACATTAATAGCAAATACTGTTTTGTGATGTTTTATACTAAGTATGCTACAAAAACTTTAATGGTTATTTTTTTAGTAACAACAACTTTGCAGAAAATTGTAACTTTTACTTTAAAAGTTGAAAAGTAAAAGTTCTATCTTTCTGCCATAACTTTTACTATAAAGATTGCTTGACAGTAAACAGCTACCTTACCCACTCCTCTACAGAAAAGCTCTGCTGGAAGGATAACGGTTTTATGACTTATGGCTTTACTGTTTTTTTCATTTTTTATGAAATGCTTGTATCACAAAACAATATTTGGTATCCCTGAAATCATAATAACTCATACAATATTGTGAACATATTTTTATGGTGATACAAGTGTAAATATAAATGGGGGGGGGGATAAGGGCACACGGTATGCCTATATATATGGAGCCCTGAAATCCTTAATGGCAGCCCTGGATCCAAGCCTGCTTGAAGCCCTGCCAAAACCCCCCCCCCCCCCAAGACACAGCAACGTTGCTGACATTACGTCTACAGGTTAGGGTCCAGGCAAATGAGTAGAACACCACCCTGAGAGGCAAGGTCACTGGTGATGTTTTGTCTACAGAGCAGAGCCTTAGAAGCCTTGCTATAACTCAGATGTAGATATGATGTCATCTGGATGAGGAACCAACACAGTGGAAACTGTAACATGACCACGATGGAGTGTAAGGGTATTACGGATATACAATCAATATTAGTCAGTGATAACGTGTGTTGGTTTCTGTCAATTGAGGCTGAAAATTGCAAAACCGGAATACTGACATTATATTTTTATTTTAGTAATGTATAGTGGCAGTGATACTAACCAATTTTGTAATGTACTTTAACCCCTTAAGGACCGGGCTCATTTTCACCTTCAGGACCAGGCCATTTTTTGAAAATCTGACCAGTGTTACTTTATGTGGTGATAACTTTAAAACGCTTTGCCTTATCCAGGCCATTCTGATTGTTTTTCCTCACATATTGTACTTCATGACACTGGTAAAATGGAGTTAAAAAAATTCATTTTTATTTATAAAAAAATACCAAATTTGCCAAAAAATTTTCCCATATGTCTTCTTCATGTTAGGATCATTTTGGGAATGACATTTTATTTTTGGGGGACGTTACAAGGCTTGTTTAGAAGTAAATCTTGAAAGTTTAGAAGTAAATCTTGAAATTTCTCAGAAATGTTCAAAAACCAACTTTTTAAGGACTAGTTCAGGTCTGAAGTCACTTTGTGAAGCTTACATGATAGAAACCACCCAAAAATTACCACAATATAGAAACTACACCCCTCAAGGTATTCAAAACTGATTTTACAAACGTTGTTAACCCTTTAGGTGTTCCACAAGAATTAATTGAAAATAGAGATACAATTTCAAAATTTCACTTTTTTGGCAAATTTTCAATTTTAATATTTTTTTTCCAGTTACAAAGCAAGGGTTAACAGCCAAACAAAACTCATTATTTATGGCCCTGATTCTGTAGTTTACAGAAACACCCCATATGTGGTCGTAAACTGCTGTATGGGCACACGCCAGGGCACAGAAGGAAAGGAATGCCATACGGTTTTTGGAAGGCAGATTTTGCTAGACTGGTTTTTATGACATCATGTCCCATTTGAAGCACCCCTGATGCGCCCCTAGAGTAGAAACTCCAAAAAAGTGACCCCATTTAAGAAACTACACCCCTCAAGGTATTCAAAACTGATTTTACAAACGTCGTTAACCCTTTTAGGTGTTCCACAAGAGCTATTGGCAAATAGAGATGACATTTCTGAATTTAAATTTTTGGGCAAATTTTCCATTTTAATATTTTTTTTCCAGTTACAAAGCAAGGGTTAACAGCGAAACAAAACTCATTATTTATGGCCCTGATTCTGTAGTTTACATAAACACCCCATATGTGGTCATAAACTGCTGTACGGGCACACGGCAGGGCGCAGAAGGAAAGGAATGCCATACGGTTTTTGGAAGGCAGATTTTGCTGTTTTTTTTAAGCCCCCCTGATGCACCCCTAGAGTAGAAACTCCAAAAAAGTGACCCCATTTTAGAAACTACGGGATAGGGTGGAAGTTTTGTTGGTACTAGTTTAGGGTACATATGATTTTTTGGTTGCTCTATATTACACTTTTTGTGAGGCAAGGTAACAAGAAATAGCTTTTTTGGCACCATTTTTTTTTGTTATTTACAACATTCATCTGACAGGTTAGATCATGTGGTATTTTTATAGAGCAGACTGTCACGGACGCGGCAATACCTAATAGGTATACAATTTTTTTTATTTATGTAAGTTTTACACAATGATTTCATTTTTGAAGCAAAAATCATGTTTTAGTGTCTCCATGGTCTGAGAGCCATAATTTTTTCAGTTTTTGGGCGATTATCTTAGGTAGGGTCTAATTTTTTGTGGGATGATATGACTGTTTGATTGGCACTATTTTGGGGTGCATATTACTTTTTGATCGCTTGCTATTGCACTTTTTGTGACGTAAGATGACCAAAAATTGCTTTTTTTACACCGCTTTTTTTTTTTTTTACTGTGTTCACCTGAGGGGTTAGGTCATGTGATATTTTTATAGAGCCGGTCGATACGGACACGGCGATACCTAATATGTATACTTTTTATTTATTTATGTAAGTTTTACACAATAATATCATTATTGAAACAAACAAAAAAATCATGTTATAGTGTCTCCATAGTCTGAGACCCATAGTTTTTTTACTTTTTGGGCCATTGCTTCATATAGGGGCTCATTTTTTGCAGGATGAGGTGACGGTTTGATTGGTACTATTTTGGCGTACATGCGACTTTTTTGATTACTTTTATTACCTTTATTGGGAAGTAAGGTGGGCAAAATTTTAACTTCCTCATAGTTTTTACTTTTTTATTTTTATGGCGTTCACCGTGCGGGGAAAGTAACATGACCGTTTTATAGATCAGGTCGTTACGAACGCGGCGATACCTAATATGTGTAGTGTATTTTATTTATTTTTTATTCAGTGATAAATGTGTTTTTTTTTATCTTTACTTTTTTCCACTTTTTTTTACTTTTTTTTTACCCAGACCCACTTGGTTCTTGAAGATCCAGTGGGTCTGATGTCTGTTCAATACAGTACAGTACACTATATAGTGTATTGTACTGTATTTTACTTACACTTTGTCTGAACAGATCTATGCCTTTAGCACAGATCTGTTCGGCATCATGGACAGCAGGATGCCTGAGAAGGCATCCTGTTGCCATGGGAACCTTCCCCGTCTGCCACAACTGAGCAGACAGGGAAGGGGAAGGAGGGGGGCTCCCTCCCTCTGTGACACCATCCTGTCTGGGGGCTGCAAAGGCACAGAAGCCCCCCGATGGGAGAGGGAGGGAGCTCCCCTGATCACAGCACAGATGTCAGCCGTTTATACCAGAGTGTCAGCATTGTGCTCACACTCTGGTATACCCACTGGACACCCGCCGGCATAAAATCATTCAGGGGTGCAAAAATCTTTATTTTGTGGATTTTTAAGTTTCAGCATTTTTGTCACTATTTTAGGCTGCCCTCAGTAAGGTCAGCATAAAGTTGATGACAGGTTCCCTTTAACACGTTCCCGACCTATGACGAGTATACTCGTCATGGAGCACTGCTACTTAGCGCTCCATGATGAGTATACACGTCATGGCATTAAACTGTCACCATGTCTGCAGACATGGTGACAGCCTTGAGACCCCGGCTGTTACACACAGCCAGGCACCTTGGGTCAATGCCGAGGGGGGTCCTGTGACCCCCCCCCCGTATCGGCGATTGCTGCAAACCGCAGGTTTGCAGCGCTTTCTGCAGTTTCTGATCCCCGCGGTCCCTGACGGTGTGTCACTCATGAGCTAAAACCAAGTGGTTGCTGAGAACCAGCATCATAATCATTGCAGCCCAGGCCTTGAAATGAGTCAAATCTACCTGAGAAGAGTCATGGTTATACATAATCTCCTGCACTCCCCGTCCATCTGCTGATGATTGGCAGTTCTCTCCAAGAGAGAAAGGGAGAAAACTAGGTAGAAGCCTGTCAGCCATCAGCAGGTGGGCAGGGAGAGCAGTGATTTATGAATAACCATGACTCTTCTGAGGTGGCTGTGACTCTTTTCCAGGCCCAGTCTGCAATGATGTTGGTTCTCAGCAACCACTTACTTTAAACTTATAAATGAGAGAACGTTTAAATCAACTCACATGTCTCTACTTTATGCTGCCGTTAGTATGGGCAGCACAAAGTTGATGACAGCTTCCCTTTAATTACTGAAATCATACAGAAGACAGAGGAGTGTTGCTAAGGCTCAAAATGGGCCACTTTAGAGCTATTTTTCTAATAGAAATGTATGATTTCAGTAATTAAAGTATATTACAAAAATGGTCAATATCACTGGTCCTATACATTACCCAAATAAAAATTGAATGACAGTTACACTTTAAAGTGAATCTGTCACCTTGGTTCAGCACAATGAATTTCAGTACCACATGAGTAATACTACTTTTAATTCTCATTCTCCATCCCATTCCCTCACTGTATCTCTACAAAGCTCCCCTGAATTTTCATGTCCCTTAGATCCAAACATTCTCCTGTTTAGAGAAGATAGGGGAGGGCAACAAGATTAGTTTGCATCTAGGAGACTATTTTCTTTTATGACAGTAAAAAAATAAAATAAAAAAATCCTATATACTGAACTGCAATGAGAAGATTTACATTCTAAACCTTGCACATGCAGTAGATTTCAGTGGTTGTCCCTGAGGAAAATTGAAATAAAAAAATATTTTCATTGTTGAAAAATTGTTTACACACTAGGTTAGAACATTGTTTATTAATAGATAGATAGATAGATAGATAGATATTAAATAGATGAATATTAAATATAAAGATATGATTTAGATATGAAACAGACAGACACTAGATAGATAGAATTTGTTTAGGATGTCGGAGGATGCATTTAATTTATGATGAGGCACATGCCTTGTCATAAATTAGGTGCATCTTCTAGCAGTCCATGGGGGTCCTTTATTATCCTAATCTGCCTATATTAGGCGTATTTCTGGCACAGTATGCAGTGCAAAGACAATCTGCGACTTTTCCCTTCTCACGCCAGGTCTATAAAAGGTCTGTTTTAGGAATAGAATAGCAAGGAAGCTGGCTTACATTTAGACTGCCAGCACCTCTATATAACTCCGGATCCACCGCCAGCTATAGGGGTTATTAAGACTGGCGTCTAAAATGCTGGTCTTAATAAATGAACCCCATGTGAAATCCATGTCAGCTCAGAGCTGGCATCAGTTTTAGTCTTTTTTTACATAAAAAAAACAAACAAAAAACTGGCGTAAAAGAAGATAAATATGCAGAGCCAGCTGGCCTAACTCCCCGCCCTCATCACGTCCCTCTCTTGGGAAAGTGGCGAAGAAGTGGAGTAGAAACACCACATAGGGCTAAATTTAGTGCAATGGCATTTAAGAGGTGACAAATGCAAGGTTTGCATCTTTTTATGCCAGAAAACTTGCATGGAAGGAATGATAAATTCTCTCCAAATTGTTTAAATTATATTTTAAAATGAGAATAGAGATTACATCTCTTTGGGATTAAAAAGAGACATTTCTTGTTGAGAGAGGATATCCCACTGTCAATTTAGTGTAGCACCTGCTGTTCTGTGAGCATATATGTGTGACAAGGACAGGCAAGTCTGTGAAGCAATGCTGCAGTGATGAGTGATGGGTTTCCTTAAGACCTTCTCTAATGATATGGATATTTTAGATGGCAGCAAGCTCTGCACACTCCATCAGTTCCTTCTGACACCTACTAGATGTTACTTTTCCAGGAACTATCAACCCCTTATGTGCCCAGAAGAAAACTGGTTTGTATGGGACTGATGCATGAAGGCTTCTCACTGAGGAAAACAAATTGTACAAGCTCAACACAGCAGTTGCTCCATGTCACAGTCAATGTCTATTTTTATATTTTAATAGTTTGGGAATTTTCAGAAGTTGCAATACCAGTTATGTTTATTTTTATTGCTTATTTGTATATGAAAAATTGAAATGTGCAGTGATTTGAATGTTTAACATTTTTAGGTTTTTTATTTTTATTTTAAACATTTTTGTACCATAGACTGCAATAGAATACTATTGAAGTCTATGTGAATTTTTCTGACTGCCTGTCAAGCAGCTTAACAGACAGTTTCCTGTGGCATGCCTGGGAGCCCCAGGCTGTCATAGCAACCAATCAGAGGGAGGGGGCTCTGATTGGGATTTCACCAGGGGGCTCCGATTGCAGGACAGAAGGAGCTCCCTCCCTCTGTCTAACTGCTCAGATGCCATGTTTGCTATTGTTTATGTCATCTGAGGGGTTAAAGGAAGTTTGTCATAAGAAAATAAGCTATTGTTTAAATAGGTAGTGCAGTATATAAAGATAGCCCTGCAGGGGGATAAGTAATAAGAATCTAATACCGACCAGTGTAGCTTCAGCTCTGACGTACTTTTCGCCCTACTGCTGACTACAAACCTATTTATACCCTGTCAATGACCAAAAAGTTAAATGAGATGGAGATAAATATCTCAACTTGGGCACACATATTCCACACTCAATTTGTCAGCGTGCGTTCCAAGGTGGAACACATGATGTCATTTCCTCCTCAAATATTATATGCATTAAAACATCCACTCTCTATATAAACGGTGAGACGCACCGAAGCGCGGACCGGAACTTATGGTATGCTTTCCACGGCCGAGCCCACACCAGGATATTGCGAGAACACTCAGTGCGCAAAGAGGAAATACATGCGCACCACAGTGGAACACACAACAAATCAGACGTTGTGCGTCCCATCGTGGAATGCAAGCACACCAGCGCAGCTGCTCCCAGGAAGGCTCACCCCCACCCATAAGGTGAGAGACAGTACCATTAGCCCTACATGATTAAAATGTTGATCTGTGGCATATAAATAAAAGACCTAATGACAATGAGTCAATCATATAACTAATAAATAATAAATAAATAAACCACATTATTACCCCACCACATTCTAAATACCAGATACATGATTGAAAAAGTAAATAGTAAAATTAAATGATAAAACAAAGACATGTGACATAAACAACAAATGTGACATAAACAACAAGACAACACATTAGCTCAAAACAGTGCAAAGTGTCATGAAGTGCAAAGGTGCAGTGCAAGTGAAGTGTGCGTGCTCATAATACGACGCAGACACAAAGTGCTAACAACAACAGATGTGTATACCATGATTACAACATATTTATGATTCGATAAGAAAATATATATCCAATAGGGTGTCATTATACAATTGATAAAATAAAATGATGCTGAATTCATATTAACTTAATCATTAATCCACAATTTTGTGTATATACCGTATACAAAATGTCACACTTTAAATCCATGTTTTGCACATTAATTATTCCAGTGGTAGTCCCAATGTTCTGCTAATACAAAATCTGGATTAAAAAATACACTATAATCAAAAATGAACTACTAGCAGCAATACAGAAGTGGTTATTTTCGCCTTGGGAAATATAATGTCATTCCATGTGGGCATATCAACTCCAGCAAGAGGTCAAGATAGTGTCAAAGTGTCCCATATAATAAATTTACTCTACGTAATGACGCAATATGATTATCATTAACCCTAATATGAAACAAACAAGCCAAAGTTAATACCACATTTTAAAAACATAAAAAACAAAAAAACAGAGCACAGGTTAAACTCAATGTCAAGTGGAACAGGAAACATACCATGACATTATACTGCGTCTTACATATAGTGGGAAAGGGGCAAACTAATGATAAAAAGTTTAAAATAGAGAAGGGAAAAAAGAAAACAAGGATGCACACAGACTATGCACAGGGACTACAAGAAGGGAGAGAAACTCAGATTCTCATTTAGACCACAAGGAGTAATAGTATCAAGTTGGAATATTCACTTTCCTTTTTATTTGTGCCAACAGACGTTTCCAATTCCCACCTCTCTTGCTAATCAAGACCCTATCAATACCCCTCACTTTGAGTAAGGAGCCATTGCAGTCAATGGTGAGGTATGGTCTTAAGTTTCATAAAAAACCTCTTCTTCCCTAGATGCCCCAATACCTAGGACGTGTTCTCTCGTTCGTCTCTTAAGCTCCCGCGTGGTCAGTCCTACATAGATGAGATTACACGGACAACTGGCCACATAAATCACTCCAATAGTAATACACGTTATAGCATGTGTTATCTGGTAACTTCTCATGCTAGACCCATCCGTAAAGACACTCGTTCATTCTATGTTAGGACAGGCCACACAGTCTTCACATGGTCGACTACCCCATTTGGGACCTTTAGACCCAAAGGCTCTAGTAGGGCTCATAACCTCTTGGTGGCTGTGGATAGTGATGGCCTTACGGTTCACCCAGCGGTCGGTTCGCGGCGAACTTTGCGGGATCGCGATCCGAACATATGTCGATGTCCGCGTGCGCCATATTCTTTTGCATTGCGCCAAACTTTGACCCATAACACATCCATCAGGTGGGACAAGACAGCCAATTGAGACGTTTCAGCACATGGACACACCCCCAACCCTATAATAGAACACAATCTGGCAGCCATTTTACATTATGTGTTTTGCCAGTGTAGGGAGAGGTTGCATTTAGGAGCAGGGACAGGCTGTTAGGAACTTAGGAACACCGAATGCTAGCTAATAGGGCCACAAAAGTCCTTTTAAGGACTGGTAATCTTGTCCTATCGATAGGAGTAATATAAAGAGGGGTGGGATATACATATAATATACTTTTTAACAAAGAAAGTATATTATAGTGCATTTGTATGCTTCCAGAAAATACTGATTGAGGGCTGCAATTTATCAGCTTCCACAAAATAGTGATTGAGGTTTTCCATATACCTGCATCCACAAAATTACTGCTTGAGGGTGATATACCAGCTTCAACTAACAACTGATTGAGGCATGCCATATATCAGCTTCCACAAAATAGTGATAGAGGTTTTACATATACCTGCGTCCACAAAATTACTGCTTGAGGGTGATATACCAGCTTAAACTAACAACTGATTCAGCCCTTCCATATATCAGCTTCCACAAAATAGTGATAGAGGCTTTCCATATATCTGCTTCCACAATATACAGATTGCGGGTTTTGATATACCTGCTTCAACTAACAACTGATTGAGGCCTACAACTAACAACTGATTGAGGCCTGCCATATATCAGCTTCCACAAAATGATGAAAGAGGTTTTCCATATACCTGAGTCCACAAAATTTCTGCTTGAGGGTGATATACCAGGTTCAACTAACAACTGATTGAGGCCTGCCATAAATCAGCTTCCACAAAATAGGGATAGCGGTTTTTTATATACCTGCATCCACAAAATTACTGCTTGAGGGTGATATATCAGCTTCAACTAACTGATTGAGGCCTGCCATATATCAGCTTCCACAAAACAGTGATAGAGGTTTTACATATACCTGCGTCCACAAACTGATTCAGGCCTGCCATATATCAGCTTCCACAATAAAGTGATAGAGGCTTTTCATATACCTGGGTCCACAAAATACAGATTGCGGGTTTTGATATATCTGCTTCAACTAACAACTATTTGAGGTCTTTCATATATCAGCTTCCACAAAACAGTGATAGAGGTTTTCCATATACCTGCGTCCACAAAATACAGAATGCAGGTTTTGATATACCTGCTTCAACTAACTGATTGAGGCCTGACATAAATCAGCTTCCATAAAATAGTGATAGAGGTTTTTTATATACCTGCGTCCACAAAATTACTGCTTGAGGGTAATATACCAGCTTCAACTAACAACTGATTGAGGCATGCCATATATCAGCATCCACAAAATAGTGATAGAGGTTTTCCATATTCCTGCGTCCACAAAATTACTGCTTGAGGGTGATATACCAGCTTCAACCAACAACTGATTGAGGCCTACCATATATCAGCTTCCACAAAATAGTGATATAGATTTTCCATATACCTGCGTCCACAAAATTAATTCTTGAGGGTGATACTCCAGCTTCAACTAACAACTGATTGAGGCCTTCCATATTTCAGTTTCCAAAAAATAGTGATAGAGGTTTTCCATATACTTGCGTCCACAAAATACAGATTGCAGGTTTTTATATACCTGCTTCAACTAACAACTGATTTAGGCCTGCCATATATCAGTTTCCACAAAATAGTGATAGAGGTTTTTCATATACCTGCATCCACAAAATTACTGCTTGAGGGTGATATACCAGCTTCAACTAACAACTGATTGAGGTCTGCCATATATCAGCTTCCACAAAATAGTGATAGAGGTTTTACATATACCTGCGTCCACAAAATTACTTCTTGAGGGTGATATACCAACTTCGAGTAACAACTGATTGAGGCCTGCTATATATTAGCTTCCACAAAATAGTGATAGAGGTTTTCCATATACCTGTGTCCACAAAATTACTGCTTGAGGGTGATATACCAGCTTCAAGTAACAACTGATTGAGGCCTTCCATACATATACCGGCTTCCACCAAATACTGATTGAGGCCTGCGATATACCTGCTTCTACAAATATTGCTCTTCTCTAGGGACTTTGGCACAGTGTCATTTTGAAAATGATAGGCAGAGGATGAAGCAGGTGCACCAGGCCGGAGCCTTAGTGGTAGGTTGGAGAAGGACGCACCAGAGTTGGTTGAATGGCTCACTCAGCCTTGTGCTTCTGCACCCATTTCATCCTCTGTATCTGCACCCTCCTCCCTCTCTGCTGTGTGCACCCCCAAAGACATCACCACCACCACCAAAGCCCCTCCACTCGAGTCCAAGGAATTAATTTCCCATCCATTCCCAGACCTTACAGAGACGCAACTATTCTTGGCATTGGATGATGAAGAGGAGGTAGAAACGGCCGCCACCCAGCGGTCTGACGACAGTACCCAGATCAGCCCAAGGAGGGTGGTCCCGGCTGTTGCTGCCTACTCCGAGATCTCTAATGTCAGTCGTGGTGAAGGTGATGATGACGTGTCGATGGACGTCACATGGGTGCCCACAAGAGAGGAAGAGGAGGGGAGTTCAGAGGGAGAGACGGAGCAGCAGACAGGGAGGAGAAGGAGGAGAAGCAGGCAGAACTCGCAGTGCACAGGAGGCAAAAAGCAGACTAAACATGTATCTGGAGCGAGCCATCCACCATGCACGGTCACATCTTGCGCTCCCAGGACGCCAGCACATGGCTCTGTAGTGTGGGCTTTTTTTAACGTGTCAGCTGCTGACAATAGTTTTGCCATCTGCAGCCTGTGCTGTCAACGCATAAGTCGCGGTAAGCCCAACACTCACCTAGGGACGACCGCCTTGAGAAGGCACTTGGCCTCCTATCACCGAATCCAGTGGGGGCAACGCCGTCAGAACCCACAAAGCCACACTCCCGGCACTCCACGTAATGCCTCCCTTCCTTCTTCCTTCTCTCTCCTCCCATTTGTCCTCCACTCCACCTTCCACAGTGCCGTTGTCGCGTTCATCTGGCACAAGGAATGCTTCTGTGGCCCAAATGTTTGAGCGTAAAAAAAATGATGATGCTGGATAATCCTCTTGCCCAACAGCTGACCGCTGGCTTGTCGGAACTGCTAGCCCGCCAACTACTGCCATATAAATTGGTGTACACAGAGGCATTTAGAAAATTTGTGGCCATTGGCACACCGCAATGGAAGATCCCCGGAAGGAAATATTTCTCCAAGAAGGGCATCCCTGAACTATATGACCACGTTCAGCAGCAGGTTAATATGTCTCTAGCACACAGTGTCGGTGCCAAGATACATTTGACCACAGACACGTGGTCTAGCAAACACGGGCAGGGAAGGTACATAACTTTTACTGCCCACTGGGTGAAACTTCTAACGGCCGTCAAGCATGTAACCAGTGGCACCCGTGAGGATTTGGTGTTACCGCCACGGATTGCATGCAGGCCTGCCTCTTCTTCTCCTCCTCCTACTCTATCCTCCGTCTCCTCCTCGGCTGACTCCTCCTTTTCCACTTCTACCGCCTCTTCCACTGCACCCCCCAAGCTCCCCAGAACCTATTTGACGTGCCAGGTGAGACGTTGCCATGCTGTGCTGTGGCTATTGTGCCTGGAAGCCAAGAGCCACACCGATCCTGCACTGCTTTTAGCTCTGCGGTCACAGGCTGATCAGTCGCTTAACCCGCTTAATTTGACAGTGGTAAAGTGGTGTGCGACAGCGGTGCTAATCTGCTAAGCGCGCTGAAACAGGCCAAAATGACACACGTGCCGTGCATGGCACACGTCCTGAACTTATTTGTGCAGCGTCTCATTGCCAAATACCCCGGGTCCAGGACGTCTTGCGGCAGGTCAGGAAAATCTTTGGCCATTTTAGAAGATCTTACACGACCATGGCTTGCCTTGCTGTCTTTCAGCGGCGACACCACTTGCCCGTCAGACGTCTGATTTGTGACTGCCCGACACGCTGGAACTCCACCTTGTGCATGCTTCATAGGCTGCTCCAGCAGAAACGTGCTCTTAACGACTACCTGTACGAGCCTGGGGAGCTTGGTTTCTTTTCACCACACCAGTGACGGCTTATGCGCAACGCATGCAGACTTCTGCGGCCATTTGATGAGATCACCAAACTGGTCAGTCGCAGCCAGGGCGCCATCAGTGACATCGTACCTTACGCCTTCTTTCTGGAGCGTGCATTGCATCGTGTCATTGATCAAGTCGTCGAGGAGCAGGAGCTGGAAGATGAGGAAGTCGCAATGCTGAATGAATTCCCAGTGGGGGCTACTCCATCTGAGACAAGTCAGCAGGAGTCTGAAGAGGAGTCAGAGGAGGATGGTGGCTGGGGGGAGGAGGAGGAGCAAGAAGAGCAGGCTTTAAACTTTTCGGGGATCCCTGGTGTTTTCCGTGTCTGGGGGGAGGAGACTGAGGACGACATTCTCCTGGGCGATGAGCAGCAGCCAGGGCACTCCACCACTTCCATTTTAGTGCAAATGGGGGCCTTCATGCTCCGGTGTTTAAAGAGTGACCCCCGTATAAAAAGCATAAAGGTCAAGGACCAGTACTGAGTGGCAACGTACTTAGACCCCCGATACAAACTCTAAATGACGGACATGTTACCAGCATCACAGAGGGCTGTCAGTATGCAGCATTTCCAGGCCTTGTTGCGAGAGATGCTGCATTCTGCTGTTGCGGGCGCTGGCAGAGGAAATTCCACCCACAGCAAAACAGGTGTCAGAACCAATCCTACCATGCCTGCAAAAAGACGGTGGTTTGAAGATGTGTTGGTCACTTTGGATATGAGATCATTCTTGCAGCCAAACCATCGACAGCCGCACTCCAGATCCAGCCTCAGGGAATGCCTAGACCGATAGGTGTCCGACTACATCGGGTTAATGGCCGATGTGGACGCTCTGAAAAGCGAGAAACCCCTGGACTACTGGGTGTGCAGGCTTGACCTGTGGCCAGAGCTGGCACAATTTTCTATGGAACTCTTGGCTTGCCCCTCGTCGAGTGTCCTGTCCGAAAGGACGTTCAGCACAGTAGGGAGGATCATCACTGATAAGTGCACTCGCCTAGCTTACGACAGTGTGGACTACCTCACATTTTTAAAAATTAATGAGGCATGGTTCTCGGAGGAATTCAAAACCTGTGACCATGTGTAATTGAATTTCCTCATGCCAGCCCACACATATCTGCCACCACCCAGAACAAAGAATGGTCCTTGCCTTATGTGTATACAGCGGCATAAAAGGCCTCTTATGTCAGGGGAATGCCTCATTTTTGGGCCTGTACTGGCTGACAGTTACATATTTATCCTGTGACCGCCTAATGTACCTCCAGCCACAGAAACCAAAGATCTGTGCTGTCAGGTGAATGCCTATTGCCTAATTATTGGGGCCTGTACTAGCCGACAGTTACATTTTACATCTCTAGCCTCATAATCACACTCTTGTCTCACGCCTCTGCCTCTCATTATGGTGGCATATGAACCACATTCACCATAAGGACCTTCTAATATCACAGGGTCATGTTACTGTGCCCCTCACCCCGTACTGTTCCCCTTTATATCCTGCATTGTGCCCTCTTACCACACCCTGTGCAGTGCCCCTAGACATTCCCTGTAATGTGCCCTCTTATACCCTTTTATCCTGTCACGGTATGATGGTGTTATCCGGTCACTGTACAGAGGTTTATCCGGTCAATGTATGGCGGTGGTATCCAATAACTGGATGGTCATAACTGTAGCCCTTACCCTGCCCACGCCATCCTTTTTTAGACCTGGCATGAGCGGTAAAAATATGCAGATTGCGGTGCTAAGGACCTTTGTGTCAGAAATACGCCTAACATAGATGTATTTCTATATAATAAATGACCACATAATTGCATTATTATTCGGGGGTAGGGCTAATATCTTTATATTATATAGATTCTAGTGTATTATACTGTGCCCTGTATTTCCCAGTAGAAAATAATCCTTGGGAAACAGTCCTCATCCCTGACCACCAGGATCAGGTAGTGCTCTGTCAGTACATGGCGGCCTCCCCTTTCTGCCACGCTGCTCCGCTTTGTACTGGTGCTTATTCTGACACTAGGGCTGAGTTCACATCCTATTTTTGCCATTCATTTATTGCATACCAAAAATGTATGCATTAACAGATGCCTTAGACGGATGCCATACAGTGGCGTCTGTTCACCATACAGTTCCATGGTAGAAAAAAAATTACGTTAACGTATACGTTTTTTGTAATGGACTCTGCAGGATACAAAAACGTGGAGTGCTGCATATTTGTATACATCAAACCGACAGGAAATAAAATTTTCTAGGCTCAGCAGGGCACATTTTTGAGAGTTTCCCTTTAAGATGCATAAAAATGGCCCCTGATTAAAATACATATTTTTTGTGGGAATTTTTGCCAATGAACCCCCTCTGGTATATCACTGTCCATGTTGTGGGACTATTTGTGTACTTCTAGTAAGTGTTTGCTGGCTGCAAATATGACCTGAAGGTTTTTCAGGTTCGTCTGCCATTACAGTGATTGGAGTCTGCCGCAATCACACGGTTCGCGAACATTTGATCGCGAACGCGTGTTCGCGAATCGTCCCAGCCGATGTTCGCCCATCACTAGCTGTGGACAAAGATATCTCGTAGATTTATTTCCCGTCTGTACGTTATAGCTGGATGGGTCAAAACATTATCCATAAGCAAAATGTTCCAATATTTTTGTAAAATTGATGTGATTTCTTTATGGCCTGAATTAAATGAGGTGATGAATCTAACTTTGTGTTTGTTCGCTTCCTTTGTTACTATTCAATTCTGTAATAAAACAACCCTTTTCGAGTTCCTCGCTCGTACAAAACTCTTACTTAATGACGTCTCACTGTACTCCCTGGCCTGGAATTTGCTCTTCAGTTCTTTAGCATGTGTCTCAAATGTTTCATCACGAGAACACAATTTTCCCAATCTCAAGAGCTGACCTGTGGGGATACTTTCAATCAGCCTCCTGGGGTGTCAAGATTTTGCATGAAGGAGACTAGCTACTGCTGTGGACTTCCAAAATACACTGCTCAAAAAAATAAAGGGAACACAAAAATAACACATCCTAGATCAGAATTAATTAAATATTCTTCTGAAATACTTTGTTCTTTACATAGTTGAATGTGCTGACAACAAAATCACACAAAAATAAAAAAAATGGAAATCAAATTTCCATTGAGGTCTGGATTTGGAGTCACACTCAAAATTAAAGTGGAAAAACACACTACATGCTGATCCAACTTTGATGTAATGTCCTTAAAACAAGTCAAAATGAGGCTCAGTAGTGTGTGTGGCCTCCACATGCCTGTATGACCTCCCTACAACGCCTGTGCATGCTCCTGATGAGGTGGTGGACGGTCTCCTGAGGGATCTCCTCCCAGACCTGGACTAAAGCATCTGCCAACTCCTGGACAGTCTGTGGTGCAACGTGACGTTGGTGGATAGAGCGAGACATGATGTCCCAGATGTGCTCAATTGGATTCAGGTCTGGGGAATGGGCGGGCCAGTCCATAGCATCAATGCCTTCGTCTTGCAGGAACTGCTGACACACTCCAGCCACATGAGGTCTAGCATTAGGAGGAACCCAGGGCCAACCGCACCAGCATATGGTCTCACAAGGGGTCTGAGGATCTCATCTCGGTACCTAATGGCAGTCAGGCTACCTCTGGCGAGCACATGGAGGCCTGTGCGGCCCTCCAAAGAAATGCCACCCCACACCATTAATGACCCAATGCCAAACCGGTCATGCTGGAGGATGTTGCAGGCAGCAGAACGTTCTCCACGGCATATCCAGACTCTGTCATGTCTGTCACATGCTCAGTGTGAATCTGCTTTTATCTGTGAAGAGCACAGGGCGCCAGTGGCGAATTTGCCAATCTTGGTGTTCTCTGGCAAATGCCAAACGTCCTGCACGGTGTTGGGCTGTAAGCACAACCCCCACCTGTGGATGTCGGGCCCTCATATCACCCTCATGGAGTCTGTTTCTGACCGTTTGAGCAGACACATGCACATTTGTGGCCTGCTGGAGGTCATTTTGCAGGACTCTGGCAGTGCTCCTCCTGTTCCTCCTTGCACAAAGGCGGAGGTAGCGGTTCTGCTGCTGGTTTTTTGCCCTCCTACGGCCTCCTCCACGTCTCCTGATGTACTGGCCTGTCTCCTGGTAGCGCCTCCATGCTCTGGACACTACGCTGACAGACACAGCAAACCTTCTTGCCACAGCTGGCATTGATGTGCCATCCCGGATAAGCTGCACTACCTGAGCCACTTGTGTGGGTTGTAGACTCCGTCTCATGCTACTCCTAGAGTGAAAGCACCGTCAGCATTCAAAAGTGACCAAAACATCAGCCAGGAAGCATAGGAACTGAGAAGTGGTCTGTGATCACCACCTGCAGAACCACTCCTTTATTGGGGGTGTCTTGCTTATTGCCTATAATTTCCACCTGTTGTTTATCCCATTTGCACAACAGCATGTGAAATTGATTGTCACTCAGTGTTGCTTCCTAAGTGGACAGTTTGATTTCACAGAAGCGTGATTGACTTGGAGTTACATTGTGTTGTTTAAGTGTTCCCTTTATTTTTTTGAGCAGTGTATATTTTTTTTGTAATTGAAGCAATGAAAAAATGATGCATCAACCTTTTTTTTTTTTCATTGTATGGGATAAATATTTTTATATTTTAATAGTACGGGAGTTTTTATACATGGTGGTGCCCATGATGTTTATATTTTTGATTCTTTATGTATTTAATTTTTTTATTATAGAGAAAGGAGGGTGATTTCAATTTTTATATTTAAAAATTATTTTATTTTTTTCCTCTTCTTTCACTTTTTTTTAGCCCTTCTAGGAGGCTGTAATATTCCCTAGATTTTTTTTAGCTTATACTGTAGTTCCATAGAAGCTGAATTTGCTATTATCCTATGTTGGCCTCCCACTCGCAGGCCAATATAAGAACTGCATCTCTAATACACTGGGTCTCTTCAGAGAGACTTAGTATATTAGAGCAAAGAGCTGGCTTCCCCGATAGCCGCACAAAAGAGCCGGTCTAAACTTCAGGGTTTTTTGCTACTTAGATGCTGTGGTTGCGCTTGACCATTGCATCTAAAGGGTTTAATGCCTGCAATCAGCATTACTGATGCTAAGTTGCCCACTGCACGCGAACAGGCGCCATGTTTAAAGATCCTCCCAGTGGTACGATGCTGGGAGCCTAAGGCCCCTTTCACACGAGCGAGTATTCCGCACGGATGCGATGCGGGAGGTGAACGCATTGCACCCGCACTGAATACCGACCCATTAATTTCTATGGGGCTGTGCACACGAGCGGTGATTTTCACGGATCACTTTTGCGTTGCGTGAAAATCGCAGCATGCTCCTCTTTGTGCGTTTTTCACGTAACGCAGGCCCCATAGAAATGAATGGCGTTGCGTGAAAATCGCAAGCATCCGCAAGCAAGTGCGGATGCGGTGCGATTTTCACGCACGGTTGCTAGGAGACGATCGGGATGGAGACCCGATCATTATTATTTTCCCTTATAACATGGTTTTAAGGGAAAATAATACAGAATGCATAGTAAAACAGCGCTGGAGGGGTTAAAAAAAAATAAAATCATTTAACTCACCTTAATCCACTTGCTCGCGTAGCCCGACATCTCCTTGTGTCTCCTTTGTTGAAGGACCTATGGTGAGCGTTAAATACAGTTACAGGACCTTGTTTTGCACTCGCGCGGAAAAATCGCGGGTGTTCCCGCAACGCACCCGCACATTTTCCCGCAACGCCCGTGTGAAAGAGGCCTTAGAGTTAAATGACCAGGCACAATTATCTCCAATTGAGTATAATTACATTGTGGTTAGTGTTAGGATTAAGGCTAGGGCTACACGGCGACAATTTTTATAGTGGTAGTCAATGGTGTTGCATTGCGACATGCGACATGCTGCGACTGCGACACGACAGTCGCAAAAAATCCTTCCAGGATGGATTTTTGCGTGACTGTCGTGTCGCAGTCGCAGCATGTCGCAGTGCGACACCATTGACTACCCTTACAAAATATTTTGCACGACTTTGGTGCGACATCAATGTCACGCAACACATGTTGCAGTGTAGTTGTACCCTATAGGCCGCGCGACAATAAGACAAATGACGCCGTGTAGCTGTAGCCTAAACTACCAGATCATCAGAAGTGGAAGCTGCAGTCCTGAGTAGGCATCTGGGCTGGAAGCTAAATAGTGGTTCACCAGATACCATGTGGGTCAACACAGTATAGCATTAAAAAATGCATAAGTGGGCATGTACTACAAAGCTAGTATCAGATTCATGAGACCAGCAACATCTAGATGCCTGTGACACAAAGTCAGGATTGCTGCTGGTCAAGTAAAAACATATAATTCTGCCATGAGGCCGCTACAATCCACTAAATTAAAGATGAGCGAATTTCATGTTATGAAATTAGTTCACGCTTCGTTTCATGGTAAAAGTAGAATTGCGCTATGGATTCAGTTACCACGCACCATAACGCAATTATATGACGGAATGAATAATGGAATGCCTTTAGAGGCATTCCATTATTCAGTCCGTCATATTAGAAGTCTATGGCCTGCATAACGAATCTGTCCCATTTCCGTTATGCAGGAGAGGACTCATGCTGATATGACTGCATGGACTAATTATGGGAAAAAAGAGTTGTGATGTGGCGGCATGAATTAGTGGTGATAGCGGATATTGGGTAAATGGAAGGATGATGTTACAGCTTGGGACAGAGAGAATTTTTTTTTAGGGTTGAATACTGTATCAAAAGCAATTACATTCAAGAGATTCATTGAGACCATATGGTTCCATGGTTTGTAGCTTGAATATCCAATACATCTACGTCTAAGTCTTTGGAAGCAATCAGTGTGGGTATTTGGAACCTGTTCTATGGGGGTGATGGTAAATTTGGTGGGGTCCTTTTTGTGGACTTGTAAGAAATGTCTGGAGACCCCATGTTTGTTGTAATCATTGACTATATTCCAACGATGTTTGTTGGTCCTCTCTTAGGGTAAGAGTGGTTCAGCCAATGTACTGGAGTCCGCAGGTACATTACAAAAAATATGTGATATAAGATGAGCAGCAATTAAGAAAATCTTTTATTTCAAAATGGTCCCTGGTGACATTACTGGCGAATTTTGAGGTGCGTGTAGAAATATTCAGACAGCATTTGCATCGGTGAAGACTGCATTTATAGCTGCCAAGAAGTTGAGGGAAGAGAGTCGTTCGTTGGGGGTTGATGTTTTTTCTGTTCCGTATACAACTGGGGGCAATAAGGTTCTTGAGAGACTGAGCCCTTCTGAAGGTTATTTGGGTTCTTGGTTGGATATGTTTCCTTAGAAAAGCATCCGCCAATCACAAGCCTTCATCAGACACTGAGGTACAAAGAAATAAGAAAATGAACATCTTTTCTAAAAAATAAACAATTTCTCCCAATGTATTGCAGGTTGTGAGTCCAAGTTCCAGAATTCATTATCGCAATTTATGTCTAAGTTGTAACCTCATCATGAAGCTGCATCCAAACCTGATGCAAATTCCAAAATATAAAGTATCCATCTATTTTAGGCTACTTTCACACAATAATGGGGACGGGGGTGGAGCTCCGGCGCAGCACGGCAGTGCACAGCGAGAAGCCGCCGGACTAAAAGTACTGCATGTCCGACTTTATAGTCTGGCGGCCTCTCACCTCGTACTGCCGCGCTGCGCCGAAGCTCCGCCCCCTTCTTCATTATAGTCAATGGGGATGGAGCGGCGGTCCGGCAGCGCGTCGAAATAGCGGCAGGACGGATCCGACAGGGTGAACAGCCTGTCGGATCTGTCCTGCCGCTAGTGTGAAAGTACCCTTAGAATGTTACGGTATCTATACAGAGAGAATGGTAAATGTACATAGTTTGTTATATATAGTTAGAATGATGATCACCAATACAAATCAATATTAAATCACTACTCCTGATAAAATGGACCCGTAAAACATGGTATATAACGGGGCATAATGGATCCCTTGGACTAAATGGAATAACGACAGAGGCCGTATTTACACCAAAAAGGACTTACCTGTGCCACAGTTAGGAAGTTTAGAGAAACAATGTAGTAGTACACCAAGGGTAAATGGCAATATATCGTGCCGGCAGTGGAGTGGTGTGTAAACTAGGGACTTGTGGTCTTCTTAAATAGAGTTAATAACTTTTTCCCATGAGGGGCGTGTTATCTGGTATCCTTCGGGAGTGCTTGGATGGCGTGCGCTTCAAAGACCAGATATCGCGTGGGGCCGCAATTTTTTCAACGGGGCCGGAATGTGCTGTCTGCATCCGCATTTGCGGATCCGCATTTGCGGATCCGCACTTCCGCATCCATGCTTTTGTTTCCGCAAAAAATAGATCATGTCCTATTTGTAACGGTCACGTCCACACACACACAGGGGGAAGGGTAGTGACCACTGCGCTCCACCCTCACCCCTGGCCCTGCCTACTTGCCTCACGAATCCTGATGACAGGGGACAACTGGACGGCAGTCCCTAACTTAGGATATGTGCAGGGAAGACAGACAAGACAAAATACGGAACATTAACGGACCGGGTCAGAACCAAGAGAGCTACGCAGTACAACGGATAAAGCAAAGAATGGTCAGGAGAAGCCGGGGTCAAATACGAGGAGAGTAGCGAAGTACAAGAGGAGTCCTAAGAGAGTAGTCAGGTGGGAGCCGAGGTCACAATACCAGGATGTATGCGCAGTACAGGAGGAGCAGGCAGAGGATCGTCAGGGAACAGGATCAGGTAAATTTTCAGTAGTCCAACAAATAGCCAGGTACCTAGAAGTTAACAGGCAACCTGTAGCCAGCAGGCTGCCTGTATTTATAGTGGGGAGTGAGGGTCATGTGACGTGGCCAGCGTCACATGACCGACAGACCAACCAGTCGAGCACCGAGTGATCAGCTCGGCGCTCAAGGCAGACTAGGAGCAGGGAGCCACCCAGCTAGTAAAGCCGCCCTGGGAATGAGGTCAAACACAGAACCTCATTCCAAAAGCTAAGCAACAGTTCTGCGGGCAATGGGGGACCGAGTGCACCTTCGGAACCCCGTGACAGTACCCCCCCTTTTACGAGGGGCCACCGGACCCAAGACTTCAGGCGATGGCTTTTCAGGGTGTTCTAAATGAAATTTACGAACCAGTCTAGGAGCATGAACCTCCCTGGCAGGTACCCAAGATCTCTCTTCAGGTCCATACCCCTTCCAGTGAATCAGATACTGCAAGGAGTTACGCACCTTCCTGACATCCACTATTTTAGACACGACATACTCGACCGCATCATTAACAAGAACCGGCGGAGGCGAGGCTTTCGATGGTACTACCGGTTCAAAATATTTTTTAAGTAGAGATTTATGGAACACATTATGAATGTGGAATGACTCAGGCAGCTCCAACCTAAATGATACCGGGTTAATCACCTCCGTGATCTTATATGGTTCAATAAAACGAGGAGCAAATTTTCTAGAAGCTACCTTGAGAGATAGATTCTTGGAGGACAACCATACTTTATCCCCAACCTGAAAGTTCACCCCCCTTGAACGTCTCCTATCGGCCTTGAGTTTTTGAGAACTTTGAGCCTTTTCTAGGTTCGATTGAACCCGGGCCCAAACTGTGCACAGTTCGGAGGAGAGTTTATCAGCTTCAGGGTTAGAGGAGGAGACGGACGACCCAGAATGAAAACGGGGAACCATGGTTACAAAAGAAAGGGGAGACCCCAGCAGAAGAATTGACACGGTTATTCAGAGCAAATTCAGCCAACGGAAGGAATTTGACCCATAATTGCTGGTCATCAGCAACATACAACCTCAGGAATTGTTCCACAGACTGATTAAGGCGTTCAGTCTGCCCATTACTCTCAGGATGGTAGGCGGAAGAAAAAGACAACGAAATTTTACATCTTTGACAGAAGGCCCTCCAGAATTTGGACACAAACTGCACACCCCTGTCCGAAACAATATTTTCCGGGATGCCATGTAAACGAACAATCTCTCTCACAAAAATAGACGCCAGGGTTTTAGCATTCGGAAGTTTAGACAGGGGAATGAAATGAACCATCTTGCTAAACCTATCGACCACTACCCAAACCACAGTCTTACCCTCCGCCAGCGGTAGGTCAGTTATAAAGTCCATCGAGATATGGGACCAGGGTCTACTAGGAATGGGTAGGGGTCGTAGGTTACCAGCAGGGCGAGTCCTAGGTGTCTTAGACCTGGCACAAACCTCACAGGCTGACACGTAGGACTTGACATCCCTGGTCAGAGTGGGCCACCAATAAGATCTAGAAACCAGATCCTTAGTGCCCTCAATACCCGGATGTCCACAAAAGGCAGAATCGTGACACTCACCCAACAGCTGGAGACGAAATTGTACGGGAACAAACAACTTATCTGTTGGGGTGGATGCTGGTGCCAGATGTTGTTCAGCCTTAATGCGAGCCGAGATATCCTGGGTTAGAGCCGCTAAGAAGATGTTTGCTGGTAGGATGGATTCAGGCGGCGTCTCAGTGGGTTGAAAAGCATGGAAGCTCCGAGATAATGCGTCTGCCTTCACATTTTTACTTCCCGGCCTGAACGTAATGGAGAAATCAAAACGGTTAAAAAACAGAGCCCATCGGGCTTGTCGGGGATTCAACCTCTTAGCGGACTCGAGAAACATTAGGTTTTTATGGTCAGTGACAACAGTTACCCGATGCCTTGCCCCCTCCAAAAAATGTCTCCACTCCTCAAATGCCCATTTAATGGCCAACAGCTCCCTATTCCCTATGTCGTAGTTTCTCTCCGTGGGAAAGAATTTCCTAGAGAAGAAGGCACACGGTCTCAGGTTAGTGAGGCTAGCAGGACCTTGTGAAAGGACTGCTCCTGCGCCGTCCTCGGACGCATCCACCTCCACAATAAAGGGTCTCTCCTGATCAGGCTGGATCAGAATGGGAGCGCTACTAAATGCCTTTTTTAATGTTTCAAATGAAGAAATGGCCTTGGTAGACCAATTCTCCAAATCCGCCCCTTTCTTAGTAAGGTCGGTCAATGGCTTAGCAATTACAGAAAAATTCATGATAAATTTACGGTAGTAATTAGCGAAACCCAAAAACCGTTGTAAAGCCTTTAAGGATGAAGGCCTTACCCATTCCTTAATTGATAAAACCTTACCAGGATCCATCTTAAAGGCGTGAGGAGTCAAAACATGCCCTAGAAACAGTATCTCCTGTACACCAAAGACACATTTCTCTTGCTTAGCGGATAGCTGGTTCTCCCTCAACACCTCTAATACTTGTTTGACATGGGACACATGAGATTCGAATTCAGGAGTGAATATCAAAATGTCGTCAAGATAGACAATAATAAATTTACCTAAGAACTCCCTAAGAATATCGTTCATTAAGTTTTGGAACACAGCTGGGGCATTGCTGAGACCAAAAGGCATCACCTGATATTCAAAGTGTCCTATCGGAGTATTGAACGCTGTCTTCCATTCGTCTCCCTCCTTGATTCGGATTAGATTGTATGCCCCTTTCAGGTCAATCTTGGAAAACCAGGTTGCCCCCAAAACCTGGTTAAATAAATCCGGAATCAATGGGAGAGAGTATCTATTTTGGACAGTGATTTAATCTCCGGTAATCAATACAAGGCCTAAGACCACCATCCTTCTTTTTAACAAAGAAAAACCCTGCTCCCATAGGAGAGACTGAAGGTCTAATATGCCCTTTAGCAAGGCTCTCCTTAATATAATCTTCCATAGCCTTGCGTTCGGGCCCTTAAAGATTATAAATTCGACCTTTAGGAAATTCGGCACCCTCAATTAGCTCTATGGCGCAATCATAAGGTCTATGGGGGGGTAGAACCTCTGGAGTAAGGGACGAGAACACATCAGAATATTCCTTAATAACAGAGGGTAATGTATTAGACCTTACTGAAACCCCAGCCTGGACCACGGACAAGCATGAGTCACACTTAGGTCCCCATTTCACCAACTCTCCTTTGGACCAATCAATTGTGGGGTTATGTAAACGGAGCCAAGGCAACCCTAGTACCACCTCAACCGGTAGGTTCTCCAGGACTAGAAGAGAAAATCTCTCAGAGTGGCACACACCCACGGACAGAGAAATTTCAGAGGTACATGACCTCACCGTACCACCAATCAGGGGAGTAGCATCAATAGCCATGACATGGATAGGTGTAGGTAAAGCAAACATTGGAATACCCAATTTACAAGCAAACTCAAAGTCAATAAAGCTGGCCGCTGAACCGGAGTCAATAAAGGCCTTACCCGGCCACTTATTAACCCCCAGAGAAATTGTTATGGGTACCAAAAGCTTACCTTTAGAAAAATCAGGGTGTACCTGGTCTTTAGGTTGTCTTGCCTTAGAAGACTTGTCAGAGAGGTCCCTCTTAGGACACTTGTTGATCCAATGGCCAGAATCTCCACAGTAGAAGCACTCTCCGCGTCTGCGACGAAGATTACCCCGGGTCATGCCAACCTGCATGGGTTCCTCGGTGGAGACCTCAGTGTTGTCCCTGGAAAAGGCCTCTGGCTGGACCACCATCTGAGAACAGAACTGTCGTTCTTGTCGTCTCTCTCTAACTCGTCTGTCAAGTCGGACAACTAGGGTCATCATCTCCTCTAAGGTCTCAGGAATTTGGTAATTGACCAATAGATCTTTTAAATTATCAGATAGACCAGACCTAAACTGACTCTTCAGGGCTGGTTCATTCCATCCTGAGGGAACACACCACTGTCTGAATTGGGTGCAATACTCCTCCGCAGGGAGATGGCCCTGAACCAGTGCCCTAAGAGCTGTCTCGGCTACCAGGGCCCTGTCTGGTTCGTCATAGAGGGTACCCAGGGCCTGAAAAAACCTCCACAGAAGGAGGCCCCAGGAGGTAACGAAAATGCCCAGTCCTGGGGATCACCCTGTAGTAGAGAAATGATAATCCCCACGCGTTGGCTCTCGGGACCGGAGGACACGGGGCGCAAACGGAAGTAGAGTTTGCAATTCTCCTTAAAGGAGAGAAACCTCTTCCGATCTCCAGAAAAGGGTTCTGGGAGCTTGATCTGGGGTTCAAAATATGGACTGGAGGACAGAGGAGTGGAAGAAACTTGCCCTAACTCACAAGAACGGAGTTTCTCTCCTAGCTCCTGCACCCTCTGTGTCAAGTTAGAGACATGGTCAGTCAGGGTAGTAAGAGGATTCATGATACAGTGGTTATTGGGCCTGTTAATCTGTAACGGTCACGTCCACACACACACAGGGGGAAGGGTAGTGACCACTGCGCTCCACCCTCACCCCTGGCCCTGCCTACTTGCCTCACGAGTCCTGATGACAGAGGACAACTGGACGGCAGTCCCTAACTTAGGATATGTGCAGGGAAGACAGACAAGACAAAATACGGAACAAGAACGGACCGGGTCAGAACCAACGGATAAAGCAAAGAATGGTCAGGAGAAGCCGGGGTCAAATACGAGGAGAGTAGCGAAGTACAAGAGGAGTCCTAAGAGAGTAGTCAGGTGGGAGCCGAGGTCACAATACCAGGATGTATGCGCAGTACAGGAGGAGCAGGCAGAGGATCGTCAGGGAACAGGATCAGGTACATTTTCAGTAGTCCAACAAATAGCCAGGAACCTAGAAGTTAACAGGCAACCTGTAGCCAGCAGGCTGCCTGTATTTATAGTTGGGAGTGAGGGTCATGTGACGTAGCCAGCGTCACATGACCGACAGACCAACCAGTCGAGCACCGAGTGATCAGCTCGGCGCTCAAGGCAGACTAGGAGCAGGGAGCCACCCAGCTAGTAAAGCCGCCCTGGGAATGAGGTCAAACACAGAACCTCATTCCAAAAGCTAAGCAACAGTTCTGCGGGCAACGGGGGACCAAGTGCACCTTCGGAACCCCGTGACACTATTCTTGTCCGCAATTGCGGAAAAGATTAGGCATTTTCTATTATAGTGCTGGCGATGTGCGGTCCGCAAATTGCGGAATGCACATTGCCAGTGTTCGTGTTTTGCGGATCAGCAATTTGTGGATCTGCAGAACACTTACGGACGTGTGAGTGGACCCTAACTACATTTTCTTAACCGTTGTTGCATTTCTTCATTTCGTTGTGCGCTGATTTGTGGATCATCAACTATGGCTTGTACCCTCTTTAATTGGGAACCTGGGAGTGTCTTTTTCGTGGTAGGAGGATGAAAACTGGAAAAAAAAAGTAAGTTATTCCTGTCGGTGGGTTTGCGATATAAGTCTGTAGTCAGTTTGCCTTGGGGATTTTTGATGACCAGAGTGTCCAAAATGTCAATCATGGTGTATGGTGAATTGTAACTCTGGATATATAGAATTCAGAAAGGTGTGAAACGTAAGTAAACTTTCTGTTGGTCCTCTCCATATACAAAATATGTCTTCTATATATCTTTTCCAGATGATGGTATGTGACAGAAAAAGGTGGTTAGTGTATATGTGAGTCTCTTCAAAGTCTGCCATGTAGCAATTTGCATAGGGCGGAGCTACGTTAGATCCCATAGCGGTACCTTGTTTCTGCAAATAAAAATCATCCTGAAACATGAAGGAATTGTTCTGGAGTACCGTTTCAAGTAAAACAAGACAGAGTAATTCTGTATTTTCTAACATTTTTTGTACTGCTAGAAGGCCTTTGTTGTGTTGTATGGAGGCATATAAGCTAGCCACATCCCAGGTTACCAGAATGGTGTCAGATGGTAATGTGTCTATCTGTTTGATATTCTGAAGGAAAGAGGTTGTGTCCAGGAGAAATTACCTTGTTTTCTTGATTTCAGGTGTAAGAATATTTTCTAGGAAGAAAGAAAGAGATGATAGAATGGAATCTGTTGAAGCCACTATTGGGCATCCCGGTGGGTTATGTAGATCCTTATGGTAAAGTATAAAAAACCGGTATGACTGGATTAGGTTATGATAAAAAATTTACCGTGTATTAGTCAATGACATTTTTAGAGTGATAATGTTTGAGGATATTCGTGTTTTGGGTAGAGATGGTGGAAGAAGGGTTATGGGCAAGTTTCTGGTAAACAGTGGTATCATTCAATTGGTGAGAATCTCTGCAATATTTTTTGACTTATCCATGACAACTAAGGCCCCACCTTTGTCTGCAGGTTTGATTACCAGTTGTTTTGTTTGCTGTAAGGAATTGAGCGCTTGTCTTTTCTACGACATGTTATTCTGATATTTGTATCTGCCTTGTTTGATCTGTTTCCAAAATTGGGCCATATCACTCTGAACTAAATTGATGAAAGCTTCCACTGCCGGCTGATTCTTAGGTGGCATGTAGGTACTTTTAGTACGTAAGCCCAAATCCTTTGAGTAAATTAGCGGCTTACTTGATGATACTACATTCACGGGTATTGTTGGACTGGAAAAATGTGCTTTAAGGCAAATGTTTCTAAAGAACCACTGTAAATCTAAATCCAGTTGGAAGGTATTAGGAAAGTAAGAGGGACAGAAGGACAAACCTTTCTGTAGAAGGTCTAGCTCCGCTGGGCTTAAAGGGACAGAGGAAATGTTTACAACAAGGGATTGGGATGTTGAACACTCCGAATGTACCTGAGACCGAGTGGTCACGGAGGAAATGTGCTGGGATGGAGTCATGCCGGTTCTTGGACCTCTACGTGATCCTCAGTTTCTGTGTGGGTCAATAGGTCTAGTCTAACATGGGAAATCCACGCTTGATGTCGATCTTTTGGAATTTGGAGACGGTGATCTTCCTCCCGGGCGTGGATTCTGGAAAGTGGTGTCTGGCCAGTTATATACCCAATTTTTACAGTAGTCCTCCGTGTCTCTGAGGATTTTTTTTCCTTTTGAGCACTTCCACTTCCTATCGTCGCTCAGTGAGTGTCGAGAAAATTCCCTCTTGAAGTTGTGTGTAATCTTCATTATACATTACTCCATGTAACTGGACCTCTATTGAACGGATGTTATTCTTGGTATCCACAATTGCTGTCTGTAAGTACATCAGTTAGAGTCATTATATCGAAAGAGCACTTGTTAAGGACCTGCTCAAATTTAGTGCAATATTCCTGGTTCTCTTTGAAAAATGTGGGGCGTGTGTGAATTCGTAGGTCCCGTGGGATACATCTTGTCTTCACATACTGAGCCAGTGTAATGCTGTGTAGTTCATAATTCTGTAAGCGTCTGAAATTCTTACACCTGAAATCAAGAAAACAAGGTAATTTCTCCTGGACACAACCCCTTTCCTTCAGAATATCAAACAGATTACCATCAGACACATTATCAGACACATTACAATCTGACACCATAAAGGTAACCTGGGATGTGGCTAGCTTGTATGCCTCCATACAACACAACAAAGGCCTTTTAGCAGTACAAAAAAAGTTAGAAAATATGGAATTACATAAGGAAGTAGTCTCACTCTGTCTTGTTTTACTTGAAACGGTACTCCAGAACAATTCCTTCATGTTTCAGGATGATTTTTATTTGCAGAAACAAGGTACAGCTATGGGATCTAACGTAGCTCCGCCCTATGCGAATTGCTACATGGCAGACTTTGAAGAGACTCACATATACACTAACCACCTTTTTCTGTCACATACCATCATCTGGAAAAGATATATAGAAGACATATTTTGCATATGGAGAGGACCAACAGAAAGTTTACTTACGTTTCACACCTTTCTGAATTCCATATATCCAGAGTTACAATTCACCATACACCATGATTAACTTTTTGGACACTCTGGTCATCAAAAATCCCCAAGGCAAACTCCCTACAGACTTATATCGCAAACCCACCGACAGGAATAACTTACTTTTTTTTTCCAGTTTTCATCCTCCTACCACGAAAGACACTCCCAGGTTCCCAATTAAAGAGGGTACAAGCCATAGTTGATGATCCACAAATCAGAGCACAACAAATTGAAGAAATGCAACAACAGTTTAGAGAACGTAGTTACCCGGCACAGATACTTAAACCACCTCCAATAAACACACCCCAACCCGAATCAACGTTCCATCCAAGTGCACACAAGGTTTTGAATACTATTTGGAGCCACTGGCCACTTTTGAAAATGGTGCATCCACAAGTTGAGGAATTTTGCAACCCCATTCTACCCTGTAACCGCAGACCAAAAAACCTACGTGGCCTATTGGTGAGAGCGGATATAGGTTCAGCCAGCTGTTTACCTAAACAGGTATTTCTAAAAACACAAAAGAAGGGCACTTTTCTGTGTCTTCAGAGTTTCCAGTGTTTACAGAAAGGCCCTACCATTTTCCATTCACATACTGGTAAACGGATAGAGATTCAAGGCTTTTTCACATGTGACTCCGACTACATAGTTTATCTAATTAAATGTCCTTGTGACCTGGTCTATTTGGGGGAGACTTTGCAAAAAGTCAGAGAAAGAATTTGCCAACACAAATCAATCATAACAAGGCAGAACCTACTTCTGCCAATTCCTTCACATTTCCATGAAGCCAAACACACCATAGTGCAACTTAAATTCCAGGTAATTGAACAAATTCCACCTTCACGCAGAGGGAGTAACAGATTCAAAACCCTTAAACTGAGTGAAGCCTTTTGATTCCACACTCTACAAAGCCTTAATCCTAAGGGTATGAATAAGGAATATAAAATACAGAATTTCCTCTGACCCTCCCTTTCTTTCTTCTGTATGATCACCTGAGCAACCTTTATTTAACTTTGAAATATCTTAAGTGATTTGTCATAATGTCAATTCAGAGCTCGGATATTTACTTTTATGGACTCTAATAGTTTATTTTTTATTCTATTACAGGCCCCTTGAACACTACTAGGACCCGCTGCTGCATTTGGGTATCCTTTGTAATTGTCACGAGTTGGAGGTCCCAGGAGAGACCACCGCGTCGTCAAGCAATAAACGGAAATCAGGTACAGACACATAAGAGTTTATTGCACAAACAAAAACATGGAAGGCAGCACAGACAAAACATGAGCTCTATGTACCGTCAGCACAGTGGGAGAAAACCCCCACTGCCCCACTGTCTAGTAATACTCCAGAGGGGCGTAACTAAGCAACTCCTGGTTTTTACTAGAGCCCTAGATGGTAGGGTTAGACTTTGCCACAGGAAGTTGCCAGGGTCCACTCTGGAGCGTGAACTAGACAGTGACAGCAGGAACGAATGGACAACAGGTACCAGAAGGTACCGACGGCACATAGGCAAACATAACAGACAGGCAAATACAAAACAGGGCAAATAATAACACAAGCAGGAGTTCATGCAAGGGAGCAGGAGTGGCAATGAGCAGAGAAGGACTTGCTCCACCAGTAGTAAACTGCATGGCCTTGTCATGCCACTCTGCTGCAAAGGCTTGCTGAACACAGACATATGAATACAAAACAGGGCAACTAATAATACAAGCAGGAGTTCACGCAAGGGAGCAGGAGTGGCAATGAGCAGAGAAGGACTTGCTCCACCAGTAGTAAACTGCATGGCCTTGTCATGCCACTCTGCTGCAAAGGCTTGCTGAACACAGACATCAGAATAAACACAAAGTAACTAAAACATAACTGGCAGAACAGAAAGACAGGAAAGAGGACAGGAAAAAGGACGCAAATGAACAAGTAGGGAAACCCACAGAGCACAGACAGACAGACACGGATCCCATGGGTCAGCAGCATGGGAGAGAGAGTACAAACCAGGAGCAGGACAAGACAACACACACCAGGAGAGCTGACACAGAACTGAGGAAACTTCAGCCTTTATATACAGGTTCCATGGGTGCAGCAGAGAGACCACACCCATGGAGCAGACAGAGGATTAACTCCTAATAGGAACACAGGGGAGTTAACCCATACAGAACCACATATAATACAGAGGAACGGAGCTGCAGCGAGAGCATAGACAGAAGGTCACAGCCAGCGGTAATGACTGTGACAGTAATTTTCTTTCTCTACTTTAGTTATCTCATTCATCTATACCTATTCCTACATTTTCTATTTCTATTCATGTTTTCTCATTATTTGTCCTTGTTTCGCTATGCCCCTTTTCCCTATTCCCCACTCTATAGTTACTTCCTGTCTATGAAACGCAATTCTGTCTTCCATGCGCTCCATTCTGCTATCCACTGCAGTTACAATCTACTTCCTGTCAATGGAACGCACTTTCGGCCACTATGCCCTCCAGATTTGGACCGATATTCGGTCTTTGAAGCGCACGACATCCAAGCGCTCCCGAAGGATACCAGACAACACGCCTCTTATTGGAATAAGTTATTAACCCTATTTAAGAAGACTACAAGTCCCTAGTTTACACACAACTTCACTACAGGCACGATATAGTGCCATTTACCCTTGGTGTACTACTACATCGTTTCTCTAAACTTCCTAACTGCGGCACAGGTAAGTCCTTTTTGGTGTAAATACGGCCTCTATTGTTTCATTTAGTCCAAGGAATCTATTATGCCTTGTTGTATACCATGTTTGTTACGGGTCCATTTTATCAGGAGTAGTGATTAATATTGATTAATCAGGTGATCATGATTCAAACTATATATAACAAACTATGTACAGTTACCAGTCTCTCTGTATAGACACCTTGACATTCTAACATAGATGGATACTTTATATTTTGGAATTTGCATCAGGTTTGGATGCAGCTTCATGATGATGTTACAACTTAGACATAAATTGCGATAATGAATTCTGGAACTTGGACTCACTACCTGCAATACATCGGGAGAGATAACCTGATCGTTGTTGTTTCAGTTTAATATGTGTGCAGGGCCGGCCTTAGGTGTTCAGGCGCCCTGTGCGAGCTAACCTTGTGGCGCCCCCCCTAAAAAAAAAAAAAAAAAACACTGCTTGTTGCTGCCATCATGGCATAGGCTGGCTGACTATCCAACCAAGTAGTTACCAGCCCGCACACCCCAAAGGCCGGTGTAATGTTATACTTCCCTACTTCGTGAGATTTCCCTACCTTCGTCACTTCCGGTCGCACCGGACATGACGTGAGGAGGTGTGCAGCACAGCGCAGGCGCACAACGACAGGTTAGGGAAATTTCACAGCAGAGTGCGCATGCGCCGGGAGCCTCGCCGGCGGTTAGGGTAGGGAAAAACTATGGGCCAGTGCGCAGGCGCAGTGATCGGATGGATGTTCTCAGCTGGACACCGGCCGACACTGCGCATGCACCGGGAGCCTCACCAGCGGTTAGGGAAGGGAAAAATTACGTACGGGCCAGTGCTTTTTCCCTACCCTAACCGCTGGTGAGGCTCCCAGCGCATGCGCAGTGTCGGCCGGTGTCCAGCTGAGAACATCCATCCGATCACCGCACCTGTGCACTGGCCCATAGTGCGCCCCCCCAATACACCAGTATAATAAACATTGGTGGCGCAGTGGGCCCCCCCATATAATAAACATTGGTGGCGCAATATAATAAACATTGGTGGTGCAGTGCGCCCCCCCTCAATATAATAAACATTGGTGGTGCAGTGGGCAGTGCCAATGAGGGTTAAAAAATAAAAAAATAATTAACTCACCTCCTCAAATTGATCGTCTCCTGTTCTTTCTTCATGACCTGTCAAAGGACCTGTGGTGACATCACTGTTCTCATCACATGATACATCACATGATCCATCACCATGGTAATGGACCATGTGATGAGCTCAGTGACGTCACCACAGGTCCTGAAGAAAGCAGGAGACCGGCAGCTACGCGATCAACTGGAGGAGGTGAGTTAATTTTTTAAATTATTTTTTAACCCTCATTGGCACTTCCCACTGCGCCACCAATATTTCTTATACTGGGGTGTTGGGGGGGGGGAGGGGGGCGCACGGTGATCCTCTTTCTTCTTTCTGGAAATTAGACATTCCTGCTGGGTGTAGTTCTTTGCCTGCTGGTAGGCTGCCTCTATAATCTTGTCAGTAATGTTGAGCGCGAATATTCGAATCACGAATTTTAATCGTGAATATCACCACTTTGAGAATTTGCAAATATTTAGAATATAGTGCTATATATTCGTATTCGCGAATAGTGTTGAATATTCTAATCTCAAATTTATCGCAAATTTTTCGCAAATTTATTGCAAATATATTACATTGCCGATTTTCGCAATCAAGTAAACAATGACTGGAGATCACGAATTCTCGAACTTGCGAATTTATGTAGTTTTTCCATTTTTTATGATGAGTGCTTTGGTAATCTAGATAGCTGTTACCATCAACTTTTTTAAAAAGGTTTTGGTTTTAACGGATTTGTCTTTGAAAAAGAGAATTATATCTAAGTATTCTATAGCTGTGGTAGAATGATTGGCTGTGAACGTGAGATTAAACACATTATTGTTTAGATATGTAGTGAATTCCATAGCTTCATTCGCGTTTCCATTCCAGATAAATAGTAGGTCATCGATATAATGTTTGTACAATATTATCTTGTTGGTCCAAGGGTGCTTGTTGTAGATATATTGTTCTTCGAGGAGCCCCATATATAAATTTGCGAAACTCGCCGTGAAACGCGTACCCATCGTGGTACCCTTAATTTGTTTATATATTTTGTTTTCAAAGGTAAAGGTGTTCTGGGTTCGAATAAAATCTATTGCCTCTAGTACAAACAGTCTCTGTGAGGTAGGTATTGTTGCATCTTATTGAAGAAAGTGTCTTATTGCTTCTCTACCCGCTATGTGTGGGATGTTGAAATAAAGGGCGAAGACATCCAAAGTCATCCAGGTGTACGACTCCTGCCATTCAACGTCTCTGAGGAGGGATATTAGACTTGGTGAGTCCTTCAAGTAAGATGGTAGTCCAATGACATACTTTTGCAATAGGATGTCCACATAATTTGCTGTTTTTCAGCTTCCTCTAGTAGGAGTGAGATTTTTAATGTCCTCTTTCAGTAGATTTTCAGTCAAGATCTGATAATAATCTTTATCTTCCAATATTCTATGGGCTTCTGTTAAATAGTCCACTTTATCTTGTATTAGAATGCCTCCTCCTTTGTCCGCATTCCTATTATGATGGTTTCCTTGGACATGAGATTTTTGAGGGCATCCTTTTCACTTTTACTGAGGTTATTGGGAACTGTCAGATCTTTGTTTATGTTTCTTAGATCCTTGGCAGGGTGGAAAAGGTCTCAATATGGCTCCCACTCTGGTGGACAGGATTGAATGAAGACTTTGCTCTTAGCCCTGTGTTGATTGCCTTGGGGGTTTCGTATATAGCAGTTGAGGGGTTTCCCGGTGTAGTCTGAGGGATAACTTGGGGTTTGAGGACTATGATCTCGAATTGTCTTTGTAGTGTCAATTTATGTACGTATAAATATATTTAGATCAACAAACAGTTCGAACCTGTTAAATTTCCCTGTGGGGCAAAATGAGAGGCCTTTTTGCAACAGGCTGGTTTCTGCGTCACTTAGTTGGTGTGAGGATAAATTGTGTATGTGTGTGTATGTGTGTACGTATGTGTTTATATGTACACACCTATACTTATACATACAGTGCCTTGCAAAAGTATTCACCCCCTTGACTTTTTTCATATTTTGTTACATTACAACCTTAAGTTCAATGTTTTGTTAATCTGAATTTTATGTGATGGATCAGAACACAATAGTCTAAGTTGGTGAAGTGAAATAAGAAAAATATATACATAAAACTATTGTTTAGAAATAGAAAACAGAAAATTGGCACGTGCATATGTATTCACCCCCTTTGTTAGGAAGCCCATAAAAAGCTCTGGTGCAACCAATTACCTTCAGAAGTCACATAATTAGTGAAATGATGTCCACTTGTGTGCAATCTTAGTGTCATATGATCTGTCATTACATATACACACCTTTTTTGAAAAGCCCCAAAGGCTGCAACACCTAAGCAAGAGGCATCACTAAGCAAACACTGCCATGAAGACCAAGGAACTCTCCAAACAAGTAAGAGACAATGTTGTTGAGAAGTACAAGTCAGGGTTAGGTTGTAAAAAAATATCAAAATCGTTGATGATCCCCAGGAGCACCATCAAATCTATCATAACCAAATGGAAAGAACATGGCACAACACCAAACCTGCCAAGATATGGCCGCCCACCAAAACTCATGGACTGGGCAAGGAGGACATTAATCAGAGAGGCAGCACAGAGACCCAAGGTAACCCTGGAGGAGCTGCAGAGTTCCACAGCAGAGACTGGAGTATCTGTACATAGGACGACAATAAGCTGCACGCTTCATAGAGTTGGGCTTTATGGCAGAGTGGCCAGAAGAAAGCCATTACTTTCAGCCAAAAACAAAAAGCATGTTGTGAGTTTGCGAAAAGGCATGTGGGAGACTCTCAAAATGTATGGAGCAAGGTGCTCTGGTCTGATGACACTAACATTGAACTTTTCGGCCATCAAAGAAAACTCTATGTCTGGAGAAAACCAAACACATCACATCACCCAAAGAACACCATCCCCACAGTGAAACATGGTGGTGGCAGCATCATGCTGTGGGGATGTTTTTCAGCAGCCGGGACAGGGAAACTGGTCAGAGTTGAGGGAAAGATGGATGGTGCCAAATACAGGGATATTCTTGAGCAAAACATGTACCACTCTGTGTGTGATTTGAGGCTAGGACGGAGGTTCACCTTCCAGCAGGACAATGACCCCAAGCACACTGCTAAAGCAACACTTGAGTGGTTTAAGGGAAAACATGCAAATGTGTTAGAATGGCCTAGTCAAAGCCAATCCAATAGAAAATCTGTGGTCAGTGTAAGGCTACTTTCACACTAGCGTTCAGAGAGGATCCGTCTGGTGTCTGCACAGACGGATCCTCTCCTATAATGCAGACGTTTGGATCCGTTCAGAACGGATCCGTCTGCATTATAGTTTATAAAAAATTCTAAGTCTGAAAGTTGTTCAGACGGATCCGTCCAGACTTTACATTGAAAGTCAATGGGGGACGGATCCGTTTGAAAATTGAGCCATATTGTGTCAACTTCAAACGGATCCGTCCCAATTGACTTACATTGTAAGTCTGGACGGATCCGTTTGCCTCCGCACGGCCAGGCGGACACCTGAACGCTGTAAGCAGCGTTCGGGTGTCCGCCTGCTGAGCGGAGCGGAGGCTGAACGCTGCCAGACTGATGCATTCTGAGCGGATCCGCATCCACTCAGAATGCATTGGGGCTGGACGGATGCGTTCGGGGCCGCTTGTGAGACGCTTCAAACGGAGCTCACAAGCGGAGCCCCGACGCTAGTGTGAAAGTAGCCTAAAAGATTGCTGCTCACATGCGCAAGCAATCCAACTTGAAGGAGCTGGAGCAGTTTTGCAAGGAGGAATGGGCAAAAATCCCAGTGGTAAGATGTGGCAAGCTCATAGAGACTTATCCAAAGCGACTTGGAGCTGTGATTGCCACAAAAGGTGGCTCTACAAAGTATTGACTTTAGGGAGGTGACTAGTTATGCACATTGACTTTTTCTGTTATTTTGTCTTATTTGTTGTTTGCTTCACAATAAAAAAAAAACATCTTCAAAGTTGTGGGCATGTTCTGTAAATTAAATGATGCAAATCCTAAAACAATCCATGTTAATTCCAGGTTGTGAGGCACCAAAACATGAAAAAAGTCAAGGGGGGTAAATACTTTTGCAAGGCACTGTATATGATCCATCACTTAGCATTTGAAACTCAGCAGTTCACATCCATTTGCCAATATTATTCTATCCCCTTCTCCCCTTTGCCCAATTTAAACCCGTCTTCACGAATTGTCACCACCATCAGATCAATAATTAACGTATTTTCACCCTATAAGACGCACCGGCAAATAAGACACACCAAGGTTTTTGAGGAGGAAAATAAGAATTTTTTTTTTTTTTTAACTAAGGCTACTTTAACACTAGCGTTCAGAGCGGGTCCATCTGATGTCTGCTCAGACGGATCCGCTCCTATAATGCAGACGTTTGTATCTGTTCAGAACGGATCCGTCTGCATTATAGTTTGAAAAAAATTCTAAGTGTGAAAGTAGCCTGAACAGATCTGTCCAGACTTTACATTGAAAGTCAATGGGGGACGGATCCGTTTGAAGATTGAGCCATATTGTGTCAACTTCAAACGGATCCGTCCCCATTGACTTACATTGTAAGTCTGGACGGATCCGCTTGCCTCCGCACGGCCAGGCGGACACCCGAACGCTGCAAGCAGCGTTCAGGTGTCCGCTTGCTGAGCGGAGCTGAACGCCGCCAGACTGATGCATTCTGAGTGGATCCGCGTCCACTCAGAATGCATTAGGGCTGGACGGATGCGTTCGGGGCCGCTTGTGAGCCCCTTCAAACGGAGCTCACGAGCGGACACCCGAACGCAGGTGTGAAAGTAGCCTAAGGTGTGCTTTTGGTGGATTTTGAACTAATGGTGGTCTGTGGAAGACACTATTATGGGGGATCTGTGGATGACACTGTTATGGAGGGGATCTGCGGATAACACTGTTATGGGGGCATCTGTGGATGACACTGTTATGGGGATGTGTGGATGACACTGTTATGGGGATCTGTAGATATGCACTGTTATGGGGGGATCTGTGGATGGCACTGTTATGGGGGGATCTGTGGATGGCACTGTTATGTGGATCTGTGGATGACACTGTTATGGGGGGTCTGTGGATGACACTGTTATGGGGGATCTGTGGATGACACTGTTATGGGGGGATCTGTGGATGAAACTGCTATGGGGGGATCTGTGGATGGTGAATGACCCCAATGACCCCAATACAGGGGGCGAATGAAGTGAATGACCCCAATACAGGGGGCGGCAGCCGGCAGCCACTTTATGAATGGAGCAGGCAGAGCAGGCGCGTAATGTAGTGAGTGACGTTACGCTACCGCCCGGCCTGCCTGCTACTGGAGTTTTGAGTGAGTACTACGTGGATTTCAATACTGCTTCAGAGAATTTCTATAGTTTAACAAAGCTCCCATGCCTACAGGTTACATATGAATACTACAGTGAGCGGGGCCCGGTGTAATAGAATACAGTGACTGCACCGGGCTCTGCTGCCATTCCAATATCAGTTGCCAGCCCCCAGCCCCTCCTCCCTCCCCGCTGATATATCCCCGGGCCGTGCTAAGCAGCATCGCGGCCGTCGATGTATCAGTGTTAAATGGCAGCATTCGACCCATAAGACGCACTGCCATCTTATAGGGTGAAAAATACGGTAGTTATTATTTAATATATTTTGTTATATATTTTTAATACATTTATTAATCAATTATGATGACCATCATTTTTTAACTGTTTCCTTCAGGTAACATCATTGATTTAAGATGTACTTTAGAGATATGATTTCATTCATGATATATTTTAGAAACATGATTTTATCATCAATTTTAGGACTTTTCGGAAAAAATCCTTGTGTGTGTGTGTATATATATATATATATATATATATATATATTTGTGTGAATTTGATATTATCACTACTGTCATTATTATCACATACAGTATGTTCTTATTACTCCATTCTTTGTTTTTATTAGCATAATATCTGCACTATTAGTCCTAATTTTTTTTTGATGGAATCTGACTTTTTAGACTTGCAAAAGAAGTGTTTTTCCACTCCGAAACGCGTTGTCACCTATATGTAAATAAAAAAGAATTGTCTCCAACTACTTGAGATACTGTCATTGCACCAGGAAGTATCAAAAACGGTGGAACCCAATTACTCCACACATTATAAAGAGAATTATTACTACTTTTGGCATTATGGTGGGCTTTATTACAATTGGGGGACTATGGGGAACATGAATACTAGTATGGGCACTATAGGAGCATTATTACTTCTGGGGCACAGTGGGAACATTATTACTATTATAGGCACAATATCAGCTTAGCACAATTATTTTTGGAGTACATTATGGTTATACTATTAGTGTCAGGGGCATTATTTGCTAGGCACAGTTATTTTTTTAGGGCACTGTGTGCCAATAATTATTGAAGGGGGCACTATCTGTGTGATACTAGTTTTTTCAGGGGGACTGTTTCTGCAGTATAATACTGGGGAACACAGCAGGAACAGTATTGGGGTGGCAGGATGGCGTGTGCAGAAGGTGGGAGGATGATTGAAAAGTAGGAAACTGAGAGAGATGGCTGAAAGAAATCATCATGGCGGTCTGGTCTGAAAGCAGAAGATGAGGACAGTGAACATCCACATAAAAGGAGATGTCACTGGATGTAAGAGGTATGTGGCGCTGTATTAGGCTACTTTCACATCTGTGTTAGTGATTCCGGCAGGCTGTTCCTGCAGAGGACAGACTGCCGGAATTCCCCAGAACTGGCACTGCTGAATGCAGACAGAATGCCTGTCGCCCATTTAACTATAATAGGGTCCAGCAGAGATCTGTCCACGATCTAGCAAAAATGCCAAGAATCAGCTGTTTGTGTCCCGCCAATTTCTTGTATTCTCTGCCAGATCAGGTGGCCAGGTAGTAGTGCCGCAGGTGTGAAAGTAGCCTTAACCTGTATATTTTGTATTGCTGTATGTAATGTTAGGAGGGAATAGGTTAGGTTGAGAATTTAGCTTGGTGGGACCGAGGCAGATTCTTTGCACCTCTGCTGTCTGTGTCCGCCCCTGGAGTATACAACCCTAAAATGCTTAACCAGCCTAAAAAATTTGAACTAAAAACTGATTTATTGTCCCTCATTCACATAAAGTGACGTTCTACTGTGGTATTTTGCTACAGGGAGAAACAAAAATGTTAAACCTAGTGCACCTTTTCATTGTAATAGATCATATACCTATTCTATTCAGTTATAATGACCTATAGCTATATTCCTCCAATCTCCATTTTATATTCTGTCACTTCCCTAGGATTTTTGGCACTGCCATAAGAGTTCAATCACAGGCTGGAAAGCTTGTTCTCTGCAGGTTAGAAAGTACATTTGCATGCCAAATATGTAAGGTAGAAAGAACCTCACATTGATTAAATGCTTTGGGGAGATATTTCCTTTCAGCTAGGAATAAAACATATGGATTATACTGTAAGCAATCATTGTGCTGCTGTGCATGATGTGCTTCAGCATGGGGTCTAACTACACTTCCTATCATATCCAGCAATATATGCAGTGTTTTAATAGAGTTGGTTATTCAGGGATTGCATACAGAAAATGTATCAGAAACTGCTTCTTTATAATAAGATCCTTGTATAAGAAGTATAATATGTTTACTATTCATTATAATATGATGTTATCATATCATGGGTTGCCATGTCCTAGTGTACACTAGTTACTCTCCTATACTGGAGGTTATACAATGGAGTCATGTCCTAAAAATTTATTTCACCAGTAGCAAACTATTATATGTTCTCTTGGATTATTTGGCTTAAAAAACACATATTCAAATAATACACTATCAAGGAATTTTTAGTTAATAGAGGAGGTCCCAGAGGATTCCGATTTGTCCTCTTATTTACTAATCAAATTTTGCTCTGGAGGACCCTGCATATCTGTGTATTACACAGGCAGCATACTGATTATGGTAAGAAATGTGTAATACTTCATTTCTCCTGCAGTGGTGCTATAGAGAAAATGAACACTTGCCAATTGCTTAGAGCAGGCATCCTCAAACTGCGGCCCTCCAGCTGTTGCAAAACTACAACTCCCAGCATGCCCGAACAGCCTACAGGTATCAGCCTACAGCAGAGCATTGTGGGAGTTGTAGTTTTGCAACAGCTGGAGGGCCGCAGTTTGAGGATGCCTGGCTTAGAGGGTCCAACAGCAGGACTTCTTGTAGTCAGCTTATTATGGTGAAACCCAAAAAAGACGTTGGCCTACATTTATCTAGATTGTCTAAAAGTAAGACAGTAAACATGTAGACAGACTTTATCTGCACCAGATTAATCACAGTGGCTAATGCTGGATGATAAATCTGGGAAACCTATAGACTGTCAAATTTTACACCACCATTTATTGGCTCAGTTTTCGGGGGGGAAAAAAAGCTCTATTTCAGCCATGCCCCTTTCATTAAGCCACACCCCCTTGACAGACAAGTCACAGAAAATAACTTACAAATGTTGTGCCATAATTCTGGCGCATTTTCATTAGTAAATCTCCCCAGCAGAGAACCCCTATAACGAATAAAAGATAATAATGCAACAAAACCGTTTCATTTATAATAGCCAACTATCTTGAAAGGGATAAAAACTGTAAGGCCCCTTTCACACGGGCGAGATTTCCGCACGGGTGTGATGCGTGAGGTAAACGCATTGCACCCGCACTGAATCCGGACCCATTCATTTCTATGGGGCTGTGCACATGAGCATCACTTGTGCGTTGCATGAAAATCGCAGCATGCTCCTCTTTGTGCGTTTTCCACGCAACACAGGCCCCATAGAAGTGAATAGGGCTGCGTGAAAATCGCAAGCATCCGCAAGCAAGTGCGGATTCGGTGCGATTTTCACGCACGGTTGCTAGGAGACGATCGGGATGGGGACCCGATCATTATATTATTTTCCCTTATAACATGGTTATAAGGGAAAATAATAGCATTCTTAATACAGAATGCATAGTACAATAGGGCTGGAGGGGTTAAAAAAAATAAAAAAATAATTTAACTCACCTTAACCCATTTGCTCGCGCAGCCTGGCTTCTCTTCTGTCTTCATCTTTGCTGTGCACAGGAAAAGGACCTGTGGTGACGTCACTGCGCTCATCACATGGTCTGTCACATGATCCATCACCATGGTGATGGACCATGTGATGAGCGCAGTGACATCATCAAAGGTCCTATTCCTGTGCACAGCAAAGATGAAGACAGAAGAGAAGCCGGGCTGCGCGAGCAAGTGGGTTAAGGTGAGTTACGTTATTTTTTTTAACCCCTCCAGCCCTATTGTACTATGCATTCTGTATTAAGAATGCTATTATTTTCCCTTATAACCATGTTATAAGGGAAAATAATACAATCTACAGAACACCTAACCTAAACCCAAACCCGAACTTGGGTGCCAAACATGCCGATTTTTCTCACGCGCGTGCAAAACGCATTACAATATTTTGCACTCGCGTGGAAAAATCGCGCATTTTCCCGCGATGCACCCGCATCTTATCCGGGCCAAAAACATGACGCCCGTGTGAAAGAGGCCTAAGGCTGGGTTCACACGGGCGAGATTTCCGCGCGGGTGCAATGTGTGAGTCGAACGCATTGCACCCGCACTGAATCCGGACCCATTCATTTCTTTGGGGCTGTGCACATGAGCGGTGATTTTCACGCATCACCTGTGCGTTGCGTGAAAATCGCAGCATGCTCTATATTGTGCATTTTCCAAGCAATTGCGGATGCGGTGCGATTTTCACGCACGGTTGCTAGAAGACGATTGGGATGGGGACCCGATCATTATTATTTTCCCTTAAAACATGGTTATAAGGGAAAATAATAGCATTCTGAATACAGAATGCTAAGTAAAATAGGGCTGGAGGGGTTAAAAAATAAATAAATAATGTAACCTTAATCCACTTGTTCGCGCAGCCGGCATCTCTTCTGTCTTCATCTGTGAGGTAAAGGACCTGTGATGACGTCACTGCGCTCATCACATGGTCCATCACATGATCCATCACCATAGAGATGGATCATGTGACGGACCATGTGATGAGCGCAGTGACACCACCACAGGTCCTTTACCTCACAGATGAAGACAGAAGAGATGCCGGCTGCGCGATCAGGTGGATTAAGGTGAGTTAGGGCTCTTTCACACTTGCGTTGTCCGGATCCGTCGTGCACTCCATTTGCCGGAGGTGCCCGCCGGATCCGTAACAACGCAAGTGAACTGAAAGCATTTGAAGACGGATCCGTCTTCAAAATGCGTTCAGTGTTACTATGGCACCCAGGACGCTATTAAAGTCCTGGCTACCATAGTAGTAGTGAGGAGCGGGGGAGCAGTATACTTACAGTCCGTGCGGCTCCCGGGGCGCTCCAGAATGACGTCAGAGCGCCCCATGCGCATGGATCACATGATCCATGCGATCACGTCATCCATGCGCGTGGGGCGCCCTGACGTCATTCTGGAGCGCCCTGGGAGCCGCACGGACTGTAAGTATACTGCTCCCCCGCTCCCTACTACTACTATGGCAGCCAGGACTTTAATAGCGTCCTGGGTGCCATAGTAACCATTCAGAAAAAGCTAAACGTCGGATCCGGTAATGCGCCGAAACGACGTTTAGCTTAAGGCCGGATCCGGATTAATGCCTTTCAATGGGCATTAATTCCGGATCCGGACTTGCGGCAAGTGTTCCGGATTTTTGACCGGAGCAAAAAGCGCAGCATGCTGCAGTATTTTCTCCGGCCAAAAAACTTTCCGTTCCGGAACTGAAGACATCCTGATGCATCCTGAACGGATTTCTCTCCATTCAGAATGCATGGGGATAATCCTGATCAGGATTCTTCCGGCATAGAGCCCCGACGACGGAACTCTATGCCGGAAGAAAAGAACGCAAGTGTGAAAGAGCCCTTAAATTATATATATATATATTTTTAACCCCTCCAGCCCTATTTTACTTAGCATTCTGTATTCAGAATGCTATTATTTACCCTTATAACCATGTTATAAGGGAAAATAATACAATCTACACAACACCTAACCCAAACCTGAACTTCAGTGAAGAAGTTCGGGGCTGGGTACCACATTTATTTTTTTATCATGCGCGTGCAAAACACATTGCACCCGTGCGATAAAAACTGAACAACGGAACGCAATCGCAGTCAAAATTGACTTAAATTGTGTACCTACTCGCGCGGGTTTGCCGCAATACACCCGGGACACATCCTGAACAAATCCGTCACGCCCGTGTGAACCCAGCCTAACTCTGACACCAATTAGAGTACACAGAAAAATTAAACTGTCGGTGTAGATATGTTTGACAGAAAACTTGTAAAAGTGTGGAGTAAAAATAGCTACCATGTTACACAGTCCTTAAAAATTTAAGAAGACAATTTTTTTTCTAGAAGACAGCAATTATAACCATCTAACTCGTTTTGATTAGGTGTTTAGCATATTCAAAAAAAGAATGACCATTTCTTTTTGATACCTGGTGTTTAAAGAGGTTGTTCACCTTTGAAGAGCTTTTCTACAAACCAGCCCCATGTTGGTAATCTTACTTACCTGATCCGCACTGCTGGGTTCCGCCTCCGTCATTGCCCCATGGGTCTGCAGGAACCCCATCATGTCATGTCATCCATCCATAGGGAGCGCAGACGAATATGAGCTTTGAAGACAACAGAAGGCTTCAGCAGACGGTACCCCAGACATTAAGGGTCATGCTACATCCCTACATGTTTTCTTGTTTCTCTTCTTCTTTTTTACATGTTTATGTTGTTCTTTTTGCTAGAATTTATTAACCCTAACTTGGTGTGTTTTGATTGAATGATCTGTGAATGTCCCTTCCGGTGCGTTCCACTGTGGAACGCACATGGACACCGGAAGTGACATCATTGTAAGTGTTTTTTAGCGGTTCTTGTTTGTTATTTAAACATGATTGCCTCCCACTCTGACTGTATCTGCTCCTGATGAAGGGGACCCTTTTAGAGGCCCCGAAACGCATTGAGCCGTCCACTCCCCCCACCCTGGCTTTGGAATAAAAGGAAAGAAAAAGGAAAAAAGACTCCTGAGTGTGTCTCTGTCCGATTCTGACATCTCTACGGGTGACCCAGGCGCAGGAGGTGTGGTGTGGGTGTCTTGAGCTTTATCCCACATTACCCTCCTGGGTGAAGTGAGTCATCAATAATATATCTTAATATATATATTTATTGATTTATATTATATGTTTTTTCTACTTTATATGTGATTATAGGTGATTTTATATGATACTATTTACTTTTAACATCTGTTTTTACACTTGGTGGGCTACACCGCAGGATCGCTAGTTTTTTTAAAAGGGACCCACTTTTATCCCGTATTCCCATCCAAGGGTTTTGGCGACCTCCGCCTGGTCTTTTTTAGCGTTCTCACGCACTACCATTTTCCATGTCATCCATCCATCAGGTGACCCAGTGACATGATGCATGGATGGTATGTATGGCTTGGGTCAGTCATAGGCTGCTGTAGTCACATAACCAGGAGTGCACCTAGCCTTTCTGCCGCCTGAGGAGAAAACTGAAACAGTGCCCCCCTTCCTCAATGCCAATTTCTTAACCTAACCCCTTCCCTTCAGCCTATGGCCCTTTGGCTGCCCCCCTCTTGCCCCTACCTGGTGCTGCCTGAGGCGATCGCCTCACCTCGCCTCAATGGTGGTGCACCCCTGCATGTGACACAACAACAAAATGGATGTTGATGTGGGAGACCATGGACCTACAGAGCCAGTAGCAGGGATCGGGTATGGTTACCACCACCACAGGGCCAACCATGCTGTGGGCTCTGTAGGAAAGCTCTACAAATATGAACAACCCCTTTAAGATAAAATCTATATCTGTAGTATGTAGACATGATCTTTTCTATTATAACATTTTTATACTGTTTACTTCAGGCCTGCCTTATTTCAAAGGGAATATGCAATCCAATATGTTGGCAGGATTTTTTTTAAAACAGGAGAAGCTGAGTAGAGTTGTGTGGGAAAAGATTCCTGGCAGTCAATCACTGAGTAGGACCACCCACTTAACTTGTAAGCAGTGGAAGATTATATTAGGGGCATTTGGGTCGGTAGCCCTGGGCCCCATGTTTCTGTGGTGTATGTATACTAATGACCTCACACTACCATTTTGAACGCGGAATTAATTTGCAAGCAGTGAATTGGTAATATTTTCCATTTTCCACATTGTCAATTTAAATGTTGTTTTGCTCCCATAGTCTGTCTGACCTCTTACAAAGACCACTAGAAAAAGCCCATGTGTCAGGTTGTATCTTTGTCATACTGGAGATCTTGACACAAAATCCAGCAAACTGCACTCATGATATTGCCCTGATTTGCACAAAGAAGAGATGTAATACTAAGTATTTTCAAATACGAAAGTATGCTAAAGCCCCAAGGGCCTTTGATATCAAACATAGCACAGAAGGTCGATTGAACGTCCCCAGCAGCATTGATGCAGATGATAAAATATCATGTCGGCTTTCAGAAGCCTGAAAGAGTTTGAAAGTCCCAAATTCCCTAAAGGCTTAATTTTGCCACTTAGTTCAGACATCACAGATGAACGGGATGGAGAAATGTATCAAGCGCATCAGCATGGAGCAACCCTGTTGGCTGTTTTCTGAATGTCGAAAAGTCTGCAGCAGAACATGGATTGTGGCACCAAAACAGACTCAGATGTTTTGCTTTCGGAGTTTTCATACCTCTCAAAACAGAGACTTTTAACAGCTTGGCTTGCTCCATTCTATCAGAATGATGAATAGTGTATTCCTCTGCAGATGGAGCATAATACCACGCTAGATCATTGAAATCCCAGCAAGATGGAATACAGTCTCCAAATGATATTTGTATGCATTTTACTTTACATAACTGACATTCCAGCTTCACATAATGTCAGGAAAGTAACTGTGGAAAATGTGTTTTTTTTTATTCCAGTCATTTTAAAAACCAGATATGCAAGCTAATAATCTCCTACTGTACATGGCATATATTAACCTTTGAGGTCATTTTTATTACCTGTGGTTATTGCACTACTCTTTACTTTTCTTAGGGTACTTTCACACTGATGTTTTTGTTTTCCGGTATTGAGTTCCGTCACAGGAGCTCAATACCGAAAAAAAACTGATCAGTTTTATCCTAATGCATTCTGAATGTAGAGCATTCCGTTCAGGATGCATCAGGATGTCTTCAGTTCAGTCCCTCTTACGTTTTTTGGACGGAGAAAATACTGCAGCATGCTGCAGTTTTCTTTCCGGCCAAAAATACTGTACTGAACACTTGCCGGAATTCCGGATCCAGCATTAATTTACATTGAAGTGTATTAGTGCCGGATCCGGCATTAAGTGTCTCGGCAAAACGGATTCGGCGCTCCTCCTACTGGTAAGTGAAAGGTCTGTGTGGCGCATTGCTTATAGCACAGACCTGTCACTTACCAGTAGGAGGAGCGCCCGGCCGGTCACAGACATTGCAGCTCGCAGGTAAGTATAATGCTTCTAAAACTTGCTAAGTAACCATGGCAACCAGGACTACAGTAGCGTCCTGGTTGCCATGGTTACCGATCGGAGCCCCAGCGATTAAACTGGGACTCCGATCGGAACTCTCCGCTGCCACCAATGATGGGGGGGGATTTTAATTAGGAGGGGGAGGGAGGGGGGTTGCCCACTGGCCACCAATGAATGTACAGTAATACAGGGGAGGGAGGGGGGGCCCACTGGCCACCAATGAATGTACAGTAATACAGGGGAGGGAGGGGGGGCCCACTGGCCACCAATGACTTTAAAACTGGGGAGGGAGGGGGGGTGCCCCCTCCTGCCTGGCAGCACCTGATCTCTTACAGGGGGCTATGATACGCACAATTAACCCTTCAGGGGGCAGTCATGTACACAGTTCGTAGTATATTCTAACTTGAAGTGTCCCCATCACTATGGGAACGCCTCTGTGTTAGAATATACTGTCGGATATGAGTTTTCACGAAGTGAAAACTCAGCTCTGAAAAAGCTTCTGCGATCCATCTGTGTGAAAGTAACCTACGGCCACGGATCACGGACGCGGATGCCAATCTTGTGTGCATCCGTGTTTTTTCACGGACCCATTTGCTTGAATGGGTCCGTGAACCGTTGTCCGTCAAAAAAATAGGACATGTCATTTTTTTTGACGGACAGGAAACACGGATCACGGACGCGGATGAACAACGGTGCATTTTCCGAGTTTTCAACGGACCCATTGAAAGTCAATGGGTCCGCAGAAAATCACGGAAAACGGAACAACGGCCATGGATGCACACAACGGTCGTGTGCATGAGGCCTTAAAGGGATTTTACAATTTATTTATTTTTTACTAATGAGTTGACCTATACTGGATAGGTCATCATTATCTGATCGTGGGGATCGACACCCGGGACTCCCAATGATCAGCTGTTTGAGAAGGCAGTGGCCCTCTCTGTGGAGCCCCGGCCTACTCTCTGCTTACCAAGTACAGAGCTACACATTGTATAGCGTCAGTGCTTGGTTTTACAGCTCAGCCCCTTTCACTTCAATGGGGCTGTGCTGCTCGCAGGCCACTTGAAGAACATGATGACACTGCATTCTCAAACAACTGTTCGGCAGGTGTCCCGGGTGTCGTACCCCCACCGATCAGATACTGATGATCTATCCAGTGGATAGGTCATCAGAAAAAAAAAACTCTAACTCAAGCGTTTCGTATTTTAGGAGTTCTGCAAGTTCTTTTTGTTATAGATAGATAGATGATATAGACAGAAAATGCTCTTTGATCATATTCTGTTCAACTAATGTAAATGCAATAAAGACAGATCCATCATTATATAAATACCCAAACCTTTACCAGAAATGGTGCAGTACTGTACAGCAAAGCATTTAACTATTAGTAATGATTCAATATAGGTTACTGCACCAATACAATTTTAATTTAACTCAGAATCTGAGGACCTGGTGCCCTTTTCACAGTACAAGCTATACTCATGAAAAATCTGGGACTGCCCTGGTAAAGCTTTCTAGGAGTTTCCTAAACCCTTTCCTTAATGGGGTTATCTCATCATAGACAATAGTGGCATATCGCTAGGATATGCCCCCATTGTCTTATAGGTGCGGGTCCCACCGCAGTGTGCCCTTCTTCACTTGTGGGGCTCCGTTCTCGATATAGGTGCGGGTCCCAGCGGTGGGACCCGCACCTATAAGACAAAGGGGGCATATCCTGGCAATATGCCCCCATTGTCCATGGTGAGACAACCACTTTAATTGCTTATAGTAATATAGTGCAGTGAAACTTCCTGTAGGCAACCACCCAAAATTGCATCGAAAAAAGGGAAGATGGACATCTCAAAGTCGAGAGTCAATCTATGAAGGAAATTGAAAATCTTGTCTAGATCAGGGATCACCTTCTCAAGAAGATAATTCTTGGCACGGTTTCATATCATATTAAATGATCCTAAAACCAAAAACACATCTATGTAATACTTTACTGGCATGGATTGATTTGCGATTATACATAAATACCCTTGTATGTGAGTCTTATTTGTTTCAAATACTGCTTGAACAAAAATGAAGAACTAAGGGATTCTTAAAAATACTTATGGAGACCCTTAGGCTGGGTTCACACGGGCGTTGCGCGAAAATGTGCGGGTGCGTTACGGGAACACCCGCGATTTTTCCGCGCGAGTGCAAAACATTGTAATGCGTTTTGTACTCGCATGAGAAAAATCGCGCATGTTTGGTACCCAAACCCGAACTTCCTCACAGAAGTTCGGGCTTGGGATCGGTGTTCTGTAGATTGTATTATTTTCCCTTATAACATGGTTATAAGGGAAAATAATAGCATTCTGAATACAGAATGCTTAGTAAAACAGCGCTGGAGGGGTTAAAAAAAAATCAAAATAAATTTAACTCACCTTAGTCCACTTGATCGCGGCCTGGCATCTCCTTCTGTCTCCTTTGTTGAACAGGACCTGTGGTGAGCATTAATTACAGGAACAGGACCTTTGATGACGTCACTCCGGTCATCACATGATCCATCACCATGGTAAAAGATCATGTGACGTACCATGTGATGACCGGAGTGACATCATCAAAGGTCCTGTTCCTGTATTTAATGCTCACCACAGGTCCCATTCAACAAAGGAGACAGAAGGAGATGCCGGGCTACACGATCAAGTGGACTAAGGTGAGTTAAATTATTTTTTATTTTTTTTAACCCCTCCAGCGATGTTTTACTATGCATTCTGTATTCAGAATGCTATTATTTTCCCTTATAACCATGTTATAAGGGAAAATAATAATGATCGGGTCTCCATCCCGATCGTCTCCTAGCAACCGTGCGTGAAAATCGCAACGCATCCGCACTTGCTTGCGGATGCTTGCGATTTTCACGCAACCCCATTCACTTCTATGGGGCCTGCGTTGCGTGAAAAACGCAGAATATAGAGCATGCTGCGATTTTCACGCAACGCATAAGTGATGCGTGAAAATCACCGCTCATGTGAACAGCCCCATAGAAATTAATGGGTCGGTATTCAGTGCGGGTGCAATGCGTTCACCTCACGAATACTCGCCCGTGTGAAAGGGGCCTTAGACCCAGGGTTGCACCTAGCCTTTCTGCAGCCTGAGGAGAAAACTGAAATAGCGCCCCCCCATGCCAATTTCTTAACCTAACCCCTTTGCCACAAACGAAAGTGCTCATTTCCCATGGCCCTTCTGCTGCCCCCTCTTGCCCCTACCTAGTGCTGCCTGAGGCGTTCTCCTCACCTGCCCTCATTGGTGGTGCGCCCCTGCTTAGACCTTCCATACCACAAGGCAGTTGTCTGGTCACACAAACTAGTTGGTAGCAATGTTTTTTCTCAGATCTGGCCCAGCAGTGCATTAAATCTGCAAATCCCAAAATGCTTCTATGAAAGAGCTACAAATCGCCTTTTGGTATTAGCATCTTTACAAATTTTATTCTACAGACGTAAATGGAAATGATGTTGGTGCAGGTTTTTCTGTTAGTGATTTATTAATAATCTGTATGGTTAATAATTGCCTGTCTTTAAGTACACACAGTGGAATTTATTAGGCTAATATATCTGCAGGGTATTGGAATCACAACTCAGACACCACTACAAGTCATATCCTAGCAAGCACTGGGGACGGGATTTTCATTATTCTGGGTGTTTGTAGCAGTCCTGCTGTACTATAAAACTGCACATACATCTGAGCTGTATATAGCAGTGTAAATATTACAGAAGGGAGCAATACCAGAGCTCACCACGGCTAAACATAGGAATCAACATTATTATGTATAAATTAACTACGCTCTAACAATTAAACTCTGCAATTTATAATGCAGGAACCCAGTCAACTGTTTTTCTGCTTTATGCTGCAGAATGATAAATGCTATCACATAAATATTCTTTTGCCGTTTATGTTTAGGGCTCTTAAAAGGCACAGCTTTCCCAAATCAGTCTTTGTTTTTGCCAATGCAAGCCATTAACTAAAAATATATTTCTTATCACATTACAAACGTTTTCAAGTATGAAAATAGTAACTTGGAACGTAAAGGGGCTGCACTCCCCCCATAAGCGCCTAATGGTCTTGCGACATCTACAATTCTTGAGGGTGGACATAGTTATATTACAGCAGACAAACCTTCATGAGGAGGATTTCTTTAGAATGAGAAAACTTTGGGTGGGAGAGATTTATGGATCAGGAGCAGTAGGGCATAAAGCAGGAGTCCTTACCCTGGTACGCACTAATCTCCCTTTAGAAGTCATACACCAGGAAGAAGACTCAGAAGGGAGATGGCACTATCTCCAATTGAAATCACCCATGGAGATAATGAGCATCTATAACATACACTCACCTAAAGAATTACTAGGAACACCATACTAATACGGTGTTGGACCCCCTTTTGCCTTCAGAACTGCCTTAATTCTACGTGGCATTGATTCAACAAGGTGCTGATAGCATTCTTTAGAAATGTTGGCCCATATTGATAGGATAGCATCTTGCAGTTGATGGAGATTTGAGGGATGCACATGCAGGGCACGAAGCTCCCATTCCACCACATCCCAAAGATGCTCTATTGGGTTGAGATCTGGTGACTGTGGGGGCCATTTTAGTACAGTGAACTCATTGTCATGTTCAAGAAACCAATTTGAAATGATTCGAGCTTTGTGACATGGTGCATTATCCTGCTGGAAGTAGCCATCAGAGGATGGATACATGTTCTCATTCTGTTTACGCCAAATTCGGACTCTACAATTTGAATGTCTCAACAGAAATCGAGACTCATCAGATCAGGCAACATTTTTCCAGTCTTCAATAGTCCAATTTTGGTGAGCTCGTGCAAATTGTAGCCTCTTTTTCCTATTTGTAGTGGAGATGAGTGGTACCCGGTGGGGTCTTCTGCTGTTGTAGCCCATCCGTCTCAAGGTTGTGCGTGTTGTGGCTTCACAAATGCTTTGCTGCATACCTCGGTTGTAACGAGTGGTTATTTCAGTCAACGTTGCTCTTCTATCAGCTTGAATCAGTCGGCCCATTCTCCTCTAGCATCCACAAGGCATTTTTGCCCACAGGACTGCCACATACTGGATGTTTTTCCCTTTTCACACCATTCTTTGTAAACCCCAGAAATGGTTGTGCGTGAAAATCCCAGTAATTAAGCAGATTGTGAAATACTCAGACCGGCCCGTCTGGCACCAACAACCACGCCACGCTCAAAATTGCCTAAATCACCTTTCTTTCCCATTCTGACATTCAGATTGGAGTTCAGGAGATTGTCTTGACCAGGACCACACCCCTAAATGCATTGAAGCAACTGCCATGTGATTGGTTGACTAGATAATTGCATTAATGAGAAATAGAACAGGTGTTCCTAATAATTCTTTAGGTGAGTGTATATGGTCCCAATACACCCAATAAAGTATTTTTTCAGAATCTAATTAAGCTGGTCTCAGCACGCCGCTCAAACTCCTGGCTGGGGATTTCAATACAGTAATGTATGCTGACGCGGACAGAAGACAAATGAGACAAAATGAGACAAGGCCCAGAGGAAGGGACCAACAGTTAACACCTTTTCTCCAAAATCTAGACCTCCAATATACATGGCGCTAGTGATGGACGAACATCTGCCGGGACGGTTCGCAAACGCGATCAAATGTTTGTGAACCGCAAGTTTGCGGCGGGTCCCATTCATTTTAACGGCAGGCGAACCTGAAAAACCTTCAGCTCATTTTTGCAGCCAAGAAATAATTACTAGAAGTGCACAAATAGTCCCACAACATGGACACTGACATATCAGATGTATTATTTGAATTTGCGATCTCCATTCATTATTTTTTTTCAATGTGAAATATCGGCATTATAATTTTCGCGTACGCGCATGCGAAAAATGCACTATACAGTACCCAGATGCACTATAAAGAAAGTATATTGGTATATAACACCCCACTTCAATCCGTTTTTTGGGGGGGGGGCGATTGGTATATCACAGCAGTTATAATTATTTTTTCCAATACCGTTTGTCGCTGTGTGTAGCAGAGGGAATGCAGCAAAACAGCAAACAAATGCTGCAGTACCCAAATGCACTATATAGAAAGTATATTATTGGTATATAACACCCCGCTTCTATCAGTTTATATGGGGGGGCGACTGGTATATTACACCAGTTATAATTATTTTTTCTAATTGCGTTTGTCACTCTGTGTCGCTGCAGTATCGCTAAAGTATATTATAAGTGTATTACACCCCTCTGTACTGCACACCTATCAATAGTACACCTATACCAGTCCTTAAAAGGACTTTTGTGGACCTACAGTTGTGTTCAAAATTATTCAACCCCCAATGCTGTAAAGGGTTTTAGGGAATTTAGTGTACATTTGTAATTGTGTTCAGAATGAAATCTTACAAGGACTTTTTAAAGAACCAAATGCAACTAAAATGACATCAATTGTTTTTGCAATACAGTATTAAATGTTTTTTTTTGTGATTTCTTCATTGACACAATTATTCAACCCCTTAAAGACTACCACTCTTAAGAACAGAGGTTCATTCAAGTGTTTTCGATCAGGTATTGAAAACACCTGTGGATGTCAAGGAGCAGCAATCAAGCATAATAAGCACCAATTAGGCAGATTTAAAAGGACTGTGATTCTCAGCTCCTTCTAGACATTTACTGGTGTGTTTACAAACATGGTGAAGTCAAGAGAATGGTCCAGGAAGACAAGAGAAGAGGTGATTTCTCTTCACAGAAAGGGCAATGGCTATAAGAAGATTGCAAAGATGTTAAACATACCAAGAGACACCATAGGAAGCATCATTCGCAAATTCAAGGCAAAGGGCACTGTTGAAATGCTACCTGGTCATGGCAGAAAGAAGATGCTGACTTCGACTGCTGTGCGCTACCTGAAGCGCAAAGTGGAGAAAAGTCCCTGTGTGACTGCTGAGGAACTGAAAAAAGATTTGTCAGATGTGAGTACTGAAGTTTCAGCTCAGACAATAAGGCGCACACTGCGTAATGAAGGCCTCTATGCCAGAACTCCCAGGCGCACCCCCTTGCTGTCTCCAAAGAATAAGAAGAGTCGACTGCAGTATGCCAAAAGTCATGTGGACAAACCACAAACGTTTTGGGATAGTGTTCTGTGGACTGATGAAACAAAATTAGAACTGTTTGGGCCCATGGATCAACGCTATGTTTGGAGGAGGAAGAACAAGGCCTATGAAGAAAAGAACACCTTGCCTACTGTGAAGCATGGCGGGGGGTCAATCATGTTTTGGGGCTGTTTTGCTTCTACAGGTACAGGGAAGCTTCAGCGTGTGCAAGGTACCATGAATTCTCTTCAGTACCAGGAGATATTGGATGAAAATGTGATGCAGTCCGTCACAAACCTGAGGCTTGGGAGACGTTGGACCTTTCAACAGGACAATGATCCCAAGCATACCTCCAAGTCCACTAGAGCATGGTTGCAGATTAAAGGCTGGAACATTTTGAAGTGGCCATCGCAGTCACCAGACTTAAATCCGATTGAGAACCTCTGGTGGGACTTAAAGAAAGCAGTTGCTGCGCGCAAGCCTAAGAATGTGACTGAACTGGAGGCTTTTGCCCATGAAGAATGGGCGAAGATACCCGTAGATCGCTGCAAGACACTTGTGTCAAGCTATGCTTCACGTTTAAAAGCTGTTATACCTGGAAAAGGATGTTGTACTAAGTACTAAGATTGAATGTCACTTGGGGGTTTAATAAAAATGATAATGATGTGAGCACAGAAAAGACATTTGTGGTTATTTCATTAGTTATGTTATGTTATATTTGTCTGACTTACAAGTGCCTCTTTGATTTAATTGTAAACAAGATGACTGAAATGATCAAAATCAATGTTAAACTGGCCTAAACACTCAATTTCAGTGGGGGTTGAATAATTTTGAACACAACTGTATTAGCTAGCATTTGGTGCCCCTAACAGTCTGTCTCTGCTCCAGACAGCAACGTCTCCCTACACTGACAAAAGACTGAATGTAAAATGGCAGCCAGATCGGGTCTATTTATAAGGTAGGGGGTATGTCCATGGGCTGAAACGTCTCAACTGGCTGTCCTGTACCACCTGATGGATGTGTCATGGGTCAAAGTTCTTCACAATGTAAAAGAATATGGCGGACACGAATATCTCCATATGTTCGCATGTTCGGCAAATCGCGAACACGTAAAGTTCGCCACGAACCGACCGCCGGGCGAAACGCACTCCCACATGGTCTAGACTAGAGTACATATGTGTGTCCAGGTTATATGCTTTGCACATACAATCCACAAAGATAGGAGAAATTATAATATCTGATCACACACCAGTTATAGCGACCCTTGTGGATACCACACCAAAGGGCACTGACTATATATGGTAGTTCCCTGCAAACAGGACCAAAAATGAGTCGTTCTGTGAACTACTGAACCATTGGTGGCAGGAGTTTCTGCCGGATAACTCGGAGACAAGAGATACACAACTCCTCTGGGACGCAGGTAAAACAGTTCTAAGATTGAGAATAATCTCACATATGACATTTCTGAATAAAAATACAAACCAGAAGTTTCAACATCATAGCCGACTGCTAGAAAAGGCTTATACCACATATTGCACAAATACTACCCAGTTTAACCAGACGGTATGGGAACAGGCGAAACAACAATATGAAAATTGGCTGCACAAAAGGGAAGAACTGAGTCCCTCACACATGGAAGCACAAGACTACAGATATGGGAACAAGACAGGGAAATTGTTGGCACGCCTAGCTAAAGGACATACTACTAACCCCCCAATAGTAGCTTTAAAAGACTCAAAGGGAGTAACACACCACAACCTACATAATATCAATGGGATCTTCCAGGAGTTCTATACTGATCTTTGCTCTGACACATCACAAAACAATAGAGACATGAAATCCTGGTTAACTTCACTTTCCCTCCCAAAAATTACTACAGAGGAGCTGGATATGTTAAACGCTCCTATAACACAGGGAAAAGTAAATTAATGTATCCAGGGGTTAGCCCTGGGAGAGCACCAGATCCCAATGGATACCAGGGAGAATTCTATAAGGCCTTAAAGGAGAAAATTGGACCCATCTTAACACCTCTGTAATGCCCCAGAGTGGCATTACCACCTTGCGCCCCTCTACTATCTCCTATGGGTGATTCTGTGACATCTTATGCATCTGTTTCCATGTCCTGCAAAAATGTGTATTTCCTATGTTTGCAAATGTAATGTTCATGTAATGTACCTGGTTTACCAGAAGGTGGCAGCAAGCTTGGCAGAGCTGTGTTAGCTAGAATGGAACACTTCTTCCATTCTATTCCCCTCTCTAGAGAGGGAGGAGTTGTCAGTTAGTGAAGGTCAGTCTAGAGGACTCCCCCCTTAGAGAAGGAGCAGGCCCTCGTCCCTGTTGGACGAGCCTGCAGAAGTCAGAATAGAATACCCCCTGCAAGGGGGAAGGTAGCCAAGATAAAGTTGGAAGATTGTTTCATGCAAGTTTATTCAAGTAAAGCTGTTTCAACTTCAATTAGAGTCTGGACTCCGTTTATTCTACAAATCCCTCAACTATTCACCCTATTTGCACTGCTGCGGATGACCACTCTTGGGGTTACAGGATACAGGATATCCAGGTAGGAGCACCGTGACAAGTGCACAGCCGAAGTGATGGACAAACATCGGCCGGGACGTTTCGCGAATGTGTATTCGCAATCAAATGTTTGCGAACCCCGCGTTCACGGCGGGCCTAAAAACCCAAAAAAAAATTCAGGTTATATTTGCAGCCACCACATACTTACTAGAAGTGCACAAATAGTCCCACAGGGAAGGGGGAACAATGGCAAAAATTCCCACAAAAAATATGTATTTTAATCAGGGGCCATTTTTATGCGTCTTAAAGGGAAACTCTCAAAAATGTGCCCTGCTGGAGCCTAGAAAATTTTTATTTTAGGCCACGGGAGTATGGGCCCCAATAATTAGGCATTCAACTGACAGAAAAGAACAAGTGATTATTTGGCTGGAGGTATATTAGACGGTCAGTGCATAACAATTTTACTGTAGTCCAGTGGAGTACAGGCTCCAAAAATTATGCATTCACCTGACATAAAATAATAAGTGATTATGTGGCTGGAGGTATATTAGGGGGTCGGTGGATAACAATTTTACTGTAGGCCAGTACAGGCCCCAAAAATTAGGCATTCATCTGACAGAAAAGAACAAGTGATTATGAGGCTAGAGGTATATTAGACGGTCAGTGCATAACAATTTTACTGTAAGCCAGTACAGGCTCCAAAAATTATGCATTCACCTGACATAAAATAACAAGTGATTATGTGGCTGGAGGTATATTAGGCGGTCAGTGGATAACCATTTTACTGCAGGCCAGTGGCGTACAGGCCGCAAACATTAGGCATTCACCGGACAGAAAAGAACAAATGATTATGTGGCTGGAGGTATATTAGATGGTCAGTGGATAACAATTTTACTGTAGGCCAGTACAGGCCCCAAAAATTAGGCATTCACCTGACAGAAAAGAACAAGTGATTATGTTGCTGGAGGTACAATAGGCGGTCACTGAATAACAATTTTACTGTAGGCCAGTGAAGTACAGGCTCCAAAAATTAGGCATTCACCTGACAGAAAAGAACTTGTGATGATATGGCTGGAAGTACAATAGGCGGTCACTGGTTAAAAATTTTACTGTAGGCCAGTACAGGCAACAAATCACGGACACACCACCAAATATTGAAGAGTGGAAGAATTTATGCGGGAGGGTGCGTAGATATGAATATGCCTGCACCCAAAAATAAATAGGGAAAATAGAAACGATCTGTAGAAAAGAGGGGTTTAAGGAACAGGAAGGAAGTGGTAAATAAACGAATGAGATAAGTGCGAAACCCCTGATATGAGATCATGAAATCAATTTCTTCTTTTTGTTTTTTTTTCTTTTCTTGCAGTAACCATCAAGACAACCATGGGGGTGGGAAGGGGGGGGTTACATTTACCTTTATATAGGTATGACATGAGAAAAGAAATAGGATAGGGATAGATTCCTGATGCTTAATGATAAGTGAGTAACAAATGTATGTGTATATTCAGGAAATATCATCGCTTATGTCCGTTTGTATTATTGTGTATTTTCATGTCTTTTTTTGAATTTTTATATGCTGAAAAGGAACAAAAATAAAAATATTGTAATTTAAAAAAAATTTTTTTTACTGTAGGCCAGTACAGGCAACAAATCACGGAAAAAAATATATAAAACATCCTGCATGATATGATAATGAATGTTGTGGATGTACATGGCTACATTTATACAATCACAGAAAATAATGCACTATAATAATAGATGCAAGCATAACATATGGACTAAGCCCTCACTCTATTGATAAAATCTGAGACACATGGTCAATACATTTTGATCAAAACACATCTAAGCCCACCTACCAAGCGACAAGGTGGTCTCAGTTCAGGCGGTTCCTACGCTAAACCTGCCTATGCCGTTATGCATTTACTGTATGTTCAGGAGCGCATACCCCGCACATATAGTGTGTTGTTCCTAGTTACCAGTACAGGCCCCAAAAATGAGGCATTCACCTGACAGAAAAGAACTAGTGATTATATGTCTGGAGGTACATTAGGCAGTCACTGGATACTAATTTTACTGTAGTAAAGGTTCCAAAAATTAGGCATTAACCTGACAGAAAAGGCCTTTTATGCTGCGGTATTTACATAAGACAAGGACAATTCTTTGTTCTTACTGGTGGCAGATATGTGTGGGCTGGCATGAGGAAATTCAATTACACATGGTCATCACATGTGTTGAATTCCTCCGAGATCCTTGTCTTACTCATTTTTAGAAATGTGAGCTAGTCTACACTGGCATGAGCTAGGCAGGTGTGCGCTTATCGGTCAGGATCCCGCCTGATGTGCTAAACGTCGTTTTGGACAGGACACTCGATGAGGGGCAAGCCAAGAGTTCCATGGCAAATTGTGCCAGCTCTGGCCACAGGTCAACAAGCCTGCACACCCAGTAGTCCAGGGGTTCCTCGCTTCTCAGAGCGTCCACATCGGCTGTAACCCGATGTAGTCGGACACCTGTCAGTCTAGGCGTTCCCTGAGGCTGGATCCGAATGGCGGCTCTCGATGTGTTGGCTGCAAGAATGATCTCATATGCAAAGTGACCAACACATCTTCAAACTGCCCTCTTCTTGCAGGCGTGGTGGGATTGGTAACCGCACCTGTTTCGCTGTGGGTGGAAATTCCTCTGCCAGCACCGCAACAGCAGAATGCAGTTTCTCTCGCAGCAAGGCCTGGTAATGCTGCATTCTGACAGCCCTCTGTGATGCTGGTAACATGTCAGCCAATTTGTGTTTTTACCTGGGGTCTAAGTACGTTTGCCCCCAGTACTGGTCCTTGCCCTTTATGCTTTTTATACGGGGGTCCCTCTTCAAACACTGGAGCATGAAGGCCCCCATTTGCACTAAATTGTAAGCTGTGGAGCGCCCTGGCTCCTTCTCATCGCCCAGGAGAATGTCGTCCTCTGTCTCCTCCCCCCAGCCACGGACAACACCAGGGATCCCAGAAAAGTTTAAAGTCCCCCTCAAAGCCTGCTCTTCTTGCTCCCCCTCCTCCCCCCCCAGCCACCATCCTCATCCCCCCCAGCCACCATCCTCATCTGACTCCTCTTCAGACTCTTGCTGACTTGTCTCAGGTGGAGTAGCTTCCCCTGGGAATTTATTAAGCATTGTGACTTCCTGATCTTCCAGCTCCGGCTCCTCGACAGCTTGATCAATGACACGCCACAATGCATTCTCCAGAAAGAAGGTGTAAGGTACAATGTCACTGATGGTGCACTGGCTGTGACTGACCAGTTTGGTGATCTTATCGAATGGGCGCAGAAGTCTGCATGCGTCGCGCATGAGCAGCCACTAGCATGGTGAAAAGAAACCAAGCTCCCCAGAACCTGTCCTGCTGTAGAGTTCGTACAGGTAGTCATTAACAGCACATTGCTGCTGGAACAGCCTATCAAGCATATACAGTTGCAGGAAAAAAGTATGTGAACCCTTTGGAATTATATGGATTTCTGAACAAATTGGTCATAAAATGTGATCTGATCTTCATCTAAGTCGCAACAATAGACAATCACAGTCTGCTTAAACTAATAACACACAAATAATTAAATGTTACCATGTTTTTATTGAACACACCATGTAAACATTCACAGTGCAGGTGTAAAAAGTATGTGAACCCTTGGATTTAATAACTGGTTGAACCTCCTTTGGCAGCAATAACTTCAACCAAATGTTTCCTGTAGTTGCAGATCAGACGTGCACAACGGTCAGGAGTAATTCTTGACCATTCCTCTTTACAGAACTGTTTCAGTTCAGCAATATTCTTGGGATGTCTGGTGTTAATCGCTTTCTTGAGGTCATACCACAGCATCTCAATCGGGTTGAGGTCTGGACTCTAACTGGGCCACTCCAGAAGGCGTATTTTCTTCTGTTTAAGCCATTCTGTTGCTGATTTACTTCTATGCTTTGGGTCGTCGCCCTGTTGCAATACCCATCTTCTGTTGAGCTTCAGCTGGTGGACAGATGGCCTTAAGTTCTCCTGCAAAATGTCTTGATAAACTTGGGAATTCATTTTTCCTTTGATGATAGCAATCCGTCCAGGCCCTGACGCAGTAAAGCAGCCCCAAACCATGATGCCCCCACCACCATACTTCACAGTTGGGATGAGGTTTTGATGTTGGTGTGCTGTGCCTCTTTTTCTCCACACATAGTGTTGTGTGTTTCTTCCAAACAACTCAACTTTGGTTTCATCTGTCCACAGAATATTCTGCCAGTACTGCTGTGGAACATCCAGGTGCTCTTGTGCAAACTGTAAACGTGCAGCAATGGGGTTTTTTGGACAGCAGTGGCTTCCTCTGTGGTATCCTCCTATGAAATCCATTCTTGTTTAGTGTTTTACGTATCGTAGATTCGCTAACAGGGATGTTAGCATATGCCAGAGACTTTTGTAAGTCTTTAGCTGACACTCTAGGATTCTTCTTCACCTCATTGAGCAGTCTGCGCTGTGCTCTTGCAGTCATCTTTACAGGACGGCCACTCCTAGGGAGTGTAGCAGCAGTGCTGAACTTTCTCCATTTATAGACAATTTGTCTTACCGTGGACTGATGAACAGCAAGGCTTTTGGAGATACTTTTATAACCCTTTCCAGCTTTATGCAAGTCAACAATTCTTAATCGTAGGTCTTCTGAGAGCTCTTTTGTGCGAGGCATCCTTCACATCAGGCAATGCTTGATCGCCCAGTCTGGAGTTCGGGTTGAAACAGCTCAGATCGGTTCGGCACTGGTATTTTTTGAGCTGTTCTTGACTGCGGAGCTCTTGGACATAGTCGTGGCAGAAACAAATCGGTATGCCACTCAATTTATAGCCGCCAACCTGGGAAGCTATTATGCCCAGCCTTTCCGGTGGAAAACAGTCCAAGTTTCCGAATTACAAAAATTTCTGGGCCTTCTCCTCAACATGGGTCTAACCAAAAAGCATGAATTGAGGTCATATTGGTCCACGAACCCAATTCATCACATGCCCATGTTCTCTGCTGCTATGTCCAGGGCACGATTTGAGGCCATCCTGCGTTTCCTGCACTTTACCGACAACACCACCTCCCGTCCCAGAGGCCACCCAGCTTTTGACCGACTCCACAAAATTCGGCCCCTCATAGACCACTTCAACAACAAATTTGCAGATTTGTATACCCCTGAGCAAAACATCTGCGTAGACGAGTCCCTTATACATTTTACCGGGCGCCTTGGCTTCAAACAATACATCCCAAGCAAGCGCGCCCGGTATGGGGTCAAATTGTATAAGCTCTGTGAAAGGGCCACAGGCTATACCCACAAATTTCAGATCTATGAGGGTAAAGATCCGACCCTGGAGTCGGTCGGTTGCCCTGACTACCTGGGGAGCAGTGGGAAGACAGTCTGGGACTTGGTGTCACCCTTATTTGGCAAGGGGTACCATCTTTATGTGGACAAATTTTACACAAGTGTGCCCCTCTTCAGGCATTTGTTCCTAGAACAGATTGGCTGCTATGGCACTGTGCGACCTAGTCGCCGGGGCTTCCCCCAACGACTCGTTACCACCCGTCTTGCAAGGGGGGAGAGGGCTGCCTTGTGTAACGAAGAACTGCTTGCGGTGAAATGGAAAGACAAGCGTGACGTTTACATGCTCTCCTCCATTCACGCAGACATGACAATACAAATTGAACGGGCAACCAGTGTCATTGAAAAGCCCCTCTCAGTCCACGACTATAATGCGCTCATGGGAGGGGTGGACTTCAATGATCAGATGTTGGCTCCCTATTTAGTTTCCCGACGCACCAGACGCTGGTATAAGAAGGTGTCTGTATATTTGATTCAATTGGCGATGTACAATAGTTTTGTTCTCTACAGTAAGGCTGGGAGAACAGGATCCTTCCTCAAATTTTAGGAAGAGATCATCGCGAACCTCCTGTATCCAGGAGGTTCCGTGGCCCCAACCACCAGTGTAGTGAGCCGTCTACACGAGCGAAATTTCCCCAATGCCGTTGCTGGTACCTCAACCCAACCGTCACCCCGAAAAAGATGGCGTGTCTGTAGCAGGAGTGGAATAAGGCGCGACACCCGCTATTTCTGTCCTGACTGCCCTGACCACCCTGCCCTATGCTTAGGGAAGTGTTTCCGGAAGCACCACACACAGGTACACTTAGCATAGGGATTGCATCTCACCGGACAGGCACACAGGGCTATTAGGGCCCTTTCACTCACAGCTGCTGCAAACCTCTCCTTTCACCTGGGATAAAGTGCATAATGTACTTCGCCACATCTTTGGGCGATTTGCGCTTTGCACATTGTTCCAAGGGGAAGGAGAGGTTTGTCCTATAAAGGTAAAAAAACAAAAAAAAAACACCAGTAAGCAAAAAAGTTAACGTTCTGTTCAAAAAGTTAAATAAAGTTTATATGTTCCGTTCAAATGTTATTATAAAGTTAATAAATTTATTGCATTGGTTTTTTCTTTTTTCTTTTGTTTTTTTTACCTTCCAGGTGGACCAACCGATTGACTAGCTGCAGCACTGATGTGCATTCTAACAGAAGCATTGCGCTGCTGTCAGATTACACAAAAGTCGGTGTATGCGGCGCTGCAAGACGAGATTTCTCCTCTGCAGTAAAAGATACGTTTGCCGAGGCATATGAGCTGAGGAGGCGGCGGTGTTCATATACTTTGACAAATACTTTGTATATAAAAAAAATTAAATAAATCCCGGCAATGATTTATTCATCCACATCGATTGATGTGAATGGAGAAATCGGGTTTGCCAGGGCATACGGGCTAAGTGGGTATGGATGTTGGGTGGAGCTCCTATGTCCTGGCAGACGCCTTTCCCCTCCTTTTTTTTTTTGGCAGAGATTTTTTCATCCACATTGATCGATGCGAATGAAGAAATCTGTGCCGTTAATTTTTTCTTTCAACCCAGAGGCTGAACGAAAAAAAAAATATCTCATTACCCGTATGCTCAATATAAGGAGAATAGCAGAAACTCCTAATGCTGGCCATACATGTAATGATTGCGGAGACCCTCAAATGCCAGGGCAGTACAAACACCCCCCAAATGACCCCATTTTGGAAAGAAGACACCCCAAGGTATTCGCTGAGGGGCATATTGAGTCCATGAAAGATTGAAACTTTTGTCCCAAGTTAGCGGAAAGGGAGACTTTGTGAGAAAAAAATTAATAAAATCAACTTCCGCTAACTTGTGGCAAAAAAAATTAAAATTCTATGAACTCGCCATGCCCCTCATTGAATACCTTGGGGTGTCTTCTTTCCAAAATGGGGTCACATGTGGGGTATTTATACTGCCCTGGCATTTTAGGGGCCCTAAAGCGTGAGAAGAAGTCTGGGATCCAAATGTCTAAAAATGCCCTCCTAAAAGGAATGTGGGCCCCTTTGCCCACCTAGGCTGCAAAAAAGTGTCACACATCTGGTATCGCCGTACTCAGGAGAAGTTGGGCAATGTGTTTTGGGGTGTCATTTTACATATACCCATGCTGGGTGAGATAAATATCTCGGTCAAATGCCAACTTTGTATAAAAAAATGGGAAAAGTTGTCTTTTGCCGAGATATTTCTCTCACCCAGCATGGGTATATGTAAAATGACACCCCAAAACACATTGCCCAACTTCTCCTGAGTACGGCAATACCAGATGTGTGACACTTTTTTGCAGCCTAGGTGGGCAAAGGGGCCCACATTCCAAAGAGCACCTTTAGGATTTCACAGGTCATTTTTTACACATTTTGATTTCAAACTACTTCTCACACATTAGGGCCCATAAAATGCCAGGGCAGTATAACTACCCCACAAGTGACCCCATTTTGGAAAGAAGACACCCCAAGGTATTTCGTGATGGGCATAGTGAGTTCATGGAAGTTTTTATTTTTTGTCACAAGTTAGTGGAATATGAAACTTTGTAAGAAAAAAAAAATCATAATTTTCCGCTAACTTGCGAAAAAAAAAAATGACTTGCGACAAAAAAATATATGAAATTAGGGTCCAAATGTGACAGTTATCCTTTAAGCCCTTTGTAATCTTCAAACGCTCTAGCTGTTCCCTCAGATTTGTATTTTTTAAATGGCCCTTTTTGTCTTTTATTGCCATTTTTACAGTAGCTGTTAGCCATGGGGGGTTTAATTTTAGCAATTTATACTTGTTACCTAAAGGAATACATTTTTAGTGCAATTACTCAATGTAGATTTGAAGCTCTCCCATTTATCCTCAGTATTATTATGTGACAGTAGCTGCATCCAGTCTATGCCCTGAAATGCTGCCCTCAACCCAGGGAAATTAGCCTTTTTGAAATTTTGAAATTTGTGTCTTTACTCTGCCTGACAAAGTTTGCTTCTTGTAGTTTAGGGGGAATATAATTATATTGTGGTCACTATTGCCTAGTGTTTCTCGACCAGTAGCATTTCCAACAAGCTCTGCATCATTAGAGATTACCAGATCCAACAGAGCATTGCCCCTAGTGGGAGCTTCTACAAACTGGCCCATAAAGTTGTCCTGCAGCAAGTTGAGGAATCTTCTACCCTTTGCGGTTCAGGCAGAATCATGTCACCAGTCAATGTCTGGGAAGTTAAAATCTCCCATTATGACCACTGTACCAGCCTGTGCAGCCCGCTTTATTTGGTTATACCGTTGCGTTTCTATCTCCTCTGTGATGTTAGGGGGTCTATAGATTACACCAAGTATTATTTTTTCAGTGTTAATATCCCTTTGAACTTTCACCCATAAAGTTTCCACATCCTCATGTTTACTAGAGAATCGGCTGAACCCAAAATGTCCAACAATTGAAGTAATCCAGCAGGTGAAACATTGCTTGCGACTAGAAATGGTAGAAGTGGAGCAGAAAAAACACAAATGTCCACACAATTTTTCAATAAATGGCAAAGCTTTATTGAACCTTTTCTATCAAATGACGAAATACAAACGATTGTGTCACCATTTAGTAACATGAGACAATAAAATCTAACCCAAGAGAGGGTCATGAGAACCACCCCATGAATGCACATCCGACAATAGATCAGTATCAAAAATATATAAAGTTTATTAGACACACCAACAGACACATTAAAAAATTGTATACAATTAGAACGAAGTGCGGTATGCAGTCAATATAATATAACCAGCACAAACAGGTCCACTGAGTTGCCCCACCATAGGCACATACAATAAATACCAGCGTATAACAATATCAATATGGAACATAAGGAAAATGTAGCATAAGGTAAAGCCTCTGAAAATACAAACAGACCTGAATAGGGTCAAAATGAAAGAGCCAAACCTACATGGACAGCTGGTACAGTGGACCTGGAAAAGTGAGAAAGCACCCAACGCGTATCGCCGGAGCAATCCGGCTTCCTCAGACCCCTGAGGAGGCTTTACCTTATGCTACATTTTCCTTATGTTCCATATTGATATTGTTATACACTGGTTTTTATTGTATGTGCCTATGGTGGGGCAACTCAGTGGACCTGTTTGTGCTGGTTATATTATATTGACTGCATACCGCACTTTGTTCTAATAAAAAAATTTAATGTGTCTGTTGGTGTGTCTAATAAACTTTATATATTTTTGATACTGATCTATTGTCGGATGTGCATTCATGGGGTGGTTCTCATGACCCTCTTTTGGGTTAGATTTTATTGTCTCATGCTTGTTTTTACCGCCCCCTGCACTCCGTATATTATTTGGTGTGCCCCCTAAACTTGTTACACCATTTAGTAACATCACATTGTATCATAAAGGGATTCTTTCAGGGTCTCTGGGGGAGACTGAATATCAGTAAACAGGAGAATAATATAAAGCACAAAACAAATACACATACTGTATACAAAAATCCAAGTAACCTGACTAACATCAAACGATGGTATCTGACATGCTGAGAATGGAGGGGTGGGAAGGGAAAAGGGAGGGGGGTTAACGGTTAAGGGTATGGTATAATCCTACTGTATTTGTATAAAGAAACATGTACATGTCACAATGTAAATGCTATTCAATATTGCTTGCTATATATAACTGTTGTAAAAACTAATAAAAAGAGTTTAAAAAAATATATATTTCTTAAGAATCTAGGCTTCTAATCTTCTAAGGATACTTTCACACTAGCGTTTTTCTTTTCCGGCGCTGAGTTCCGTCCTAGGGGCTCAAATCCGGAAAAGAACTGATCAGTTTTATCCCCATGCATTCTGAATAGAGAGCAATCCTATCAGGATGCATCCAGTTCAGTTTTTTTTACTGATCAGGCTTTTCAGAAAACCGTAGCATGTTGTATTTTTACCTCCGGCCAAAACCTGGAACACTTTGACTGAACGCCGGATCCGGCATTTTTCCCATTGACCTGCATTAATGCCGGATCCAGCGCCGTGTGTACCGTCAAACCGGATCCAGCTTTTGCATGTTAAACCCGAAAAATGTGCAAAAAAGTCCATGAATGGCGGATCCGTTTCTTCCAATGCATTTTTTCATTGTGATCAGAATCCTGATCAGGATTCAAATGTAATCCGGTTTCACACGTTTTTCCAGATCCGGTGGGCAGTTCTGGCAACGGAATTGCCCGCCGGATTCAAACAACGCTAGTTTGAAAGTACGCTAAGGAAAAAGAATTGCTGCATTGAATAGAATCCCCGAATAGGCCTAAACAGGTAAAAAAAAAACTGGAATAGTAATACAAATAAACACACCAATGTTGAAAAATGGTGGAATTGTGACAAAATGTTACAGAATGTAAAGTCTATTCTTGTTTTGTCCTGCCTTTAAAGAGGACATTTCATGGGTCCGGACTTGATTAAGTAAGTAGCAGGACATTTAGTGCATACATGGGGGATGTCCCTGCACTTACTATTATTTCTGGGCGCAGAGCATCACAGCCAGGGAGAAAAAAAACCTCACCTTCTCCCTGGCTGTGACGCTCTGCGCTGCGATTGGACAGTGCTACAGCCAGGAAGAAGGAACAACCAGGGAGAGAAGCTGATGTCTCCTCCCTGGTCTTCCGATGCTAGTGATTAGCATACAGCGTGGGACAAGGTAACGGGGGCCAGAGCGTCACAACGGAGCGGTGCCCAGAAATAATAGTAAGTGCAGGGTCATCCCCATGTATGCCCTAAATGTCCTGCTTCTTACTTAATCAAGTCTGTACCCATAAAAGGTCCTCTTTAAATACAGAATACACAAAGATACAGTAACAGTATGAAAATAACACTTCCAGAAAAATACTAAATACTGCTCAAAAAGAAAAACTAAAGTATAATTTTCAATGATGTAACATTTAATGTATAGGTGTATCTCTTTGTTCTTAATTAAAATACTATTTGTTATTTACAGATTGTCTTAGGCTTGTTTCACACTTGTGGGAAACAGATCTGGCAGGCAGTTTCGGCCGGGAACAGCCTGTCTGATCCGTCCATGCCGGGCGCAGCTGTGATCTGTCAGCATTCCATCCGGCCCTATTCACTATAATGGGGGCTTGCGGAGATCCAGCTGCCAGCCGGCAAATATGCCGAGGAGCGGCCGGAAAAATATCGCTGCACACAGCAGTTTTCATCCTGCCACTCCTCTGAATACCTGGGTTGCAGCTCTATCTCCACCAGCACCCATTATAGTGAATGGGGCCAGACAGCATATGGCTGTGCCTGGCAAGGATGGATCCGACAGGCTGTTCCCAGCCGAAACAGCCTGCCGGATCTGTTTGACGCAAGTGTAAAACAAGTCTTACCAAATTTTATACCTGTTTTGCTAAGGTTATATCCCTTATTGCAATAAATAAGGGATACTGCATTGCCAAGGTCCAGGGTATTTTTTTGTAATTTATGTATTATGTACAGTCGTGGTCAAAAGTTTTGAGAATTACATAAATATTGGAAATTGGAAAAGTTGCTGCTTAAGTTTTTATAATAGCAATTTGCATATACTCCAGAATGTTATGAAGAGTGATCAGATGAATTGCATAGTCCTTCTTTGCCATGAAAATTAACTTAATCCCAAAAAAAACTTTCCACTGCTTTTCATTGCTGTCATTAAAGGACATGCTGAGATCATTTCAGTAATCGTCTTGTTAACTCAGGTGAGAATGTTGACGAGCACAAGGCTGGAGATCATTATGTCAGGCTGATTGGGTTAAAATGGCAGACTTGACATGTTAAAAGGAGGGTGATGCTTGAAATCATTGTTCTTCCATTATTAACCATGGTGACCTGCAAAGAAACGCGTCCAGCCATCATTGCGTTGCATAAAAATGGATTCACAGGAAAGGATATTGTCAATCAACAATTTATAGGATCATCAAGAACTTCAAGGAAAGAGGTTCAATTCTTGTTAAGAAGGCTTCAGGGCTACCAAGAAAGTCCAGCAAGCGCCAGGATCGTCTCCTAAAGAGGATTCAGCTGCGGGATCGGAGTGCCACCAGTGCAGAGCTTGCTCAGGAATGGCAGCAGGCAGGTGTGAGCGCATCTGCACGCACAGTGAGGCGAAGACTTTTGGAAGATGGCTTGGTGTCAAGAAGGGCAGCAAAGAAGCCACTTCTCTCAAAAAAAAAAGCATCAGGGACAGATTGATCTTCTGCAGAAAGTATGGTAAATGGACTGCTGAGGACCGGGGAAAAGTCATATTCTCCGATGAAGCCTCTTTCCGATTGTTTGGGGCATCTGGAAAAAGGCTTGTCCGGAGAAGAAAAGGTGAGCGCTACCATCAGTCCTGTGTCATGCCAACAGTAAAGCATCCTGAGACCATTCATGTGTGGGGTTGCTTCTCATCCAAGGGAGTGGGCTCACTCACAATTTTGCCCAAAAACACAGCCATGAATAAAGAATGGTACCAAAACACCCTCCAACAGCAACTTCTTCCAACAATCCAACAACAGTTTGGTGAAGAACAATGCATTTTCTAGCACGATGGAGCACTGTGCCATAAGGCAAAAGTGATAACTAAGTGGCTTGGGGACCAAAACGTTGACATTTTGGGTCCATGGCCTGGAAACTTCCCAGATCTTAATACCATTGAGAACTTGTGGTCAATCCTCAAGAGGCGGGTGGACAAACAAAAACCCACTAATTCTGACAAACTCCAAGAAGTGATTATGAAAGAATGGGTTGCTATTAGTCAGGAATTGGCCCAGAAGTTGATTGAGAGCATGCCCAGTCGAATTGCAGAGGTCCTGAAAAAGAAGGGCCAACACTGCAAATACTGACTCTTTGCATAAATGTCATGTAATTGTCGATAAAAGCCTTTGAAACGTATGAAGTGCGTGTAATTATATTTCACTACATCACAGAAACAACTGAAACAAACTAATATTTGTGTAATTCTCAAAACTTTTGGCCACGACTGTACATTACACCAGTCTCTGCCCCAATTCCCTATGTCATACATACACTAGGTACAAGATTATATGAATCTTATTACCCTTTTTGTATGTTTTTTTAATTGTTTCTTATAGAGTAACGGTGTTTTCACACATGCCAGATTTTTTTGCAGAAATTTCTGCAACTGAAATTTTTTTAATTAGAGTGGGAGTGGGGCTTGCAGAAATCCATGTGCTTCAGTGGCGTAACTATCAGGGAAGCAGGGGAAGCAGCTGCTTCGGGGCCCGAGCTCAGAAGGGGTCCGGGAGCAGTCACTGTACTTCGTCACCCCGGGCCCCTGTCAGAGCAGCTGACTTCTCCTGCACTTGCACCTCTGACCTGACATCACATCAGTGACATTGCTCCGCCTCTCCCACTCCTCAGTTCTTATGATAGACACTGACCAGCAACAGCCTGATGTGGGCGGAGCTATAATAGCCCCGCCCCCTTTTCTACCCGCGATTCCTGCAGCTTGAACCTTCCATGCCCAGCAAGCTGAACATCAGTTGCATTGCCACAACTGCACCAGTGATGTAAGTGGCAGGGGAACTGGGGTTATATTCAGCTTTCCCAGACTGTGCACATGTGACATGCAGTACAGTGGGAAAGCTGGGTGAATTATATCATAAAAGGTCATCCAGCTTCCCTGTTATCCTGCATGGCACAAGTGCAGAGGCATTAGAGTATGGGGGAGAGGCACAGCCGGAAAGCTGGGTGTCTATATATGTGTATTGTATATGTGTGCATCCATGTATGTGGTGACTGTGTGTATAAGTGCGCCCCTGTATGTGAAGAGTATGTGTATGAGTGCGTCCATGTATGTGGAGAGTGTGTGTATGAGTGCGTTCATGTATGTGGAGAGTGTGTGTATGAGTGCGTCCATGTATGTAGAGCGTGTGTGTATGAGTGCGTTCATGTATGTGGAGAGTGTGTATGAGTGCGTCCATGTATATGTGGAGAGTGTGTGTATGACTTCATCCATGTATGTGGAGAGTGCGTGTATGACTGCATTCATGTATGTGGAGAGTGCGTGTATGACTGCATTCATGTATGTGGAGAGTGTGTGTATGAGTGCGTTCATTTATGTGGAGAGTGTGTGTATGAGTGCGTTCATGTATGTGGAGAGTGTGTGTATGAGTGCGTTCATGTATGTGGAGAGTGTGTGTATGAGTGCGTCCATGTATGTGGAGAGTGTGTGTATGAGTGCGTTCATGTATGTGGAGAGTGTGTATGAGTGCGTCCATGTATATGTGGAGAGTGTGTGTATGACTGCGTCCATGTATGTGGAGAGTGCGTGTATGACTGCGTTCATGTATGTGGAGAGTGTGTGTATGAGTGCGTCCATGTATATGTGGAGAGTGTGTGTATGAGTGCGTCCATGTATGTGGAGAGTGTGTGTATGACCGCGTCCATGTATGTGGAGAGTGTGTGTATGACTGAGTCCATGTATATGTGGAGAGTGCCTGTATGAGTGCATCTATGTATATGGTGAGCGCATGTATGAATGCATCTATGTATATGGTGAGTGCATGTATGAATGCATCTATGTATATGGTGAGTGCGTGTATGAGTGTGTCCATGTATGTGGAGAGTGTGTGTATGACTGCGTCCATGTATGTGGAGAGTGTGTGTATGACTGCGTCCATGTATGTGGAGAGTGCGTGTATGACTGCGTCCATGTATGTGGAGAGTGCGTGTATGACTGCCTCCATGTATGTGGAGAGTGCGTGTATGACTGCCTCCATGTATGTGGAGAGTGCGTGTATGACTGCCTCCATGTATGTGAAGAGTGCGTGTATGACTGCCTCCATGTATGTGGAGAGTGCGTGTATGACTGCGTCCATGTATGTGGAGAGTGCGTGTATGACTGCGTCCATGTATGTGGAGAGTGCGTGTATGACTGCGTCCATGTATGTGGAGAGTGCGTGTATGACTGCGTCTATGTATGTGGAGAGTGCGTGTATGACTGCCTCCATGTATGTGGAGAGTGCGTGTATGACTGCCTTCATGTATGTGGAGAGTGCGTGTATGACTGCCTCCATGTATGTGGAGAGTGCGTGTATGACTGCCTCCATGTATGTGGAGAGTGCGTGTATGACTGCGTCGATGTATGTGGAGAGTGCGTGTATGACTGCGTCCATGTATGTGGAGAGTGCGTGCATGACTGCGTCCATGTATGTGGAGAGTGCGTGTATGACTGCGTCCATGTATGTGGAGAGTGCGTGTATGACTGCCTCCATGTATGTGGAGAGTGCGTGTATGACTGCCTCCATGTATGTGGAGAGTGCGTGTATGACTGCGTCCATGTATGTGGAGAGTGCGTGTATGACTGCGTCCATGTATGTGGAGAGTGCGTGTATGAGTGCGTCCATGTATGTGGAGAGTGCGTGTATGACTGCGTCCATGTATATGGAGAGTGTGTGTATGACTGCCTCCATGTATGTGGAGAGTGCGTGTATGACTGCGTCCATGGCTGCGGAGAGTGCGTGTATGACTGCGTCCATGGCTGCGGAGAGTGCGTGTATGACTGCGTCCATGTATGTGGAGAGTGCGTGTATGACTGCGTCCATGGCTGCAGTATGAAAGGTACAGAGGCTAAAATACTTGTGGATATGTAAAGGTAAATCAGACGGGTCTATTACAATTGCAGCGCAGGTTTTAAAGGGGTTGAGTTGAATATAAACTCCGTCAGCAACTGTGAATGTTAAAATTCAAAGTCGTGCTAAAAATGACAGTAAATACAGTAAATAAAAAGTCACAAAATAGCCATATAAGAGGGGTTTGCACAGGAGGAGACGGTTTGTGAAGAAGCGTGTAAGTGTGTGGGGGGGGGGGGGGGCGTACAAAAATTAGCTGTGGGGCCCAGTCAGTTCTAGTTACGCCTCTGATGTGCTTCCCTCTATACCAACCCTATTCAGATGAATAGAACTGATTTTCAGTTGCAGAAATTTCTGCAGCAAATTCTGCTGCATGTGAAGACATGCTACATCCACACGACCGTATGTGTTTTTTGGTCCGCCAAAAATACGGATGATGTCCTTTTGGCATCCGTAGTGCATTCTTCTTTTTTTTTTGCCGATCCATTGTAACAATGCCTATCCTTGTCCGCAAAATGGACATGAATATGACATGCTGAATTTTTTGCGGACCCATTAAAATGAATAGGTTCTTATCCAATCCGCAAAAAATGGAACGAACACGGAAACAAAATACATTTGTGTGCATGTAGCCTAAAGTAGAATAAAATCCACAACAGCATTAGGTTTTTAATACATTTGCAAACTCAATGCAGCTGTTGCCCTTGGTTGAATATGAGCCGTAGACCTCACTGGTCACCATGAAATTACTATCAAATGGACATTACTATGGGAGCTGCATGCAAAAGATTCACAGACATGTAGATTGGAAGGGGAAAAGCTTGTATTGGCATATTTGCAAAAATACTACGTGACCAGATGACTAAGGACTAGTGTTGATCGGGTGCTCTGGCCGAACACATCGGGATGCTCGGGTGCTCTACCGAGCACCTGAGTATAATGGAAGTCAATGGGAGAACCCCCCCCCCCCCCCCCTTCCCCCGGCTCTAAAGAGGGGAGGGTGCCTGGTTCATAGGAAAAGGTCAGAAATTGATGGAAACACCACCGAAATAGTTCGGGAACAGCATGGGGAGGATGTCTGGATGTATCTTGGACTCCCAGGTCACTTCTGGGAACGATGATGTCCGAGTAGTACGCCATTTTACAGACTGACAATAATACGCACAAAACCGAAGATAAAATCTATTTTAGAGGAAAAATTGTTACGAAACATTCTTTCCTGTATATTTACTTGTATATAAAGTGCAAGTGCTGCCAAAAATTACAAGGAAGAGGCACTCCGTTGCAACCTGTATATCACATAAAGGAGGGCCTCATTCACATTGTGGTACAATTGTTCAGGTAGTGGGACTCCTACACTCATAAAGCCTATGCACTAAGAGAAAGGGCTGCCAAAAATTACAAGGAACAGGCACTCCAATACACCCTTTGTTACACATAAAGGAGGGCATCATAAACAGCCTTGAAAAATTATGATTGATGGCATGCTGGTGACCCTCAAAAACATTTGGAGCAAGGGCCTGCTGATCTGACCATCTAAAACATTATGGGCAAGGGCCTGCTGCCGCTTTGGTGACTCTAGATAACCTATGCCCAATCGCATGTCCCCGTGGTGGCGACAATCCATTCGGATGTCTGCCCCATCAACTTTCGATGTTATTTTCGACTCAAACCATGGTGACCACGGGTTGCCTGTTAATTTAGGTTCCACCTGTGATTTGGTCTTTCCTGGCGTACTTACCTCCTGCTGAATTCCTGACGATCCTCTGCCTGCTCCTTGTGTACTTTGCTGCTCTCCTGGTATTCTGACCCCGGCCTCCTCCTGACGATCCTCTGCTGACTCCTTTGGTACTTCACATCTCTCCTGGTATTTAAGACCCCGGCTTTTCCTGACAATTCTCTGCTTGCTCTATTTGTACTTTGTAGCTTTCCTGGTATTGACTCGGTCCGTTCACGACCTCTTGTTTGTTTGTCTGTCATCCCTGCACTTATTCCAAGTTAGGGATTGCCGTCCAGTTGTCTCCTGTCATTAGGACTCGCGAGGCAAGTAGGCAGGGTCAGGGGTAAGGGTGGAAAGCAGTGGTCACTTCCCTCCCCCCTGTGTGTGTGTGTACGCGACCGTTACATGGAATTAAACTTCCATGGGTACTACCCTCTGTAGCTGAGGCTACCGTCTCCTGCTCCTCCTCCTTTTCATCGTCCAATTCGCGCTGAGAAGACGAACTGAGGGTGGTCTGGCTATCACCCTGTGTAATGTCTTCCCCCATTTCCACCTCTTCCACATGCAAAGCGTCATCCTTAATTGTGAGCAGCGAGCGTTTGAGTAGACACAGAAGTGGGATGGTTACGCTGATAATAGCGTTATTGCCTCTCACCATCTGTGTTGATTCCTCAAAGTTTCTTAAAACCTCACAGAGGTCAGACATCCATGCCCACTCCTCGCTTGTGAATAGCGGAAGCTGACTGGAAAGGCAACGACCATGTTGCAGCTGGTATTCCATTACTGCCCTCTGTTGCACACAAAGCCTGGGCAACATGTGGAACGTAGAGTTCCAGCGCGTGCTCACGTCGCACAACAGCAGGTGAGCTGGCAATTTCAAGCGCTGCTGCAGCGTTGACAGACCGGCTAAAGCTGTCGATGACTTTCAGAAATGTGCACACATGCGGCGCACCTTCACCAGTAGCTCAGGCAAATTGGGGTAGGTTTTGAGAAACCACTGAACCACTAAGTTTAAGACGTGGGCTAGGCATGGGATGTGTGTGAGCCGCCACCAAGTTACATCCATTATCAGATACAACCATGCCTGGTTCTAGGTTAAGTGGCGAGAGCCACAGCTCAGTCTGGTCTCATCCTCTGCCACAGTTCTTCGGCGGTGTGCTGTTTTTCCCCTTAACATATCAGCTTCAGCACGGCCTGTTGCCGCTTCACCACTGCAGTGCTACACTGCTTCCAGCTACCGACTGATAACTGACTGGTGCTGCACGCGATAATTTGTAGGTGGAAGTGGAGGAGAAGGTGGAGGAGGAGAAGTGGGGGTTGGAGCCACTAACGTAGGTGGTGGCGAAAACCCAAATGGAATTAAGGCCCGTAATCCTTGGCGTTGGTAGCACCTGTGGCATCCCAGGGTACGACTCACTTCTGGCCTCCACAACTTTCACCCAGTGTGCCATCAGGGAAAGAGTAGCGTCCCTGGCCGAATGCACTTGTCCATGTGTCTGTGGTTAAGTGGACCTTCGTTGGTCAGGGCACGTGTGATGTTATAGGACACATGTTGGTGTAAGGGGATAATTTGTAGGTGGAAGTGGAGGAGAAGGTGGAGGAGGAGAAGTGGGGGTTGGAGCCACTAACGTAGGTGGTGGCGAAAACCCTAATGGGATTAAGGCCCGTAATCCTTGGCGTTGGTAGCACCTGTGGCATCCCAGGGTACGACTCACTCCTGGCCTCCACAACATTCACCCAGTGTGCCATCAGGGAAAGAGTAGCGTCCCTGGCCGAATGCACTTGTCCATGTGTCCGTGGTTAAGGGGATCCCATTGGTGTAAGGGCATGGCACACCTTGAAAAATAGTAGTGGCTGGGGACTGCGTAACGCGGGATGGCCACCGACATCAGGCTGCAGAAGGCCTCATTGTCCACAAGCCTAAATGGCAACATTTTCAGACCAGTAATTTGGAAAGCTGCGCATTTAGTGCTATGGCCTGTGGGTGGGTGGCTGGGTATTTGCGCTTGCGTTCAAAGGCCTGGGGTAAGGACATTTGGACACTGCGCTGGGACACGGAAGTAGGATGTGGTTGCTGATGGTGCTTGCGAAGGTTCAGGTGCTGGGCGGGAGGCTTCCAGGCCTGCGCCTCTGACAGGGGATTGGCGTGTCCCGCAGACACAGATTGTGGACCCAGGCATTCGCCCCACTTATTACTGTGCTTGGATGCAATGTGGCGGATCATGCTGGTGGTGGTGAGTTTGCTAGTGTTCACGCCCTGGCTCATTTTGGTACGGCACAGGTTGAAAACTACTATTCTTTTGTCGTCCGCACTTTCCTCAAAAAAGCGCCACACTGCGGAACACCTACCCCTTGGCAAGGGAGATTTCCGCAAGGGGGTGCTCCATGGAACAGTTGCGGGTCAGTTTGGTGTGGCCCGCCTTCTCCCTTTTGCCACCCCACTGCCTCTTCCAGCCTGTTGTGGTGCTGCAGATCCCTCCCCCTCTGTACTGCTGTCCTCGCTTGGCTTTCCACCTTCCCAGGTTGGGTCAGTGACTTCATCGTCCACTACCTCCTCTTCCAGTTCCTCACTCTGCTCATCCTCCTGAATTGTTGACCTAACTACTACCTCAGCTAACTACTAACTACTACCTCAGACAACTGTGTCTCATCCTCTTCATTAACCTCTTGAGACAGTAATTGCTGTTGAGTTATTGGCAACTGTGTCTCATCATCATCCACCTCATTAAACAGTAATTGCCATTCCCCACTGTCATCTTCTTGTGATTGAGTTTGGGAATCAGGGCACAAGATCTGTCCCTCTTCAAGCATGCTTGGCGAGAGGGCAAAATCAAGGAATGGCGCTGAAAAGAGCTCCTCGGAATATCCGAGTGGGGGATGACTTGTTTGCCCAGACTCTCCATGGTGGGAGGAAGGAGGATCAGGGTGAGGATTGGGTTGAGTAGACTCTTGGCTACTGAGACTGGACTTGGTGGAAGACAGGGTGGTGCTTAACCGTCTGGAAGCATTATCTGCTGCAATCCAACCGACCACCTGGTCGCACTGGTCTGACTTCAAGAGTGGTGTCCTGCGCCGCCTTGCAAACTGGGACATAAAGCTAGGTATCGTGGATGATTGTTTTTCTTGTGCTCTGGCAGCAGGCACAGTTTCACTGTGCCCAGGACCACGGCCTCTGCGTGCACCATCAGCATAACGGCCACTGCCACGTCCCTTACTGCTCGCCTTCTTTATATTAAATGTTATATATGATTGAAAGTCTGTCACACATACAGTAGCATAGGATTTGGAAGTGTATGAGCAAACAAATTTAAAAAGGTATTTGGGATGTGGAAACGTCACACAGGTGATATCCCGCAGGTATTGTCAATGCTGTCAACAGCGGCTAATGAAAAATTACAGGGAATATCACAGGTATTTGGGATGAGGAAACAATATACAGGAGAGGTACCACCAGTAATATCACTGTCCGCAGCATCTATGCAAAAAAGTACACTGTATGTCACAGATACATTTTGTAAGCGCACACGTTACACTGCAGATGTGGCCCTGGTAATGTCACTGTCAGAAGCGGACACTGTCTATTGACATAGTACGTACACTGTATGTCACAGATATTTTTTGGATGCGCACACTTTACACTGGAGATGTGGCGCAGCTAATGTCACTGTCCGCAGCAGACACTATCTACAGAAAAACTACACTGTATGTCACAGATATTTTTTGGATTTGCACACTTTCCACTGGAGATGTGGTGCAGTTAATGTCAGAAAAAGGACACTGTATGTCATAGATAAATTTTTTCAGCGCACACGTTACACTGCAGATGTGGCACTGGTTATGGCACTGTCAGAAGCGGACACCGTCTATTGAAAAAGTACACTGGATGTCAGATATTTTATGGATGCGCACATTTTACACTGGAGATGTGGCGCAGCTAATGTCACTGTCCACAGCGGACACCGTCTACGGAAAATGTACACTGGATGTCACAGATTTTTTTTGGATGCGCACACTTTACATTGGAGATGTTGTGCCGCTAATGTCGCTGTGTGCAGCGGCTTTACTATTGTACGCTATTTAGAGCAGGATGCGCTAAAAATAGATATTTCTGCCATACACAATAGTCCTTAGAAGGACTTTTGGGTCTGTAAAGTTTTAGCTATTTAGTGCAGTTTGCGCTAAAAATATAGATTGCTGCTGCCACACACAATAGTCCTTAAAAGGACTTTTGGGTCTCTGAAAAGTTTTGGTGGCAAAAATATTCCTAAATCACTCCCTACACTGTATGTCCCCTACACAGCTCTCCCTGACTAAGAATGAGCCAAACATGCGTCATCAAGTGCTATATAACACCTAATGACGCGTTCCGGCCAGCCAATCACTATAATGCCAGCACCCAACATGGTTACGGCATTACAATGAGGGCAGTACTTACCTGCATAGCAGCCAAGAAACGTGTGGGCGGAGACTCGAGCATTGCGCTCGAGCACATGCGGTATTCGGCCTGCTCGATCATCACTACTAAGGACAGATCTTCCTAGCTTTTAGAAAGCTTTGTATGGTTACAAATTCCCAGCAACTGAACCACCATCAAATATGAAGTTAATAGCCCCCATGAGTTATAATCCAAGGTGTTAATTAGCCATTGGAGAGAATTAAAATAATATGTGTTAGAAATGTGTTAGAAAATGTATAGCATCAGTCCAGAATGGATGAACTTGAGACTCCGTTCTAACCTGTGACAAAGTGTAATAGTTTTCTGCTGCAATGTACCTAGAAGGAAAAGTAATAAAAGAAGTTACTGTTCAGTAAGTCATCTTGACAGGGGTGTTCCCTAGTCTACTAAAAGACTGACTATGGTTTCAACTTCCTGTTGCTAATTACAGGTGGGGAGACTGCTCTGGAGCATAATTCTCTGCTTTAATAAGTGAAATGCTATGCAGACTATCCAAATAGGAATATCATTAAGCATGGTTTATCATCTGTGCATTAAAAGATTCTTAAAGGGATAATCCCACAAAAAGCCTTTATTGACAGGATAGGTTATAAATGTAATATCCCAGGGGCCCCACCACTTGGGCACCCACCAGTGAGTAGACAGCTAGCTAAAATGCAGTGGTGGTCATGCATGAACACTGCCGCGCCTTGCAGAGTCTACGGAGCTCCCATCACACTCAGTAACAGAGCCCACAAACACTTCCCTCCATCCTGCTCTTGGATCATTGTGTCCCTCACAGTAAAATACGCCCTCACACTGTGTGTTGTCCTCTTCTACCACTTTTCCCTATTCCTTCTCGCCCTTTAGGCTGTAATGTCTCCTTAGTCCTTCCATTCTCCCTGCTACTGTTCAGATAGCCTTATGATAATTTCATTTTACTTCTAGGTGGACTGACATTATGGCGGCTTCACACACAGGAGAGGAGCACAGCTGCTGGGTGAATCACAAGTTAGACCCCATTTCCACGACCCCCAGGCACACACATATAAGACAGGCCATTAGCAAAATCATGCATTCCTTGTGGAATGCATGATTTTGTAATACATACTAATATCAATGACTGGATATAACATATGTATAACTCTGACTGACTGACCAATGAGTCACAGCTATTTTCCCCGTCAATCAATGGAGAGGGGGGAGTGTATGAAGCACTGAAGGGCATAGCTGTAGTGATGCTCCAAGAGCTATGCCCACCCATCAGTGCTCAAACTAGCTAATTTGCATAAATATAAAAACTAATATATCACTGCAGCAGTTCATCCTGCAGCCATAAGATAGATATCAATTTATTCAGCATGATCAACCCTACTAGGCAATATGCCTGGTTTAATAGGATCAATCATGCTGACAGAGGCTATTCAACCTGACTACAGAGTAGTGTTTGTAGTCATAATCCACCAGTTAACTATACAGTTATGTTGACAAATAGCAAACACACTCAGAAATTAACATACATTAGAAAGTGGTACAGTATTTTCATATTTTACAGCTATTTGCTCAAACTTTAATTACATAGGTCTGCAGAATACTTTGCAGTGCTATTTGAGTAACATATTCAAATAGGACTGATAATATTTTCATAAAGGGGGGCGTTCCACCTTAACAGTTTCAAACTGCAATATCTGAAAGTATTAGAAAACTGGGGTTGTTTTATCAACAATGGCAAGTGTGCATTAACATTACACTCACGAGCACAGCTCGTTGTATTGACTGAGCACAGTGTGAAAAGAGACACTGAATACCGGAAAGGCTGCTCTCTAAAGATTAACAGCAAACTGTCTGAAGATTAAACCCTGGTAGTGAAGTGCTTATGATCAGAACAGAAACACCTGGACATCAACCTCTAAGATTGCTTGAACAGATTCAGACATGTTGTACGTCCACTGATTATAGATCATCAATATGAAAACCAAGCTGCGCCAAAAGCATTTGCTTGTAACCTTCACTTTGTCCTTGTGATGTCAACTAAACATCAACACCAGTTTAATCATATTGTAGATGAAGAGTGCAGCATTTCCAACTGGATGCAATACTAAAGATGGCTATTAAGCAAAATTCTGAAATACCAATTTATCAAAACTAAGGATCAAAAGCAAGATATATATGACCTCTCCTTATAGGCAGATTAATGGTATATGTGGCACTGGAAACATGCAATGTACACTGGCAACCTTTATAGCTATATAACATACAATATTGTACAAGTAAAATCTGTGATGAAAATGTTTAATTACATGGTAAGCTAATGAGGGCCTTTTAGAATATACTATATGTTAATTACTAATTTACTAACTTGGATGCCCAGCGGACTTCCTGGTATAAGGTACAATCTCCTGGAAGAAGAAGGGTCATGTGACGTAAAATGGCCATTGTGCCGGATCTGAAGTGGGGGGCCTGCTGTGGCTTGTACACCAAGTGGTATGTGTCAGTGTTTGAAAACCATTGATTAAAGATACAATTTGTATGGTCAGTGCTCTGCACTCATTGTTTTCTACAACATGTATTATTGGATCTGCTTTATGCGAACAGGAGAATAAAAAATTCCTGCACTGAGACTTGTTGTTCTACTGATCAGTACATGGCAGAAGGTGCAGTGCCAAACTCTGCCTTGATGGATGAAAAGGTACAATCTCCGGCATACAGAAGTTAATCTCAGCTTTAGTACTCGCATAGAGTCACAATTCTTGCATAAAACTGACTGCAAAGGATGAAAATATTTGATGTAGAGAGGACAAACAGTTGTGTTCAAAATAATAGCTCAAAATCCTTCTAATAGCTTCTATTTACATACACACAAATCCATTGGGAACACTACACATTCTATTCCAAATCAAAACATGAAGAAAAATATATAAAATTTGTGTTGTTCCTCTAAAAAAAGTGAAGAAAAGTGAATGTTAGACTGTTCAAAAATATAGCAGTGTTTGTATTCTTCTTTACAAACTCAAACATTCACTATATTAACTGAAAAATGTTTGAAGATTTTGCTTTCCTTTGAATCACTTGGTAACTAATGGTTGGCATTGTCGGACAGCAGGGTTGCTGTTTGACTCCAGGGTCCTGCCGCCTACTAGGAAAGTGCCGCTTTGTCACCGCACTGATGCAAAATGGCCATGAAAAACTTACGGTTTATCCATTTTTAACGTCAGGTTTTTTTTCACTGTAGTGTGAATGTAGCCTTAATCTGGAACGCATATAGTCTATTAGCCAGATGCACTCCTGTTTAAACGGGCCCATTGGTTTCAATGAAGGACATGTTCTCATTTTTTTTTTTATTGGCCATTTACTGGTCCCTTCCCTTCCCCCTGTGTGTGTGTGTACGCGACCGTTACAGTAATACCTCCAAAAATCATTATTACTTTACATTCCCCATATGTCTACTTCATGTTTGGATCATTTTGTGAATTTCATTTTATTTTTTGGAGACGTTAGAAGGCTTAGAAGTTTAGAAGCAAATCTTGAAATTTTTCTGAAAATTTCCAAAACCCACTTTTTAAGGATCAGTTCAGGTCTGAAGTCACTTTGTGAGGCTTACATAATAGAAATCACCCAAAAATGACCCCATTTTTAAAAACTACACCCCTCAAGGTATTCAAAACTGATTTTACAAACGTTGTAAACCCTAGGTGTTCAACAAGAGTTAATGGAATATGGAGATGAAATTTCCGAATTAAAATTTTTGGGCAAATTTTCCATTTTAATCCATTTTTTCCAGTAACAAAGCAAGGGTTAACAGCCAAACAAAACTCAATATTTATTGTCCTGATTCTGTAGTTTACAGAAACACCCCATATGTGGTCGTAAACTGCTGTATGGCCATACGGCATTGCGCAAAAAGAAAAGGAATGCCATATGGTTTTTGGAAGGCAGATTTTGCTGAACAGTTTTTTTGACACCATGTCCCATTTGAAGCCCCTACCTGATGCACCCCTAGAGTATAAACGCCAAAAAAGTGACCCATTTTGGAAAATACATCCCTCAAGGTATTCAAAACTGATTTTGACTTCCGGTTCCGGCGCTGGTGTGTGAGGACGCGGCAGCCGCAGCTCCTCACCGCTAGCTATAACAGACCCGCTCCACAGACCTCCCCTGTTAGACGTGACACCAGACGATCACCCACGGCCACCGCCGATCGTATAGAGAGGTACCTGCTCGGGAGTGGGCACAAAGCAATTCCCTCCAGCCGCACAGCTTCCGAAGACACCAGGGAGCCCTCCAAGGTGGCGCTGACTCCTTCACAGACGCTACAGAGCGGAGACCAGGGTGGTGAGCGATGACTCAGAGAGCACCCAGGCTGATATGTTTGCCTCAGCGGTGGGGCGGGGGCAGCCGACATAAAACAACTGGCTATAGAAGTAGCCAAACAGCTTGCCCCAGACCTCATAGCCTCCTTATCCACTATAATTCAAGCAGAGTTGAACAAGCTGCAAGAGGAGGTGGCACTACATGATCACAGGTTCCAAGAGCTTGAACAGAGAGTGGCCTGTATAGAGGAAGATTCAGCAGAGGCAACAACTAAGCATAAAGATCTTGCTCAACTAGCGGCAAAGCTTCATGAGAGAGTTGAGGATCTTGAAAACAGGTCCAGAAGAAGTAACTTGCGGCTGGTGGGGATACCTGAATCGGTGCCGCCACAAGATCTGCGCCACCTGTTCGAGGCGGATTTGCCCCAAGCCCTTGGTCTTCCTGGGAGACGAAAAGTAGAACCCAGTGTGGGACCCCAGAGGGAACCACCCTCCTCGCCTTCTGTGATCTCTCGGCCACATCAGGTCATCTGCAAATATCTGGATTACACTGACAAGGAGGACATTTTAAAAGCATACAGGCTGAGAAAGGAGCTGTTAATTGTTCGTGGTCACAAAGCGCTAGTTTTTTCGGACTATTCGGCGGAAACCACGAGGAAACGAAGAGTCTTTCAGTGCCATGTGCTCTGTACTATACAAAAAAGGAATTACATTTCAACTGATTTACCCTGCTGTCCTTAAGATAAAACATGATGATGGCACATTTAGCCAATTTTCGGACTGAAGGCTGCCGAGAACAACCTACACCGTTACGGCGGAGCAGAGATGTTGCCAGGAGAGACACGACAGAAGACCCGAGAAGACTCGGATGACAGCCGCAGTTGGAATCGAGTGCCATCTGCTTCCTTTTCCAGGGTTCGTGGATCGCCTAAAGAACAGAGGTCCTCGGCCAGGCAGCACCATGCAACCCCGTGACTGATGCGACCGCTTCCCTGCATATTTGGCAGCGCATAGAGGAGGACTTTCGTCTATTGTCTATAGTTTACTAACGTTGAGAAAATGCTGTATACTTGATTGCCGTTTATACCAGAAAAAAGGAAAGTCTATTTACCTGGGGTAGGGACCCAGTGTTACTGTTTTATGTTGATGTTACCATTATTTTTATTACTCTTTAAGTTACTGTCGTTTTTCAAGTTTATGGGGATATTCACTGTGCATCTAGGGAGTAAGCAACAAGAGATGTATGTACGATGGAGGGGGTGTTCGGCTGGGAGGCAACCCCTCTGTAGGAATTGGGTACAGTCCTTCTCCTGTGGTAGTGAGCGGTTTAGTTGGAGATGCGGGACCTTCTGTAGCGGCGTTACATGAGAATTATATCATGGAACGTAAAGGGGTTGCGTTCCCCCAACAAACGCATGAAAATCCTAAGGCAACTGAAACGACTTAAAGCCGACGTGGCGCTGCTACAGGAGACCCACCTCACCAGGGATGACTTTGCACAAATGGAGAAGCTGTGGGTTGTAACGGTATATGGCTCTGAGGCAGTGGGGAGAAAAGCAGGGGTGGTGATGTTGATAGGGCGACATGTTCCTCATGTGCTTCATGCGAATATCCCCGACACTAAAGGCAGATTGTTGCATACCCATATATCTGGCCCTTTCGGGGACAACAGTATATACAATATCTACACACCAAACCAGGATCAAAAGGGGTTTTTAGATAAGGTGGGAAGCACGATAGTGAGCGACTCTCATTCCTTCAAAATTGTAAGAGGAGACTTTAACTTAGCGATGCATGTTCTCGAGGATAGGAGAAGCGACGGTAATACAAAACAAGTGTGGACCTTGCCTAATTTTGCAGCCTCTACAGGCCTTAAGGATAGCTGAAGGCTTAAGCACCCCCAGGGTAGGGAGTATACGCATTATTCTCACGCCCATGATAGCTGGTCGCGGATAGATTATATGTTTCTGTCCCCTAGTGTTTTAGGGAAGGTATCCAAGATAGCTATTGGAGACCTGGTAATTTTGGATCATGCCCCGATACTGCTAGACCTAATAGACCTCTTCCCCAGAGGGCAAGTGTCACTACCAGAGCTTTGGGACGTTCTCACAGCTCAGTTTCTCCACCCCTGTGATGATGTCACTACTAGAGCTGGGAGGAGTTCTCACTGCTCTGTTTACTTTTGGTTTCCTTCCTCCCAGCTGTTCCTCATGCGTTTGATTTCCCTCTCTTTATATCACCCCTCCTCCTATTGTAGGGCGTGGATTATAGTTTTCATTTCAGTTGTAGCTCTTGCTTTAGTATCTTCACTTGTAGCTATCAGTTCACTGGACCTGTGTTCTGCTGCAGCAAGCACTCCGGATATTGCCAGCTGTCCTTGGATCCGTCTTCTCTGCGGCTGCAACACCTTCAGCTAAGTGTACAGACATTGTTGTGTACCTGATTATTTTCTGACTGGATCTGAGGTGGCCACGGTTCCCTCCATATACTGAGTAGGGCACCGGTGGCCGTGCCCCTTCCACTATTGTAGGGGTTACAGTGGTCATCAGTCTTAGGCACGTGGGCATGCCTCGTTCCGCCATTTGGATCCGGGCATGTGCTTTAGCAGCATAGGGAGAGCTTTGAGGGTCGGACAGGGGTCACCCCTTATCCTCCCTAGTTTGGGTCCAGTCAGTAGCTCTTTTACTGTGTATACTATTGTTGCTCACATACAGCCGTGACATTATAATCCACCAAAACCGTCCTTTTTTGACATGGATCCGCTTTCTGGCCTGGTTGACCGCATGCAGGGTCTTTCTTTGGAAGTAGCGGATCTCCGTCAATCTATGACTCAGCTTCAAGCATTGGGCTCTGCTCCGGCTCATGGAGTCTGTTGCGAGCCAAAGGTCTCACTTCCGGAAACGTTCTCCGGGGGCAGTGAGAATTTTGTTCGCTTCAGAGAGGCATGCAAACTCCATTTTTGCTTGTGTCCCCACTCCTCTGGTAATCAGGAGCAGAGGGTGAGGATTGTCATCTCCCTGCTCAGGGGTAATGCTCAGACTTGGGCTTTTTCGCTGCCTTCAGGGGATCCCTCCCTTCGATCCGTGGAAAGATTTTTTGTGGCCCTGGGGCAGATTTATGATGACCCGGATCGTGTTGCTCTGGCCGAATCTAACTTATGTGTTTTATGCCAGAACAAACTGTCTGCGGAGCTTTATTGTTCTGAATTTCGGAGATGAGCAGCTGATTCGGGTTGGAATGATGCTGCACTCCGGAGTCAGTTCTGTCATGGTCTCTCAGAGAGATTGAAAGATGCGTTTGCTTTCCATGAGAGACCAACGTCCTTAGAGTCTGCCATGTCATTGGCGGTACGCCTTGACAGGCGTCTAAGAGAAAGAAACGAGACCTCTCTGTCCAGCCATTGTCAGTCTAGGGGCAGTGGTGCGGACTCATTCAGTGTGCAGGGGCCTCATCCTGTCTCGCTCCCCTCTGAGGAGGAGCCCATGCAGCTAGGTCGACTTGCCCCTGATAAAAGAGGATTTAGTCCTCAGAGTATGGTGTGTTTTTGTTGTGGGGGCATAGGTCATTTGGCAAATGTTTGTCCGTCTAGGAGATTCTTGAACTGTACTAAGAGCGATAATAAGAGAAAAACCTCAAAAGGTAAATCATCAAATTCTGCTTCATCTGCTACATCTGCTACATATGTGGTCGTAAACTGCTGTATGGCCATACGGCATTGCGCAAAAAGAAAAGGAATGCCATATGGTTTTTGGAAGGCAGATTTTGCTGAACAGTTTTTTTGACACCATGTCCCATTTGAAGCCCCTACCTGATGCACCCCTAGAGTATAAACGCCAAAAAAGTGACCCATTTTGGAAAATACATCCCTCAAGGTATTCAAAACTGATTTTGACTTCCGGTTCCGGCGCTGGTGTGTGAGGACGCGGCAGCCGCAGCTCCTCACCGCTAGCTATAACAGACCCGCTCCACAGACCTCCCCTGTTAGACGTGACACCAGACGATCACCCACGGCCACCGCCGATCGTATAGAGAGGTACCTGCTCGGGAGTGGGCACAAAGCAATTCCCTCCAGCCGCACAGCTTCCGAAGACACCAGGGAGCCCTCCAAGGTGGCGCTGACTCCTTCACAGACGCTACAGAGCGGAGACCAGGGTGGTGAGCGATGACTCAGAGAGCACCCAGGCTGATATGTTTGCCTCAGCGGTGGGGCGGGGGCAGCCGACATAAAACAACTGGCTATAGAAGTAGCCAAACAGCTTGCCCCAGACCTCATAGCCTCCTTATCCACTATAATTCAAGCAGAGTTGAACAAGCTGCAAGAGGAGGTGGCACTACATGATCACAGGTTCCAAGAGCTTGAACAGAGAGTGGCCTGTATAGAGGAAGATTCAGCAGAGGCAACAACTAAGCATAAAGATCTTGCTCAACTAGCGGCAAAGCTTCATGAGAGAGTTGAGGATCTTGAAAACAGGTCCAGAAGAAGTAACTTGCGGCTGGTGGGGATACCTGAATCGGTGCCGCCACAAGATCTGCGCCACCTGTTCGAGGCGGATTTGCCCCAAGCCCTTGGTCTTCCTGGGAGACGAAAAGTAGAACCCAGTGTGGGACCCCAGAGGGAACCACCCTCCTCGCCTTCTGTGATCTCTCGGCCACATCAGGTCATCTGCAAATATCTGGATTACACTGACAAGGAGGACATTTTAAAAGCATACAGGCTGAGAAAGGAGCTGTTAATTGTTCGTGGTCACAAAGCGCTAGTTTTTTTCGGACTATTCGGCGGAAACCACGAGGAAACGAAGAGTCTTTCAGTGCCATGTGCTCTGTACTATACAAAAAAGGAATTACATTTCAACTGATTTACCCTGCTGTCCTTAAGATAAAACATGATGATGGCACATTTAGCCAATTTTCGGACTGAAGGCTGCCGAGAACAACCTACACCGTTACGGCGGAGCAGAGATGTTGCCAGGAGAGACACGACAGAAGACCCGAGAAGACTCGGATGACAGCCGCAGTTGGAATCGAGTGCCATCTGCTTCCTTTTCCAGGGTTCGTGGATCGCCTAAAGAACAGAGGTCCTCGGCCAGGCAGCACCATGCAACCCCGTGACTGATGCGACCGCTTCCCTGCATATTTGGCAGCGCATAGAGGAGGACTTTCGTCTATTGTCTATAGTTTACTAACGTTGAGAAAATGCTGTATACTTGATTGCCGTTTATACCAGAAAAAAGGAAAGTCTATTTACCTGGGGTAGGGACCCAGTGTTACTGTTTTATGTTGATGTTACCATTATTTTTATTACTCTTTAAGTTACTGTCGTTTTTCAAGTTTATGGGGATATTCACTGTGCATCTAGGGAGTAAGCAACAAGAGATGTATGTACGATGGAGGGGGTGTTCGGCTGGGAGGCAACCCCTCTGTAGGAATTGGGTACAGTCCTTCTCCTGTGGTAGTGAGCGGTTTAGTTGGAGATGCGGGACCTTCTGTAGCGGCGTTACATGAGAATTATATCATGGAACGTAAAGGGGTTGCGTTCCCCCAACAAACGCATGAAAATCCTAAGGCAACTGAAACGACTTAAAGCCGACGTGGCGCTGCTACAGGAGACCCACCTCACCAGGGATGACTTTGCACAAATGGAGAAGCTGTGGGTTGTAACGGTATATGGCTCTGAGGCAGTGGGGAGAAAAGCAGGGGTGGTGATGTTGATAGGGCGACATGTTCCTCATGTGCTTCATGCGAATATCCCCGACACTAAAGGCAGATTGTTGCATACCCATATATCTGGCCCTTTCGGGGACAACAGTATATACAATATCTACACACCAAACCAGGATCAAAAGGGGTTTTTAGATAAGGTGGGAAGCACGATAGTGAGCGACTCTCATTCCTTCAAAATTGTAAGAGGAGACTTTAACTTAGCGAGAGACCTGGTAATTTTGGATCATGCCCCGATACTGCTAGACCTAATAGACCTCTTCCCCAGAGGGCAGAATTTTGTTCGCTTCAGAGAGGCATGCAAACTCCATTTTTGCTTGTGTCCCCACTCCTCTGGTAATCAGGAGCAGAGGGTGAGGATTGTCATCTCCCTGCTCAGGGGTAATGCTCAGACTTGGGCTTTTTCGCTGCCTTCAGGGGATCCCTCCCTTCGATCCGTGGAAAGATTTTTTGTGGCCCTGGGGCAGATTTATGATGACCCGGATCGTGTTGCTCTGGCCGAATCTAACTTATGTGTTTTATGCCAGAACAAACTGTCTGCGGAGCTTTATTGTTCTGAATTTCGGAGATGAGCAGCTGATTCGGGTTGGAATGATGCTGCACTCCGGAGTCAGTTCTGTCATGGTCTCTCAGAGAGATTGAAAGATGCGTTTGCTTTCCATGAGAGACCAACGTCCTTAGAGTCTGCCATGTCATTGGCGGTACGCCTTGACAGGCGTCTAAGAGAAAGAAACGAGACCTCTCTGTCCAGCCATTGTCAGTCTAGGGGCAGTGGTGCGAACTCATTCAGTGTGCAGGGGCCTCATCCTGTCTCGCTCCCCTCTGAGGAGGAGCCTATGCAGCTAGGTCGACTTGCCCCTGATAAAAGAGGATTTAGTCCTCAGAGTATGGTGTGTTTTTGTTGTGGGGGCATAGGTCATTTGGCAAATGTTTGTCCGTCTAGGAGATTCTTGAACTGTACTAAGAGCGATAATAAGAGAAAAACCTCAAAAGGTAAATCATCAAATTCTGCTTCATCTGCTACTTTGGGCAAAGTTAATGTAGGAATTGATGCTTTTCCTCTGACCTGCAGTTCCCGTTTTCTCCTGTCTGCCAGGGTGGCGCTAGAGAGCAAAGTCATTTCTTGTGAGATTTTTGTCGATAGTGGAGCGGCCGTCAATCTTATTGACACTCAATTTGTAGCCATGCATGGTTTTCAGGTTTGCACATTAGAAAAGGATATACCTGTTTTTGCTATTGACTCTGCTCCACTCTCACAGAGATCTCTGAAGGGCATTGTTCACAATATCCGGCTAGCTGTAGGTGACACTCATGTGGAGGATATATCTTGTTTTGTCCTTAACGGATTGCCTTCTCCTCTAGTTTTGGGGTTACCCTGGCTCACTAGACATAACCCCACTATTGATTGGCAAGGAAGGCAAATAAATGAGTGGAGTGACTTTTGTAGAGAGAATTGTCTCACAGCGACTTTTGCAGAGGTGTCTACTAAAACTGTGCCATCATTTCTCTCTGATTTCTCGGACGTGTTTTCCGAGAGCGGTGTTCAGGAGCTACCTCCTCACCGGGAGTTTGACTGTCCCATTAACCTCATTCCCGGCGCCAAGCTGCCAAAAGCACGCCTCTACAATCTCTCACAACCGGAAAGAATCGCAATGCGAACTTATATCTCCGAGAGTCTCGAGAAGGGGCATATTCGTCCCTCAAAGTCACCTGTGGCCGCGGGTTTTTTTTTTTTATTAAAAAAAAAGATGGCTCTCTGAGACCTTGCCTAGATTTTAGGGAGCTGAACCGTATCACGATTCGCGATCCCTATCCCCTTCCTCTGATCCCGGACCTCTTCAACCAAATTCTTGGGGCCAAGGTGTTTTCCAAATTGGATTTGAGAGGCGCGTACAACCTGGTCAGGGTCAGAGAGGGGGATGAATGGAAAACGGCCTTTAATACCCCTAACGGGCATTTCGAGAATCTCGTTATGCCTTTCGGCCTGATGAATGCTCCGGCCGTCTTTCAGCATTTTGTTAATAGTATTTTCTACCATTTAATGGGGAAATTTGTATTGGTGTATCTTGATGATATTTAGATTTTTTCCCCTGATGTTCAGACCCATCAGGATCATCTTTTTCAGGTTCTGCAGATTCTGCGGGAAAATAAATTGTACGCCAAGCTGGAGAAATGTCTTTTTATGGTATCGGAGATTCAATTTCTGGGTTTTCTCCTCTCTGCTTCTGGTTTTCGCATGGATCCGGAGAAGGTCCGTGCTGTACTTGAGTGGGAGCTTCCTGAGAATCAGAAGGCATTGATGCGCTTTCTGGGTTTTGCGAACTATTACAGAAAGTTCATTTTGAATTATTCCTCTGTTGTCAAACCCCTCACTGACATGACAAAAAAGGGGGCGGATTTTTCCTCTTGGTCGGAGGAGGCGCTTGCAGCCTTTTCTAAGATTAAAGAGAGTTTTGCGTCTGCTCCCGTCTTGGTGCATCCCGATGTTTCCTTACCTTTTATTGTTGAGGTGGATGCTTCCGAGGTGGGTGTGGGTGCGGTTTTGTCCCAGGGCCCTTCTCCTGCCAAATGGCGACCCTGTGCCTTTTTCTCTAAAAAACTCTCCCCGGCAGAGAGAAACTATGATGTGGGAGATAGGGAGTTGTTGGCCATCAAGTTAGCTTTCGAGGAATGGCGCCATTGGTTGGAGGGGGCCAGGCAACCTATCACCGTTTTTACCGACCATAAGAATCTGGCATACTTGGAGTCGGCCAGGCGTATGAATCCGAGACAGGCCAGATGGTCTCTGTTCTTCTCCAGATTTAATTTTGTTGTTACATTCCGACCTGGGATAAAAAATGTGAAGGCTGATGCTCTCTCTCGCTGTTTTCCGGGAGGAGGAAACTCCGAGGACCCGGGTCCCATTTTGGCGGAGGGGGTAGTTGTTTCTGCTCTATATTCCGATTTGGAGGCCGAGGTCCAGGCTGCCCAGACTGAGGCACCTGCCCGTTGTCCTTCTGGGAAGTTGTTCGTGCCTCCTGAGCTACGTCACAAACTCTTTAAGGAGCATCATGATACGGTTCTTGCTGGTCACCCCGGGAGTAGAGCCACGGTAGATCTCATTGCTCGGAGATTTTGGTGGCCGGCTCTTCGTAAGTTGGTGGAGGGTTTTGTGGCTGCTTGTGAGACGTGCGCTCGCGCTAAGGTCCCTCGTTCACGGCCTTCAGGTTCCCTTCTCCCGTTACCCATACCTTCCCGTCCTTGGACACACCTGTCCATGGACTTTATCACGGATCTTCCTCGTTCCTCGGGGAAGTCGGTGATCCTGGTGGTGGTGGACCGTTTTAGCAAGATGGCTCATTTCGTACCTTTCCCTGGTTTACCCAATGCTAAAACGTTGGCGCAAGCTTTTGTCGACCACATTGTTAAATTGCACGGCATTCCCTCTGATATTGTTTCCGATAGAGGCACGCAGTTTGTGTCCAGGTTCTGGAAGGCTTTCTGTTCTCGCCTGGGGGTTCGGCTGTCCTTCTCTTCTGCTTTTCACCCGCAGTCGAATGGTCAGACTGAGCGCCTCAATCAGAATCTGGAGACATATTTGCGCTGTTTTGTGGCAGAGAACCAGGAGGATTGGTGTTCATTTCTCCCTCTTGCTGAGTTTGCTCTGAACAACCGTCATCAGGAATCTTCTGATAAGTCACCATTCTTTGGTGCATATGGGTTCCATCCGCAGTTTGGGACATTCTCGGGAGGGGCTCTTTCTGGTTTACCTGAGGAGGAGAGATTTTCTTCGTCTTTGTCTACCATTTGGCAAAAGATTCAGAGTAATCTTAAAAAGATGAGTGAGAGGTATAGGCGTGTGGCTGATAAGAGACGTGTGCCTGGTCAGGACCTGAATGTGGGTGACCTGGTGTGGTTGTCTACAAGAAACATTAAACTGAAGGTTCCCTCCTGGAAATTGGGTCCCAAGTTTATTGGGCCTTATAAAATCTTGTCAGTCATCAATCCTGTTGCCTTCCGTCTTGATCTTCCACGGGTTTGGAAGATACATAATGTATTTCACAGATCTCTCTTAAAACCATATGTCCAGCCCACGGTACCCTCCTCTTTGCCTCCTCCTCCGATTTTGGTTGATGGCAATCTGGAGTTTGAGGTTTCCAGAATTGTGGACTCTCGCATTGTCCGCGGTTCTCTTCAGTACCTCGTTCATTGGAAGGGTTATGGTCCTGAGGAGAGGATGTGGGTTCCGGTGTCGCACATTAAAGCCACTCGCCTCATCAGGGCATTTCATAGGGCTCATCCTGAGAAGGTGGGTCCTGGGTGTCAGGAGTCCACCCGTAGAGGGGGGGGTACTGTCACTACCAGAGCTTTGGGACGTTCTCACAGCTCAGTTTCTCCACCCCTGTGATGATGTCACTACTAGAGCTGGGAGGAGTTCTCACTGCTCTGTTTACTTTTGGTTTCCTTCCTCCCAGCTGTTCCTCATGCGTTTGATTTCCCTCTCTTTATATCACCCCTCCTCCTATTGTAGGGCGTGGATTATAGTTCTCATTTCAGTTGTAGCTCTTGCTTTAGTATCTTCACTTGTAGCTATCAGTTCACTGGACCTGTGTTCTGCTGCAGCAAGCACTCCGGATATTGCCAGCTGTCCTTGGATCCGTCTTCTCTGCGGCTGCAACACCTTCAGCTAAGTGTACAGACATTGTTGTGTACCTGATTATTTTCTGACTGGATCTGAGGTGGCCACGGTTCCCTCCATATACTGAGTAGGGCACCGGTGGCCGTGCCCCTTCCACTATTGTAGGGGTTACAGTGGTCATCAGTCTTAGGCACGTGGGCATGCCTCATTCCGCCATTTGGATCCGGGCATGTGCTTTAGCAGCATAGGGAGAGCTTTGAGGGTCGGACAGGGGTCACCCTTTATCCTCCCTAGTTTGGGTCCGGTCAGTAGCTCTTTTACTGTGTATACTATTGTTGCTCACATACAGCCGTGACAGCAAGACTATGTTTGGAGGTTTCCGAGCTTCCTTTTGCCTGACCACAACTTCCAGCAACTTGTACAGGGCTGGTGTATGGAATACTTTTGGGACAACCGGGAGCATATACATTCACCAGCTCTGTTTTGGGAGATGGGGAAGGCAGTTTTGAGGGGGCGCTTAATAGCGTATGTATCCTCGATCAAGAAAATGGCAAGGGAACGCTATCGGGTTTCTAGTGAGGCACTACGTTGTGCATATAGAAACTTCCAGTTGGAGAAAACCCCCGACCGTAAAGAACAGTGGGTATCGGCTCAGAGGGAATTGATGAATGGGCGGAGAAACTGGAACAATTCAAACGAACCAAATTTGACATAGAGCTGCACAAATTTGGACATAAATCTGGTAGACTTCTGGCGTCCCTGGCGAAAGGGAAGAGACAACGTACTCATATCAATAGTGTTCGAACTAGTGATGACACTAGGGTGCATAGTCCCCAGCATATCATTAATGTCTTGGGGGAATATTTTGCCCACTTTTATGAAAGCAGGGAAGGGGATGAGGAGCTGGGAAGAAGTTTCCTGGAGGACCTGTCTCTACCAAAATTATCGGAGGAACAACTGATTGAGCTTATTGCGCCAATCTCTGAGGTGGAGATTCAAACTACCATCAAATCTTTCCCCACGGGAAAGGCTCCAGGCCCGGACGGTTACACATCTGATTTTTATAAAATATTAAGCCAACAAGTAACGCCGACACTGACTATACTTTATTCCTATTTATTATGGAGGCGCTGGGGAACCCAGATCAAATGAACACGGCGTTGATTTCCCTCATATATAAAAAGGACAAGGACTCTGAGGATCCCTCTTCATATAGACCTATCTCCCTTATTAATCAAGACATGAAAATACTTTCTAAGATCCTGGCGAATAGAATGGCGGGGATCCTCCCTTCCTTGGTCTCACCGCTACAGGTGGGATTTGTTAAGGGGAGATCCGCGGTGACTAACATCAGGAAAGTATTGTTGGCCCTTTCTGTGGCGAAAACGCTTATATACAAAGGAAAAACACCGGCCATAGTCACGCTTGATACTGAGAAAGCTTTCGACAGCATTAGTTGGCGCTGGCTTAATCAGGTGTTAGACGTCTTGGGATTTAGGGGTAACTTTCGCACCATCCTAGCACAGATATACTGCAATCCCACGGCTAGGATATCCTTGGCGGGTTCCATGTCCCCAAGATTTGCGTTACGACGGGGTACACGGCAAGGTTGCCCTCTGTCCCCCCTTTTATTCGACCTTTCCATTGAACCCTTAGCCAGATACCTTAATTCTCCCGGTGTTTTCAAGGGGTTAGAGGTGGAATCCCAAAATTTGTGTTTGGCGTTGTTCGCAGATGACATAGTGTTATTTATGGAAGATCCGATACTGTATCTACCCAACGTTCTTTAAACCTTGTCAACCTTCGGCTCATTCTCGGGTCTTAAAGTGAACAACGCCAAAAGCGAAATCCTTTTTCTGCATGGTAAGGCCAACAGAAACATGGGAGCAGAGATAGAGGGAATACCGATTGCTAGGTCCTTCATCACATATTTAGGCATCAAAATAGGAAGGAAAATGGAATCCATTTACAGACTAAATTATACCCCATTAATAGCGAAGATTATTACCGAGCTACAACAGTGGCACAACCTCCCTTTATCATTAATGGGCCGCAATCATCTATTAAAAATGATGTCCATGTCAAAACTACTATACCCATTGCAGACGATTCCCTTACTATTAAAACACGAGGACGTGAATAAACTAGCATTTGTTAGATTCTTATGGCATTGCAAACGTCCCAGAATAGACCTGCAGAAGCTCATAGCCCCCACAGAGTTAGGCGTTATTGCGTTCCCAGATGTTCGACGTTACAACTTGGCTTGCATGGCTAGACACATAGCAGATTGGATTAACGGAACTAGTTATTTCTCTGCTTTATCATTAAAAAATGCGTTCTGTGCTCCATGGTCCGTAACCGCCCTGCTTCATGCCAGACTGTCCTGTGTCCCAACTCATGTTAAATCCTCAATACTTTTTAAACATACCATAGCGACCTGGCGCATTTTGCGTAGGAAGTACTGGTTATGATGTCTAAACATCTTCCTTTATGGAAAAATCCGGAATTTCCTCTGGGCCGAACCAATAGTCTTTTTAGAGAATGGAGTGATAAAGGTATTCAGCAGGCTAAGCATTTACTACATCCCTCAGAACCTCGTTGGTTAAATCAAGACGAACTAGTAGAGAAGTACTCCCTAAGTAGGTTCCAAACGATCCAATTTGCGCAAGTAAAAGCGGCCATACATTCCAATCTAGTCATGGTACATAAGGAGATCGGGCAAAATGTGATGGATAAGCTTTTGGGGCTGGGAGGTGGGAGGACATCAGTCTCTCACCTCTATTATTGTCACGACTGTGACTGATCCAGACAGGTCTGGGAGGAGAAGGTCGCAGCGACTTGCTACTCGCGATAGCTTGTGAGTTTGCTCCATGGTTCAGGGTATGTCATCCGGGTTTTGCCTTGTGAACCTTTTTGTCCTGACTGGGAGTTTGTAGGCATCCTTCTCAGGTGAGTCCTGTCTGCCACTCCCAGCTACTATATTAGTTTCAGTTTCACTTGCAGTCATTGCCAGATATAGTCCTTACTTTCAGTTCTATTCTGACCTTTGAAGGAGATCGTTTGATGGTGTTGCTGTGGAGCTCTTGTCCGGCGTGGACTGTCGTGATTGGGATCGCCTTCTCTGCTCGTGACTGGATAAGTCTATCTCTGCTATAGTTTGTTTGTTGCTGTCTTCCCCTGCTGTTCTCCTAGACATGAGTGATGGTGACTAGTGCTCCCATCGGCCTTTCCCCACTCTAGGCTTTTTAGGGTGACTGAGGGTTTAGGCATCCTGCTCGCCGCACGGGTTCACACCCCGTCTAGGGTATCAGGGCAGACAGGTGCCAGCTTAGGGTTAGTCAGGGGTGGCCATACTATTCCCATCCATAGATAAGGGTCTCCCTTCCCCTCCGTCTGGTGCGACACGACTGCTGCTGGGGTAGCGGTCGTGACAGTATATCTGGCCTTTTAAAAAAAAAAAAAAAAAGTGACATTTCTTTTTTTTTTTTGCTTGCTGTTTTGCTTTGTATTTTTCTGTTCCACTATGGATCCGGTTACGGTTTTGGCGAAACAATTACAGGGATTATCCCTTGAAGTGGCAGGATTAAAAGCAACAGTGCTGCAGCAGCCATCCTTGGGTTCCACCGTTGCTACGGGAAACCAAGGTACTCCTGAGCCAAAAGTGGCTTTACCTGATAGGTTCTCAGGAGGGAGAGACCAATTTGTAACCTTCAGAGAAGCTTGCAAATTGTTCTTCAGGTTACGCCCTAGATCCTCCGGCGGTGAGGAACAACGGGCGGGCATTGTAATTTCTCTCCTGCAACGAGATCCGCAGGCTTGGGCTTTCTCCCTACCATCAGACTCTCTGGCCTTACGATCAGTGGTGGAGTTTTTTGAAGCCCTGGGTCTCGTATATGATGACCCGGACAGGGTCTCACTGGCTGAGTCTAAGCTACGTAGACTTCGGCAAGAGAACCGGTCTGCTGAACTATATTGTTCCGAATTCCGTAGGTGGGCTACTGATACGTTATGGAACGACTCGGCCCTTAGGAGTCAGTTCTGCCAGGGGTTGTCTGAAAAATTAAAAGACGCGCTGGCGATATACGAGGTCCCTGGGTCTCTGGAGGCTGCTATGTCTCTGTCCATAAGAATCGACAGACGACTCAGGGAGAGACTATTAAATTTTACGGAGGCCTCTATAGGGCAGGGATCGGTTTGTTATGATCCAGTCGAACCAATGCAAATAGGGGGCTCCACTAGACGGGTGAATCCTCCTAAGTTCCACCGTAGGTCAGAGGTTTGTTTTCGTTGTGGGGGGAGGGGTCATTTTGTAAAGGTTTGTCCCTCAGAACCAAAGAGACCACAAACTAAGGAGCCGCCGGAAAACTAGAGTCCCCAGATTGTGCGGAGGATAACAGTCTGGGCGTATTCGTTTCCTCCATACGCATGTCTCAGTTTTTGTTGTCCGCTACCGTTGAGGCGGGCAATAAGACTGAGATCTGTTCCGTCTTTTTGGACAGTGGGGCGGGGGTCAACTTGGTGGATTCACGGTTTGCTCAGGCTCTGGGTTTTACTCCAGAACCGATACGCAGAACTATTCCTGTTTTTGCCATCGACTCCTCCCCTCTTACTCAGAAAGAGTTAACTCAGATCATTCATAATATCCATCTGCAGGTAGGGGACCTCCATAAAGAGCATATCTCTTGTTATGTCCTGGACGGTCTTCCGGCTCCTATGGTATTGGGGCTTCCCTGGCTGGTGACTCACAATCCAGTGGTGGATTGGCAGGCCGGGGAGATTGTGGAGTGGAGTGAACATTGTAAGGACAACTGCTTGAGTAGTAGGTGCTCTACACTCTCTGTAACATCTTTACCTGCCTTTCTGTCAGATTTTATGGATGTGTTCTCTGAGAAGGGTTGTCAGGGGTTACCACCTCATCGTCCATATGATTGCCCGATTAATCTACTACCTGGGGCAAAACTACCTAAAACCCGGTTATACAATCTTTCCGGCCCGGAGAGGAAGGCTATGAAAGATTATATTTCGGAGAGTTTGGCTAAGGGACACATCAGACCCTCTTCTTCACCTGTGGCTGCAGGGTTCTTTTTTGTTAAAAAGAAAGATGGGGGCCTACGTCCTTGCCTGGATTTCTGGGAATTAAACCGGATAACTATCCGAGATCCCTATCCTCTTCCTCTCATTCCCGACCTCTTTAATCAGGTTGCTGGTGCTAAATGGTTCTCCAAAATGGATCTCAGAGGAGCCTATAACCTGGTTCGCATCAAAGAGGGGGATGAGTGGAAGACGGCTTTTAATACTCCGGAAGGGCATTATGAAAATCTGGTCATGCCATTTGGTCTTACTAATGCGCCTGCGGTATTCCAACATTTTGTCAACGATATTTTTAATCACCTTATCGGGAGATTTGTTGTGATATATCTTGATGACATCCTGGTCTATTCCCCGGATCTGGATACACATAAGATCCATGTGAGACAAGTGCTGCAGATATTAAGGGCCAACAAATTGTTTGCTAAGTTAGAAAAATGTGTGTTCGCCGTAAAAGAACTGCCATTTCTGGGGTATGTGTTGTCAGATTCAGGTTTCCGCATGGATCCAGAGAAAGTCTGGGCGATTATAGACTGGGATCTGCCTGAGAACCTAAAGGCATTGCAACGCTTCCTGGGGTTTGCCAATTTTTATAGAAAATTTATAAAGAACTATTCCTTGGTGGTCAAACAACTGACGGACATGACCCGAAAGGGATCCGATTTTTCCAAATGGTCACATGCAGCCAAAACTGCCTTTGCATCTCTGAAGGAGAGATTCACCTCGGCCCCTATCCTCGTCCAGCCAGATGTCTCGCTTCCTTTTATTGTAGAGGTTGACGCATCAGAGGTGGGGGTGGCAGCGGTACTATCTCAGGGCCCGTCCCCTGGTGAATGGCGTCCGTGTGCTTTCTTTTCGAAGAAATTGTCTACTGCAGAAAGAAACTATGATATTGGCAACAGGGAACTTTTGGCTATTAAGTTGGCTTTTGAGGAGTGGCGTCATTTTTTGGAGGGGGCGGTTCATCCCGTCACGGTGATTACTGATCACAAAAACTTATTATATCTGGAGTCTGCTAAACGTCTCACCCCTAGACAGGCTCGGTGGTCGTTATTTTTTACTAGGTTTAATTTTGTAATAACCTATCGCCCGGGGGCAAAAAATACTAAGGCAGATGCATTGTCTCGAAGTTTTCCTGGAGGGGGTGATGTTGAGGTACCAGAGCCCATTTTGCAAAAGGGGGTGGTGGTCTCTGCATTACACTCAGGTTTAGAGGGGAGGGTGTTGGAAGCTCAGGGGGACGCCCCGGCCTCCTGCCCCTCGGGTAAACTGTTTGTGCCAGAGAATTTACGCCTGGAGATACTAAAAGAACACCATAACTCCACACTGGCAGGACACCCAGGTAGTAGGGCAACCTCTGAATTAGTGTCTCGTCGGTTCTGGTGGCCTAAGTGGCGCCAGGAGGTGTTGAATTTTGTGTCTGCATGTGCTACCTGTGCTTGTTCTAAGGTAGCTCATACTCGTCCGGCAGGGCGTCTTTTACCTCTAGCCATCCCCAACAGGCCTTGGACGCACCTATCAATGGATTTCATTACGGATCTACCAGTATCAGCGGGGAAAACTGTTATTCTTGTAGTTGTTGACAGATTCAGTAAAATGGTGCACTTTATTGCTCTTGCCGCATTGCCTAATGCTAACACACTGGCTCAGGTTTTTATTGATCACATCGTGAAGCTTCACGGGGTCCCTTCCGATATTGTTTCGGATCGTGGTACCCAATTTGTTTCTAAATTTTGGAAAGCTTTTTGTTCTCGTTTAGGGGTTCATCTGTCGTTTTCTTCATCTTTCCATCCACAGTCCAACAGTCAGACTGAACGTACCAATCAAAACCTAGAGACATATTTGAGATGCTTTGTTTACGAAAATCAGGAGGAATGGTCATCTTATTTACCGTTAGCCGAATTTGCCATTAATAATCGTCGTCAAGAATCTACCGATAAGTCACAATTTTTTGGTGCGTATGGTTTCCATCCTCAGTTTTGTACGTTTAGTGAGGGGGGGGCGTCTGGGATTCCCGAGGAGGAACGATTTGCGTCTTCACTTTCTTCAGTGTGGCAGAGTGTGCAAGAAAGTTTGAAGAGAATGGGTGGTAGATACAAACGTGTGGCTGATAGGAGGCGCTCTGAAGGTCCGGACCTTGGGGTGAATGACTTGGTGTGGTTGTCTACCAGAAATATCAAGTTGAAGGTTCCCTCATGGAAATTAGGTCCGAGATTTATTGGTCCTTATAGGGTAATTAAGATCATTAACCCGGTGGCTTTTCGTCTGGAGCTACCTCAGACTCTAAGGATCCATAATGTCTTCCACAGATCTCTGCTTAAGAGATATGTAGAACCTCCTGAACCATTGCCACTACCGCCTCCACCGGTGGTTGTTGATGGCAGTCTTGAGTTTCAGGTAGAAAAGATTGTTGACTCACGATATGTTCGCCGCTCTCTTCAGTACCTGGTGCACTAGAGAGGTTATGGGTCCGAAGAGAGAATGTGGGTTCCAGCTTCAGAGATAAAAGCGGACAGACTCATTCGGGCTTTTCCTGGCTCCCATCCGGAGAGGCCTGGTCTTGAGGGTCCGGAGGCCCCTCGTAGAAAGGGGGGTACTGTCACGACTGTGACTGATCCAGACAGGTCTGGGAGGAGAAGGTCGCAGCGACTTGCTACTCGCGATAGCTTGTGAGTTTGCTCCATGGTTCAGGGTATGTCATCCGGGTTTTGCCTTGTGAACCTTTTTGTCCTGACTGGGAGTTTGTAGGCATCCTTCTCAGGTGAGTCCTGTCTGCCACTCCCAGCTACTATATTAGTTTCAGTTTCACTTGCAGTCATTGCCAGATATAGTCCTTACTTCCAGTTCTATTCTGACCTTTGAAGGAGATCGTTTGATGGTGTTGCTGTGGAGCTCTTGTCCGGCATGGACTGTCGTGATTGGGATCGCCTTCTCTGCTCGTGACTGGATAAGTCTATCTCTGCTATAGTTTGTTTGTTGCTGTCTTCCCCTGCTGTTCTCCTAGACATGAGTGATGGTGACTAGTGCTCCCATCGGCCTTTCCCCACTCTAAGCTTTTTAGGGTGACTGAGGGTTTAGGCATCCTGCTCGCCGCACGGGTTCACACCCCGTCTAGGGTATCAGGGCAGACAGGTGCCAGCTTAGGGTTAGTCAGGGGTGGCCATACTATTCCCATCCGTAGATAAGGGTCTCCCTTCCCCTCCGTCTGGGGCGACACGACTGCTGCTGGGGTAGCGGTCGTGACAATTATGGCTTACGGCAAGAAGACTCGCAATATAATAAAATGGGAGACTTAAGTCAGTGGGAGGTACACCTGGGAGTTGAAAATGTCTTTCAGATATTGCTGAAGGGGTGGATGAAGGTACGAAAACATATTATTAACGAGGTGTGGAGGGACACCCAGCTACGCATAATGCACAAGGCTATATTTGGTTTTAACATACCACCTCCCGCTTAGACCGGATCGTATAACACATTGCCCCAAAATGTGGTCAAGGTTTCACGGATCTTTTTCACGGTCTCTGGTCCTGTCCTAAAAGTCAGCAACTATGGTCTGCGGTGGGTGAGATGGCATATGAGATATGGGGAGAGAGGAATACATTACATCCCTTGCTATATTTATTTCACTAGGTAGAGGATACAGATAGAGAAGGGAATCCCCCTCAGTTGTTCCACTCACTCTGTATGGTTGCCAAACGCCAAATACTGCAACATTGGCTGCAGTCGGAGTTACCAACAATTGCCGGTATACATATACAAATTAAAGCTCTTTTTGATCTGGAGAGACTGGCGACTTTTCATACTAAAGAAAAACATTCACTTTAACAGAGTGGTACTTGATGGAGCAGCTGCGGGGGAGTCTGGGTAGATTACAGGGGCGGGAGGGGAGTGTGAGGCTGGCTTGATCCGTCGATATGATCTCTAGTAGAAGTCATTCTTCAAATCACATTTGACTCCATTTTATTTTCTTGTAGCAATACAGTATATCAGGAACATGTCTTGTTTGCTTCCTGTAGGATGTATGCAGTGGTATCCCATTGATTGTTTTGAAATGCTGAAATGTTTTTGGTAAACATTGTGATTCTTAGTAAATGTCAACGGGGTCTGTGTACCCTTCTCTATAACATACTGTCACAATTGCATGTCTTGTATACTTTGTCAAGCACGGGGAATATGGCCCTAATGTTGTCAAATTTTAAATTGATAAAAGTAATAAAGATTAAGTTTAAAAACAAACAAAGTGATTTTACTAACTTTGGTAACCCTTTAGGTGTCCCACAATATTAATGGAATATACAGTAGAGATGAATTTTTAGAATTTCAATTTTTTGGCAAATTTCCCATTTTAATCCATTTTTTCCCAGTAACAAAGCAAGGGTTAACAGCCAAACAAAACTCTATATTTACTGCCCTGATTCTGTAGTTTACAGGAACATCCCATATGTGGTTGTAAACTTCTATACGGGCACACGGCAGGGCGCAGAAGAAAAGAAGCGCCATGTGGTTTTTGGAAGGCAGATTTTGCCGGACTGTTTTTTTTACACCATGTCACATTTAAAGACCCCCTGATGCACCCCTAGAGTAGAAACTCAAAAAAAGTGACCCCATTTTGGAAATTACAGGATAAGGTGGCAGTTTTGTTGGTACTATTTTAGGGTACATATGATTTTTGGTTGCTCTATATTACACTTTTTGTGAGGCAAGGTAACAAAAAATAGCTGTTTTGGCACCGTTTTTATTTTTTGTTATTTACAATGTTCATCTGACAGGTTAGAGCATGTGATATTTTTATAGGTTCTTACAGACGCAGGGTTACCTAATATGTATACTTTTTTTTATTTATTTAAAGTGGACCTTTCACCTGGATATTCTTTATCTAATTATTATCCTACCTTATAGTGCGGCCCCCACTGAAGTCTTGGCACTTATTTTTTTTCTAAAGAAACCTTCGTTCATCCGCTGTGGTTCCCTTATCTTTTGGTGCCTTATATGCTAATGAGGCGACTCGGTTATACAAGGCGTGGACTTGTATTTCTCCTGGGCGCGGTTATCTTCTCCCTGGCTGCGAGCACATCCAATCAGAGCGCGCTGCTCTTAGCCAGGGAGAAGGAGCTGACTAAGAGCGGGGCGCTCTGATTGAATGCGCTCACAGCCAGGGAGAAGATAACCGTGCCCAGGAGAAATACAAGTCCACGCCTAGTATAACCGAGTCGCCTCACTTTATCAATTTTTGAGGCGCAAAAAGATACGAGGACCACAGCAGACGAACGGGGGGTTCTTTAGAGAAAAAAAAAAGTACCAAGACGTCAGTGGGGGCTGCACTATAAGGTAGGATAATAATTAGATTAAGGATATCCAGGTGAAAGTTCTTTTTTAACCCCTTAAGGGGATTTAAAAAAAAGATTGCGGCGGGGGTTAATTGTGACAGGATGCCCGCTGAAATCATTCAGCGGGCATCCTGTCACAACGCCGGGGGGTCTTGTGACCCCCCCCGTATCGGCGATCGCAGCAAACCGCAAGTCAACTCAGACCTGCGGTTTGCGGCTTTACCTGCGGTTTGCAGCGGCGATCGGGCGTGCCATCGGGTCCCCATGCGGCTGTCGGGGGCACACGATGGCATGGAAAGCAGCGCAATGTCTAAGGAAGGCATCGCGCTGCCTTCCGGTGACGAGCCTGTGAGATCCAGCCCCCTGGATCTCACAGGCCGGAAGCTGTATGAGTAATACACACAGTATTACTCATACAGCCAATGCATTCCAATACAGAAGTATTGGAATGCATTGTAAAGGATTAGACCCCCAAAAGTTCAAGTCCCAAAGTGGGACAAAAATCAAGTGAAAAAAAAAAGTTGAAAAAATAAAGTTTTCCCCCCAAAAAATTAAAAGTTTCAAGTAAAAATAAACAAAAACGTCATTTTCCCCAAATAAAGTAAAAAAAAATTGGTAAAAAATAGGGGGGAAAAAAGTATACATATTAGTAGTGTTGAGCGAACAGTTCGAGCATAGTTCGGGTCCGTACCGAATTTTGGGGTGTTCGTGACACGGACCCGAACCCGAACTTTTTCGTAAAAGTTCGGGTTCGGGTTCGTCGTTCGGCATGTATTTTGGCGCATTTTGAAAGGCTGCAAAGCAGCCAATCAACATGCATCATACTACTTGCCCTAAGATGCCATCGCAGCCATGCCTACTATTGGCAAGGCTGTGATTGGCCAAGTGCAGCATGTGACTCAGCCTCTTTATAAGCTTGTGCGCACGTCGGGACGTGCTCACTCCCGATGTGAATAGAACAGGGATAGACGCAGCTGATGCTAGGGCGAGAATAGGCAGGGATAATTGAATAACTGGAAGCAAATTTCTCTCCTCCACCTGTGATTCATCTGAACAACTGCAGCTGAGCTGCTTTTTTGATAGGGATTGGCTATTTTTAGAGTTGCCAGAGTGATTTTTCCATCCACATGTACCTGGGCTGACCGCCGGCCGCCATTTTGCGACTTGTAGTGCTGCAGGAGAAGCTGCCACAGTGTGCATTCCAAAGCTCCAAGCAAGTCAGACATCTACACCTGGGATTCAGACCAATAGCGATTTAGCAGCACAGTCCAAGGCTATTTTTTTTAAAGGTTGTGCAGACCATTTTGTGGCACATGTTACTGGGCTGATAGGCGGCGGCCATCTTGGGACTAGTGCTGCAGCACAATCTCTCCCAACGTCCATTAATCACTTGTAATAGTGGTCTGTGCCATAGAAATCCTACATCAGGGACTTGGGTGTGCTTGTGTCACCCCTACTAATACCAGTCCACCTGTAATCCATACAGTGAAAAGCCATAAAGTATTCCAGTGAGGGAATTTTTTTTTTATTTAAAAAAGGCCAAGTTAGTTTATCTGGCGTTCAATATACTAGATACAGTTAGGCCTGCGTTTCATACATCTGGAATTAGCAAACTAATGTGCTGGGGTTGGGAAAACATATATGTACCCATACTAGAATCTGTCAAAGAAAGCGGTACTCACATATAACAGTCATTCCATCTGTAATCCATACAGTCAAAAGACTGAAAGTATTCCAGTGAGGGAATTTTTTTTATTTAAAAAAGGCCAAGTTAGTTTATCTGGCGTTCAATATACTAGATACAGTTAGGCCTGCGTTTCATACATCTGGAATTAGCAAACTAATGTGCTGGGGTTGGGAAAACATATATGTACCCATACTAGAATCTGTCAAAGAAAGCGGTACTCACATATAACAGTCATTTTATCTGTAATCCATACAGTCAAAAGACTGAAAGTATTCCAGTGAGGGAATTTTTTTTATTTAAAAAAGGCCAAGTTAGTTTATCTGGCGTTCAATATACTAGATACAGTTAGGCCTGCGTTTCATACATCTGGAATTAGCAAACTAATGTGCTGGGGTTGGGAAAACATATATGTACCCATACTAGAATCTGTCAAAGAAAGCGGTACTCACATATAACAGTCATTCCATCTGTAATCCATACAGTCAAAAGACTGAAAGTATTCCAGTGAGGGAATTTTTTTTATTTAAAAAAGGCCAAGTTAGTTTATCTGGCGTTCAATATACTAGATACAGTTAGGCCTGCGTTTCATACATCTGGAATTAGCAAACTAATGTGCTGGGGTTGGGAAAACATATATGTACCCATACTAGAATCTGTCAAAGAAAGCGGTACTCACATATAACAGTCATTCCATCTGTAATCCATACAGTCAAAAGACTGAAAGTATTCCAGTGAGGGAATTTTTTTTATTTAAAAAAGGCCAAGTTAGTTTATCTGGCGTTCAATATACTAGATACAGTTAGGCCTGCGTTTCATACATCTGGAATTAGCAAACTAATGTGCTGGGGTTGGGAAAACATATATGTACCCATACTAGAATCTGTCAAAGAAAGCGGTACTCACATATAACAGTCATTCCATCTGTAATCCATACAGTCAAAAGACTGAAAGTATTCCAGTGAGGGAATTTTTTTTATTTAAAAAAGGCCAAGTTAGTTTATCTGGCGTTCAATATACTAGATACAGTTAGGCCTGCGTTTCATACATCTGGAATTAGCAAACTAATGTGCTGGGGTTGGGAAAACATATATGTACCCATACTAGAATCTGTCAAAGAAAGCGGTACTCACATATAACAGTCATTCCATCTGTAATCCATACAGTCAAAAGACTGAAAGTATTCCAGTGAGGGAATTTTTTTTATTTAAAAAAGGCCAAGTTAGTTTATCTGGCGTTCAATATACTAGATACAGTTAGGCCTGCGTTTCATACATCTGGAATTAGCAAACTAATGTGCTGGGGTTGGGAAAACATATATGTACCCATACTAGAATCTGTCAAAGAAAGCGGTACTCACATATAACAGTCATTCCATCTGTAATCCATACAGTCAAAAGACTGAAAGTATTCCAGTGAGGGAATTTTTTTTATTTAAAAAAGGCCAAGTTAGTTTATCTAGCGTTCAATATACTAGATACAGTTAGGCCTGCGTTTCATACATCTGGAATTAGCAAACTAATGTGCTGGGGTTGGGAAAACATATATGTACCCATACTAGAATCTGTCAAAGAAAGCGGTACTCACATATAACAGTCATTCCATCTGTAATCCATACAGTCAAAAGACTGAAAGTATTCCAGTGAGGGAATTTTTTTTATTTAAAAAAGGCCAAGTTAGTTTATCTGGCGTTCAATATACTAGATACAGTTAGGCCTGCGTTTCATACATCTGGAATTAGCAAACTAATGTGCTGGGGTTGGGAAAACATATATGTACCCATACTAGAATCTGTCAAAGAAAGCGGTACTCACATATAACAGTCATTCCATCTGTAATCCATACAGTCAAAAGACTGAAAGTATTCCAGTGAGGGAATTTTTTTTATTTAAAAAAGGCCAAGTTAGTTTATCTGGCGTTCAATATACTAGATACAGTTAGGCCTGCGTTTCATACATCTGGAATTAGCAAACTAATGTGCTGGGGTTGGGAAAACATATATGTACCCATACTAGAATCTGTCAAAGAAAGCGGTACTCACATATAACAGTCATTCCATCTGTAATCCATACAGTCAAAAGACTGAAAGTATTCCAGTGAGGGGATTTTGCTTATAAAAAATAATATATTTCATTGTGGTGCGAGTTGAATCGCAACAATGAAGAAAAATACTATTAAGGGACGAGGACGCGGTCGTGGTGGTGTCCGTGGAGCCTCTGTTGCTGGTAGAGGACGTGGCCGTTCGGCCCCAGGCGCACACAGTAGGGAACGAACTCCCTCAACTAGCCGGCAGAATGTACCGCAATATCTCGTGGGGCCCAATGACGCTCTTAGGATGGTAAGGCCTGAGCAGGTACAGGCATTAATCGATTGGGTGGCCGACAGTGCTTCCAGCACGTTCACCACATGGTCTTCCACCCAGTCTTCTGCGGAAAGCGCACAGGTGGCACCTGAAAACCAAGCCCATCAGTCTGTCACATCACCCCTAAGCATATCAGGGAAACGGTCTGAGCCACAAGTTATGCAGCAGTCTCTTCTTCTGTTTGAAGACTCTGCTTCCAGGGTTTCCCAGGGGCGTCCACCTAGCCCTTCCCCAGTGGAGGAAGACATACCATGCACTGACGCACAACCACTTATGTCTCCAGATGAAGAGGACATGGGAATACCACCACAGCAGAGTCACCGACTCTCTGATGATGACGAAACACAGGTGCCCACTGCCGCGTCTTTTTGCAGTGTGCAGACTGAACAGGAGGAGGTCAGGGAGGGAGACTGGGTGGAAGACGATGCAGAGGACGATGAGGTCTTAGACCCCACATGGACTGAAGGTCGTGGCGATGACTTTCACAGTTCAGAGGAAGAGGTAGTGGTGAGACCGAGACAACAGCGAAGCCAAAGAGGGAGCAGGGGGCCAAAGCAGACGAGCCGCCGCCCCCAGAGTTCGCCTGCTACTGGACATCGCCAACAGGGACCCAGCCCCACAAAGGCAGCTTCAAAGAGTTCCCTGGCATGGCACTTCTTTAAACAATGTCCTACCGACAAGACCCGAGTGACTTGCACGCTCTGCCATCAGAGCCTGAGGCGAGGCATTAACGTTCTGAACCTCAGCACAACCTGCATGACCAGGCATTTACATGCAAAGCATGAACTGCAGTGGGGTACACACCTTAAAAACCAGGCACTCGCTGAGGCTCCCCCTGCTCCCTCTACCGCTGCTGCCTCGGCTTCCGCCTCGAGAGGAATGTTGCCACCTGCCGAGCAGCAAACAGAGGATGTGCCACCGACACCACCACCACCGCCACCGTCAACTAGCGTCTCCACTATATCACACAGCAGCGTTCAGCTCTCAATATCTCAAACCTTAGAGAGGAAGCGCAAATTCCCCCCGAGTCACCCTCGAGCCCTTGGCCTGAACGCCAGCATTTCTAAACTGCTGGCCTTTGAAATGCTGTCATTCCGGCTGGTGGACACAGACAGCTTCAAACAGCTGATGGCCATGGCTGTCCCGCAGTATGTGGTTCCCAGCCGCCACTACTTCTCCAAGACAGCCGTGCCTTCCCTGCACATGCAAGTGTCCGATAAAATCAAGTGTGCACTGCGCAACGCCATTTGTGGCAAGGTCCACCTAACCACAGATACGTGGACCAGTAAGCACGGCCAGGGACGCTATATCTCACTAACTGCACACTGGATGAATGTAGTGGCGGCTGGGCCCCCGGCGGACAGTTCCTTGGCGCACGTCCTTCCGCCCCCTAGGATCGCAGGGCATCATTCTCTGCCTCCTGTAGCCTCCTCCTCCTACTCGGCTTCCTCCTCCACTGCTTCCACCAGCTCATCCGGTCAGCCACACACCTTCACCACCAACTTCAGCACAGCCCGGGGTAAACGTCAGCAGGCCATTCTGAAACTCATATGTTTGGGGGACAGGCCCCACACCGCACAGGAGTTGTGGCGGGGTATTGAACAACAGACCGACGAGTGGTTTCTGCCGGTGGGCCTCAAGCCAGGCCTGGTGGTGTGCGATAATGGGCGAAATCTCGTGGCAGCTCTGGGACTAGCCGGTTTGACGCACATCCCTTGCCTGGCGCATGTGCTGAACTTGGTGGTGCAGAGGTTCATTCACCACTACCCCAACATGTCAGAGCTGCTGCATAAAGTGCGGGCCGTCTGTGCGCGCTTCCGCCGTTCACATCCTGCCGCTGCTCGCCTGTCTGCGCTACAGCGGAACTTCGGCCTTCCCGCTCACCGCCTCATATGCGACGTGCCCACCCGGTGGAACTCCACCTTGCACATGCTGGAGAGACTGTGCGAGCAGCAGCAGGCCATAGTGGAGTTTCAGCTGCAGCACGCTCGCGTCAGTCGTACTGCCGAACATCACCACTTCACCACCAATGATTGGGCCTCCATGCGAGACCTGTGTGCCCTGCTGCGCTGTTTCGAGTACTCCACCAACATGGCCAGTGGCGATGACACTGTTATCAGCGTTACAATACCACTTCTATGTCTCCTTGAGAAAACACTTAGGGCAATGATGTTAGAGGAGGTGGCCCAGGTGGAGGAGGAGGAGGAGGATGAGGGCTCGTTTCTAACACTTTCGGGCCAGTCTGTTCGAAGTGGCTCAGAGGGAGGTTTGTTTAAGCAGCAGAGGACAGGTTCACAAGTCGCCAGCCAAGGCACTGTACTGGAGGACGAGGATGAGGAGGAGGTGGAGGGGGACGAGGATGACGCAAGTTCACAGCGGGGTGGCAGCCCAGGCCCATCACTGGTGCGTGGCTGGGGGGATACGGTGGACGATGACGATACGCCTCCCACAGAGGACAGCTTGTCCTTACCCATGGGTAGCCTGGCCCACATGAGCGAATATATGCTCCAATGCCTGCGCAACGACAGCAGAGTTGCCCACGTTTTAACGTGTGCAGACTACTGGGTGGCCACCCTGCTGGATCCCCGGTATAAAGACAATGTGCCCACTTTAATTCCTGAACTGGAGCGCGACCGTAAGATGCGCGAGTACAAGCGCACGCTGATAGAGGCGCTCTTGAGAGCATTCCCACATGTCACAGGGGAACAGGTGGAAGGTGAAGGCAGAGGAGTGGCAAGAGGTCGCCAACGTGTCACGGCCAGCTCATCTGAGGGCAGGGTTAGCATGGCAGAAATTTGGAAAAGTTTTGTCTCCACGCCACAGCTATCTGCACCGACACCTGATACGGAACGTGTTAGCAGGAGGCAGCATTTCACTAACATGGTTGAACAGTATGTCTGCACACCCCTCCACATCCTGACGGATGGTTCGGCCCCATTCAACTACTGGGTTTCGAAATTGTCCACGTGGCCAGAGTTAGCATGTTATGCCTTGGAGGTGCTTTCCTGCCCGGCGGCCAGCGTTTTATCTGAACGCGTATTCAGCACGGCAGGGGGCGTCATTACTGACAAGCGCAGCCGCCTGTCCACAGCCAACGTGGACAAGCTGACCTTCATAAAGATGAACCAGGCATGGATCCCACAGGACCTGTCCCTCCCTTGTGCAGAGTAGTCCTTATTAACTGCCTAAAACATGTCTTGTTGTGCTACGGGCCACTTCTTTATTTGATACAACTTTTATGAAACCCACAGTTGAATGAAACTCTTCTCTGTCTGGGCGCCGGGGCCTAACCAGATGAAAGTGGCCGGTTAAACTAACGGGTGACATGAAGCCATAACCTCTGCCATGCTACCTCTGTCTTCTGTCTGGGTGCTGAGGCCTAAGTCAAATAAAGCGGTCTTCTGCTGTGCTGGGGGATATGAAGCTAATCTCTGACCTCTCTCCTCTGTCTGGGTCCAAAGGCCTAAATCACTGAAAGAGGCCTTCTCCTGTGGTGTGTGATATGATGCCAGAATATGTGCTGTGGGGCCTCTCTCCTCTTCCTGGGTGCAGGGGTCAAATAAACTAAATTGTGGCCTACTCCTGTGGTGGTTGATATGATGCCTGATTCTCTGATGTGGAACCTCTCTCCTCTGTTTGGGTGAAGGGGTCAAAGTAACTAAATGGTGGCTTCTCCTGTGGTGGCTGATATGATGCCAGAATATGTGCTGTGGTGCCTCTCTCCTCTTCCTGGGTGCGGGGGTCAAAGTAACTCAATGGTGGCTTCTCCTGTGGTGGCTGATATGATGCCAGAATATGTGCTGTGGTGCCTCTCTCCTCTTCCTGGGTGCGGGGGTCAAAGTAACTCAATGGTGGCTTCTCCTGTGGTGGCTGATATGATGCCAGAATATGTGCTGTGGTGCCTCTCTCCTCTTCCTGGGTGCAGGGGTCAAAGTAACTAAATGGTGGCTTCTCCTGTGGTGGTTGATATGATGCCTGATTCTCTGCTGTGAAACCTCTCTCCTCCATCTGGGTGTAGGGGTCAAAGTCTTTCAAAGTCGCCTTCTCCTGTGCTGATTGATATAAAGCTGATGGTTGTGCCATCTGACATGGTTGCCAGGGTCTGATTCAATGGGGGCCTACTCCTGTGGTGGGTGATCTAAATGCCTGATTCTCTGCTGTGAAACCTCTCTCCTCCGTCTGGGTGTAGGGGTCAAAGTCTTTCAAAGTCGCCTTCTCCTGTGCTGATTGATATGAAGCTGATGGTTGTGCCATCTGACATGGTTGCCGGGGGTCCCATTAAATTGGGGCCTACTCCTGTGGTGGGTGATCTAAATGCCTGATTCTCTGCTTTGAAACCTCTCTCCTCCGTCCGGGTGTAGGGGTCAAAGTCTGTCAAAGTCGCCTTCTCCTGTGCTGATTGATATAAAGCTTATGCTTGTGCCATCTGACATGGTTGCCGGGGTCTGATTCAATGGTGGCCTACTCCTGTGGTGGGTGATCTAAATGCCTGATTCTCTGCTGTGTAACCTCTCTCCTCCGTCTGGGTGTAGGGGTCAAAGTAACTAAATGGTGGCCTACTCCTGTGGTGGGTGATATGATGCCTGGTTCTCTGCTGTGGGACCTCTCTCCTTTGTCTGGGTGCTGTGGTCAAAATAATAGTAAGTGACCTTCTCCATTGGTGGGTGACTTGAAGCCTGATTCTGTGCTATGGGACCTCACTCCAATTAATATTGTTTAATTTTTATTTATTTTATGTTAACTCATCATTTCCCTATCTACATTTGTTTGCAGGGGATTTAACTACATTTTGCTGCCTTTTGCAGCCCTCTAGCCCTTTCCGGGTGTGTTTTACAGCCTTTTTAGTGCCCAAAAGTTCGGGTCCCCATTGACTTCTATGGGGTTCGGGTTCGGGATGAAGTTCGGGTCGAGTTCGGATCCCGAACCCGAACATTTTTCGAAAGTTCGGCCGAACTCGTCGAACCCGAACATCCAGGTGTTCGCTCAACTCTACATATTAGGTATCGCCGCGTCTGTATCAACCTGCTCTATAAACATATCACATGACCTAACCCCTCAGATGAACACCGTAAAAAATAAAAAATAAAAACTGTGCTAAATAAACCATTTTTTGTCACCTTACATCACAAAAAGTGTAATAGCAAACGATCAAAAAGTCACACGCACCTAAAAATAGTGCCAATAAAACCGTCATCTCATCCCGCAAAAATCATACCCTACCCAAGGTAATCGCCCAAAAACAGAAAGAATTATGGCTCTCAGACTATGGAAACACTAAAACATGATTTTTTTTTGCTTCAAAAATGAAATCATTGTGTAAAACTTACATAAATAAAAAAAGGTATACATATTAGGTATCGCCGCATCCGTCAGATGAATGTTGTAAATAACAAAAAATAAAAACGGTGCCAAAACAGCTATTTCTTGTTATCTTGCCTCACAAAAAGTGTAATATAGAGCAACCAAAAATAATATGTACCCTAAACTAGTACCAACAATACTGCCACCCTAGTTTCTAAAATGGGGCCACTTTTTTGGAGTTTCTACTCTAGGGGTGCATCAGGGGGGCTTCAAATGGGACATGGTGTCAAAAAACCAGTCCAGCAAAATCTGCCTTCCAAAAGCCGTATGGCATTCCTTTCCTTCTGTGCCCTGCCGTGTGCCCGTACAGTAGTTTACGACCACATATGGGGTATTTCTGTAAACCACAGAATCAGGGCCATAAATATTAAGTTTGGATTGGCTGTTAACCCTTGATTTGTAAAATTATTAAAATGGAAAATCTGCCAAAAAAGTGAAATTTTGAAATTGTATCTCTATTTTCCATTAATTCTTGTGGAACACCTAAAGGGTTAACGAAGTTTGTAAAATCAGTTTTGAATACCTTGAGGGGTGTCGTTTCTTAGATGGGGTCTCTTTTATGGAGTTTCTACTCTAGGTGTGCATCAGGGGGGCTTTAAATGGGACATGGTGTCAAAAAAAATATTCCAGCAAAATCTGCCTTTCAAAAACCGTATGACATTCCTTTCCTTCTGCGCCCTGCCGTGTGCCCGTACAGTAGTTTACGACCACATATGGGGTGTGAAATTTTGAAATTGTATCTCTATTTTCCATTAATTCTTGTGGAACACCTAAAGGGTTAATGACGTTTGTAAAAATCAGTTTTGAATACCTTGAGGGGTTTAGTTTCTAGAATGGGGTCATTTTTAAGTGGTTTCTATTATGTAAGCCTTGCAAAGTGACTTCAGACCTGAACTGGTCCCTAAAAATTGGGTTTTTGAAAATTTCTGAAAAATTTCAAGATTTGCTTCTAAACTTCTAAGCCTTGTAACATCCCCAAAAAATAAAATATCATTCCCAAAAAGATCCAAACATGAAGTAGACATATGGGGAATGTAAAGTAATAACTATTTTTGGAGGTATTACTATGTGCAGTAAGCTGGATTGGGGCAGATGCACACTGGCGCAAAATTAATAGTTCTTACTTCATGACGCCAATTGCAGCTTGCGCAGGTACTGTAACAGGGCCCTTTAAGATGTTATAGCTCACATACCAAGTGAGGAATGCCAGAGGGGGATAATGTCTCTGTGTAGTAGGTATTGTGTCAACGGTGTCTCCTACCTTGGTACGGCTGGACTCCTGTATCCTGGCTTACATGCAATAAATTTGTCATGCCGCGCTCTGACGATTTACGGAGGTTGGCCAGGATAGCAGCACGAGTTTAGTATTTGTTTTGGAACCGTGCTGGATCCGCCTCTCATCAGGTGCACTGGGTGGGGTCATTAGTTTAAATAGCACTCCAGTCCAGTGCTCTGAACGGATTATAGGAATCATTGTGGTCTTGGAAGCTAGGAAGGAAGGTTGTCTGTTCCAGCTCAGAAAGATAAGTGTGATTTCTAGTTTGGTTGTTTTGTGTCATCTCTCCGATCCAGGTTCTGTGCGAGCAGGCTGCTCCTATTTCCCCTCTTCACTATCTCAGGGAATTTAGGGTTGATTCAGCCCAGGCACGGGGACACATCAGACCTACCATTTAAGATCTGCATGTGGGCTGAGCAGTGCAGGGAAAGAGGTCAGGGATTAGCTAGGAGGTGACCCTTCCCCTGTCTCTTGCCCAGAGCCTGGTTGGTGGGTTATCTGTGAGTCTGAGTGCACGCCCGCCGTGACAAAATTTGAGTGTGGTCAGTAGGAGTAATTGAGGAATGAATGCAATCCAGACAGGACATATAATCCAACTCGTCTTTACTTAATGGGTGCAGCATAAATCCATACAAAATGGTTTATTAAGCACAGTTTTTATTTTTTATTTTTTACGCTGTTCATCTGAGGGGTTAGGTCATGTGATATTTTTAAAGAGCAAGTCAAAACGAACGCGGCGATACCAAATTATGTATACTTTTTGATCGCTTGCTGTTGTTCTTTTTGTGATGTAAGGTGACAAAAAAATGGTTTATTTAGCACAGTTTTTATTTTTTATTTTTTACGGTGTTCATCTGAGGGGTTAGGTCATGTGATATGTTTATAGAGCCGGTTGATAAGGTATTATAGAAGTAGAGAAATAGAAACTTGGAAATTTGCAATTTTTTACAAATTTTTGGCAAATTTGGTATTTTTTTATAAATAAAAATGTTTTTTTTTTTTTACCCAATTTTAGCAGTGTCATGAAGTACAATATGTGATGAAAAAACTATCTCAGAATGGCCTGGGTAAGTCAAAGCATTTTAACATTATCAGCACTTAAAGTGATACTAGGCAGATTTGCAAAAAATGGCCAAGTCCTTAAGGTGAAATAGGGCTGAGTCCTTACGGGGTTAAGATTTGCACAATAATATTATTTTTGAAACAAAAAATAATAATTTTCGTGCCTCCATATTCTGAGAGCCATAGTTTTTTTTTTTCTGTGCGATTGTCTTAGGTAGGGTATCATTTTTGCGGGATGAGATGACAGTTTGATTGGTACTATTTTGGGGTGCATATGACTTTTTGATCGCTTGCTATTACACTTTTTGTGATGTAAGGTGACCAAAAATGGCTTTTTTGACACCGTTTTTATTTTTTATTTTTTATTATATAGAGCAGGTTCTTACGGATGTAGCGATACCTAATATTTATACTTTTTCATTTACTTAAGTTTTGAAAGCAAAAAAATTATGCTTTAGTGTCTCCATATTCTGAGAGCCATAGTTTTTTTTTTTTTTTTGGGCGATGGTCTTAGGTAGGGGCTCATTTTTTGCGGGATGAGATGACTGTTAGATTGGTACTATTTTGGGGGGCATACGCATTTTTAATCGCTTGGTGTGGCACTTTAAGTGATCTGTGGTGACAAAAAAAGTGGGTGTTTTTTTAGCACAGTTTTTTTTATTTATTTTTTACTGTGTTTACCTGAGGGGTTAGGTCATGTTATATTTTTATATAGCCGGTCGTTACGGACGTGGCTATACCTAATATGTATACTTTCTTTTATTTATTTAAGTTTTACATAATAATATCATTTAAAAAAAAAATAATAAATCATGTCTTAGTGTCTGCATAGTCTGAGAGTCATATTTTTTTATTTTTTTGGGGTGATTGTCTTAGGTAGGGTATCATTTTTTGCGGGATGTGATGACGGTTTGATTGGCACTATTTTGGGTGCATATGACTTTTTGTTCGCTTGCTATTACACTTTTTGTCATGTAAAGTGACAGAAAATGGCTTTTGACATCGTTTTTGTTTTTTTTATTTTTGCGGTGTTCACATGAGGGGTTTGGTTATGGTATTTTTATAGTTCAGGTTGTTAAGGAAGCTGCAATACCTAATATGTATACTTTCTTTTACTTATTTAAGTTTGACACAATAATATAATTTTTGAAACAAAAAAAATCATGTTTTAGTGTCTCAATAGTCTGGGAGTCATAGTTTTTTTATTTCTTGTGCGATTGTCTCAGGTAGGAGCTCAATTTTTGCGGGATGAGATGATGGTTTGATTGGCTATTACACTTTTTGTGATGTGAGGTGACAAAAAATAGCTTTTTTGTGGTACTGTTTCTATTTTTTTTTTTTACGACGTTCACCTCAGGGGTTGGGTCATGTGATATTTTTATAGAGCTGGTTGTTACGGACACGGCGATACCTAATATGTCAATTTTTTTTTTTTATTTCACTTTAACACAATAAAAGCATTTTTGAAAAAAAAATGATGTTTTAATGTCTCCATGTTCTGAGAGCTATAGTTTTTGTTTTTTTGAGCGATTTTCTTATTTAGGGGCTAATTTTTTGCGGAATGAGGTGACTGGTTTTATTGGTACTATTTTGTGGGACATACGCCTTTTTGATCACTTGGTGTTGCACTTTTTGTGATGTAAGGTGGCAAAATTGCTTTTTTTTACACAGGTTTTATTTTTATTTTTATGATGTTTATCGGACGAGGTGGGTCTTGTGATATATTTATAGAGTCGGCCATCACGGACGCAGCAATACCAAATACCGTGTGTCTATTTTACTTATTTTTTCCTATTTTTAAGATTTTTTTAAAAATTAGTTAATTGTTTTTTGTTTTTTTATTTACATGTGAAACCTTTTATTTTTATTTTACACTTTATTTTTTTATTTTTTTATTTTACACTTTGTGTCCCCCATAAGGTCATACAAGACCTCTGGGGGACATTTGACTTCTTTTTTTTTTTTTTTTTCACTATTGATTTCTCCTGGGGCTGACATAATAGCCCTAGTTACAGGGGAAATACAGCCCCCAGAGAGGCTGTACAGCGCAATACAGGGCTGTACAGCCTCAGTGCAGGGCTGATCGAGGCCTGTAGAAGACCCAACAGCTCCTGCACTCTCCCGGCCCCGGCTGTCACATGACAACCGGGCCGGAACAGGAAGCACATCGTGCTTCATGCTCTGTATACACAGCGCTCGGTGAGCGCTGTGTATTCAGCAATCTAGAAGGCAGGGACACCTGGGAACTGTCCCTGCCTTCTCTCTGGGTTGCCCTGCTGTCACTGACGTGACATTAGCGTGCAGCTGCCATCTCTGAATGGTCATTCCAGAACGTCCATTCAGAGTTAAACATCCACTAATAGGACATTTATATCCTATGGGCGGATGTGAGGTGGTTAAGGTTGTTTTTACATCACCGTTTAGTTTCCCGTTCTTCTGATCCGTCAGAAGAACAGAAAAATAAACAAAAAAATAGATCCTGTATTAAGTGTTAAGTATCTGTTATGCACAGTTATGCACATTTTGCATCAATTTTTGCCATTTCTGTCTGGGATCCGTTAGTTTAGATAGAAAAAAATACTTTGTTTAGGACTTTTTTTCCTAACTAAACTAACGAATCTCAGACGGAAATGGCTAAAACGGATGCAAAATGGGCATAACTGAACATAACAGAACATAACTAATGAAAGGTATTTGGGAATATATTTATAATAAAGTAAAATTTAAGAATTTTAATTTTCCTAATTCCTGGAGAACCCCTTTAAGCCCCTATTACATTGCACGATATTCAGGACAATTACTGGGAACAAGTGTTCATAGGAACACTCATCTGGCCTGTATAATTGTGCCTCTGGTCAGCTGATAAAAAAGGACTCAAAGGATTAAAGATGAACAATTATTGTCTTTACATCTCCCTGTGTAATCAGGGATGGGCTATCAATAATCAATAGAACTGAATGAAGGCGGAATGACTGTGGTAGTGATCATTCCCCCCCAGTCACTTTGCATTGGCTCGTGTAATAGGCGATGCAAATGAGCGCCAATCGACTTTTTTTTATTTGTGGCCCCTTGAAATAGAGTGATGTGGCAATGCATCCCTCAGACCAAAAAAGGTTGTGCACCCGTGCCTTACGGATTGTATAGTGAGTTGTAGCAAATCCTAAGCAAAGTCTACCAGGAAAGGACCAGGTTAGAAGTAGAAGATTTTAGCAGCATTGATGACTTCATAGTATAAAGAAGCTGTGACAGAAGAAGCCAGCCAGAGTCTGCAAGGAGGATATAGAAGTTCAGATAAAGAAAGAAGACATTCTTCAGATTTATCCTTGGCTTTGGGGAGAAAGTTGGACAGTTTGGTTACTATTACCAGTGTCGGATTACAATAGGGACGTTCGGGTCGGCAGCCCCGGGCCCAGCACCGCTGGGGGACCCAACGCCGACCCGAACGCCCGCATTCTGTGGCGGGGCACGGGAGCCCATAGCTCCCTGTCCCATCGCCGATCACCGCCATAGTCTTTAGCCCTAGTAGGCCTGAGGCCTATGCGGTAGTGAAATCCCAGCGCAGGCGGGCGTGATGACGTCATTGTTACTGGGGGCACTCTAGGGGACATTAAAGCTGCTGTGGACACTATAGGAACATTTGGGGTAATTTATCAAACTGGTGTAAAGCAGAACTGGCTTAGTTGCCCATAGCAGCCAATCAGGTTCCACCATTCATTTTTGACAGCTCTTTTGGAAATCCAGTTCTACTTTACATCAGTTTGATAAATGACTCAAATTATGTCTATTAGGGTCACTATTTTTTCAGCAGTATAGTACCTGGGGCATTGGGGAGCACAACGGGCACAGTATTGAGAGTGGCAGCAGGATGACACTGTGGGGACACCAGGATAGGGAGGTTGATGGAAAAATTTAAAAATCAAACGTGTCTGTGTTACAAACTGTAGAGACGAGATGTGTCTGAAAGAATTTGCCAGGGTGGTCTGGGTCAAATGAAGGAGAAGAGGAAAGAGAAGGTCTACATGACAGGAGATGTCACTGGATGTAAGAGGTATGTGGTGCTGTATTCTCCTCCATGTCTTTTTTATTATAATTATATGTATTTTAAATTTGGCGACCACATTTTTCAGTTTAGGACTAGGGATGAGTGAACCCGAACTGTATAGTTCGGGTTCGTACCGAATTTTGGGGTGTCCGTGACATTTTCGTAAAAGTCCGGGTTCGGTGCTTTCTTGGTGCTTTTTGAAAGGCTGCAAAGCTGCCAATCAACAAGCGTCATACTACTTGCCCCAAGAGGCCATCACAGCCATGACTACTATTGGCATGGCTGTGATTGGCCAGTGCAGTATGTGATCCAGCCTCTATTTAAGCTGGAGTCACGTAGCTCCGCACGTCACTCTGCTCTGATCAGTGTAGGGATAGGATGCAGCTGCTGCTGTTAGGGCGAGATTAGGCAGGGATTCACTTACTGAAGTGATCGATATACAGCTGTGTATCATACAACCTCTGCTATTCAATTGCTCACTGTTTTAAGGCTGCCCAGAGCATTTTTCAGTCACTTTTTTCTGGGGTGATCGGCGGCCATTTTGTGTCTTGTGGTGCGCCAGCACAAGCTGCCACCAAGTCCATTTTTAACCATCAATAGTGTGTTGTTGTTTTTTTTTTTTTTTGCTATATCCTATATCAGGGGCTTGGCTGTGCTTGCTATTTTATTGAGGGGTAAAATACAATTGCCAAAATAGCAGTACCCTAAATCTGGTGTTTCAGCTGTGGCTAGCCAATTGTAATACTGTCTGCTGTCTGCCGAAGCACAGTTTTTGTTCTGGGTTGAATACAATTCCCAACTTAGCAATTCCCTAAATAATTGTTTTCTGCTGTATCAGGCCAAGTTTAAATCTATCCATAAAAGGGTATATTAGATTGAAGGTTCCGATAGGGTCATCCTCAATAACTTCACACGCTACCGTGCATTTCCAAGTCTAATTCTGTCCGTAAAAGGGATACCTGTCATCCAGGGCCTAAATACTAGGCCTACAATTTATATTCAGCTAAATCTGTCGTTACTGCTGTGCCTGTATTAGTGTAATACGGTACCTAAATAGATAGCCAGATAGTGTTAGGTGCCTGTAAAAAAAGGCCTGAATTTGAATTCAATACATTGGGCCAAATAATTTTTTTCTTATTGTGGTGAACGGTAACAATGAGGAAAACATCTAGTAAGGGACGCGGACGCGTACATGATCGTGGTGGTGTTAGTGGACCCTCTGGTGCTGGGAGAGGAAGTGGCCGTTCTGCCACAGCCACACGTCTTAGTGAACCAACTACCTCAGGTCCCAGTAGCCACCAGAATTTACAGCGATATTTGGTGGGGCCCAATGCCGTTCTAAGGATGGTAAGGCCTGAGCAGGTACAGGCATTAGTCAATTGGGTGGCCGACAGTGGATCCAGCACGTTCACATTATCTCCCACCCAGTCTTCTGCAGAAAGCGCACAGATGGCGCCTGAAAACCAAGCCCATCAGTCTGTCACATCACCCCCATGCATATCAGGGAAACTGTCTGAGCCTCAAGTTATGCAGCAGTCTCTTATGCTGTTTGAAGACTCTGCTGGCTGGGTTTCCCAAGGGCATCCACCTAGCCCTTCCCCAGCGGTGGAAGACATAGAATGCACTGACGCACAACCACTTATGTTTCCTGATGATGAGGACATGGGAATACCACCTCAGCACGTCTCTGATGATGACGAAACACAGGTGCCAACTGCTGTGTCTTTCTGCAGTGTGCAGACTGAACAGGAGGTCAAGGAGGAAGACTGGGTGGAAGACGATGCAGGGGACGATGAGGTTCTAGACCCCACATGGAATGAAGGTCGTGCCACTTACTTTCAGAATTTGGAGGAAGAGGCAGTGGTGAGACTGAGCCAACAGCGTAGCAAAAGAGGGAGCAGTGGGCAAAAGCAGAACACCCGCAGCCAAGAGAGTCCGTCTGCTACTGGCCACCGCCATCTGGGACTGAGCACCCCAAAGGCAGCTTCAAGGAGTTCCCTGGCATGGCAGTTCTTCAAACAATGTGCTGACGACAAGACCTGAGTGGTTTGCACGCTGTGCCATCAGAGCCTGAAGCGAGGCATTAACGTTCTGAACCTTAGCACAACCTGCATGACCAGGCACCTGCATGCAAAGCATTAACTGCAGTGGAGTAAACACCTTAAAAACAAGGAACTCACTCAGGCTCCCCCTGCTACCTCTTCTGCTGCTGCCGCCTCGGCCTCTTCCTCCGCCTCTGGAGGAACGTTGGCACCAGCAAACAGAGGATGTACCACCAACACCACCACCTCCGTCACCAAGCATCTCAACCATGTCACATGGCAGCGTTCAGCTCTCCATCTCACAAACATTTGAGAGAAAGCGTAAATTCCCACCTAGCCACCCTCAATCCCTGGCCCTGAATGCCAGCATTTCTAAACTACTGGCCTATGAAATGCTGTCATTCAGGCTGGTGGACACAGACAGTTTCAAACAGCTCATGTCGCTTGCTGTCCCACAGTATGTTGTTCCCAGCCGCCACTACTTCTCCAAGAGAGCCGTGCCTTCCCTGCACAACCAAGTATCCGATAAAATCAAGTGTGCACTGCGCAACGCCATCTGTGGCAAGGTCCACCTAACCACAGATACGTGGACCAGTAAGCACGGCCAGGGACGCTATATCTCCCTAACTGCACACTGGGTAAATGTAGTGGCGGCTGAGCCCCAGGCGGAGAGCTGTTTGGCGCACGTCCTTCCGCCGCCAAGGATCGCAGGGCAACATTCTTTGCCTCCTGTTGCCTCCTCCTCCTACTCGGCTTCCTCCTCCTCTTCTTCCACCTGCTCATCCAGTAAATATCTGACAATGGCCTGTTCCAGTGGTGGGTGACGTGAAGCCTGATTCTCTGCTATGACATGAAGCCTGATTCTCTGCCATGAGACCTCTCTCCAATTGATATTGGTTAATTTTAATTTATTTTATTTTTATTTTTATTCATTTCCCTATCCACAGGGGATTTACCTACATTTTGCTGCCTTTTGCAGCCCTCTAGCCCTTTCCTGGGCTATTTTACAGCCTTTTTAGTGCCGAAATGTTCGGGTCCCCATTGACTTCAATGGGGTTCGGGGCGATGTTCGGGTCGAGTTCGGATCCCGAACCCGAACATTTCCGGGAAGTTCGGCCGAACTTCTCGAACCCGAACATCCAGGTGTTCGCTCAACTCTATTTAGGACCCAATTTGGGGTATTTTTTAGTCTGAAGAAGACTGTGGCACTCATGAAGCACCGCAGCCTCTTTATACAAAAAAAAAAACTAAACTAAAATGGAGGGAGGGGCCCAAGTTGGGTAGACAGACCCAGGCCTATCATGCACTTAATCTGCCCCTCACTATTACAAACAGTTAAATGGTAAAAAGCTTCCACTGTAAATGGCATAGCAGTCTGTTATTATTTTGACGTTCCAGCATTGCTACATCTATTAGTCATATCTTAAACAGCAAAGATCTGTACTAATAGATATTCCTACATTAAAAGTTTTACCATACTATATCCACTCATACTTAACCCTCTAGTATTTCTGTATGCACATAGTCATCACAGCCATATTTTAGCCACCACCAGATGGGGATGTTTCATCTACATAAGAGAGGGCAGAACATTCTAGAGTTTAGTTTTTTTAGTCTAGCCAGAGCTGTATGCTCTGCAAATGATTTATAGCTAACATTCACCATAATCTAAACCTCTCACTCCCATATTCAAGGCTTCTCCTGAGCTGCACCAGTTCTCTGGAATGCCCTACCCCAAGCAATTATGTTAATTCACAACATACACAGTTTTAGGTACTCCCTAAAATCATATCTTTTTAGATTGGCCTATCCCATCCCCAAATCTATATTTTTTTTCCATTCAGCACCCCATCATCATTCTTCTGAACCTGATCAATCATCAAACAACATCCACCACCCCCATATTATGTATATTTTTTCAGTCAGTGTACCATGTTGCTCTATACTTGATGTACAGCCTGCTGATGATCTCTGGGCCCAGCATTGCCGGATGTTACAATGCCCGCAGGCCCCATTGATAACTGGGTCCAGCAGAGTTCCAGCTGCCACCTGTTAAATATTGTGGCATTTTGCCAGACAAAAACCACGGCGGAACAGCCTTCTAGAACTATATCGCAAGTATAGTTAGTAGAGATGAGCTAATTTCTAACAAATTCGACACGATCGCTTTGCCAAATTTTCTGAAAAGATTTGATTCAATCCAAATTAATTTATGGCGAATCGCGTAAAAAAACAGCTATTTCCTGGCTGCAGAGAGCAGACAGACAGAGACTCATTTTTATATACACTGCTCAAAAAAATAAAGGGAACACTTAAACAACACAATGTAACTCCAAGTCAATCACACTTCTGTGAAATCAAACTGTCCACTTAGGAAGCAACACTGAGTGACAACCAATTTCACATGCTGTTGTGCAAATGGGATAGACAACAGGTGGAAATTATAGGCAATTAGCAAGACACCCCCAATAAAGGAGTGGTTCTGCAGGTGGTGACCACAGACCACTTCTCAGTTCCTATACTTCCTGGCTGATGTTTTGGTCACTTTTGAATGCTGGCGGTGCTTTCACTCTAGTGGTAGCATGAGACGGAGTCTACAACCCACACAAGTGGCTCAGGTAGTGCAGCTTATCCAGGATGGCACATCAATGTGAGCTGTGGCAAGAAGGTTTGCTGTGTCTGTCAGCGTAGTGTCCAGAGCATGGAGGCACTACCAGGAGACAGGCCAGTACCTCAGGAGACATGGAGGAGGCCGTAGGAGGGCAACAACCCAGCAGCAGTACCGCTACCTCCGCCTTTGTGCAAGGAGGAACAGGAGGAGCACTGCCAGAGCCCTGCAAAATGACCTCCAGCAGGCCACAAATGTGCATGTGTCTGCTCAAACGGTCAGAAACAGACTCCATGAGGGTGATATGAGGGCCCGACGTCCACAGGTGGGGGTTGTGCTTACAGCCTAACACTGTGCAGGACGTTTGGCATTTGCCAGAGAACATCAAGATTGGCAAATTCGCCACTGGTGCCCTGTGCTCTTCCCAGAGGAAAGCAGGTTCACACTGAGCACATGTGACAGACGTGACAGAGTCTTGAGACGCCGTGGAGAACGTTCTGCTGCCTGCAACATCCTCTAGCATGACCGGTTTGGCATTGGGTCAGTAATGGTGTGGGGTGGCATTTCTTTGGAGGGCCGCACAGCCCTCCATGAGCTCGCCAGAGGTTGCCTGACTGCCATTAGGTACCGAGATGAGATCCTCAGACCCCTTTTGAGACCATATGCTGGTGCGGTTGGCCCTGGGTTCCTCCTAATGCAAGACAATGCTAGACCTCATGTGGCTGAAGTGTGTCAGTAGTTCCTGCAAGACGAAGGCATTGATGCTATGGACTGGCCCGCCCGTTCCCCAGACCTGAATCCAATTGAGCACATCTGGGACAGCATGTCTCACTCTATCCACCAACGTCACTTTGCACCACAGACTGTCCAGGAGTTGGCAGATGCTTTAGTCCAGGTCTGGGAGGAGATCCCTCAGGAGACCGTCCGCCACCTCATCAGGAGCATGCACAGGCGTTGTAGGGAGGTCATACAGGCACGTGGAGGCCACACACACTACTGAGCCTCATTTTGACTTGTTTTAAGGACATTACATCAAAGTTGGATCAGCTCTGTAGTGTGTTTTTCCACTTTAATTTTGAGTGTGACTCCAAATCCAGACCTCCATGGGTTGAAAAATTTGATTTCCATTTTTTTCATTCTTGTGTGATTTTGTTGTCAGCACATTCAACTATGTAAAGAACAAAGTATTTCAGAAGAATATTTAATTAACTCAGATCTAGGATGTGTTATTTTTGTGTTCCCTTTATTTTTTTGAGCAGTGTATATAAAAGAAACATACATGGAAAATATATAATAAAGAATAATAATTAAATTAGTGAAAAATGAATAAATAATGACGCATGCTCTGTGACATGTAGTGAAAGTGCAAGTGCAAGGTGACATGCGCAGGTGCTAGTGCAAAACATGATGTAAAAATTTTCATAATATACCATAAACCAAAAAACAAATTTATAAAATCACATAATGTGTACAAACCAGAAAGAAAAAATTATTTATGCAGGATACACCATATATGGTAATGAGGGGGACATAGAAAAAAGGGAGAACCAGAATCACAGTATGTAGATCCATTTTAGTAACATTCCATTGATGTCCTAAGATATGAACGTTGTCAGTCAATCAGAGTCATCACAATAAGCATCCTCAATGGACAGACATCATGCCGGGGAGCTACCAAGAGAATACTAAAGGGGAAAGGAACAGATACATGAGTATATGACAACCACAGGTATTATTGCACAATATACAATAAATATAAAGGAATTTATAATAAATACGAGACAAAACACTGTTAAAAAATAATTTATGTTAAAAATTAATTATTAAAAACGTACCCGGTGATCATCAAGATCCGGCACAGAGGAGCAAAAAGGAACCTACAAAAAAGGCACAAAACTATTATAGTCATTCAGACCAAGTGGTGCGACCGACTTAAGGGTGTAAATCCACCGAGTTTCTCGTTGAGCAAGAAGTCTTTGCAATTACCCCCTCTGGGGGATACGCTCACATGATCAATACCCCTGAATCGGAATAAAGACCCATCACAGTCATGTGCCTCTCTAAAATGTCTGGGTATCGTTGTTAACCCTTCTACATCTGTAGAGTCTCTGGCCGCTTCTATAGCCAACACATGCTCACAAATCCGTTTCCTAAACTGGCGGGTGGTCATCCCAACATAAATCCTATTACACGGACAAATAGCCCAATAGATTACACGAATTGTAATACATTCAATGGGGTAAGTAATCTGATATTCTCTCTTATGTGTGGCATCCCAAAATACATCAGTTCTGTCCATATTAGGGAGTGACACACATTTCCCACATTGTTTATTGCTCCATTGGGGGCCCTTAGAACCAAAAAGGCCAGGGTTCTTTGTTGTGTAATGACTACATACTAAATGGTCCCCCCAAATTCTTGGACCGTCTGTATGTAATCTGTGGATAATCGGCAACCCCCCCAAATGAGGATCCACTTTTAGTATATCCCAATATTTGGATAATACCTTACAAATTTCATTGTGGCTATTATTAAAAGATGTGATGAAGCGAATGTCATCAGACTTGTTCTTCTTAACTTTTTCTTTCAGGAGATCAGACCAGTCTCGCCTTCCGAGCTCATTGGTATACCAACTCTATGGGTCGCGTCCCATAGTCCCTTTCATGGAACCTGCTACGCAATTCCCAGGCCTGAAATTCAAACAGTTGGTAAGTAGAGAAAATTTGTCTCGCTCTCAAAAACTGGCCCATCGATATACTATTAACGAGTTTCACAGGATGTGCGGATGTGGCCGATAACAGGGCATTAACCGATGTTTGTTTTCTAAATAAATCTGTAGAGATTCTCCCATCAGCCTCCACACGCAGCCTAACATCAAGGAAATCCACCTCATCTCTGCTGGTCCTGTAAGTTTGATGTTCCTATGATTATCATTGAGGCTATCAATAAAAATGCCCAAAAAAAATGCCAAACTCCTGACTGGTACCTTGCCAGATGATCAGCAGATCATCAATGTACCTCCCCCAATATTGCACCTTGTGTGCCAAAGGCACCACCTCAGTCTGTAGGATCTCCCTCTCCCACAGCCCCAGGAACAAATTAGCGTATGAGGGCGCACAAGATGCCCCCATCACGGTTCTCTGGAGCTGTAGGAAAAGAGACCCCCAAACATGAAAAAATGATGCGTCAATATATGTATTCCAACAAGCGCAACACAAACTCATGTCTTTTGTGATCCAAATTTGATGTTTGTAAGAAAAAATTGGCTGCCCTTAGGCCATCCTGGTGCTTAATAGATGTGTATAGCGATTCAACATCGCAGGTCGCCAATATCATATCCGGTTTCAATTGTAGATCTTTCACTTTCCTCAGCATATCCATAGTATCCTTCAGATATGATGGTAGTGTTTCTACAAGAGAATGCAGGAAGTATTCAACATATTTGCAAATTGCCTCATTCAGGCTATTAGTTTCTGACATAATGGGTCTCCCCGATGGTTGTCTCATATATTTATGGACCTTGGCAAGGAGATACAGTGTTGGAGTTACTGGGTGTTCAGCCAATAAGTACGACACTTGTTTCTCAGTGATAACACCATCCAGCACCTCCTGATTGAGAATAATAATTCATTAACCACCTCAGCCCCCAGTGCTTAAACACCCTGAAAGACCAGGCCACTTTTTACACTTCTGACCTACACTACTTTCACTGTTTATTGCTCGGTCATGCAACTTACCACCCAAATGAATTTTACCTCCTTTTCTTCTCACTAATAGAGCTTTCATTTGGTGGTATTTCATTGCTGCTGACATTTTTACTTTTTTTGTTATTAATCGAAATTTAACGATTTTTTTTCCAAAAAAAATGACATTTTTCACTTTCAGTTGTAAAATTTTGCAAAAAAAAACGAGATCCATATAGAAATTTTGCTCTAAATTTATTGTTCTACATGTCTTTGATAAAAAAAAAATGTTTGGGTAAAAAAAAAATGGTTTGGGTAAAAGTTATAGCGTTTACAAACTATGGTACAAAAATGTGGAATTTCCGCTTTTTGAAGCAGCTCTGACTTTCTGAGCACCTGTCATGTTTCCTGAGGTTCTACAATGCCCAGACAGTACAAACACCCCACAAATGACCCCATTTCGGAAAGTACACACCCTAAGGTATTCGCTGATGGGCATAGTGAGTTCATAGAACTTTTTATTTTTTGTCACAAGTTAGCGGAAAATGATGATTTTATTATTTTTTTTTCTTTTCTTACAAAGTCTCATATTCCACTAACTTGTGTCAAAAAATAAAAACTTCTATGAACTCACTATGCCCATCACGAAATACCTTGGGGTCTCTTCTTTCCAAAATGGGGTCAATTGTGGGGTAGTTATACTGCCCTGGCATTCTAGGGGCCCAAATGTGTGGTAAGGAGTTTGAAATCAAATTCTGTAAAAATGACCTGTGAAATCCGAAAGGTGCTCTTTGGAATATGGGCCCCTTTGCCCACCTAGGCTGCAAAAAAGTGTCACACATCTGGTATCTCTGTATTCAGGAGAAGTTGAGGAATGTGTTTTGGGGTGTCTTTTTACATATACCCATGCTGGGTGAGATAAATATCTTGGTCAAATGCCAACTTTGTATAAAAAAATGGGAAAAGTTGTCTTTTGCCAAGATATTTCTCTCACCCAGCATGGGTATATGTAAAATGACACCCCAAAACACATTCCCCAACTTCTCCTGAGTACGGAGATACCAGATGTGTGACACTTTTTTGCAGCCTAGGTGGGCGAGGGGGCCCATATTCCAAAGAGCACCTTTCGGATTTCACAGGTCATTTTTTACAGAATTTGATTTCAAACTCCTTACCACACATTTGGGCCCCTAGAATGCCAGGGCAGTATAACTACCCCACAAGTGACCCCATTTTGGAAAGAAGACACCCCAAGGTATTTCGTGAGGGGCATGGCAAGTTCCTAGAATTTTTTTTTTTTTGTCACAAGTTAGTGGAAATGATGATTTTTTTTTTTTTTTTTTTTTCATACAAAGTCTCATATTCCACTAACTTGTGACAAAAAATAAAAACTTCCATGAACTCACTATGCCATCAGCGAATACCTTGGGGTCTCTTCTTTCCAAAATGGGGTCACTTGTGGGGTAGTTATACTGCCCTGGCATTCTAGGGGCCCAAATGTATGGTAAGGAGTTTGAAATCAAATTCTGTAAAAAATGACCTGGTGAAATCCGAAAGGTGCTCTTTGGAATATGGGACCCTTTGCCCACCTATGGCTGCAAAAAAGTGTCACACATCTGGTATCTCTGTATTCAGGAGAAGTTGAGGAATGTGTTATTGGGGTGTCTTATTACATATACCCATGCTGGGTGAGATAAATATCTTGGTCAAATGCCAACTTTGTATAAAAAAATGGGAAAAGTTGTCTTTTGCCAAGATATTTCTCTCACCCAGCATGGGTATAAGTAAAATGACACCCCAAAACACATTCCCCAACTTCTCTGAGTACGGAGATACAGATGTGTGACACTTTTTTGCAGCATAGGTGGGCGAAGGGGCCCATATTCCAAAGAGCACCTTTCGGATTTCACAGGTCATTTTTTACAGAATTGATTTCAAACTCCTTACCACACATTTGGGCCCCTAGAATGCCAGGGCAGTATAACTACCCCACAAGTGACCCCATTTTGGAAAGAAGACACCCCAAGGTATTTCGTGAGGGGCATGGCAAGTTCCTAGAATTTTTTATTTTTTGTCACAAGTTAGTGGAAAATGATGATTTTTTTTTTTTTTTTTTTTTCATACAAAGTCTCATATTCCACTAACTTGTGACAAAAAATAAAAACTTCCATGAACTCACTATGCCCATCAGCGAATACTAGGGGTCTCTTCCTTTCCAAAATGGGGTCACTTGTGGGGTAGTTATACTGCCCTGGCATTCTAGGGGCCAAATGTATGGTAAGAGTTTGAAATCAAATTCTGTAAAAAATGACCTGTGAAATCCGAAAGGTGCTCTTTGGAATATGGGCCCCTTTGCCCACCTAGGCTGCAAAAAAGTGTCACACATCTGGTATCTCGTATTCAGGAGAAGTTGAGGAATGTGTTTTGGGGGTGTCTTTTTACATATACCCATGCTGGGTGAGATAAATATCTTGGTCAAATGCCAACTTTGTATAAAAAAATGGGAAAAGTTGTCTTTTGCCAAGATATTTATCTCACCAGCATGGGTATATGTAAAATGACACCCAAAACACATTCCCCAACTTCTCCTGAGTACGGAGATACCAGATGTGTGACACTTTTTTGCAGCCTAGGTGGGCAAAGGGGCCCATATTTCCAAAGAGCTCCTTTCGGATTTCACAGGTCATTTTTTACAGAATTTGATTTCAAACTCCTTACCACACATTTTGGGCCCCTAGAATGCCAGGGCAGTATAACTACCCCACAAGTGACCCCATTTTGGAAGGAAGAGACCCCAGGTATTCGCTGATGGGCATAGTGAGTTCATGGAAGTTTTTATTTTTTGTCACAAGTTAGTTGGAATATGAGACTTTGTATGAAAAAAAAAAAAAAAATCAGCATTTTCCACTAACTTGTGACAAAAATAAAAAATTCTAGGACTCGCCATGCCCTCACGGAATACCTTGGGGTGTCTTCTTTCCAAAATGGGGTCACTTGTGGGGTAGTTATACTGCCCTGGCATTTTCCAGGGGCCCTAATGTGTGGTAAGTAGGTAAATGACCTGTGAAATCCTAAAGGTGCTCTTTGGAATATGGGCCCCTTTGCCCACCTAGGCTGCAAAAAAGTGTCACACATGAGGTATCGCCGTATTCAGGAGAAGGTGGGGAATGTGTTTTGGGGTGTCATTTTACATATACCCTTGCTGGTGAGAGAAATATCTTGGCAAAAAGACAACTTTTCCCATTTTTTTATACAAAGTTGCATTTGACCAAGATATTTTCTCTCACCCAGCATGGGTATATGTAAATGACACCCCAAAACACATTCCCCAACTTCTCCTGAGTACGGCGATACCAGATGTGTGACACTTTTTTGCAGCCTAGATGCGCAAAGGTGCCCAAATTCCTTTTAGGAGGGCATTTTTAGACATTTGGATACCAGACTTCTTATCACGCTTTGGGGCCCCTAGAATGCCAGGGCAGTATAAATACCCCACATGTGACCCCATTTTGGAAAGAAGACACCCCAAGGTATTCAATGAGGGGCATGGCGTGTCATAGAATTTTTTTTTTTTTGGCACAAGTTAGCGGAAATTGATATTTTTAATTTTTTTCTCACAAAGTCTCCCGTTCCGCTAACTTGGGACAAAAATTTCAATCTTCATGGACTCAATATGCCCCTCACGGAATACCTAGGGGTGTCTCTTTCCGAAATGGGGTCACATGTGGGGTATTTATACTGCCCTGGCATGCTAGGGGCCCTAAGCGTGAGAAGAAGTCTGGAATATAAATGTCTAAAAAATTTTACGCATTTGGATTCCGTGAGGGTATGGTGAGTTCATGTGAGATTTTATTTTTGAGACAAGTTAGTGGAATATGAGACTTTGTAAGAAAAAAATAATAATTCCGCTACTTGGGCCAAAAAAATGTCTGAATGGAGCCTTGACAGAGGGTGATCAATGACAGGGGGGGTGATCAATGACAGGGGGGGTGATCAATGACAGGGGGGTGATCAATAACAGGGGGGTGATCAGGGAGTCTATATGGGGTGATAACCACAGTCATTGATCACGCCCGTGTAAGGCTTCATTCAGACGTCCGTATGCGTTTTGCGGATCCGATCCATCTATCAGTGCATCCGTAAAAATCATGCGGACATCTGAATGGAGCTTTACAGGGGGTAATCAATGACAGGGGGGTGATCAGGGAGTCTATATGGGGTGATAACCACAGTCATTGATCATGCCCCTGTAAGGCTTCATTCAGTACGTCCGGATGCGTTTTGCGGATCCGATCCATCTATCAGTGCATCCGTAAAAATCATGCGGACATCTGAATGGAGCTTTACAGGGGGGTATCAATGACAGGGGGGTGATCAGGGAGTCTATATGGGATGATCACCACAGTCATTGATCACGCCTCTGTAAGGCTTCATTCAGACGTCCGGATGCGTTTTGCGGATCCGATCCATCTATCAGTGGATCCGTAAAAATCATGCGGACGTCTGAATGGAGCTTTACAGGGGGGTAATCAATGACAGGGGGGTGATCAGGAGTCTATATGGGGTGATAACCACAGTCATTGATCATGCCCCTGTAAGGCTTCATTCAGACGTCCGGATGCGTTTTGCGGATCCGATCCATCTATCAGTGCATCCGTAAAAATCATGCGGACATCTGATTGGAGCTTTACAGGGGGGTAATCAATGACAGGGGGGGTGATCAGGGAGTCTATATGGGGTGATCACCACAGTCATTGATCACGCCCCTGTAAGGCTTCATTCAGACGTCCGGATGCGTTTTGCGGATCCGATCCATCTATCAGTGGATCCGTAAAAATCATGCAGACGTCTGAATGGAGCTTTACAGGGGGGTAATCAATGACAGGGGGGTGATCAGGGAGTCTATATGGGGTGATCACCCACAGTCATTGATCACGCCCCTGTAAGGCTTCATTCAGACGTCCGGATGCGTTTTGCGGATCCGATCCATCTATCAGTGGATCCGTAAAAATCATGCGGACATCTGAATGGAGCTTTAACAGGGGGGTGATCAATGACAGGGGGGTATAGCAATGACAGGGGGGTGATCAGGGAGTCTATATGGGGTGATCACCACAGTCATTGATTACCCCCCTGTAAAGGCTTCATTCAGACGTCCGGATGCGTTTTGCGGATCCGATCCATCTATCAGTGCATCGTAAAAATCATGCGGACATCTGAATGGAGCTTTACAGGGGGGTGATCAATGACAGGGGGTAATCAATGACAGGGGGGTGATCAGGGAGTCTATATGGGTGATCACCACAGTCATTGATCATGCCCTGTAAGGCTTCATTCAGACGTCCGATGCGTTTTGCGGATCCGATCCATCTATCAGTGCATCCGTAAAAATCATGCGGACATCTGAATGGAGCTTTACAGGGGGGTGAATCAGGGAGTCTATATGGGTGATCACCACAGTCATTGATCATGCCCTGTACGGCTTCATTCAGACGTCCGGATGCGTTTTGCGGATCCGATCCATCTATCAGTGCATCCGTAAAAATCATGAGGACATCTGAATGGAGCTTTACAGGGGGGTAATCAATGACAGGGGGGTAATCAATGACAGGGGGGTGATCAGGGAGTCTATATGGGGTGATCACCACAGTCATTGATCACGCCCCTGTAAGGCTTCATTCAGACGTCTGGATGCGTTTTGCGGATCCGATCCATCTATCAGTGGATCCGTAAAAAATCATGCGGACGTCTGAATGGAGCTTACAGGGGGTTGATCAATGACAGGGGTAATCAATGACAGGGTGTGATCAGGGAGTCTATATGGGGTGATCAGGGGTGATCAGGGGCTAATAAGGGGTTAATAAGTGACGGGGGGGGGGGGTGTAGTGTAGTGGTGCTTGGTGGTACTTTACTGAGCCTACCTGTGTCCTCTGGTGTCGATCCAAACAAAGGGGACCACCAGAGGACCCAGGTAGCATGTATATTAGACGCTGTTATCAAAACAGCGTCTAATATACCTGTTAGGGGTTAAAAATCAACACATCTCCGCCCTGCCAGCGAACGATCGCCGCTGGCAGGCTGGAGATCAACTCTCTTACCTTCCGTTCCTGTGAGCGCGCGCGCCTTGTGTGCGCGCGTTCACAGGAAGTCTCGCGTCTCGCGAGATGACGCATATATGCGGACTGTGCGCAGCGCTGCCACCTCCGGAAAGCGATCCAGCGTTAGGCGGTCCGGAGGGTGGTTAATATACTTGCTCGTTGATTAAAGGTTAATCTCATGTAACATTCCTGATTATACAATTGTCTCCAGGCTTCTTTTTCATATAACATACGTGGCCAAATAACAATATTGCCCCCCCTTATTGGTTCCCTTGATTACCACATCATGCCATGATTTCATCTCCTTCAATGCACGTCTTCCCCCTTGGTGCAGTTATCATATTACTACTTGGGGAAATCCTAGCCAAATCCCTACATACCAGTTGGACGAACAACTCAATGTTGGGAAACATAGAAATGGGTGAAATATTTCCTAGACTTTGGTTGTAACCTCTTAGGAAAACTCACCCAATGATTGAAGTGCTTCTTGTTCATCTAAAAGTGCCACAAGTGTCATCAAAGCTTCATGTTCAGTGGCTGTTAAAAAAGTTGGGATCTTGCTTCTGATGAAAAAATCTTCCTTAAGATCAATTTGCGTGCAAACACATGCACGTCTTTTACTGTAGAAAAAAACATCAAGGTTACTAGTCGTGAGAAAGACAGTCCCTTCTCCAGGATAGACACCTGGTCCTGAGTTAACACATGTGCTGATAAGTTTAATTACGTGGAGAGTTCCAGGAGATGTGTCAGGGGCGTCTCCTCCCTGATGGCATCTGGGGGGGTTACTATTTCTTACGCTTATTAAACGCTTTGTGGGTATGTTCTCGTTCCTTGTCCACCAGAAGTTCCATCATCGTCTCTAGAGGTAACAGATGATACAGAAAACAGATCTAGATCTCATACTGCTATCCCTATTTTTCCCACAATAGACTCTATTATTGTCCCACATCTATCCGGTCCTCTGAAGCTTCTTAGTTTTTACTGCCTTAATCTGGTTCTCTCCCAGCTCACAAATGCTGTATCCACTCTTTCTTGTAGAATTCCCACTCGTCCACAGACAGTTTTTGGATCAGTTGTTCAACCTCACCAATCTCTGTTTCCAATAGATTCAAGGGTTTTAAGGATTAAGTGCAATAATCAGCTGCATATGATTACAGGATCACGCATCATAGGCTGCCTCCCATTTGGAGCAACAATCAACATCCTCCCTTCCATATGATGGACAGTTTGAACCCTAAGGCCCCTGGGATCAAAGCTTTTAACACATACTGTTTCCACAGTGGCCTTGTTCCACCATGTCTTAGTTCGTTTGTGCAACAAATTCTTAAAACCTTATTTTTAGCTCCCTTGTGCTCCGCTGCCACCGATCATCACCACAACCTGCACTCACCAGGCTAATACTCTGCCTCAACCTGGGTCATCCAGGTCAGATCACGTGATCTAAAATCCATTTTTGATCCTTCTGTAATTAAACAGGAAAATATAATCAACTCCAATATAAACATCAGCACATCAATATGCATGAAATCATAACATAAACTCTTATATAAATCTTACACCGCACAAGAAATAATAGACATTTTTAACATAATAAACATTTTTTGTAAGTAAGTGCAAAAAAATATCGGACATACAGTTTATATTAACAAGAAAATTAAAATTACATATATTGTAGGAGAGCAGGATTATAAAGAAAAATCCCTCCAGTACTAGGAATAAGGTGCAATAGCATGGCTCTACAGTCACTGTGCATTATAGCATAAACCACTTAGTTAACATAATATGGTGCCTAACGGCCTCCTGAGGGTTAAACAATAAAGAGACAGTGCTGTACCCATCAAGTGGAACAACCGAATCACCTAGTTGTGGACTGAGAGCAATAATAACACAAAATCATAATACTAACCGACCTGGAGGGAACAGCCCAACGTCCGTTTCACAGTCGCTTCTTCACAGGGCACACCCACACATCAAACCAACCCCCTTTATATACCATCACTAATTAACAAATAGTAAGTCCACCGGCTAATGAGGTGCACGTCCTAATCATTAAACACGCACCTGGACGTCTGCAAACACCGCGAACGTGGTGCTTCATGAATGACCTGTCGCCCGAGATCTCACGATATTATACCAAACACCGCGATAACGTGGCTCTTCATAAATGACCTGTCGCCCGAAATCTCGTGCTATTTTACCAAACCTCAGTGTGGGGCATATCACATGGTGTCCCAGTTGACACAGCCCATTACTCACCGAGCCAAGGTCACATGATCGTCACATGATCGGCCCAGAAGGTATGCTGAGTGGACAATAACCGGAAAAAGATAAGTTAACCCCTGTAAACCACATACAAAACTTCCCAACAAATGTATAGTACATCTAAGGCCCTCTTTCACACTTGCGTTGTCCGGAATCCGGCGTGTACTCCACTTGCCGGAATTACACGCCGGATCCGGAAAAACGCAAGTGTACTGAAAGCATTTGAAGACGGAACCGTCTTCCAAATGCGTTCAGTGTTACTATGGCACCCAGGACGCTATTAAAGTCCTGTTTGCCATAGTAGGAGCGGGGAGCGGGGGAGCGGTATACTTACAGTCCGTGCGGCTCCCGGGCGCTCCAGAGTGACGTCAGAGCGCCCCATGCGCATGGATGACGTGATCCATGTGATCACATGATCCATGCGCTTGGGGCGCCCTGACGTCACTCTGGAGCGCCCGGGGAGCCGCACGAACGGTAAGTATGCTGCTCCCCCGCTCCCCGCTACACTTTACCATGGCTGCCAGGACTTTAGCGTCTTGGCAGCCATGTAACCACTCTGAAAAAGCTAAATGTCGGCTCCGGCAATGCGCCGAAACGACGTTTAGCTTAAGGCCGGATCCGGATCAATGCCTTTCAATGGGCATTAATTCCGGATCCGGCCTGCGGCAAGTGTTCCGGATTTTTGGCCGGAGCAAAAAGCGCAGCATGCTGCGGTATTTTTCTCCGGCCAAAAAAACGTTCCGTTCCGGAACTGAAGACATCCTGATGCATCCTGACCGGATTTCTCTCCATTCAGAATGCATTAGGATAATCCTGATCAGGATTCTTCCGGCATAGAGCCCGACGACGGAACTCTATGCCGGAAGACAAGAACGCAAGTGTGAAAGAGCCCTAAAAGTACATATATAAGACAGCTGAATAATGTAAAATTACAAGATATAATGAATTATTATGAAATACATAATACTATACATACAGTGTATGGTAAAAATGTGACAAATATATAGTGATGACTAGAGTTGAGCGGACACCTGGATGTTCGGGTTCGGCAGGTTCGGTCGAACTTGAAAAAAAAATTTGGGTTTCGGGGCCTGAACTTGACCCCGAACCCGAACCCCATTGAAGTCAATGGGGATCCGAACTTTTGAGCACTAAAATGGCTGTAAAAAGGTCATGTGAAAGGAGCTAGAGGTTGAAAAAGGCAGCAAAATGTGCTTAAGAGCATGGCAAATGCTCTGCAAACAAATGTGGATAGGGAAATGAATTAAAATAACATAAAAGACCTTAAAAAAATAAAAATTAGGAATGATGTAGGAGGATGAGGTTGAGGAGGGCGGTGAATGGGTGGATGTGGCCGTGTAGGCTCACGTGGCGGTCTAGGTGGAAGCGGCGGCGAAGGAGGAATAGGTAGCCAACACAGATGTGTGTTATTTTGCACTTTACATAGGGGTATCCCCCCAAAATATTGGACATATAAAAAAAACAAAAAAGGAAATAAGTGCACTTGAGTACAAGGATGGATGGTTGAGGCTGTTAGAACTGTCTATTCTGCACAAGGTACAGACAAGTCCTGAGGATCCAAGCCTGGTTCATTTTCAATGAACGTGAGCTTGTCCACGTTGGCTGTGGACAGGCGCTGAGCTCTGTCTGTAATGACGCCTCCTGCCGTGCTAAATACACGTCAGAGAACCCACTGGGGGCGGAGCTTGACTGCGGACTGGATGGCAGACCTGAGAGAGCTCTTCTCCTGCCACGTACTCACATCAACATTGAAATAGCTCACTAAATCGGCCTAAAATATGGCAAAATAGGAAGATATCAGCGAGAGAAGGTGAAGGACCTGCCAGGTCAAAAATGAACCAAGCGGCGGTCACGAAACTCTTTGCAAAGAGGCACACAAACTCTCCCGCTTCACAGGCCAAGATGGCGCGGAGCCGAAGGAGCTGCCGAGAATCTGAGGAGGAAACATCACTCCAGTAGTGAAGAGGAACAAACTCCAGATGAAGCGCTCACAGCGGCAGTGCTGAAGAAGGCTTTAACCCAGGCACTGAGACCGGTAAGAGATGATTTGGCTGATATTAAGTCGGACTTACATGCCCTTGGGTTCCGGACGGAGGCCCTAAAGTCGACGTGCTCGGAGCTTACTGCCCACGCTTCAGGGTTGGCAGCCAGAACGGATCAATTGGAGGCCCAATGTAAATTCGGCATACACACTGATCGAAGATCAGGAAAATAGAAGCCGGCGAAAAAATATTAGGATCAAGGGAGTGCCGGAGTCCTGGGCAGGAAGCGCTCCCAAAAGTGGCGCAGGAGTATTTGCAGGACTCTTGGGTCAGGAACGCGCCAATGCGATTGTAATTGAGCGGATACATAGAGCCCTCCGATCAAGACCAAAGCCCAGTGACCACGCGTAATGTTATATGTGCCTGTTATCCTATGTGGACACAGCTGCGATTCTTCGCTCGGCTAGGGAAAAAAGCCGACATCCTATGAAGGTGTCGAGATATCCCTATACCAGGACATTGCTCCCTCGACTCTCCAGAAAAGACGTCTGATGCGTCCGTTATTAGATAAGCTGAGAGCAAAAAACCTTCAATACGCATGGTTATTTCCTTTTGGTATTTCTATAATTAAGAATGACAAGCGGATTCATTATAAAAACTCCAGCTGATTATGGAAACCGCATGGTCTGTACTAGGACATAGAGCCAATAGAGATACCGTCTTGGTGACCTGCTGCGTATTTAGTACGCTTGCCTCCATTGCCACAAACAGAGGAATGGCACACTCTCACTCGTCCTAAGGCCTCAAGAACAAAAAGATCTTCAATTGTTACCAACTCGCCTCATCGCTGATCCCAGGGACTTAATCTTCTGGATTGTTCCTGAGACGTGATCGGATGAGACATCTGCAATCTGATCATCACCGTGACTTAAAACCACGCTCACCCGCAAGTGAACCTGTTTAATTCGCCCACAAGAAATATTGCTTGAGCGATTTCTCAATTCACCTCTCTGGCGATTTTTCAACTCATTCTTTTGCCTTAAGTTTATGTCTTTTAGTTTTCCTCCCCTCATTATTCATCTTGACCTTCTCTCTCCCCTCCCCTCCCTCCCTCTCCTTTCCCTTCCTTCCTTTTCTTTTTTCTTTTCTTTTATTTTTAGGTCATATAAAGCCTCAAGATGTCTACTAAAAATGTTGACTTCCCACACATAGGATTGCAAGAGAAAAGTTCTGAGTACTTACTTAGCGATATAACTGTGTTGGTTGAAGGGATCTTTAATTCTGTGTCGAATATACAGTATACATGTGATGGCGATGTTTCATTTTCCCCATCCCCTAGTCCTTATAGTGTGTGCTCTGGGATGGAAGAGTATCGGAGTAGATTATGGGCTGGTTGAAATGATCTTTGAACTAAGCTTATGGTTACTGCTCCAGATGGAGAGGGTGAAACATCAAATCTCTAGTTGAATAATATGGTATCTTCTTTTTTTTGTCTCACGTATTGAAAAACCATGGCACTTTTGCTTCTTGCATCCCCCCTCCCCCCCCTCCTCCTCCTCTCCCTGTTCTTCCCTTTTCCATCTAAGATGTCTTACTTAACATCAATCTGACAGGATTTTGAGTAGACTAGAATGTATAAGATTTACAGATATAGGGTCAACTCAAGAGGATGATTAACATTGCGAAGGTTAATGCATCCTAAACCATAACTATGATAAGTATCCATTTTACCCCCTCCCCTTTATATTCCCTATATTCATCCCCCCCTCCCCCCCCTCCCAGTAGCAAAGTTGATATTTGGTCAAGGTTCAAAATCATTGGCGATCTGCTACTTATGTTATGCATAATGTTATGTGTATGTACACCACAGGTCAAGACTTGTTCATATATTGAACACTTTTCTCACCCCCCGCCCTTGAGTTACCAACTCATCACTTAATTGGCTTCATAGCCTTAAAGCTCTTTTTTTCTCTCTTTACTTATATCACCTTTACTTTCTCTTTCTTCTTTTTTCTTTTCTTTCTTTTCTCTTCTTTCTTTTTCTTTATCCTAAGTTCTTACTCTTCCTGTCCAAGAAGAGATCCCAGGAGTATGCTGCGAAATTAGATGTGCAACCTTCAATTGTGAGGGGCTTAAATACCCCAAACAAGAGACATCATGTATTGGACTCCTCAGGAAACTCAAAGGCCTCTATTCTCTTTATACAAGAGACCCATTTTAAGGAGAACAAAATTCCCAAATTACCCTCTAAACAATTCCCAATTGGTACCACTCATGTCATGCTTCCTCAGCTTCTAAGGGAGTCTCTATAGCAGTACACAAATCTATCCCTATTAAGATACTGCAACATACACAGACCTAGAGGGGAGGATATTATTTCTGAGAGCTCAAATATATACTACCAAGATTACTTGGCGAATCTGTATGTGCCCAATCACGCTCAGGTGCCCTGGCTTTTAGAAGCCTTAGACAAACTCAAGCTGTTTGCTGATGGTCCGATCATATTAGGAGGTGATCTGAACGTCACATTGAATCCTACACTTGACTCCTCAACCTCTAGATCCAGTGTTTCCCAACGTGCCTTAGCTAAACTGAGATCTAAATCTCTGAACTTTCCTTTCAGAACCCCTCCGCTCAGGACTATTCATACTTCTCCCAAGTGCATAACTCGCATCAAAGGTTAGATTATCTAATGGTTCATGCTTCTCTGCTAACACGTGTAACAACCACAGGTATTTCGGTTATCACAATATCGGACCACGCGCCGGTATACTTTTCCCTTACGCTAACCAATGCCATTCCCACAACATGGAGATGGCGACTTAATGAGCAGATCTTAGAAAACACTGAAGCATTTTCAGACATACAAGCACAAATCTCCGTCTTCTTTGATCAAAACAAACATTCAGGCCCCAAGCCTCCAGTGGTGTGGGAAACACACAAGGCTTTTGTCAGGGGACCCTTCATCTCATGGGGATCCAAACTAAAGAAGGAAAGGCAAAAAGTTATAGACGACTTGTTAGAACAAATCACCATCTTAGAAAAAGAGCATAAAAGCTCTAGCTTGCTTGAAACACAAGGGAAACTCAGAATTTTGAGAGAAAGACTCCTCACTTATTTACAGAATAAATCCGCCAAAGCTTACTTACATTTTAGGACATAAGTTATATGCCACATGGCAATAAGGGAGGAAACTCATGTCCACACTGCTTAAAAAAGAAAGAGTCAAGCAACATATTCAAGGGATTAGAGATCACACAGGAAAAAATAACATCATCCATCCCAGAAATGGCTGAGGCGTTTCACAAGTTTTACTCAGCACTATACAACATAGACAAAAACAGATAATACGCAAGGTAAAGATCAAAAACAAGATTTAATTGATAGCTTCTTAAGAGATTTATCCCTACCACAGTTGGATCAAGCAATGATTAATTCCCTTGCTTACCCTATCACACAGAAGGAAGTGTCTATGGTCCTCGCCTCCTTCCCCCCAGGAAAACTCTGGGTCCAGATGGGCTTCCCTTGCTTTACTATAAAAAGTTCCAAGACGTGCTCACACCCCATCTCTTAGAATGCTGTTCCTCGCTTTTTAGAGGAGATCTCTACCTATGCAGTCACAGAGGCACACATTACCCTTATAGCTAAAGAAGGGAAAATCCAGAAGAGTGTGGCAGCTACAGACCCATATCACTTCTAAATCTAGATTTGAAAATATGGGCTAAGCTTTTGTCCCTTAAGAATAAGAAGCTTCTAACCCCACCTGGTTGATGAGGAGCAATCGGGTTTTGTCCCGGGGAGGGAGGGGAGGACCAATACAACCAAACTACTCACAGCAATACATCAGGCACATGCTGAAGCTAGGTCACTGGTCCTTCTCGGTGTAGACGCCGAGAAGGCCTTTGACAGAGTTAACTGGCTCTTCATGCATTCTACCCTCTTAAAGTTTGGTTTCCCACCTGCTTTCATAGAAGCGATCTTTTTGCTCTATTCCCAGCCATCGGCCTCTCTATTGGTTAATGATTACTTGTCACTCCCCTTTGGGATAACGAACGGCACCAGACAGAGTTGCCCTCTCTCCCCGACGCTTTTTGTCCTGGTGATGGAAACTTTATTACAAAAAGTAAGACAGCACCCACACATTAAAGGTTTTTCTACACCAGAGGGAGATTTGAAAATGCTAGCTTTTGCAGATGACCTCTTGTTTCTATTATCTGATCCGGGGATGGGGCTGCCCTGTCTGGTAAAGTTGTTTGGAAGTTTTGGGGAAGTGTCCAATTTCAAAGTGAATGTCACAAAGTCGGAATTACTAAATATCTCCCTTACAAAACAAAGCCTATTGAGAGCTAAGAAAGCTTCGCCTTTTATCTGGGCCCATTCCTCCCTCAAATATCTAGGCGTACATATTCCCTCTTCCATACATAAAATATATGACTTGAACTTCCGCCCACTTCTTTTAGAGACTCAAAAAATCCTCACAGATTATGATATTCCTCTGATTTCATGGATTGGTAGGAAAAATGTCATCCAAACATATGTTCTTCCCAAGATCCTATACAAGTTACAAATGCTACCAATAGCTCTACCACAAACCTTCTTTACTAGGATAAGGTCAATTTTCTCGCGTTACTTATGGAAGCAGAAGCGTCCTCGACTGGCGCATGAACTACTGACCAGACCTGTGAGTAAGGGAGGTATTGGTCTACCAGATGTACAAACATTATACAAAGCGATCCAGCTGAGAAGATGGATCAACTTAACTGCCATTTCTGATCCACATATTATATCTAGATGGTCGACTAAGGCATACAAAGGTGATTTAATACGGGACTTGCGGATTCCCCCCAGAACGCGTATTACATATAATCCGTCTGACATTAAATTGCTTTTTAAAGGTGCTGCTAACACTTGGACCCTCAATGTCCACTTTTTTTGGCACCTGAGACTTCACCATTACTGCCCTCCAGCCTAATACCTGTGGTTGTTGGTAGGGAATCATTGACCTTTAAACCGCATGTGGGACCAATTATCACAACATTTCAGTTTCGAATCTATCCCGGGCGGAGGGATTCCCAGCCGTTCAGAACTGCAAGCACTGCTTCCGAACTTCACTCTCACGTTTCTGCACATCTCGCACTTAAACAGATGCTGCAATGGATTTTATAAGAGGTAAATACTCCCTTTAGAGAGCTCACCGAGTTTGAACTAGAGTTATCATCCCCGACCCCCAGGTCCATAAACTCTCTAAAGTGTTAGCTATAGTGAGAAGTGTAAACATTGAGTAGCCCTGGGTTCATTGCTTCCTGGGAAAAGGAGTTGGACCTTTCCTTCACTAACCTGGAAATTAACCAAATCCTTCAAAATTCCCATGGCTACTCAAGATGTATACGTTTGCAAGAATCTCACTACAAAATTCTTGCTCGTTGGTATAAAACCCCTGAGTTTCTTTACACGCATGGTCTCTCTACTACTAACATGTGCTGGAGATGCAACTCGCAAGTAAGGTACGCATACCCATATTTGGTGGAACTGCCCGTGTTCTTCCGTCCCTATTGGTCTGAAATAGAGAAGATAACAAGAGATATCTTGAGCACACAGATTACTTTAACACCGGCTTTGGTTTTATTGGGCTGTTCTCCGTTGGATGTACGTCAGTCTTCCTCATCCTTGATCACTCACCTCCTAGCCACAGCTAAGTCACTAATTCCCCTGAGGTGGCTTAGTAATGATCCCCCTACTACAGTAGAATGGTTTTGAGAAATTGCATCAAAGTCTGTAGGTTTCGAGAGAGTCCAGTAGATCATGTCGTTCACAATCATAAGTTTCTCAATACTTGGACTCCATGGTTGGGCTCATCATATTGTAAGAACCTCACAAGGCCATCTCTCTACCTGAACTATTAGTAGATTAGACTCTAGAGCCACTCCTGGAAATATCCCCCCCCCCTTCCCTTTTCCATTATCTCTTCTTCTACCTTATTTTGTTCTTTTCTTATTTCCACTGCTCTCACTAGATTACTTATGTGCACCAAAGTTTTCAGAATTATTAACCTTTTATTCCATTTAAATATGTTGATGAATATATTGTCAAAAGATTGTAACTACCAGTATGACGTAATGCTGGTTTCATGTTACTTGCTGACATGTCATGTTCCATTCAATGATGTTTAGCGCCCCATGGAGGGGTTTAATTGTAATTAGACATGTTCATAATGGATGTTTATATGGATTCCAAAATAATAAAAACACAGTTGATAAAAAAAAGAGAGTACACTGGCTGCAGGGCAGGCCAGCTCCTCCAAGGCATACAAGGCAAAGCTCTGGCCATGTGGACAATTGGAGACCCAGAAGTTGAATGGGGCAGAACCATCAGTCAGTACGTGTAGGCGTGTGCACAGGTACTGTTCCACCATGTTGTTTAAATGCTGCCTCCTGCTAACACGCTCCATATCAGCAGTTGGGGGCCGGTTGTTACGGCGAGGTGACGAAGCTTTTCCACATGTCGGCCATGCTAACCCTGCCTTCTGAGGTGCTGGCGCTGACACAGCTGTGTTGGCGACCTCTTCCTCCTCCCCTGCCTTCGCCTTGTGCTTCCACTTGTCCCCTGGCGTCAGTCGGGAATGCTCTCAGAAGCGCATCTACCAGCGTGCGCCTGTAGTCGCATATCTTCCGATTTGTAACGGGGATCCAGCAGGGTGGCCACCCAGTAGTCAGCACACGTTAAAATGTGGGCAACTCTGCTGTCGTTGTGAGGGCACTGCAGCATGTAGTCGCTCATGTGTGCCAAGCTGCCCAGAGGTAAGGACAAGCTGTCCTCTGTGGGAGGCGTATCATCTGCGTCCTCCGTATCCCCCCAGGAACGCACCAGTGATGGGCCCGAGCTGCGTTGGATGCCACCCCGCTGTGAACATGCTTCATCCCCATCCTCCTCCTCCTCATCCTCCTCATCCTCCTCCTCATCCTCCAGTAGTGGGCCCTGGCTGGCCAAATTTGTACCTGGCCTCTGCTGTTGCAAAAATCCTCTTTCTGAGCCACTTCTAAAAGACTGGCCTGAAAGTGTTAGAGATGACCCCTCTTCCTCCTCCTCGTCCTGGGCCACATCCTCTTCCATCATCGCCCTAAGTGTTTTCTCAAGGAGACATAGAAGTGGTATTGTAACGCTGATAACGGCGTCATCGCCACTGGCCATGCTGGTGGAGTACTCGAAACAGCGCAACAGGGCACACAGGTCTCGCATGGAGGCCCAGTCATTGGTGGTGAAGTGGTGCTGTTCCGCAGTGCGACTCGACCGTAGTTACGCTGTAGAGCAGACAGCTGAGCGGCGGCAGGATGAGAATGCCGGAAGCGCGCACAGACGGCCCGCACTTTATGCAGCAGCTCTGACATGTCGGGGTAGTTGTGAATGAATTTCTGCACCACCAAATTCAGCACATGCGCCAGGCAAGGGATGTGCGTCTAACCGGCTAGTCCCAGAGCTGCAACGAGATATCGCCCATTATCGCACACCACCAGGCCGGGCTTGAGGCTCACTGGCAGCAACCACTCGTCGGTTTCAGAACGGCCTGCTGACGTTTACCCCTGGCTGTGCTGAAGTTGGTGGTGAAGGTCTGTCGCTGACCGGATGAGGAGGTGGTAGAAGAGAAGGAGGAAGCCGAGTAGGAAGAGGAGGCAACAGGAGGCAAAGAATGATGCCCTGCGATCCTTGGCGGCGGAAGGACGTGCGCCAAACAGCTCTCCGCCTGGGGCCCAGCCGCCACTACATTTGCCCAGTGTGCAGTTAGGGAGATATAGAGTCCCTGGCCGTGCTTACTGGTCCACGTATCTGTGGTTAGGTGGACCTTGCCACAGATGGCGTTGCGCAGTGCACACTTGATTTTATCCGATACTTGTTGTGCAGGGAGGGCACGGCTCTCCTGGAGAAGTAATGGCGGCTGGGAACGACATACTGTGGGACAGCAAGCAACATGAGCTGTTTGAAGCTGTCCGTCTCCACCAGCCTGAATGACAGCATTTCAACGGCCAGTAGTTTAGAAATGCTGGCATTCAGGGCCAGGGATCGAGGGTGGCTAGGTGGGAATTTACGCTTTCTATCAAAGGTTTGTGAGATGAAGAGCTGAACGCTTCCGTGTGACATGGTGGAGATGCTTGGTGACGGAGGTGGTGTTGATGGTGGCACATCCTCTGTTTGCTGGGCGGAAGGTGCCAACGTTCCTCCAGAGGCGGAGGAAGAGGCCGAGGCAGCAGCAGAAAGGGAGCAGGAGGGGCCTGAGCACTTTCTTGGTGTTGAAGGTGCTTACTCCACTGCAGCCCGTGTCTCACATGTAGATGCCTGGTCATGCAGGTTGTGCTAAGGTTCAGAACGTTAATGCCTCGCTTCAGGCTCTGATGGCACAGCGTGCAAACCACTCGGGTCTTGTCGTCAGCACATTGTGTGAAGAAGTGCCATGCCAGGGAACTCCTTGAAGCTGCCTTTGGTGTGCTCGGTCCCTGGTGACGGTGGCCAGTAGCAGGCAAACTGTTTTGGCGATGGCTGCTCTGCTTTTGCACCCTGCTCCCGCTTTTGCTACTCTGTTGGCTCGGTCTCACCACTGCTCTTCCTCCGAACTCTGAAAGTCAGTGGCACGACCTTCATTCCATGTGGGGTTTAGGACCTCATCGTCCCCTGCATCGTTTATCGTCCCCTGCATCGTCTTCCACCCAGTCTTCCTCCCTGACCTCCTTTTCGGTCTGCACATTGCAGAAAGATGCAGCAGTTGGCACCTGTGTTTCGTCATTATCAGAGACGTGCTGAGGTGGTATTCCCATGTCCTAATCAGGAAACATAAGTGGTTGTGCGTCAGTGCATTCTATGTCTTCCACCCCTGGGGAAGGGCTAGGTGGATGCCCTTGGATAGCCCTGCCAGCAGAGTCTTCAAACAGCATAAGAGACTGCTGCATGACTTGAAGCTCAGACAGGTTCCCCGATATGCACGGGGGTGATGTGACAGACTGATGGGCATGGGTTACAGGCGCCACCTGTGCGCTTTCTGCAGAATACTGGGTGGGAGATAATGTGAACCTGCTGGATCCACTGTCGGCCACCCAATTGACTAGCGCCTGTACTTGCTCAGGCCCTACCATCCTTATAACGGCATTAGGCCCGACCAAATATCGCTGTAGATTCTGGCGGCTACTGGGACCTGAGATGGTAGGTTCAGTAGGACGTGTAGTTGTGGCAGAACGGCCACGTCCTCTCCCTGCACCAGAGGCTCCACCAACATTACCACCACGACCATGACTGCGTCCCTTATTAGATGTTTGCCTCGAAGTTAGCGTTCACAAAGCAAAGTAAAAAGTGGTTAAGTCTGTTAAAAAGAATTAACCGCCAATAAAAACCCTGATGTAGGGTATTGCACTCAATTATTTTTTTAAAACTCTATATGACAGAGGTATTTGTGGCCTAAATTTCACAGTAACTTATGCACGTCTAATCCTAGATGTGCAGTATATTAGAGGGTTTTTACACCCCAGTAACCAAAAAGCCGTATTTCTGGCCTAAATGTGACACTCACTTATGCATGTCTAATCCCAGATGTGCAGTATATTAGAGGGTTTTTTCACCCCAGTAACCAAAAAGCTGTATTTCTGGCCTAAATGTGACAGTCACTTATGCACGTCTAATCCCAGATGTGTAGTATATTAGAGGGTTTTTACACCCCAGTAACCAAAAAGCCGTATTTCTGGCCTGAATGTGACAGTCACTTATGCACGTCTAATCCCAGATGTGCAGTATATTAGAAGGTTTTTTCACCCCAGTAAGCACAAAGCTGTATTCCTAGCCTAAATGTGACAGTCACTTATGCATGTCTAATCCCAGATGTGCAGTATATCAGAGGGTTTTTTCACCCCAGTAACCAAAAAGCCGTATTTCTGGCCTAAATGTGACACCCACTTATGCAAGACTAGTCATAGATTGTGCAGTATATTAGAGGGTTTTTTTCAACCCCGTAAGCACAAAGCCGTATTTCTGGCCTAAAATGTGACAGAATGTGACAGGCTCACTTATGCACATCTAAATCCCAGTATGTGGAAGGTAAGACAGAGGGTTTTTTCACCCCAGCAATCAAAAAGCCGTATTCCTCTGCCTAAATGTGACAGTCACTTATGCATGTCTAATCCCAGATGTGCCAGTATATTAGAGAGTATATTTGACGCCCCAGTAACCAAAAAGCCGTATTTCTGGCCTAAATGTTACAGTCACTTATGCATGTCTAATCACAGGATGTGCACGTATATAGAGCGGGCTTTTCACCCCAGCAAACCAAAAAGCCGTATTTCCTGGCCTAAATGTGACCAGTCACTTATGCATGTCCTCATCCCAGATGTGCAGTATATTAGAGGGTTTTTACACCCCAGTAGACCAAAAAGGCCGTATTTCTGCGCTAAATGTGACAGTCACTTATGCATATCTAATCCCTGATGTGCAGTATATCAGAGTTTTTTTTCACCCCAGTAAGCACAAAGCCGTATTTCTGCCCTAAATGTGACACTCACTTATGCACGTCTAATCCCAAATGTGCAGTATATGAAACAGATGTATTTTTTTTCACCCCAGTAAGCACAAAGCCGTATTTCTGGCCTAAATGTGACAGTCACTTATGCACGTCTAATCCCAGATGTGCAGTATATCAGAGGGATTTTTCAACCCAGCAACCAAAAAGCCGTATTTCTGGCCTAAATGTGACAGTCACTTATGCACGTCTAATCCCAGATGTGCAGTATATCAGAGGTTTTTTTGACCCCAGTAACCAAAAAGCCGTATTTCTAGCCTAAATGTGACAGTCACTAATGCACGTCTAATCCCGGATGTGCACTATATGAAACAGATGTATTTTTTTTCACCCCAGTAATTAAAAAGCTGTATTTCTGGCCTAAATGCCATGAAGTGCTGTATGCTCGTCTAATCCCAGATGTGCACTATATGAAACAGATGTATTTTTTTCACCCCAGTAATTAAAAAGCTGTATTTCTGGCCTAAATGCCATGAAGTGCTGTATGCTCGTCTAATCCCAGATGTGCACAATACGAAACAGATGTATTTTTTTCACCCCAGTAAGCAAAAAGCTGTATTTCTGGCCTAAATGTGACACTCACTTATGCACGTCTAATCCCAGATGTGCACTATATGAAACAGATGTATTTTTTTCACCCCAATAAGCACAAAGCCGCATTTCTGGCCTAAATGTGACAGTCACTTATGCACGTCTAATCCCAGATGTGCAGTATATTAGAGGGTTTTTTCACCCCAGCAATCAAAAAGCCGTATTTCTGGCCTAAATGTGACAGTCACTTATGCATGTCTAATCCCAGATGTGCAGTATATTAGAGGTGTTTTTCACCCCAGTAACCAAAAAGCCGTATTTCTGGCCTAAATGTGACAGTCACTTATCCATGTCTAATCCCAGATGTGCAGTATATTAGAGGGTTTTTACACCCCAGTAACCAAAAAGCCGTATTTCAGGCCTAAATGTGACAGTCATTTATGCACGTCTAATCCCAGATGTGCAGAATATCAGAGGGGTTTTTCACCCCAGTAACCAAAAAGCCGTATTTCTGGCCTAAATGTGACACTCACTTATGCACGTCTAATCCCTGATGTGCAGTATATCAGAGGTTTTTTTCACCCCAGTAAGCACAAAGCCGTATTTCTGCCCTAAATGTGACACTCACTTATGCAAGTCTAATCCCAAATGTGCAGTATATGAAACAGATTAATTCTTTTCACCCCAGCAACCAAAAAGCCGTATTTCTGGCCTAAATGTGACAGTCACTTATGCACGTATAATCCCAGATGTGCAGTATATTAGAGGGTTTTTCACCCCAGTAACCAAAAAGCTGTATTTCTGGCCTAAATGCCATGATGTGCTGTATGCTCGTCTAAACCTAGATGTGCACTATATGAAACAGATGTATTTTTTTCCCCCAAGTAACCAAAAAGCTGTATTTCTGGCCTAAATGTGACAGTCACTTATGCACGTCTAAACCCAGATGTACAGTATATTAGAGGGTTTTTTCACCCCAGTAAGCACAAAGCGGTATTTTTGGCCTAAATGTGACAGTCACTTATGTACGTCTAATCCCAGATGCGCAGTATATGAAACAGATGTATTTTTTTCACCCTAGTAAGCACAAAGCCGTATTTCTGGCCTAAATGTGACACTCACTTATGCATGTCTAATCCCGGATGTGCACTATATGAAACAGATGTTTTTTTTTCACCCCAGTAACCAAAAAGCTGTATTTCTGGCCTAAATGCCATGATGTGCTGTATGCTCGTCTAATCCCAGATGTGCACTATATGAAACAGATGTACTTTTTTTACCCCAGTAAGCACAAAGCCGTATTTCTGGCCTAAATGTGACACTCACTTATGCACTTCTAATCCCAGATGTGCACTATATGAAACAGATGTATTTTTTTCACCCCAGTAAGCAAAAAGCTGTATTTCTGGCCTAAATTCGACAGTCACTTATGCACGTCTATTCCCAGATGTGCAGTATATGAAACAGATGTATTTTTTTCACCCCAGTAAGGATAAAGCCGTATTTCTGGCCTAAATGTGACACTCACTTATGCACGTCTAATCCCAGATGTGCAGTATATGAAACAGATGTATTTTTTTCACCCCAGTAAGCAAAAAGCCGTATTTCTGGCCTAAATGTGACAATCACTTATGCACGTCTAATCCCAGATGTGCACTATATGAAACAGATGTATTTTTTTCACCCCAGTAAGCACAAAGCCGTATTTCTGGCCTAAATGTGACACTCACTTATGCACGTCTAATCCCAGATGTGCATGTAGATCACCGAGTAAAGAAGCAGTTCTGAATCTTCATAAGATTTCTCCCTGATCTCTCCCTCACAGCAGCTGCAGCCTCTCCCTACACTAATCCAAGCAGAGTGACGGGCGGCGCTACGTGACTCCAACTTAAATAGAGGCTGGGTCACAATGCGCAGTTGGCCAATCACAGCCATGCCAATAGGAGGCATGGCTGTGATGGCCTTTCGGGGCAAGTAGTAAGACGCTTGTTGATTGGCTGCTTTGCAGCCTTTCAAAAAGCGCCATAAAAATCACCTTTCACATAAATGTTCGGGTCCGGGTGCCGAAAACCCTAAAGTTCGGTACGAACCCGAACTTTACAGTTCGGGTTCAATCAACTCTGACCACAATTGCATACAATAAAGCGTTACAATTTCATAATAATTAATTCATCAAAGGTGCATGAATAATAGAAATATATATATATATATATATTACACAAATAATGCAGCAGCACAGTCAGAAATGGTGAACCGGGTGCAATTCCCCACAGAGGTCGGCCCTTCCTCCACGATATATACTTAGCAAATGACGAGGCAGCACTTCCAGCTTTAGGTGAACGGGTGAGGACCCCAAACTTTATTCCAAGCGACGTTTCGGCCTGCTCAATGAGGCCTTTATCAAGCTACATAACAGTGCATATGACAAGGTATATATACCCACAATTCAATACAAATCAATTACAATCAGTGATTACACATGTCTCCAATCTGGTCACATGATCTGTAACTATATCGTCACATGACATAAGTGAGTGATAAACATTACAAACATACTCCTACTAGAGCGTACAAAAGTTACGAAAGTGATCATAATAATATTAAAAACAGTGTGTATAGATATATTTATGTACCTCTATTTTGGTTAAATAGAATATGCGTCCATTTCGTGCATGACTACACAAGGTGAACGCTATGCAAAATTGTTAGGTGCATAAAGGGTTAAAATCATCAGTTATTGGTACGGCTGTACCATATCACAAATTAAAAACAGGAAGGAGCTCACCACACACGACACTTAGCACCGGCCGGAATTGGCGTCCCCACGTTGGCGGTGCGCATGCGCCGGGCCAGACGTCTCTGGCCACGCCCCCGACACGCACCCACGTGATAACTCCATGGACCGCAGCGTCATCCAATGGAGCGCACCGTAGGAGCAACAGCCGCGAGGGGAGGGAGGCCAGGTCATGTGACTCGGCATCAGTCGCATCGCAAACAGGGGCGTGTTCAGTAACCATAGAGATGTATACTGTGTTTAGACATGCGGACGATCGCACAGACGCCAGGAAGTATACATGTGCACACAGTCCAAATAACAGCGCATCTTAGGGTACCTGGAAATGGCCCAAGGGGAGGCAATCAAACTCAGCCAATAAGCTCAGAGCGATTGCATCATCCCCAATGGCCACCACCATTATACCTTCATTGCGTGTGGTTACAATGGGACACACCCCTCCCATCTACCTACACATGTAACAATAATGTGTATATAACTCCACCAGCTCCCAGGTGTGTGGCTAGTGAAATAACATACACCATCTCTACAAATTCAACCGTTGTCAAACATCAATAGACATAATGTGCATCATGCAACCCATCCAGGTAATCAGCCGTCGTCCCGCAAGTCTCCACACAATGGTCACTTTCACGTTCGTGTATTCAAGGTCCTTAGGCGGCTCCATCCAGTACATAGACAAAGGTTCATCAAGCTTATCCAAAGTGATCTAGAATAAAATGAAATATGTATCAATATACAATAGTTGTATTAACAAGAATGCTAGCACTGTTATATATCTCCTACACCAGACCTAATGGTCAAGGACCTCCACGCTAGCGAACAATGCACACATTTATCACCCACATAGTTCCCATCTACATTTTGCATTGAGGCCATCAGGCTTCAATGTATGTAACCTGTGTATCCACATGATCTCACGTTGTTTAAGTAGTCTTTCCCTGTTACCTCCCCTTTTAAGTGGGGGAATGTGGTCTATCACCCTAAATTTGAGGTCCCTTTCTCCGTGTCCAGCCTCAACAAAGTGCTTCGGCACAGGGAGATCTCTCCTCTTTTGACGGATCGAATACCTGTGATAGTTCATTCTGGTCTTGACCTCACAAATGGTTTCCCCTACATACAAAAGATTGCAGGGGCAAGACAGAAGATAGATCACAAATGAACTATCACAGGTCAAGAAATGTCGTATTTCAAATTGCGTCTTCAGTACCGGGTGTGTAAATTTCTCCCCTTTTAGCATATAGCTACAGTTAACGCAGCCTAAACACGGATAGCATCCATATTTCTTACGACCTATGTAGGTATGAACGGGGGCCTTACCTCCAGCCACTTCGGCTTTAACTAGCTTATCCCTCAGGCTGTCAGCTCTCCTGTACGACATCAGAGGGGGCACGGCAAATTCCTTAACCTTTTTAAAGTTGCTATTAAGTATTGGCCAGTGTTTTTTAATGGCACCTGCTATTTGATAGCTCCCCTCAGTGAACGTAGAGATGAATGGCACCCTAGTCTGTTTGCTGATGTCCCTAGGGATCCTAAACTCTAGCTCATCCAACTGTCTACGAACTAATCTTCTAGGGTACCCCCTATTGATGAACTTGTCCGCCATCTGCGACAATCTCATGTCACGTAACTCTGGATCTTTGACTATACGTTGCACACGGAGGAACTGACTCAGTGGCAAAGTTTTGACCATGGACCGCGGATGGCAGCTCTCGAACCTCAATAGTTTGTTACAGTCCGTTGGCTTGGTGAATAAATCAGTCACCAGTACCGTACCCTGTTTGATCACCATGGTGTCCAAAAATTGGACCTGCTCGGTGGAGCACGTGAGAGTAAACTGAATCTCAGGGTCTATTTCATTCAAAAATATATGAAAATTAGCCAACTCACTCTCAGTGCCGTCCCAGATGACAAAAATATTGTCTATGTATCTCCACCACCCCCGCACTAGACTGAAGTGGTGGGACACATAAACGTGTTCAGCCTCCAGGCACGACATGAAAATGTTGCCGCAAGTCGGCGCCATATTCAAACCCATTGCGGTTCCCCGCTGTTGTAAGTAGTAGCCATCTTGAAAAGCAAAATAGTTATATCTCAAAACTACACCGAGCAGGTCCAATATAAACTCCCTACATTCATCCGTGTATTGGGTTAAAGCCAGACATTTCCTGACTGCCTCTACACCCCTATCATGATTGATAGAGGTGTAGAGGCTCACCACATCAAAGGACACCTGCAGAGTCCTAGCCGTCACTTCCACATTAGCAATTTTATTCAGGAAGTCCCCTGTATCACGTATATATGATCTGGCTCCAACAGCAAACCTTCTAAGTATCTTATCCAAGAAAATAGCCAGATTGGAGAACACAGACTCCCTCCCGGAAACGATGGGTCTCCCCGGGGGATTTTGTATACATTTGTGAATTTTAGGTAGCACATATATCAATGGTGTCTTAGGCTGTGTTAGCAATAGATACTTATAGAGAGCTTCATCGATCAAACCTCCTACTTTTGCTCTATCTAGTATTCCAGTGATAACCTTCATCACTTCAAACTTGGGGTCATGATTAAGCCGTCTGTATACCAGAGTATCTCCCAACTGTCTCTGTATCTAAGAAACGTACCATTCGGTGTCCATCACAACAGAGACATCTGGCCCGGCGCATGCGCACCGCCAACGAGGGGACGCCAATTCCGGCCGGCGCTAAGTGTCCATGTGTGGTGAGCTCCTTCCTGTTTTTAATTTGTGATATTGTACAGCCATACCAATAACTGATGATTTTAACCCTTTATGCACCTAACACTTTTGCACAGCATTCACCTTGTGTAGTCATGCACGAAATGGACGCATATTCTATTTAACCAAAATAGAGGTACATAAATATATCTATACACACTGTTTTTAATATTATTATGATCACTTTTGTAACTTTTGTACGCTCTAGTAGGAGTATGTTCACCTAAAGCTGGAAGTGCTGCCTCGTCACTTGCAGATTGAAGATACGTACAGCTGCAGTGCAGGCGCCAGATTTTGAATGCTAACAGGCAGGGCCAGCAGAGAACGATTCCATTCCCTGGCCCTGTCAATCACAATGCGGAGGGGGCGTCATTAGGGTCGGAGGATGCGGCTGCTACCAGCAAGTAGCCGCCCTACTTGCTGGTAGCAAGGTAATTTGCATATTTTAAAAATCGCTTTTTAGCAAATTCTACTGAACAGAAATGATTATTTAACTTATGTATGCATAAATCGCAGTGTAGGGATTATTAGTAAACCAAAAAAAAAAAAAACGGTTTAGTGGGCTGACAGAAGCCCTTTAAGCATCCAAACATGACGTCTGCTGAGATGCGTGCATTGGGTGAGCTTTGCAACGACGGCTCCCTCACGGTCAAACCGGCCAATAAGGGGGGTGCCGTCGTTTGTGATGGACATTGAATGGTACGTTTCTGAGATACAGAGACAGTTGGGAGATACTCTGGTATACAGACAGCTTAATCATGACCCCAAATTTGAAGTGATGAAGGTTATCACTGGAATACTAGATAGAGCAAAAGTAGGAGGTTTGATCGATGAAGCTCTCTATAAGTATCTATTGATAACACAGCCTAAGACACCATTGATATATGTGCTACCTAAAATTCACAAATGTATACAAAATCCCCCGGGGAGACCCATCGTCTCTGTTCTCCAATCTGGCTATTTTCTTGGATAAGATACTTAGAAGGTTTGCTGTTGGAGCCAGATCATATATACGTGATACAGGGGACTTCCTGAATAAAATTGCTAATGTGGAAGTGACGGCTAGGACTCTGCTGGTGTCCTTTGATGTGGTGAGCCTCTACACCTCTATCAATCATGATAGGGGTGTAGAGGCAGTCAGGAAATGTCTGGCTTTAACCCAATACACGGATGAATGTAGGGATTTCATATTGGACCTGCTCGGTGTAGTTTTGAGATATAACTATTTTGCTTTTCAAGATGGCTACTACTTACAACAGCGGGGAACCGCAATGGGTTCGAATATGGCGCCGACTTACAGCAACATTTTCATGTCGGGCCTGGAGGCTGAACACGTTTATGTGTCCCACCACTTCAGCCTAGTGCGGGGGTGGTGGAGATACATAGACAATGTTTTTGTCATCTGGGACGGCACTGAGAGTGAGTTGGCTAATTTTCATATATTTTTGAATGAAATAGACCCTGAGATTCAGTTTACTCTCACGTGCTCCACCGAGCAGGTCCAATTTTTGGACACCATGGTGATCAAACAGGGTACAGTACTGGTGACTGATTTATTCACCAAGCCAACGGACTGTAACAAACTATTGAGGTTCGAGAGCTGCCATCCGCGGTCCATGGTCAAAACTTTGCCACTGAGTCAGTTCCTCCGTGTGCAACGTATAGTCAAAGATCCAGAGTTACGTGACATGAGATTGTCGCAGATGGCGGACAAGTTCATCAATAGGGGGTACCCTAGAAGATTAGTCCGTAGACAGTTGGATGAGCTAGAGTTTAGGATCCCTAGGGACATCAGCAAACAGACTAGGGTGCCATTCATCTCTACGTTCACTGAGGGGAGCTATCAAATAGCAGGTGCCATTAAAAAACACTGGCCAATACTTAATAGCAACTTTAAAAAGGTTAAGGAATTTGCCGTGCCCCCTCTGATGTCGTACAGGAGAGCTGACAGCCTGAGGGATAAGCTAGTTAAAGCCGAAGTGGCTGGAGGTAAGGCCCCCGTTCAGACCTACATAGGTCATAAGAAATATGGATGCTATCCGTGTTTAGGCTGCGTTAACTGTAGCTATATGCTAAAAGGGGAGAAATTTACACACCCGGTACTGAAGACGCAATTTGAAATACGACATTTCTTGACCTGTGATAGTTCATTTGTGATCTATCTTCTGTCTTGCCCCTGCAATCTTTTGTATGTAGGGGAAACCATTTGTGAGGTCAAGACCAGAATGAACTATCACAGGTATTCGATCCGTCAAAAGAGGAGAGATCTCCCTGTGCCGAAGCACTTTGTTGAGGCTGGACACGGAGAAAGGGACCTCAAATTTAGGGTGATAGACCACATTCCCCCACTTAAAAGGGGAGGTAACAGGGAAAGACTACTTAAACAACGTGAGATCATGTGGATACACAGGTTACATACATTGAAGCCTGATGGCCTCAATGCGGAATGTAGATGGGAACTATGTGGGTGATAAATGTGTGCATTGTTCGCTAGCATGGAGGTCCTTGACCATTAGGTCTGGTGTAGGAGATATATAACAGTGCTAGCGTTCTTGTTAATACAACTATTGTATATTGATACATATTTCATTCATTCTAGATCACTTTGGATAAGCTTGATGAACCTTTGTCTATGTACTGGATGGAGCCGCCTAAGGACCTTGAATACACAAACGTGAAAGTGACCATTGTGTGGAGACTTGCGGGACGACGGCTGATTACCTGGATGGGTTGCGTGATGCACATTATGTCTATTGATGTTTGACAGCGGTTGAATTTGTAGAGATGGTGTATGTTATTTCACTAGCCACACACCTGGGAGCTGGTGGAGTTATATACACGTTATTGTTACATGTGTAGGTAGATGGGAGGGGTGTGTCCCATTGTAACCACACGCAATGAAGGTATAATGGTGGTGGCCATTGGGGATGATGCAATCGCTCTGAGCTTATTGGCTGAGTTTGATTGCCTCCCCTTGGGCCATTTCCAGGTACCCTAAGATGCGCTGTTATTTGGACTGTGTGCACATGTATACTTCCTGGCGTCTGTGCGATCGTCCGCATGGCTAAACACAGTATACATCTCTATGGTTACTGAACACGCCCCCGTTTGCGATGCGACTGATGCCGAGTCACATGACCTGGCCTCCCTCCCCTCGCGGCTGTTGCTCCTACGGTGCGCTCCATTGGATGACGCTGCGGTCCATGGAGTTGTCACGCGGGTGCGCGGCGGCGTCGGGGGCGTGGCCAGAGACGTCTGGCCCGGCGCATGCGCACCGCCAACGAGGGGACGCCAATTCCGGCCGGTGCTAAGTGTCCATGTGTGGTGAGCTCCTTCCTGTTTTTAATTTGTGATATGGTACAGCCGTACCAATAACTGATGATTTTAACCCTTTATGCACCTAACACTTTTGCACAGCGTTCACCTTGTGTAGTCATGCACGAAATGGACGCATATTCTATTTAACCAAAATAGAGGTACATAAATATATCTATACACACTGTTTTTAATATTATTATGATCACTTTTGTAACTTTTGTACGCTCTAGTAGGAGTATGTTTGTAATGTTTATCACTCACTTATGTCATGGGACGAAATAGTTAAAGATCATGTAACCAGATTGGAGACATGTGTAATCACTGATTGTAATTGATTTGTATTGAATTGTGGGTATATATACCTTGTCATATGCACTGTTATGTAGCTTGATAAAGGCCTCATTGAGCAGGCCGAAACGTCGCTTGGAATAAAGTTTGGGGTCCTCACCCGTTCACCTAAAGCTGGAAGTGCTGCCTCGTCATTTGCTAAGTGTATATATATATAGATAGATAGAGAGAGAGAGATATATATATATATATATATATATATATATTATACATACATGGAAAATATATAATAAAGAATAATAAAAAATTTGTAAAAAGTTAATAAATAATGACGCGTGCTCTGTGACATGCAGTGCAAGTGCAAGGTGACGTGAAAGTGCTAGTGCAAAACATGATGCAAAAATGTTAATAATATACCATAAACCAAAAAAGAATGTTGGGGGACGCCGTTCTGCTGCTGTAGCTCAAGGAGGGTGTGCTTGGTGGTGTATGAGTGGCTGAAGTGCATGCAAAGTTTTCTTGCTATTTTTAGGATGTCTTGCAGATGGGTAGAAGACTTCAGGAAACGCTTGACAACCAGTTTGAACATGTGCGCCATGCAGGGCGCACGGCTCAGCCCCCCTTGACGCAGCACTGACACTATGTTCTTCCCATTGTCGGTCACCATGGTTTCGATTTTGAGTTGTCGTGGAGAAAGCAAGGATTCTATTTCTGGATGGAGGACTTGGAGCAGTTCTGTTCCTGTGTGACTCCGTTCGCCCAGGCAAAGTAGGTGCACAACAGCGTGACATCGCCATTCCCTGCACATGTAGTATGCTGGTAGGGCACTGTGAATTGTTCTCACAGTGGAGGCTGAGGACAAGGTGGAGGATGAGGAGGCAGAGGTGGACATTGTCGCAGAACCAACGTGGTTGGTTTGGCTGGGCAGGAACCACATTTACCCAGTGGGCCATGAAGGACATATATTGTTCGTGACCGTAGTTACAGCTCCACATGTCGGCGCTGCCGGGCACTTTGGCAGACACCGACAGGCTCAAGGACTGGCCCACCTTCTGTTCTACATATGTGTGGAGGGATGGTACTGCCTTTTTGGAAAATAAATGACGGCTTGGGACTCTCCACCTCGGCTCGGCACAAGCCGTCAGTTCTCTGAAAGGTGCAGTCCACCACTTGGAAAGGGAGGGACTGCAGTACCAGCAACTTGGCCAGGAGCATGTTCAGCTTCTGCGCCGTTGGATGAGTGCTTGCATACTGTTGGCAATTGCTTCGGTGATCGATTGTTGATGGAATGACTGACTAAGAGGAGGAGGAGCAGGAGCATCAGGACCAGCAGATGATAGGAAGGACAACCAGCTTCCTTCAGCAGCGGTGGTGGAGACTTGACTGCCTGTGCGTGCCAGTGGGTGATACAGGCAGGCTGGACAACCACATTGGAGCCACGGTTTTCCCAGGCCACTTTATGGTGACACTGCATATGTTGATGCAAGGCCGTAGTGCCAACATTGGCACCCTGGCCACACTTCACCTTCTGCCCACAGATTCAACAAATGGTCATGTTCACCTCCCCCGGCAGCTTAACAAAAAACTGCCCCACCGCCGAGTAGGTGATTTTACCCCCAACACTCCGCACTGACTGACTGCTAGCGCCACTGACTCCGTGAACCCCTGCACCACTACTTTCCGAGCCGGTAGGTACCTGCGAAGTGGGTGGTCTACCCCGTGCACATTTGGCTCCCGACCTCCCACTGCTGCCAGCCTGCTGACTCCCGGCTACACTACCAACTTGCGCGCAAGCTGACATCCTCTTCTCCTAATGACAATGAAGCCCCTTCGTCACCCGGCTCCCAATTGAGATCAGCTACATCATCGAGTACTATCTGTACGTTACTGATGTCCTCCTCAATGGTCTCTGGGTCAGGAGCCTAACTGCTCGCAACACCAGCTCCCACGCCACTCTCCTCATCACTACTTGCCCGCCTACAGAGGAATCAACGGATGTCTCCTCCGGATGTCTCCTCTGGATCTTGGCTGGGCAGTAGCTGCTGACTGTCCTTTAGTAGCTCGTCCTCCCTGTATAGTGGAGCTGAGCCCACAGCATATAGTACTTCTCTGGCTAAGGGAACATAAAAGGACAGAGGCAAGTTGAGGACAGGTGAGGGCACAGGACCTACTCCCAGGCCATGCTAACTAAGGGTTGTGTCTGATAAACCCACCGACTCTTGGCTGGGGGTGTCTGATGTCACTTGCAATGAGGTTGAAGATCGAGTCAACCATTCAAAAACCACTGGGTTGCTGGTCAAGACACGACCGCTAGCTGACACTGGGAGCTCAGGCCTCTCAAAGTGACCCCTGCTGCCACGCCCCCTTACTCTGCTGCAACCTGTGCCTGCGCCAGAAACCATTTAGGCCTGTGCCCCTCCCCTGTGCAGGGCCTTTCACTTTCCTGTCTGACATACTGTTAGATCAAATAAGTAAATACAAAGGAAATTAATATATGCCAAAAAGGGCTATAATTTTCTCACTTCACCACACAACAGCTAATAAGCCCCTTTTTTCCCCCACTAAGGGCTCATTCACAGGGCCTTTGCCACTCCGTTGCCGTATTGTGGCCCGCATATGGTGGGTCTGCAATACACAGGGCACCGGCCGTGTGCATTCCGCATCACGGATGTGGACCCATTCACTTAAATGGGTCTGCAAATCCGGAGATTCGGTGTCATGTACGTTCGCTAACCTATACCTGGCGGTATTTGAGGAGACCTACATCTTCTCTGTGGATAACTCTTTTCTGAGATATATCCACTTGTTCCTTCGCTATGTCGATGATGTATTCCTGGTCTGGTCGGGCAGCGAAGAGGATTGTCAGCAATTTGTACAGCATCTTAATGACACCAACCAGATGAATATGAAGTTCACCTTGAACTTCGGCGGTGACTCGCTCGACTTTTTAGACGTGCGGGTCACCGCCTTGGATGGTACGTTGTCCACTACTGGTTATCGCAAGCCTACTGCTACCAACTCGCTTCTCCACCAGACCAGCTTTCATCCCGCTGCGGTTAAGGACGCGGTTTCCTTTGGACAGTTTATCCGGCTCCGCAGGATTAATAGCACTGACAGTGGTTATCTTTGTCAAGCCCATCAGTTGAAGGATCGACTCCTAGGGAGGGGTTACCCGCGGAGGGACGTCCTCGCAGCAATGCATCGGGCGGGCAATTACACTCGTCACGATCTACTTGCTGATCGAGTCAGAGAACGTGATAGTGACAGGTTTGCCTTTGCTTTTAAGTTTAGCCCGGCCGCTGATATAGTGAAACAGGCAGTTTTGAATAATTGGGACCTACTAAAGGGCGATTCTAGTTTGGGGGATTTGACGTCAAAGAGACCTTTAGTTACCTTTGTGAGATGTCACACCCTCAAATACAAACTTGTTCATAGCATGGTCAAACAATCTAAACAAGTGAATTGGTTACAAAGTAATAGGCCAATGGGGAATTACAAGTGTGGAACTTGCTCTTTTTGTCCCCGTAACTCACAAAGCAAGATTTTGCATTTGGGAGGTGTATATAAGGTGAGGGAGTTCATCACTTGCCATACACCTTATGTAGTGTACGCTATAGTCTGTTAATGTAAAAAGTTTTATATTGGGAAAACCATCAGACCACTTTTTGAGTGGGTACATGAGCATCTCGGTTCTGTTAGAACCGGCCGAGGTTCTCCCCGCCTCGTGGAACATGTTTGTGCCGTACATGGTGGGGATCCGCGGTGCCTCTCTTTTTCGGGCATAGAGGCGGTGGGACCCATCCCTAGGGGTGGTGATCGCCACCGCCTCTTGTTGCAACGGTGGATCATAAAAACCAAAGCTACTTGCCCACATGGCTTAAATGATAAAAACGACATGGCAATGTTCTTATTGTTAACCTACTAGCCTACTTTGTCTTTCCACTTCCACTGCTTGTTTGTGCCCGTTTTCTCATTAGTTATTTGTTACATTTGTTTTGGCTACATTATTGCCTGCATGTATCGATATGCCCTTGTACACATGTGTCCTTCTCTTGATGTGGTCTTACTTTGTTTCTGTTTATGCATGGAGCGTCTTGCCGTCACTATGGGGATGGTTGAGGTGACGCCTATTTGTAGCACGTCTGGTGCGCAGAGACGTCATAGCGGTCCGACGAAGCGCTAGTCCAGTGCGAAACTGCCGTCACCGTCGATCCTCAGTGAAGGGCTTGCTCCGCTCCCCTGCCTATCTGTTGTCTATACTTGAAGGAATAAAGCCTGAAATTGTTTTTGCAACTTGGTGAGTGCCGCATTTCCTCTCTCTTATTACTGCGAACCTTAGTTGCCCATTACAACCAGACTTCACCATCCATTTTTCAAGGAGCTGTCAAAAATGAAAGGTGCAATCTGATTGGTTACTATGGGCAACTAAGGCAGTTCTACTTTGCACTGGTTTGATAAATGACACCAACAGTGTCTCTTGTACAGTTCATGTCTTATACAGCACAACAAAGTCTATATATGAACAGCTCTAGCCCTGGCTATAACACAAACACAAACTACACTAACTCACCCTACCTGTCCCTAATGATAAAACCAAACTTTCTATCACATAATTCAATCTACCTAACTAAATATATCTTCCAAATCACTAAGGCCCCTTGCAGATGAGCGTGAGCAGATTAGGTCCGGATGCGTTCAGGGTGCGTTCAGTGAAAAATAAGCGATTTCGCAAGCAAGTTCATTAAAGGGTTTCTATCACTTCGTATGACATAATTAGCTGTCAGACACTAGCGATCTGCTAGTGTCTGCTCTGGCCAACCATCCTACTATAATCACTTGTGGGGCAGCGGTTTTGCTAAAAAACAAACTTTTATAAATATGCTAATGAGCCTCTAGGTGCTATGTGGGCGTCATTAGCACCTAGAGGCTCCGTCTACCTTCATACACAGCCGCCGCCCAGCGCGTCCCTCCAGCCCGCCCATGTCCTCCTCCGTGTGACGCAGCGGACGAGTTCTCGCGCATGCGCCGTGCGCGGCTGTATTCGGCGCATTTGAGATCTCAGCTCGGAGCGGTCAGACATTCAATGCGCATGCGCGGCTGTATTCGGCGCATGCGCATTGAATGTCTGACCGCTCCGAGCTGAGATCTCAAATGCGCCGAATACAGCCGCGCACGGCGCATGCGCGAGAACTCGTCCGCTGCGTCACACGGAGGAAGACATGGGCGGGCTGGAGGGACGCGCTGGGCGGCGGCTGTGTATGAAGGTAGACGGAGCCTCTAGGTGCTAATGACGCCCACATAGCACCTAGAGGCTCATTAGCATATTTATAAAAGTTAGTTTTTTAGCAAAACCGCTGCCCCACAAGTGATTATAGTAGGATGGTTGGCCAGAGCAGACACTAGCAGATCGCTAGTGTCTGACAACTAATTATGTCATACGAAGTGATAGAAACCCTTTAAGTTTTGTATGCAATCGCGTTCAGTTGTTCAGTTTTTATCATGAGGGTGCAATGCGATTTAATGCGTTTTGCACGCACGTGATAAAAAACTGAAGGTATACAAACAACATCTCTTAGCAACCATCTGTGAAAAACTTGCTTGAGGATGCAATGTGTTTTTCACGCAGCCCCATTCACTTCTATGGAGCCAGCGTTGCGTGAAAAAACGCAGAATATAGAACATACTCCGATTTTCACGCAATGCACAAGTGATGTGTGAAAAACAACGCTCATGTACACAGACTCATTGAAATGAATGGGTCCGGATTCAGTGCGGGCGCAATGCATTCGCATCACGCATTGCACCCGCGCGGAATACTCTCTTGTCTGCAAGGGGCCTAACACTGTTGGACAGACACATCCTATCACATCAGTAGTATCTTTGCTTGGGAGCTAACACAGGGCCTTATCCTCCCTCCTGATTGGCCTCTCGGCTGAATACAAGTTATTGTGGGCAAATCCACTGGCCACGGCCCTGCCCAGGGGCATTTAGTCTTCCATTTTTATCTTCCCTGCCTCTTTGCCCTCACTAGTGTACTAAATTTGAAATGTAAAATTGTAACCACCATTTTAAATGTTTAATCGCCAGAACTTCCATTTGGAAGCAGAATGTTTGAAATTTATAACATATGCAATTGGTTTACAATTGATTTACTTATCTCTACCTATAACACATTTTTATTAACCCGTAGGATACCAGTGCCGTACATGTCATTGGTAAAAATCCCACACACTAATGTTATGGTGGTTTTAAATAGAATAATGTAGTGGAACCTTTGCTATAAAAAAATTGCTTTATTACACATATATACATAACATATTAGAAATCATATAATGTCCTTCCTGTGCACACAAAAGACAATACATTACAGATGGATTTTAATCGCCATTACACATGTACTGATAGTTGTTAATGAAATGAGAATGAGCCCCACTCCAACTTTATTAGTGATGATGGAAAAACATGCATTAATTTGAGGCAAAATTTTACGCTTTCTATGAATGAGGTATTAGTGCATATCTCACATACCGTGTTATAAACAATATCTGTACGCAAAATATGTAAGCTCGCAACCCACGTCAAGGGCCCTCATTGTCTTGAGAGTCCCTAACTAAAAAAATAGAAAATTACTGACTAAAAACATTATCCATCCAGGATATATACAGTCGTGGCCAAAAGTTTTGAGAATGACAAAAATATTAGTTTTCACAAAGTTTGCTGCTAAACTGCTTTTAGATCTTTGTTTCAGTTGTTTCTGTGATGTAGTGAAATATAATTACACGCACTTCATACGTTTCAAAGGCTTTTATCGACAATTACATGACATTTATGCAAAGAGTCAGTGTTTGCAGTATTGGCCCTTCTATTTCAGGATCTCTGCAATTCGACTGGGCATGCTCTCAATCAACTTCTCGGCCAATTCCTGACTGATAGCAACCCATTCTTTCATTATCACTTCTTGGAGTTTGTCAAAAATTAGTGGGTTTTTGTTTGTCCACCCGCCTCTTGAGGATTGACCACAAGTTCTCAATGGGATTAAGATCTGGGGAGTTTCCAGGCGATGGACCCAAAATTTCAACGTTTTGGTCCCCGAGCCACTTAGTTATCACTTTTGCCTTATGGCACGGTGCTCCATCGTGCTGGAAAATGCATTGTTCTTCACCAAACTGTTGTTGGATTGTTGGAAGAAGTTGCTGTTGGAGGGTGTTTTGGTACCATTCTTTATTCATGGCTGTGTTTTTGGGCAAAATTGTGAGTGAGCCCACTCCCTTGGATGAGAAGCAACCCCACACATGAATGGTCTCAGGATGCTTTACTGTTGGCATGACACAGGACTGATGGTAGCGCTCACCTTTTCTTCTCCGGACAAGCCTTTTTCCAGATACCCCAAACAATTGGAAAGAGGCTTCATCGGAGAATATGAGTTTGCCCCAGTCCTCAGCAGTCCATTCACCATACTTTCTGCAGAAGATCAATCTGTCCCTGATGTTTTTTTTGGAGAGAAGTGGCTTCTTTGCTGCCCTTCTTGACACCAGGCCATCTTCCAAAAGTCTTCGCCTCACTGTGCGTGCAGATGCACTCACACCTGCGTGCTGCCATTCCTGAGCAAGCTCTGCACTGGTGGCACTCCGATCCCGCAGCTGAATCCTCTTTAGGAGACGATACTGGCGCTTGCTGGACTTTCTTGGATGCCCTGAAGCCTTCTTAACAAGAATTGAACCTCTTTCCTTGAAGTTCTTGATGATCCTATAAATTGTTGATTGAGGTGAAATCTTAGTAGCCACAATATCCTTGCCTGTGAAACCATTTTTATGCAACGCAATGATGGCTGCATGCATTTCTTTGCAGGTCACCATGGTTAACAATGGAAGAACAATGATTTCAAGAATCACCCTCCCTTTAACATGTCAAGTCTGCCATTTTAACCCAATCAGCCTGACATAATGATCTCCAGCCTTGTGCTCGTCAACATTCTCACCTGAGTTAACAAGACGATTACTGAAATGATCTCAGCAGGTCCTTTAATGACAGCAATGAAATGCAGTGGAAAGTTTTTTTGGGGATTAAGTTAATTTTCATGGCAAAGAAGGACTATGCAATTCATCTGATTACTCTTCATAACATTCTGGAGTATATGCAAATTGCTATTATAAAAACTTAAGCAGCAACTTTTCCAATTTCCAATATTTATGTAATTCTCAAAACTTTTGGCCACGACTGTACACTGTATAGTCAGCTTGAGGGTAAAGAAAAATAATTATGTAGCCCCACGTGAAGATTGCTGTGGATGGAAAGTAAATGAACCAGTTGGAGACTGAAAATAATTTCCTCACTCTCAGTCCTGCTGAACCAGCTCTTCCAAGTTGAGAGGGGTCTCCATGGGCTGCTGCATTAAAGACGTCTGCATCTTTGTCCATAGTAGCCTCATACATGTGAATATAGTTATGGAGAACTACACAAGCTTTTATAACTGTAGTTACATTTTCCTAGGCAGGCTGGATGGCCGAAAGAAAGATACGCCATTTGCTGGATAAGATCCTGAAGGCACACTCGACAAACCTTCTGGCGCGGCTCAACCTATAATTGAATGTGCGCCTTAATTCTCATCCAATCCTCGCCTGGGGAAAGGACGCATTAGGTTTGGAGATTGCACAAACCCCTCAACTCCATATGGTGCAGGTGGGCCAGAGGAGCCAGGAAGAGGAGCTGGCTGGGGAATGTCAAGTTGGTTGGACTGAAGCCACCGACCGATTCTGGAAGCCTGGAAGATGCAAGCATCTGCGGAACTTCCATAGGACCCGATATCTACAATTATAAACCCGTAGTTTGTGTCAGCCAAGGCCAACAAAACAACAGAGAAAAAACGGTTTATAATTATAGAATCGTGACCCTGAGTTCGGTGACTTCTTCACCCGAATGTGCTTCCCGTCAAGGGCACCAATACAGTTGGGAAATTGTGCCCTCTCAAGGAAGCCCTGGGCAATCTGAAGCCACTGCTGCCATATTGGTTGTGGCAGCACAGCAGCCAAATAGTGGCACAAGTTGCCCTCGCTATCCCAGCTATTGTGGAGGTCCCCATGCGAAATGCAAAATGTAAGGATGCAAATGAGTTTCCTGTGGCCAGAAATCTGTAGAAAAAAAAAAATAACATTAACATCTGGGAACACTTAAAACACTATCACCACCCACTTTCTTTTATAAATATTGAACTTTAAATGATCTATATATTGTAAATAAATAACTTTTATGTGTTTATAACTGGGCTAATTTTTACATACCTGAGAGTTATTATGAGCCGTTCCTCAGCTAAACACAATGCTGCATGTTTGTGTCCATGAAGGTCAACCCAGGCCTCAACTCCGCCAAAAGCCGATCAAAAGTATGGATGGACATTCTGCAGTAATTATAACATTTTGCAGGGTGCTCACGTAGGTCTGCATACAGACTTGTAAGCTGACCTTTGCAAGCCCTCTGCAAAATAAGAAGATGAACCCACGTCCTCTTCATCCGTGGTTCCTCCTTCAGCATTTCTCTTTGCTCTCCGAACCATCGGTACAGCAGCCAATGCAAAAGCACATGGTCAGGATATGATAAGGAGAAAGCGGACATCCTGCTAAGAAACAAACACTCCACACCCTAGATTATATCCTCATTCCTCACAAAATGGAGCTTTCCCAAACAGAAGAGCATGCTGGGGGTATTTATATGTGTTTGAAATGAATATGTGACTCTAGAGCAGTGATGGTGAACCTCTTAGAGACCGAGTGCCCAAACTGCAACCCAAAACCCACTTATTTTTCGCAAAGTGCCAACACGGCAATTTAACCTGAACACCAATTTCATATATCTTCCATGTACTTTATCATTTAGCTATAATAACCTTCCTACATTCAATGTGCTGCCTGTGCTGTTCATAGCATGTCCTGCACTGATGAATGGCAGGAAATGTCAAAGGCATATTGGTACACCATAGACTTTCTCCAGGGTGCGGGTGCCCACAGAGAGGGCTCTGAGTGCCGCCTCTGGCACCCGTGCCATAGGTTCGCCATCACTGCTCTAGAGGATGGTTGCGTTTTGTTTCACGCGCGCTAAAAACGCATACAATCCGTATGTCATCCGCGCGGGAAAAATACAATAACGTAACGCACTCGCATACAAAACGGTCACCAGACGCAGGCAAAATCGCATGATTATCACTGAACGCACCCTGAACCCATCCGGACCTAATCCATGATGCCTCTGTGCATGAGCCCTAGGTGTATTACACAGTGTAATACACTTACAGCTAATGCATTACAATACAGAAGTATTTTAATGCATTGAAAAGGGGATCAGACCCCCAAAAGTTTAAGTCCCAGAGAGGGACAAAAAATTAAGTGAAAAAAGAAGTTCAAAAAATAAAGTTTTACAAAAAATTGTTTCAAGTATAAAAAAAAGCGTCCTTTTCCCAAAATAAAGTTAAAAAAAATTGTAAAAAATAGGGAAAAATAAACATATTAGGTATCGCTGCGTCCGTATCGACCGGCTATATAAAAATATCACATGATCCATCCCGTTAGGCGAATTCCGTAAAAGAAAATGAAAACAGTGTCAAAAAGCCACAAAAACAAGATTTTATTCTGTTCAACAATGCTTTTACTGTGTGAAACTAAAAAAAAAAAAAAGATAGACATTATCCGTAACAACCTGCTCTATAACAATATCACATTATATGCCCCTCAGGTGAATGCTGTAAAAAAATATTAAAAAAGGATGCCAAAAAGTTTAATACCAAGCAATCAAAAAGTCTTATGTACCCCAAAATGGTACACCTCATCCCGCAAAATAAACTCCATCAAAATCTGCACTGCAAAAGCCATATTGCTCTCCTTCCATTCTGAATCCTGCCATGTGTCCCCACAGAAGTTTACTACCACATATGGGGTGTTGCTGTATTCAGGAGAAAATGGATAACAAATTATGGGGTGCTTTTTCTCCTGTTACCCCTTGTGAAAATGAAAAAATTTGGGGCTAAAGCAACACTTTATTGGAAGAAGCTAAACTTTTCATTTTCACAGCCAAGTGTTACCAACATTCGTAAAACGCGTAGGGTGTCAAAGTGGTCAGTACCCACTTTAATATATTCTTTGAAGGGTGTAGTTTCCAAAATGGGGTCACTTTTTGACTGTTTCCACTGTAGGGGTACGTCAGGGTTTTTTCAAATACAGAATGGTGTCTAAAAACCATTTTAGCAAAATCTGCCAACAAAATCCATATGGTGCTCCTTTCCTTCTCACCGCTGCCACGTGCCCATATAGCATTTTACTGCCACATATGGGGTATTTATGTAAACTGCAGAATCAGAGTAATGTATATTGAGGTTTATTTAGCTGTTAACCCTTGCTGTATTGAAAGAAAAATTGATTAACATCAACCAATCTACCAAAAAAGTGAAATTTTGAAATTTCTGCTCCATTTTCCTTTAATTCTTGTGGAATACCTCAAGGGTTAACAAAGTTTGTAACATCAGTTTTGAATAATTTGAGGGCAGTAGTTTCTAAAATGGGGTCATGTATGGGTGGTTTACATTACGTAAGCCCCTCAAAATCACTTTATAACTGAATTTTATAACTGAATCACTTTATAACTGAATTTTCTCCTGTTACCCCTTGTGAAAATGAAAAAATTTGGGGCTAAAGCAACACTTTATTGGAAGAAGCTAAACTTTTCATTTTCACAGCCAAGTGTTACCAACTTCCGTAAAACGCGTAGGGTGTCAAAGTGGTCAGTACCCACTTTAATATATTCTTTGAAGGGTGTAGTTTCCAAAATGGGGTCACTTTTTGACTGTTTCCACTGTAGGGGTACGTCAGGGTTTTTTCAAATACAGAATGGTGTCTAAAAACCATTTTAGCAAAATCTGCCAACAAAATCCATATGGTGCTCCTTTCCTTCTCACCGCTGCCACGTGCCCATATAGCATTTTACTGCCACATATGGGGTATTTATGTAAACTGCAGAATCAGAGTAATGTATATTGAGGTTTATTTAGCTGTTAACCCTTGCTGTATTGAAAGAAAAATTGATTAACATCAACCAATCTACCAAAAAAGTGAAATTTTGAAATTTCTGCTCCATTTTCCTTTAATTCTTGTGGAATACCTCAAGGGTTAACAAAGTTTGTAACATCAGTTTTGAATAATTTGAGGGCTGTAGTTTCTAAAATGGGGTCATGTATGGGTGGTTTACATTACGTAAGCCCCTCAAAATCACTTTATAACTGAATTGGTGTTTAAAAAAATGGTTTTGGAAAATTTGTTGAAAATTTAAAAAAACTTCTAAGCCTTCTAACATCATAAAAAAATAAAATGACATTTACAAAATTATGCCAACATAAAGCAGACATATTGGGAATGTTGATTTATAACCATTTTATGGGGTATTACTATCTGTCTTAGGGCTCATGCACACGAGCTTACTTTCTTTCTGTGTCCGTTCCGTTTCTTTTGCGGACCGTATGCGGAAAATGGGTCCGCAAAAAAAATGCGCATTCCGTTTCCGTATGTCCGTATTTCCGTTCTGCAAAAAAATAGAACATGTCCTATTATTGTCCACATTACGGACAAGGATAGTACAGTTCTATAAAGGGCCAGCTGTTCCATTCCGCAAAAGTACGTAATGCACACGGATGTCATCCGTATTTTTAGCGGATCCGTTTTTTGTGGACCACAAAATACATACGGTCATGTGCATGAGCCCTTAAAAGTAGAGAAATTCTAATTTAGAAATTTGAGAATTTTCCAAATTTTGGATTATTTTATAAATAAGGGTGCAATATATTGACTCAAATTTACCACTGTCATGAAGTACAATGTGTCACAAGAAAACAATCTCAGAATGGCTTGGATAAGTAAAAGTGCTCCAAAGTTATTACCACATAAAGGGATTTAAGGTGAAAAGTGGCCGGTAGTGATGGGGTTAATGAGCATTAGTGCATGTGTTCCTGGAACAAATGGGGAGTGTGGATGCTGAACATGGTAAATAGTATCCCACCTACTCATAATGTATTTGAGGTGAGATTGATAATCAGAACCTGAAAATAAAACATGTAAATGTATGAACACATATTGTGAATATTTTCATTTATGCTTTTAATTACATCAGCATTACACAGCGATCATTCTCCAGCTTACCAATGACCTCCAGTCACAATGTTTTATCGCCAAATGCTTTATAAATACAATCAATGCATTTTGCTATATGTAAAGCTATTTGGACCTGAAGAAGGGGCCGGTTCAGCTCTGAAATGCATAGTCACTTTACCTCACGTGTTTTATTTATTAATTATAGTGCCTGAAAATTCCTCATATTCTTATATTTTCTCTATATTTTTCTTATAATTCTACAGTTTTCTGCAATGAATACAACTTAAACCATTTTACATAGAGACTCTGTTCAAAGTTCACAGCGCTGAGAAGTGTTATATGTATTTTTGGAGTAAATCGGGTTTGTCGTTTTTAATAAATGTATAATAAAAAATAAAAAATAAAATCCCTCATAGAAATGAATGGCAGAAATCAGCAATTAATGAAGCCTGAACAGATTAACTTACAGATTCCATTCAAACTGTGCTTCAAAGCTCTCGGAGCTAAAAGGGGTGTGCTATGTACTTTTAGAGTCGATTGGATTTCTAGTCTTTAATAAATTTACATAGAAAATAAAAAAATCTCCCATAGAAATAAATGGCATAATTCTGCGATTAATACAGAATGATAGGCAGAGGCGCATAAAGGAGTTCAACATATGGCTTGGTAAATGGTGTCAAGAGCAAGGATTTGGCTTTGTTTCTCATGATAGCTCTACTTGGAATAGAAAGGAACTGTACAAAAAAGATGGTTTGCATCTTTCTCTCAAAGGAACAAATGTACTTAGTGAACAACTCCAAGAATTTGCGAAAGAGTATTTAAACTAGGAAGGGGGGGCAAAAGAGTGAAAATAAAAGAGTCCAATTGCCCCCCGAAACAATGCCAGAACAGGCCAGAAGCACTGAGGTTAAGAAATGATAAGCTCAGAGTCCTGTCTACAAATGCTCGCAGTTTAGGTAAAAAAATCAATGAACTTGGGTCAATAATGGCATCTGAGAATGTAGATTTAGTGGCTGTTACGGAGACATGGTTTAATGAAAGAAATGACTGGGACATAACCATACCAGGGTACTCTTTATACAGAAGAGACAGAGAAGGCAAGAAAGGAGGAGGAGTGGCCCTGTATGTGAAAGATAGCATTAAATCTAACCTAATACAAGTTGGTGAGGCCAACATAGAGTCAGTTTGGGTTACGTTGCAGTTTGCTAACCATGCAGTAACTCGTGTAGGTGTGATATATAGACCACCTGGTCAAGTTAAAGAACTAGATGATCTACTAGTTGAAGAAATAGCTAAAATGACAATGAAAGGAGAAGTTATCATTATGGGAGATTTCAATCTTCCAGATATAAACTGGAAAACCAAAATAGCAAGTTCTACCAGGAGTACAGATATTCTAAATTCCCTACTGGGGTTATCTCTACAACAAGTGGTTGAGGAGCCAACCCGGAGGGAGGCCATTTTGGATTTGGTATTTACAAACGGGGATTCGGTATATGATGTCATTGTAGGCGAAACCTTGGGATCTAGTGATCACCAGTCAGTGTGGTTTAATATAAGAACTGTGAAAGAGTCCCACCACACAAAAACGAAAGTTTTAGATTTTAGAAAAACAGACTTTTCAAAAATGAAATTAGTCATAAATGAGTCCTTATCAGACTGGAACGGATTACATGGAGTCCAGGAGAAATGGGACTACTTAAAAGGTGCATTATTGAAGGCAACAGAAAATTGCATTAGACTCGTCAGTAAAAGCAAAAAAAGGAGGAGACCAATGTGGTACTCAGCAGAAGTGGCCCAAATCATTAAAAATAAAAAGCTAGCATTTTGTAATTATAAAAAAACCCAGAGCAATGAAGATAAGGAAATCTACAAGATTAGGCAGAGAGAGGCCAAGCAAGTTATAAGAACTTCTAAAGCGCAGGCAGAAGAAAAACTAGCTCAGTCTATGAAAAAAGGGGATAAGACATTCTTCAGATATATAAATGAAAAAAGGAAATTAAAACAAGGAATAACTAAATTAAAAACAAAGGACGGAAGGTATGTAGAAGAGAATAAAGGGCTAGCCGACTGCCTTAATGAATACTTCTGTTCAGTTTTTACAAAAGAAAAAGGAGAAGGACCTCCACTAGAAAGAATGACTATTAAATCGTTTGATGCATGTATCTTTACAGAGGAAGATGTTCTAAGTTTGCTGTCTAAGGTGAAGACAGATAAGTCACAGGGGCCTGATGAGATACACCCAAAATTATTAAAAGAGCTTAGTGGTGAGCTGGCAAAACCGTTAACAGATTTATTTAACCAATCATTAGTAACAGGAGTCCACCCGGAAGATTGGAAATTGGCAAATGTCGTGCCCATTCACAAGAAAGGTAGTAGGGAGGAATCGAGCAACTATAGACCAGTGAGTCTGACATCAATAGTAGGCAAATTAATGGAAACCCTATTAAAGGATAGGATTGTGGAACATCTAAAATCCCATGGATTGCAAGATGAAAAACAACATGGGTTTACTTCAGGGAGATCATGTCAAACAAATCTTATAGATTTTTTTGACTGGGTGAATAAAATAATAGACGGTGGAGGTGCAGTAGACATCGCATATCTAGATTTTAGTAAGGCTTTTGACACTGTCCCACATAGAAGACTTATCAATAAACTGCAGTCATTGAGCATGGACTCCCATATTGTTGAGTGGATTAGGCAGTGGCTGAGTGACAGACAACAGAGGGTTGTAGTCAATGGAGAACATTCAAAACAAGGTAATGTTACCAGTGGGGTTCCACAGGGATCTGTACTGGGACCGATTTTGTTTAATATCTTCATAAGTGATATTGCAAAAGGCCTCGCTGGTAAGGTTTGTCTTTTTGCTGATGACACAAAGATATGTAACAGGGTTGATGTTCCTGGAGGGAAACGCCAAATGGAAAAGGATTTAGGAAAACTAGAAGAATGGTCAGAACTCTGGAAACTGAAATTTAATGTGGATAAGTGCAAGATAATGCACCTGGGGCGTAAAAACCCAAGGGCAGAATATAGAATATTTGACACAGTCCTGACCTCAGTATCTGAGGAAAGGGATTTAGGAGTAATTATTTCAGAAGACTTAAAGGTGGGAAGACAATGTAATAGAGCAGCACGAAATGCCAGCAGAATGCTTGGATGTATAGGGAGAGGTATAAGCAGTAGAAAGAGTGAAGTGCTTATGCCGCTGTACAGAACACTGGTGAGACCTCACTTGGAGTATTGTGCGCAGTACTGGAGGCCATATCTCCAGAAGGATATAGATACTCTAGAGAGAGTTCAGAGAAGAGCTACTAAACTAGTACATGGATTGCAGGATAAAACTTACCAGGAAAGGTTAAAGGACCTTAATATGTATAGCTTGGAAGAAAGAAGAGACAGAGGGGATATGATAGAAACTTTTAAATACATAAAGGGAATCAACTCGGTAAAGGAAGAGAGCATATTTAAAAGAAGAAAAACTACCACAAGAGGACACAGTTTTAAATTAGAGGGGCAAAGGTTTAAAAGTAATATAAGGAAGTATTACTTTACTGAGAGAGTAGTGGATGCATGGAATAGCCTTCCTGCAGAAGTGGTAGCTGCAAATACAGTGAAGGGGTTTAAGCATGCATGGGATAGGCATAAGGCCATCCTTCATATAAGATAGGGCCGGGGGCTATCCATAGTATTCAGTATATTGGGCAGACTAGATGGGCCAAATGGTTCTTATCTGCCGACACATTCTATGTTTCTATGTTTCTATGTTTCTAATACAGCCTGAAGCGCTTACTGTACAGACTTAATTCAAACTGCGTTTTAAAGCGCACAGTGCTAAGAGGTATGCTATAAATTTTTTGAGTCAATGGAATTTGTCATTTTTAATACATTTAAAAAACTAAAAACAAATGTGTAAAGGTCACGTACACACACACACAGGGGGAGTACCAAAGGAGTCCGCAAAGAATAGTCAGGAGGAAGCCAAGGTAAAAATACCAGGAGGGATGCTCAGTACAGGAGGAGCAGGCAAAGGATCATCAGGGAACAGGATCAGGTAAGTATACAGGTATCCAACAAACGCCAGGAACCTAAATTAACAGGCAACCTGTGGCCAGCAGGCTGCCTGTATTTATAGTGGGGAGTGAGGGTCATGTGACGTGGCCAGCGTCACATGACCGACAGACCGACCAGTCAAGCACCGAGTGATCAGCTCAGCGCTCAAGGCAGACCTAGGAGCAGGGAGCCTTCCAGCTAGCAAAGCCGCCCTGGGAACGAGGTCAAACACAGATCCTCGCTCCCAAAGCTAAGCAGCAGGTCTGCGGCTGATGGGAGACCGAGTGCGCCTTCGGCACCCCGTTACAGTACCCCCCCTTTTACGAGGGGCCACCGGACCCAAGACTTCAGGCGATGGCCTTTCAGGGTGTTTTAAATGAAATTTTCGAACAAGTTTAGGAGCATGAACCTCCCTGGCAGGTACCCAAGATCTCTCTTCAGGTCCATACCCCTTCCAGTGAATCAGGTACTGTAAAGAATTACGCACCTTCCTGACATCCACTATTTTAGACACCACATACTCGACAGCATCATTAACAAGAACCGGCAGAGGCGAGGCTTTCGATGGTACTACCGGTTCAAAATATTTTTTAAGTAGAGATTTATGGAACACATTATGAATGTGGAATGACTCGGGCAGCTCCAACCTAAATGATACCGGGTTAATCACCTCCGTGATCTTATATGGTCCAATAAAATGAGGAGCAAACTTTTTAGAATCTACCTTAAAGAGGACCTTTCACCGATTCTTACCCTATGAACTAAGTATACAGACATGTGGAGCGGCGCCCGGGGATCTCTCTGCACTTACTATTATCCCCGGGCGCCGCTCCGTTCTCCTGCTATGCCCTCCGGTATCTCCGTTCCCTAAGTTATGGTAGGCGGAGTCTGCCCTAGCGCTGGCCAATCACATTGCAGAGCTCACAGCCTGGGAGAAAATAACCTCCCAGGCTGTGAGCTCTGCGCTGCGATTGGCCAGCGCTAGGGCAGACTCCGCCTACCATAACTTAGGGACTGGTATCTCCGCCTACTATAACTTAGTGAGCGGAGATACCGGAGGGCATAACGGGAGAACGGAGCGGCGCCCGGGGATAATAGTAAGTGCAGTGAGATCCCCGGGCGCCGCTCTACATATCTGTATAGTTAGTTCATAGGGTAAGAATCGGTGAAAGGTCCTCTTTAAGAGAGAGATTCTTGGAGGACAACCATACCTTATCCCCAACCTGAAAATGTACCCCCCTTGAATGTCTCCTATCGGCCTTTAGTTTCTGAGAACATTGAGCCTCAGAAAGGTGAAACCCCAGCAGAAGAATTGACACGGTTATTCAAAGCAAATTCAGCCAATGGAAGAAATTTAACCCATAATTGCTGGTCATCAGCAACATACAACCTCAAGAATTGTTCCACAGACTGATTAAGGCGTTCAGTCTGCCCATTACTCTCAGGGTTGTAGGCAGAGAAAAAAGTCAATGAAATTTGACATTTTTGACAGAAGGCCCTCCAGAATTTGGACACAAACTGCACACCCCTGTCAGAAACAATATTTTCCGGGATACCATGCAATCGAACAATTTCTTTCACAAAAATAGACGCCAGGGTTTTGGCATTCGGGGGTTTAGACAGGGGAATGAAATGGACCATCTTGCTAAACCTATTGACCACTACCCAAACCACAGTCTTACCCTCCGCCGGCGGTAGGTCAGTTATAAAGTCCATTGAGATATGGGACCAGGGTCTACTGGGAATGGGTAGGGGTCGTAGGTTACCAGCAGGGCGAGTCCTAGGTGTCTTGGACCTGGCACAAACCTCACAGGCTGACACGTAGGACTTGACATCCCTAGTTAGAGTGGGCCACCAATAAGATCTAGAAACCAGATTCTTAGTGCCCTCAACACCCGGATGGCCACAAAAGGCAGAATCATGACACTCACCCAACAGCTGGAGATGAAATTGTACAGGAACAAACAACTTATCTGTTGGGGTGGATACCGGTGCCAGATGTTGCTTAGACCTAATGCGAGCCGAGATATCCTGGGTTAGAACTGCTATGAAGATTTTTGCTGTTAGGATAGATTCAGGTGGTACCTCAGTAGGTTGAAAAGCATGGAAGCTCCGAGAAAATGCGTCCGCCTTCACATTTTTACTTCCCGGCCTGAATGTAATGGAAAAATCAAAACGAGTAAAAACCAGAGCCCATCTGGCTTGACGGGGATTTAACCTCTTAGCAGACTCGAGAAACATAAGGTTTTAAAAAAAGGAAATTAAAACAAGGAATAACTAAATTAAAAACAAAAGACTACATCACAGAAACAACTGAAACAAAGATCTAAAATCAGTTTAGCAGCAAACTTTGTGAAAACTAATATTTTTGTCATTCTCAAAACTTTTTGCCACGACTGTATATTGCAATAATATTTAACTAAATAATAATACTTTTCATGGGAGAAACCTTTAACAAACACTTATCTTACAAGTATGCATAGTCCAAAGACATAAAACATAAGTCTCTTCCTACAATTACAGTGATCTTTTCCAATTCTCAGTTACATATATTTGATAGGGCTTGGATTATTTGGGGAAGTTCATTCATTAGGGATCATGTACAAATTTTTTTAAAATAATTTTAAATATTTTATTTTTATTTTGTGCAACTAAAACCAATTCTCTAAGCTGATATTTTTTATCAAATAGTGATACCTTTAAATGTCATTGATATTCATGGAAATGAAAATAAGCATATGGTATTTAGTAGGTGAGTACACAACTTTTATTAATTTGGCTTATTTATAATTTGCAAGTGAGAGACTGAAGTGTAAATTCATGAAACATCTGAAATAGCTATTTCTTGTGTGTCTTGAGTAACATGAATGTATTAAGATTGGTTTGTACTAAATAAAACCAGATAAGGAAACATATTAAGATATGACATATTCTATTCTCTCATTTCTAATTGTGGATTTTTTTTTTTCTGTACATGGTTGCCTGAGTTGCTCCACTGTTCTATGAACATAAGTTGAGAGATTTACTTCACAGGAACAGGTAGGAGTGAATAAGTTGTAACCATCACAATTATTTATTATATTTTTCTTTTTTTTTAAATTATAATTATGCCTCTGATGATTATGGAGATGACTGCTTAGTAGTGTTGAGTGTTGAGCACGAATATTCAAATAGCGAATTTTAATCGCAAATATTGGCACTTCGAGAATTCACGAATATTTAGAATATAGCTCTATATATTCGTAAAATCGAATATTGTTTTTTTTTGTTTTGTTTTTTTAACACAGTTCACATCAGGTGATCATCCCTCCCTTCTTTGTCACAGCTTAGCAACATCCCTAGCAATCAATAGAAAAGTTGCCTACCCCTTACTATATAAGAACCTCCCCAGCAGCTATTTTCTAAAGTTTATTGCAGTGTCATTGCTGTACTCTATGCTTTGTTGTATAACATTAGACAGTTAACTTATATATATAATTCCGATAGTTAGGAGGAAGATAGTCAGTGTAGGTTAGACTGATCTATAGTGTATGTGACAGGTTCCAGTGCAGGGTGTTAGGCAGTGTGATAGGTTCTGCTGTCCATACATACATGCTACAGACATAGTGCTGTGATGTCACAAGTTGCACGTATTGCGAAAAAATATGCGCATCAGTAATTGGCGAAAAGGACCTTTGGTGATGTCACTGTCCTCATCACATGGTCCATCACCATAGTGATGGATCATGTGATGAGTGCAGTGACATCACCAAAGGTCCTTTTCATCCCAGGTCCTCAAAAACGAAGAAAGAAGATGAGGCTTCGCGAACAAGTGGATGGGGTGAGTTTCATTAAAAAAAAAAATTAACCCCTCCATCCCTAATTTACTTAGCATTCTGTATTAAGAATGATATTATTTTCCCTTATAACCATGTTATAAGGGAAAATAATAAAATCTACACAACACTGATCCCAAACCCGAACTTCTGTAAAGAAGTCCGGGTTCGGGTCTGGGTACCAAACATGCTGATTTTTCTCACGCGCGTGCAAAACACATTGAAACGCTTTGCACTCGCGCAGGAAAATCGCGCATTTTCCCGCAATGCACCTGCATCTTTTCCTGCAACGCACCAGCAACGCCCGTGTGAAAGAGGCCTAAGAAACAATCATTAAATTGCTTCTGTAACAGATTGCATTGAATTGGCAAAGAAATTCAGTGCTCTATTGCTATGTTCTTATGAAGCTCTGCTACCTGCAGGGCTCCATAGGAGCTACAACTCTGAAAGCCCTGGTTTCTTCAATGAGATCAGGGCTTTCAATTTAAACGAAAGCATGGGGGAGCCGGTTTATCCTCAGGACCAGCGTTCCCAGGTATTTCATGTCTCAGATGCTGTGGTCACATTTCACCACAGCATCTGATGGGTAAATGCCTGCAATCAGCATTTATCGCCAATCAAAGATATTAGTCCCTGGTGTCTCCTGTGTGAAACAGCTGGCACCCAGCAGCTATGGCGTTCCATCCACCCTGCAGCAGGCACCATCTTTAAAGTCCCTACCGCCAATGTATATAGTCAAGAACCTTAAACATCTTGACTTTCGCTTGCTTTCTGCCACTCTCTACGATTTGTTCCCTCCAAGACCCAGATACTGCCACCACCCTATATAACACCACAATAAGTACAGCTCTGGACATTGTTGCCCCCCTCACACACAACAAAACCTGAAAATCAACAGACAACCCTGGCACACCAACTTGACAAAAAAAGCTTCTAGGGCTGCTGAGCTGCAATGGAAGAAATCCCGCTCTAAGGATCACTTCACCACATACAAGCAATCCCTCCTCATTTTCAAATCCTCACTCGCTGATCCAAAACAAGTCTACTTCTCATCTCTCATATCTTCCCTGTTCCAGAGCCCTAAACAATTTTTTAACACTTTTAACTCGTTTCTCCATCCCCCGGCACTCCCATCCTCTCCTCCCATCTCAGCTGAGGACTTTGCCACATACTTCAAACAAAAGATAGTCAACATCAGAGAAATCTTCACTGCCCAGTTTCCACAGACCCTCTACACAACTGCTCAGTCCTCTTCTCCCAAAACCCGCTTCTCCACCATTACAGAACAAAAACTCTCCACTCTACTCCAGATCACATCTCACCACCTGTGCACTTGACCCAATCCCATCCCACCTCATCCCTAACCTCACCACTGTGTTTATCCCAGCCCTAACTCATCTCTTCAAACTATCACTTACCCTTACACTTACACTTCTGGTGTCTTCCCCTCTGGTTTTAAACATGCTAGCATTACACCCATCCTCAAAAGGACTTCATTTGACCCATCCTCTTTGTCCAGTTATCTCCCCGTATCACTTCTTCCATATGCCTCAAAGCTACTTGAGCAACATGTCTTTTCTGAGCTGTCCTCTCATCTCTCCTCCTGCTCTCTCTTTGACCGGCTACAATCTGGCTTCCGACCCCACCACTCAACTGAGACTGCCCTCACCAAAGTCACCAATGACCTACTAACAGCCAAAACAAAAAATCATTACTCTGTCCTCCTTCTCCTTGACCTGTTTTCTGCCTTTGACACTGTCAACCACTCCCTTCTGTTACAAACTCTCTCATCTCTTGGCATCACTGACCTGGCCCTCTTCTAGATCACATCATACCTCACAGAGCGGACATTTAGCGTCTCCCACTCTCACACCACCTCCTCGTCTCATTCCCTCTCTGTTGGTGTCCCACTCTGTCCTAGGACCCCTGCTCTTCTCTATCTACACTTTCGGCCTGGGACAGCTCATAGAGTCCCATGGCTTTCAGTATCACTTTTATGCTGATGACACAGAAATCTACCTCTCTGGTCCAGACATCATCACCTTACTATCCAGAATCCCACAATGCCTATCTTCCATATCCTCTTTATTCTCCTCTCTCTTTCTAAAACATGGATAAAACAGAATTCATCATCTTTCCCCCATCTTGCGCAACATCCCCAACAGACCTATCTATCACGATCAATGGCTGCACACTCTCCCCAGTCACCAAGTCCGCTGCCTTGGAGTGACTTTGGATTCTGCCCTCTCCTTCCAACCGCACATCCAATTCCTTTCCACCACCGGCCGCCTCCAACTCAAAAACATCTCCCACATCCGTGCTGTCTTCAACTTTGAGTCTGTGAAAATGCTTGTACATGTCCTTATCATCTCCCGCCCAGACTACTGCAACATCCTCCTCTGTGGCCTTCCATCTCGCACTCTCGCACCCCTCCAATCTATCCTCAACTCTGCTGCCCGACTAACCCACCTCTTACCCTGTAACTCCTCTGTCTCTCCCCTCTGCCAATCCCTTCACTGGCTCCCCATTGACCAGCAAATTCAGTTCAAAATACTAACAAATACATACAAGGTGGTCCACAACCTGTCCCCCCCCCCTACATCTCTGAGCTACTTTCCCGATACAGCCCCACACGCAATCTCCGATCCTCACAAGTCCTCCTTCTCTCTTCTCCTCTTATCACCTCTTCCCACAATCGCTTCCAAGATTTCTCCCATGCATCCCCTACACTCTGGAACTCGCTACCCCAACATATCAGACACTCACCTACAGTGGAATCCTTCAAAAGAAACCTAAAAACCCACCTCTTCAGACAAGCTTACAACCAGTGACCCTGCTGTCTCTATACCACCATGACCAACTTTACCCTCTCTTACTGTGTCCTTCTCCCATACCATATAGATGTAAACCCTTATGGGCAGGGCCCTCTCTCCTTCTGTACCAGTCTGTAACTCGTCTTTTTCATGCTTTGTACAATTGGCTGTATTATGTATGTATACCCCTTTTCATATGTACAGTGCTATGGAATGAATGGCGCTTTAATAATAAATAATAATAATATGGTGGTAGGGAAATTGGAGTTTCTCTTGGAGGAGAACTAGGATGTCAATCAACTGGACATGGGCGTGACAAAGGGTGAAAAGATGGAGCCTCTAGGTGCTGCAACAACGCCCCAGTAGCACCTAGAGGTTCATTAGCATATTATAAAAGTCTTTATTTTGAGGTAACGGCAGCAGGCAGGGAGTTAAAAATCATACAGTTATGTTTTGCTGACATTAGCACATCGCTAATGTCAGCCAGATACATAACGATTTTTCTGATGACAGAAACCCTTTAAGCCTTGATTCTCAATTTGGGATGAATAAGTAGTGTAATTTAACTGTTATTGGAATGTCCCTGTTGTTAAATAGATAAGCAATTCTATTACGCCTTTATTTTCAAATTGGGGGGGAGAAGCTGCCTAATACTTGGGGTGCCCACCTTGTTTAATAGATACACAGATCAATTGTGCATTGATTCTCAAATTGGGGTGAATAAGCTGTGTAATTTAATAGTTATTGTGGTTTACATCTTGATTTATAGATAGGTAATTCCATTAGGCCTTGATTCTCAAATTGGGGTGAATAAGCTGTCTATTTTTGAGGTGCAGACCTTGTTTAATAGATAAGCAAATCTATTACGCCTTGATTCTCAAATTGGAGTGAATAAGTAGTGGATAAATAGAACTGTAAAGAAAGCAATAAATGACAAAAGGAAAGCATTTAAATAACTAAAACAGGAGGGTAGTGAGGAAGCACTGAAAAACTATAAGGAAAAAAATAGAATATGTAAAAAACAAACAAAAGCAGTCAAATTAGAGACCGAGAGATTAATTGCTAAAGAGAGCAAAACTAACCCTAAAATGTTCTTCAATTATAAAAATGGTAAAAAGTATAAAACTGAAGGTGTCGGCCCTCTACAATGAGGGGGGATTTGCAGAGCGTGATGAGGAGAAAGCAAAGCTATTAAATATTTTTTTCTCCACTGTATTCACTGAGGAAAATAAACTGTCAGATGAAAAGCAGAATGTTAAAGTATATTCCCCATTAAAAGTGTCCTGTCTGATCCAGGAAGAAGTACAGTGGCGTCTTAAAAAGATTAAAATAGACAAATCCCCAGGACCAGATGGCATACACCCCCATATCCTAAGAGAATTAAGTAATATCATAGCCAGATCCTTATTTCTGATATTTAATAACTCTATACTGACAGGGCCGATATTCATAAAGGGTCCAAAAACAGAGCCTGGAAACTATAGGCCGGTAAGTTTAACATCTGTCATGGGTAAACAGTTTGAAGGTTTTCGAAGAGATGCTATCTTGGAGTACCTCAATGAAAATAAGCAAATAGCGCCATATCAGCATGACTTTATAAGGGGTCAGTCATGTCAAACTAATTTAATCTATGAGGAGGTAAGTTCTAGACTTGACAGCAGCGAATCAATGGATGTCGTATATCTGGACTTCTCCAAAGCATTTGACACTGTACCGCATGAAAGGTTAGTATATAAAATGAGAATGCTCGGACTGGGAGAAAATGTTTGTATGTGGGTAAGTAACTGGCTCAGTAATAGAAAACAGAGGGTGGCTATTAATGGTACACACTCAGATTGGGTCACTGTCACTAGTGGAGTACCTCAAGGGTCAGTATTGGGCCCTATTCTCTGCAATATATTTATTAATGATCTTGTAGAAGGCTTAAACAGTAAAATATCAATTTCATGTGTGTTCTGACTAACAATTTGTAAAGTGGTAGGACTATGTTCTTATCACGGGCAGCTATGCCCCTTCTGATGCAACCCATTATCTTATTGGCCTTCGCAGCAGCTGCCTGACACTGTTTTTTGCAGCTTAGTTTGCTGTTTATTAAAATTCCTAGATCCTTTTCCATGTTAGTCTTACCAAGTGTTTTATCATTTAGTATGTACGGGTGACTTGCATTATTCCTTCCCATGTGCATAACTTTACATTTGTCAGTGTTAAACCTCATCTGCCACTTATCTGCCCAAGCCTCCAATCTATCCAGATCCCTCTGTAGTAGTATACTGTCATCTTCAGTGTAAATTACTTTACACAGTTTAGTGTCATCTGCGAAAATGTATACTTTACTATGCAAGCCTTCTACAAGATCATTAATAAATATATTGAAGAGAATAGGGCCCAATACTGACCCCCTGAGGTACCCCACTAGTGACAGTGACCCAATCTGAGTGTGTACCATTAATAACCACCCTCTGTTTTCTATCATTGAGCCAGTTACTTACCCACATACAGACGTTTTCTCCCAGTCCGAGCATTCTCATTTTATATACTAACCTTTGATGTGGTACAGTGTCAAATGCTTTGGAGAAGTCCAGATATACGACATCCATTGATTCACCGCTGTCAAGTCTAGAACTTACCTCCTCGTAGAAACCGAATAAATTAGTTTGGCATGACAGATCCCTCATGAAGCCATGCTGATATGGCGTTATTTGCTTATTTCCGTTGAGATGCTCTAACATAGCATCTCTCAGAAAACCTTCAAACAGTTTACCCACAACAGATGTTAAACTTACCGGCCTATAGTTTCCAGACTCTGTTTTTGGACCCTTTTTGAATATTGGCACCACATTTGCCATGCGCCAATCCTGTGGGACATTCCCTGTCAGTATAGAGTCTGCAAATATCAGAAATAAGGGTCTGGCTATGACATAACTTAATTCCCTTAGGATACGGGAGTGTATGCCATCCGGTCCTGGCGATTTGTCTATTTTAATCTTTTTAAGTCGCTGATGTACTTCTTCCTGGGTCAGACAGGACACTTTTAATGGGGAATTTATTTTTACATTCTGCATGTCATCTGACAGTTTATTTTCCTCAATGAATACATTGGAGAAAAAAATATTTAACAGCTTTGCTTTCTCCTCGTCACTCTCTGCGACTCCTCCCTCATTACTCTTTAAAGGGCCGACACCTTCAGATTTATACTTTTTAACATTTATATAATTGAAAAACATTTTAGGGTTATTTTTACTCTCTTTGGCAATTAATCTCTCTGTCTCTAGTTTGGCCGCTTTTATTTGTTTTTTACATGTTCTATTTTTTTCCTTATAGTTTTTCAGTGCTTCCGTGCTACCCTCCTGTTTTAGTGATTTATATGCTTTCTTTTTGTCATTTATTGCTTTCTTTATAGTTCTATTTATCCACATTGGTTTATTTTTGTTCCTTAACCTTTTATTCCCATGCGGTATGTACCTCTCACAATGAGATTTTAGGATGTTTTTAAAGATATCCCATTTTGTGGCTGTATTTTCATTTTTGAGGACTTTGTCCCAGTTAGTTAGGCCTATGGCCTCTCTTAGTTGGCTAAATTTAGCTTTTTTGAAGATTGGTATTTTTGTTCTTCCCTGTAGAAACGCTCTTTTGAATGATAATTGGAAGGTTATTACTTTATGGTCACTATTTCCCAGGTGTCCACCAACCTGCACGTCTGTTGTTCTGTCAGGCCTATTGGTTAATACTAAGTCCAGTATGGCCGTCCCTCTAGTCGGGTCCTGAACCAGTTGGGAGAGGTTATTGTCTTTGGTTATTGCCAAGAACCTGTTTCCCTTATGAGATATACAAGTTTCAGTTTCCCAGTCTATATCTTGGTAGTTGAAGTCCCCCATAATAACCACCTCATTATGATTTGCCGCCTTGTCTATCTCCTTTAGTAGTAGATTTTCTGTGGACTCTGGTATATTAGGTGGTTTATAGTAAACTCCTATTAGTAATTTATTGTTGTTTTTAGCTCCATGTATCTCTACCCACAGTGACTCCACATGTTCATGTCCCTCACTTATATCTTCACGGAGTGTGGGCTTTAGACAAGACTTTACATAAAGGCAAACCCGTCCCCCTCTCCAGTTTTGATGATCCTTTCTAAACAGAGTATAACCTTGTACATTAACTGCCCAGTCATAGCTATCATCCAGCCATGTCTCAGTTATTCCCACTATGTCATAGTTCTCCTCACACATCACTAATTCCAGCTCCCCAGTTTTATTAGTCAGGCTTTTGGCATTAGTATACATACATTTGAGAGGTTTATGTATATTTTTTACCCTACACCTTTCCTTCTGAACTGTTCTAGTCCCTCCTTCCATTTCTCCCCCAGTCCCACTACCTTGCCTCCGGTCTCTATCTGAACTATCTTCCTCTCCTATAGTGTAATTTATCTCCCCCCCAGTCCCTAGTTTAAACACTCCTCCAACCTTCTAGCCATCTTTCTCCCCAGCACAGCTGCCCCTTCCCCATTGAGGTGCAGCTCGTCCCTACGATAGAGCCTGTAGCCGATAGAGAAGTCGGCCCAGTTCTCCAGGAACCCAAACCCCTCCTTCCTACACCAGTTCTTAAGCCACTTGTTAATATCCCTAATCTCCCACTGCCTTTCTTGTGTGGCTCGTGGTACAGGCAGTATTTTGGAAAATACTACCTTTGAGATCCTTGCCCTAAGCTTTTGACCTAAATCCCTGAAATCATTTTTAAGGACTCTCCACCTACCTCTAACTTTATTATTGGTTCTGATATGGACCATGACCGCTGGATCTTCTCCAGCCCCTCCCAGTAATCTGTCAACCCTATCCGCGATGTGTCGAACTCTAGCGCCAGGAAGACAGCACACTGTTCGGCGATCACGGTCTTTGTGACAGATTTCCCTATCTGTTCCCCTAATAATGGAGTTTCCCACTACCAGCACCTGTCTGGCCTGCCCTGCCCTCCTGGTTCCCTGCTTACTGGAGCTGACATTCCCCTGACTGGAAGAGGAAGTGTCCGGCTGCAGCAGTGCCGTCCCAGGACTGACATCCCCCTCATCTGCCAAACGTGCAAACTTGTTGGGGTGTGTCAGATCAGGGCTTGTCTCCCTGGCACTCTTCCCTCTACCCTGCTTCCTAACTGTTAGCCAGCTAGCTTCCTCACTTTCCTCAGCCTCCTCTCTGTCACCCACCCCCTCATCTAACCCAAAGAGTGCTTGCTCGGTGAGAAGCAAACTCTTTTGCAAATTGTCAATGCCTCTCAGTGTTGCAACTTGCCCATTTAGAGACTCGATTTGCGATTCCAAACGGGTAATTTGCTCACATTTTGAACAAAGATATACACCCGAGAACGGCTGTTCCAGGACTGCATACATCATGCAAGATGTGCACTGGACTGCGTTGTCAATTGTGCAACACATACTAAATGGGGATTACAACAGTAAAAAAGTAAAACAGTAAATATGATTTAGAATTAGACCCTGTCTGCTGTAGTTGAAGCACTACCTAGAATTAAGCCAACAATACACAAGGAAATTATATCCAACCTTAGTTTCCAACTCCTTTTCTTAAACTCCTTTTTTTTAACTCCACTTAATAAGAAGCCCACTTAGTAGAGCAAGCCTCAGGAAGAGCAAGCTCTAGAGAGTCTAGTGGTTCAATTTATAGCACCTGGTTGCCCAGGCCACTCCCCTTAATCAAGCAGATAAGTGGAAGATGAGGTTTAACACTGAAAAATGTAAGGTTATGCACATGGGAAGGAATAATGCAAGTCACCCGTACATAAATGGTAAAAGACTAGGTAACCCTGACATGGAAAAGGACCTAAGAATTTTAGTAAACAGCAAACTAAGCTGTAGAAACCAGTGTCAGGCAGCTGCTGCCAATGCCAAAAAGATAATGGGTTGCATCAAAAGGGGCATAGATGCCCGTGATGAGAACATAGTCCTACCACTTTACAGATCACTGGTCAGACCACACATGGAGTACTGTGTACAGTTCTGGTCTCCTGTGAACAAGGCAGACATAGCATAGCTGGAGAGGGTTCAGAGAAGGGCAACTAAAGTAATAACTGGAATGGGTGGACTACAGTACCCTGAAAGATTATCAAAATTAGGGTTATTCACTTTAGAAAAAAGATGACTGAGGGGAGATCTAATAACTATGTATAAATATATCAGGGGTCAGTACAGAGATCTCTCCCATCATCTATTTATCCCCAGGACTGTGACTGTGACAAGCGGACATCCTCTGCGTCTGGAGGAAAGAAGGTTTGTACACAAACATAGCAGAGGATTCTTTACAGTAAGAGCAGTGAGACTATGGAACTATCTGCCTGTGGAGGTGGTGATGGTGAGTTCACTAAAAGAGTTAAAGAGGGGCCTGGATACATTTCTGAAGTGTAATAATATTACAGGCTATACCTACTAGAGATGGGTTGTTGATCCAGGGAGTAGCGATGAACGAACATCGGCCGGGACCATTCACTTTAATGGCAGGTTTACCTGAAAAACCTTCCGCTCATATTTGAAGCCAGAAAACACTTACTAGAAGTACACAAATAGTCCCACAACATGGACAGTGATATACCAGAGGAGGATCATTGGCAAAAATTCCCCCAAAAAATATGTATTTTAATCAGGGGCCATTTTTATGCATCTTAAAGGGAAACTCTCAAAAATGTGCCGTGCTGGTTTGATGTATACAAATGTGCAGCATACATTTTTGGATCCTGCAGAGTCCATAAAAAAAATGTATACGTTAACGTAAATAATTTTTCTACCATGGAACTGTATGGTGAACTGACACAACTGTACGGCATCAGTCTGAGGCATCTGTTAACGCATAAATTTTTGGTATGCATTAAATGTATGGCAAAAATAGGATGTGAACCAAGCCCTAGTGTCAGAATAAGCAACAGTACACAGCGGAGCAGCGTGGCAGAGAGGGGAGGCCGCCATGTACTGACAGAGAGCTACCTGGTCCTGGTGGTCAGGGATGAGGATCATTTCTACTGGGAAATACAGGGCACAGTATAATACACTAGAATCTATATAATATAAAGATATTAGCCCTATCCCCGAATAATAATACAATTAGGTGGTCATTTATTATATAGAAAATACGTCTATGTTAGGCGTATTTAACCACCTCAGCCCCCAGTGCTTAAACACCCTGAAAGACCAGGTCACTTTTTTACACTTCTGACCTACACTACTTTCACCGTTTATTGCTCGGTCATGCAACTTACCACCCAAATGAATTTTACCTCCTTTTCTTCTGGTGGTATTTCATTGCTGCTGACATTTTTACTTTTTTTGTTATTAATCGAAATTTAACGATTTTATTGCAAAAAAATGACATTTTTCACTTTCAGTTGTAAAATTTTGCAAAAAAAACGAGATCCATATATAAATTTTGCTCTAAATTTATTGTTCTACATGTCTTTGATAAAAAAAAAATGTTTGGGTAAAAAAATAATGGTTTGGGTAAAAGTTATAGCGTTTACAAACTATGGTACAAAAATGTGAATTTCCGCTTTTTGAAGCAGCTCTGACTTTCTGAGCACCTGTCATGTTTCCTGAGGTTCTACAATGCCCAGACAGTACAAACACCCCACAAATGACCCCATTTCGGAAAGTACACACCCTAAGGTATTCGCTGATGGGCATAGTGAGTTCATAGAAAGTGAGTTAGCAAAAGACAACTTTTCCCATTTTTTTATACAACGTTGGCATTTGACCAAGATATTTATCTCACCCAGCATGGGTATATGTAAAAAGACACCCCAAAACACATTCCTCAACTTCTCCTGAATACAGAGATACCACATGTGTGACACTTTTTTGCAGCCTAGGTGGGCAAAGGGGCCCATATTCCAAAGAGCACCTTTCGGATTTCACTGGTCAGTTTTTACAGAATTTGATTTCAAACTCCTTACCACACATTTGGGCCCCTAGAATGCCAGGGCAGTATAACTACCCCACAAGTGACCCCATTTTGGAAAGAAGAAACCCCAAGGTATTCGCTGATGGGCATAGTGAGTTCATGGAAGTTTTTATTTTTTGTCACAAGTTAGTGGAATATGAGACTTTGTATGAAAAAAAAAATCATCATTTTCCACTAACTTGTGACAAAAAATAAAAAATTCTAGGAACTCGCCATGCCCCTCACGGAATACCTTGGGGTGTCTTCTTTCCAAAATGGGGTCACTTGTGGGGTAGTTATACTGCCCTGTCATTCTAGGGGCCCAAATGTGTGGTAAGGAGTTTGAAATAAAATTCTGTAAAAAATGACCAGTGAAATCCGAAAGGTGCTCTTTGGAATATGGGCCCCTTTGCCCACCTAGGCTGCAAAAAAGTGTCACACATCTGGTATCTCTGTATTCAGGAGAAGTTGAGGAATGTGTTTTGGGGTGTCTTTTTACATATACCCATGCTGGGTGAGATAAATATCTTGGTCAAATGCCAACTTTGTATAAAAAAAATGGGAAAAGTTGTCTTTTGCCAAGATATTTCTCTCACCCAGCATGGGTATATGTAAAATGACACCCCAAAACACATTCCCCACCTTCTCCTGAGTACAGAGATACCAGATGTGTGACACTTTTTTGCAGCCTAGGTGGGCAAAGGGGCCCATATTACAAAGAGCACCTTTCGGATTTCACTGGTCAGTTTTTACAGAATTTGATTTCAAACTCCTTACCACACATTTGTGCCCCTAGAATGCCAGGGCAGTATAACTACCCCACAAGTGACCCCATTTTGGAAAGAAGAGACCCCAAGGTATTCGCTGATGGGCATAGTGAGTTCATGGAAGTTTTTATTTTTTGTCACAAGTTAGTGGAATATGAGACTTTGTATGAAAAAAAAAAAAATCATCATTTTCCACTAACTTGTGACAAAAAATAAAAAATTCTAGGAACTTGCCATGCCCCTCACGGAATACCTTGGGGTGTCTTCTTTCCAAAATGGGGTCACTTGTGGGGTAGTTATACTGCCCTGGCATTCTAGGGGCCCAAATGTGTGGTAAGGAGTTTGAAATCAAATTCTGTAAAAACTGACCAGTGAAATCCGAAAGGTGCTCTTTGGAATATGGGCCCCTTTGCCCACCTAGGCTGCAAAAAAGTGTCACACATCTGGTATCTCCGTACTCAGGAGAAGTTGGGGAATGTGTTTTGGGGTGTCATTTTACATATACCCATGCTGGGTGAGAGAAATATCTTGGCAAAAGACAACTTTTCCCATTTTTTTATACAAAGTTGGCATTTGACCAAGATATTTATCTCACCCAGCATGGGTATATGTAAAAAGACACCCCAAAACACATTCCTCAACTTCTCCTGAATACAGAGATACCAGATGTGTGACACTTTTTTGCAGCCTAGGTGGGCAAAGGGGCCCATATTCCAAAGAGCACCTTTCGGATTTCACAGGCCCATATTTTACAGAATTTGATTTCAAACTCCTTACCACACATTTGGGCCCCTAGAATTGCCAGGGCAGTACTAATACCCCACAAGTGACCCCATTTTGGAAAGAGAGACCCCAAGGTATTCGCTGATGGGCATAGTGAGTTCATGGAAGTTTTAATTTTTGTCACAAGTTAGTGGAAATATGAGACTTGGTATGAAAAAAAAAAAAATCATCATTTTTTCACTCCTTGTGACAAAAATAAAAAAATCTAGGAACTTGCCATGCCCCTCACGAATACCTTGGGTTCTTCTTTCCAAAATGGGTCACTTGTGGGGAGTTATACTGCCCTGGCATTTTCAGGGGCCCTAATGTGTGGTAAGGAGGTAAATGACCTGTGAAATCCGAAAGGTGCTCTTTGGAATGTGGGCCCCTTTGCCCACCTAGGCTGCAAAAAAGTGTCACACATGTGGGTATCGCCGTATGCAGGAGAAGTTGGGGAATGTGTTTTGTGGTGTCATTTTGCATATACCCATGCTGGGTGAGAAAAATATCTTGCAAAAGACAACTTTTCCCCTTTTTTTTATACAAAGTTTGGCATTTGACCAAGATATTTATCTCACCCAGCAATGGGGTATATGTAAAATGACACCCCAAAACATATTCCCAACTTCTCCTGAATACGAGATACCACATGTGGACACTTTTTGCAGCCTAGGTGGGCAAAGGTGCCCAAAATCCTTTTAGAGGGCATTTTTAGACATTGGATACCAGACTTCTTCTCACGCTTTGGGGCCCCTAAAATGCCAGGGCAGTATAAATACCCCACATGTGACCCCATTTTGGAAAGAAGACACCCCAAGGTATTCAATGAGGGGCATGGCGATTTCATAGAAAAAAAAAAATTTGGCACAAGTTAGCGGAAATTGATTTTTTGATTTTGTTCTCACAAAGTCTCCCTTTCCGCTAACTTGGGACAAAATTTCAATCTTTCATGGACTCAATATGGCCCCTTCAGCGAATACCTTGGGGTGTCTTCTTTCCAAAATGGTGTTATTTGTGGGGTGTGTTGTACTGCCCAGGCATTTGAGGGTCTCCGCAATCATTACATGTATGCCCAGCATTAGGAGTTTCTGTTATTCTCCTTATATTGAGCATACAGTAATGAGATTTTTTTTTTCCGTTCAGCCTCTGGGCTGAAAGAAAAAAATGAACGGCACAGATTTCTTCATTCGCAGTCGATCAATGTGATGAAAAAATCTCTGCCAAAAAAAGAAAAAGAGGGGAAAGGCGTCTGCCAGGACATAGGAGCTCGCCCAACATCCATACCCACTTAGCTCGTATGCCTGGCAACCCGATTCTCCATTCACATCAATCGATGTGGATGAATAAATCATTGCCGGGATTTTTTTTTTTATATATACAAAGTGTTTGCCAAAGTATATGAACACCGCCACCTCCTAAGCTCATATGCCTCGGGCAACGTATCTTTTACTGCAGAGGAGAAATCTCGTCTTGCAGCGCGCATACACCGGTCTTGCGTGTAATCTGACAGCAGCGCATTGCCTTCTGTCCGAATGCACATCAGTGCTGCAGCTAGTCGATCGGTTGGTCCACCTGAAAGGTAAAAAAAACAAAACAAAAAAGAAAAAACCAGGCCGCAACGCAATAACTTTATTAACTTTAGAACAGAACATATTAACTTTTTTTAAACTTTTTAACTTTTTTACTTACCGGTAATTTTTTTTTTGTTTAGTTTTTTTTACCTTTATAGAACAAACCTCTCCTTCCCCCATGGACAATGTGCAAAGCGCAAATCGCCCAAAGATGTGGGCAAAGTACGTTATGCACTTTATCCAGGTGAAAGAGAGGTTTGCAGCAGCTGTGAGTAAAAAGGGCCCTAATAGCCCTGTGTGCCTGTCCCTGTGAGATGCAATCCCTATGCTAGGTGTACCTGTGTGTGGTACTTCCGGAAACACTCTCCTAAACATAGGGCAGGGTGGTCAGGGCAGTCAGGGCAGAAATAGCGGTGTCACGCCTTATTCCACTCCTGCTACAGACACGACATTTTTTTCGGGGTGGCGGTTGGGTTGAGGTACCAGCAACGACACTGGGGAAATGTCGCTCGTGTAGACGGCTATCTACACTGGTGGATGGGGCCACGGAACCTCCTGGTAAAGGAGGTTCTCGATGATCTCTTCCTGAATTTGAGGAAGATCCTGTTTTCCCAGCCTTACTGTAGAGAACAAAACTATTATACAGCGCCAATTGAATTAAATATACAGACACCTTCTTATACCAGCGTCTGGTGCGTCGGAAACTAAATAGGGAGCCAACATCTGGTCATTGAAAGTCCACCCCTCCCATGAGCGCATTATAGTCGTGGACTGAGAGGGGGGCTTTTCAATGACACGGGTTGCCCTTTCAATTTGGATTGTCGTGTCTGCGTGAATGGAGGAGAGCATGTAAACGTCACGCTTGTCTCTCCATTTTACCGCGAGCAGTTCTTCGTTACACAAGGCAGCCCTCTCCCTCCTTGCAAGACGGGGTGGTTACAAGCCGTTGGGGAAGCCCACGCGACTAGTTCGCGCGGTGACACAGGCGCAAATCCGTTCTAGAAACAAATGCCTAAAGAGGGCCACACTTGTGTAAAAATTGTCCACATAAAGATGGGTACCCCTTGCCGAATAAGGGTGACACCAAGTCCCAGACTGTCTTCCCACTGCTCCCCAGGTAGTCAGGGCAACCGACCGGCTCCAGGGTCTGATCTTTTCCCTCATAGATCCGAAATTTGTGGGTATAGCCTGTGGCCCTTTCACAGAGCTTATACAATTTGACCCCATACCGGGGCACGCTTGCTTGGGATTATTGTTTGAAGCCAAGGCGCCCGGTAAAATTGTATTAGGGACTCGTCTACGCAGATGTTTTTGCTCAGGGGGTATACAAATCTGCAATTTCTGGTTGAAATGGTCTATGAGGGGCCAATTTTGTGAAGCCGGGTCAAAAGCTGGGTGCCTCTGGACGGGAGGTGGTGTTGTCGCTAAAATGCAGAAAACGCAGGATGGCCTCAAATCGTGTCCTGGACATAGCAGCAGAGAACATGGGCATGTGATGAATCGGGTTCGTGGACCAATATGACCGCAATTCATGCTTTTTTGTCAGGCCCATGTTGAGGAGAAGGGCCCAGAACATTTTTTAGTTCGAAAACTTGGACTGTTTTCCACCGGAAAGGCTGGGCATAATAGCTTCCTGGGTTTGCGGTTATAAATTGGTGTGGCATACCGGTTTGTCTCTGCCACGACTAAGTCCAAGAGCTCCGCAGTCAAGAACAGCTCAAAAAATCCCAGGGGCCGAACCGATTTGAGCCCTCTCAACCCGAACTCCAGACTGGGCGGTGAAAGGGGGAACTACAGGTGCGGCTGAAGTTGGTGACTGCCAATCAGGGTTTGCCAGCACCTCAGGGATTCTAGGGGCTCTACGGGCCTGTCTGCGCGGTGGCTGCGACGAGGTAACTACTGCACGTGCCACCGTACCAGCTTCAACTGCCCTTCTGGTGCTCGCTACTTCACCAGGTTGTACGGCAGTGCTGGTACTAGGTCCAGGAAGGCTGCGCTGCTGGTGTATGCCTCACCACGTATCCGGCAGCGACAGCCCCACTCTGCTGCCTTGAAGCGGATCCTGCGTAACCTGTGGTCTAGCGACACGGGGCCGGGTACGCCTGGTGCTGCCAGGGACCTCAACCTCCTCGTCCGAACTTTGGGTCAGAGAGCCACTGCTTTCTACAGGTTCATATTCTGACCCGCTAGATTCGTCAGATGAGGGTTTCCCATTCCTCATCCGACTGGGTCAGAATCCTGTAGGCCTCTTCAGAAGAATACCCCCTGTTGACATTTTGGACTACTAATTTAGGGGTATTCCCTGAGACTAACCCAAGAAAAAAAGCAAACCTGGTCTTACAAAGGGGAAGCTAGCGAAGTACCGAGGCCGCTGCGGTTGATAAAAAATATCAAAACTGATTTTTTTATCGCCGCAGTGCGTGTATAGTGAATGTGCAGTGATCAAAGAATAATAATTTTTTGTCACTGCGGTGGGGCGGGCGTGGGTGAACGCACGTGTGGGCGACCGATCAGGCCTGATCGGGCAAACATCGCGTTTTTGGTGGAGGGCGAGCTAAGGTGACACTAATACTATTATAGATCTGACTGTGATCAGTTTGATCACTTACAGATACTATAAAAGTACAAATGCTGATAGCGATACGCTAATCAGCGAATAAAAGTGACTGCGGTGCGGTGGGGTGGGCGCTAACTGACGCTAACTACCTAACAAGGGGCCTAAACTATCCCTAAAACCCTAACAGCCAATACTAGTGAAAAAAAAAAGTGACAGTTTACACTGATCACTTTTTGTCTCCTGTGCTGGATCCAACCGACGAAAAGCAGAGAAGCCATATAACAGATCATATTCTACTAATATGATCTGTTATATGGCTTGTTGATTCGATTTTTTAAAAATCAGCAACCTGCCAGCGACGATCATTGGCTGGCAGGTTGCTGATGCAATTTCTCCTCGAACTTTTGCCGGCCCGCGATGCGCATGTCGCGGCCGGCTGTGACCGAAATCTCGCGGCTCGCGAGAGACGCGCCGGCGCGTACACTCGGAATGAAACAACCACCTCCAGGACGCGTCCTGTGCGTACAGCGGTCCGGAGGTGGTTAAGACACAGATTGTGGCGCAAAGGTCATTAGCACCGCAATCTGCATATTTTTTCCACTCATGCCAGGTCTAAAAAAGGATAGCATGGGCAGGTAAAGGGATATAGTTATGGCCATCCAGTTATTGGATACCACCGCCATACATCGACCGGATAACACAGCCATACCATGACCGGATAAAAGGGAATATTGCAAGTGGGCACAGTACAGGGAAAGACTAGCGGCACTGCAGAGGGTGTGGTAAGAGGGCATAATGCAGGGTATAAGAGGGCACAGTACAGGGTGACGGGGCACAGTACGGGGTGGCGGGCACAGTCACATGACCCTGTGATATTAAAAGGTCCTTATGGTGAAATGCGTTCATACGCCACCATAATGAGAGGCAGAGGAGTAAGACAGAGGTGTGATATGTGGCTAAAGATAAAAAATTTAACTGTCGGCCAGTACAGGCCCCAAAAATTTGCTTATAAGTATTCACCTGACAGCAAAGAACTTTGGAATCTGTGGCAGGAGGTACATTAGGCTGTCACAGGATAAATATGTAACTGTCGGCCAGCGCAGGCCCCAAAAATGAGCCAATAGGCATTCACCTGACACCAAATAACTTTGGATTCTGTGGCTAGAGGTACATTAGGCGATCACAGGATAAAAATTTAACTGTCGGCCAGTACAGACCCAAAAATTTGCCAATTAGGCATTCACCTGACAGCTAAGAACTTTGGATACTGGGCTAGAGGTACATTAGGCGGACACAGTGATAAAAATGTAACTGTCGGCCAGTACGGCCCCAAAATTTAGGCAATAGGCATTCACCTGACAGCAAAGAACTTTGAATTCTGTGGCTGGAGGTACATTAGGTGGTCCACAGGATCAAAATGTAACTGTTGGCCAGTACAGGCCCCAAAAATTAGCCAATAGTCCATTTACCTGACAGCACAGAACTTTGGGATTCTGTGGCTGGAGGTACATTAGGTGGTCACAGGATAAATATGTAACTGTCGGCCAGTACAGGCCCAAAAATTAGGCATTCACCTGACATAAAAGGTCTTTTATGCTGCTGTATATGCAGTGAGGAACAGAAGTATTTGAACACCCTGCGATTTTGCAAGTTCTCCCACTTAGAAATCATGGAGTGGTCTGAAATTCACATTGTAGGTGCATTCCCACTCTGAGAGACAGAATAAATAAATAAAAAAATTAGGAAATTACATTGTATGATTTTTAAATAATTTATTTGTCTTGCACTGCTGAACATAAGTATTTGAACAGAGAAACAGCAAGAATTCTGGCTCTCAAAGACCTGTTACTGTGCCCCTTTAAAAAGTCCACCTCTACTCCACTCATTAATCTAACTTAGTAGCACCTATCTGAGCTCTTTAAAGACCCCTGTCCACCTCACAGTCAGTTAGACAACAACTACTACCATGGGCAAGACCAAAGAGCTGTCAAAAGACACCAGAGACAAAATTGTGAACCTCCACAAGGCTAGGAAAGGGCCACGGAGCAATTGGCCAAGCAGCTTGGTGAAAATAGATCAACTGTTGGAGCAATTGTTAGAAAATGGAAGAGGCTAAAGACAACTGTCAGTCTCCCTCGGACTGGGGCTCCATGCAAGATCTCACAATCATGTGGTATCACTGATGATAAGAAAGGTGAAGATCAGTCCATAACTACAAGAGAGGAGCTGGTCAATGACATGAAGAGAGATGGGACCGCAGTTTCAAGGGTCACTGTAGGTTAGAACACTACGCAGTCATGGTTTCAAATCATGCATTGCACAGAAGGTTCCCCTGCTCAAGTCATCACATGTCCAGGCCTGTCTGAAGTTTGCCAATGACCATCTGGATGATCCAGAGGAGGCATGGGAGGAAAGTCATGTGGTCAGATGAGACCAAAGTAGAACTTTTTGGTCTAAGCTTCACTAGTCGTGTTGAAGGAAAAAGAAGGATGAGTTGCATCCCAAGAACACCATCCCTACTGTGAGCATGGGGGTGGTAACATCATGCTTTGGGGGTGCTTTTCTGCTAAGGGGACAGGGTGACTGCACTGTATTAAGGAGAGGATGAATGGGGCTATTTATTGTGAGATTTTGAGCAACAACCTCCTTTCCTCAGTCAGAGCATTGAAGCTGGGTCGTGGCTGGGTCTTCCAAAATGACAACGACCCAAAGCACACAGCCAGGATAACCAAGGAATGGCTCCGTAAGAAGCACATCAAGGTTCTGGAGTGGCCCAGCCAGTCTCCAGACCTAAATCCAATAGAACATCTTTGGAGGGACCTGAAACTCCGTGTTGCCTCAGCAACAGCCCCGAAACCTGACAGATCTAGAGGAGATCTGTGTGGAGGAGTGGGCATAAATCCCTGTTGCAGTGTGTGCAAACTGGTCAAGAACTACAGAAACATTTGACCTCTGTAATTGCAAGCAAAGGCTTCTGTACTAAATATTAACACAGATTTTCTCAGGTGTTCAAATACTTATGTTCAGCAAAAATTATGTCTCTCAGAGACGGAATACACCTACAATGTGAATTTCAGACCCCTACCATGATTTCTAAGGGGAAGAACTTTCAAAATCGCAGGGTGTTCAAATACTTCTGTTCCTCACTGTACATAAGGCAAGGACCATTCTTTGTTCTGGGTGGTGGCGGATATGTGTGGGCTGGCATGAGGAAATTCAATTACACGTGGTCATCACAGGTGTTGAATTCCTCAGAGATCCATGCAAATTGTGCCAGCTCTGGCCACAGGTCAAGCCTGCACAACCAGTAGTCAAGGGGTTCCTCGCTTCTCAGAGGGTCCACATCGGCCGTTAACCCGATGTAGTGAGATACCTGTCGGTCTAGGCGTTCCCCGAGGCTGGATCCGGAGGGCGGCAGTCGATGGGTTGGTTGCAAGAATGATCTCATATCCGAAGTGATCAACACATCTTAAAACCACCCTCTTTTTGCAGGCGCAGTAGGATTGGTACCCGCACCTGTCTCGCTGTGGGTGGAAATTCCTCTGCCAGTGCCCGCAACAGCAGAATGCAGCATCTCTCGCAGCAAGGCCTGGAAATGCTGAATTCTGACAGCCCTCTGTGATGCTGGTTACATGTCCACCATTTTGTGTTTGTACTGGGGGTCTAAGTACGTTGCCAGCCAGTACAGGTCCTTGACCTTTATGCTTTTTATACGGGGGTCCCTCTTCTAACACTGGAGCATGAAGGCCCCCATTTGCACTAAATTGGAAGTGGTGGAGCGCCCTGGCTCCTGCTCATCGCCCAGGAGAATGTCGTCTTCGGTCTCCTCCCCCCAGCCACGGACAACACCAGGGATCCCCGAAAAGTTTAAAGCCTGCTCTTCTTGCTCCTCCTCCTCCCCCCAGCCACCATCCTCCTCTGACTCCTCTTCAGACTCCTGCTGACTTGTCTCAGATGGAGAACCCTGGGAATTCATTTAGCATTGCGACTTCCTCATCTTCCAGCTCCTGCTCCTCGATGGCCCAATCAATGACACAACGCAATGCACGCTTCAGAAAGAAGGCGTAAGGTACGATGTCACTTGATCTCATCAAATGGCCGCAGAAGTCTGCATGCATCGCGCATGAGCAACCACTGGCGGGGTTTAAAAAAAAAGCTCCCCTGTACCTTTCTTGCCGCAGAGATAGTACAGGTAGTCGTTAACTGCACATTTCTGCTGGAGCAGCCTATCAAGCATATACAAGGTGGAGTTCTAGCGCATCGGGCAGGCACAAATCAAATGTCTGACAGGAAAGTAGTGTCGCCGCTGAACGTCAGCAAGGCGAGCCATGGCCGTGTAAGATCTTCTAAAATGGCCAGATGTTTTCCTGGCCTGCCGCAAGACATCCTGGACCTCGGGGTATTTGGCAACGACTAAGATCAGGACGTGTGCCATGCACGGCACATGTGTCATTTTGCCCTGTTTCAGCGCGCTCAGCAGATTGGCACCGTTGTCGCACACTACTTTACCAACTGTCAAATTGAGTGGGGTTAGCCACTGATTGGCCTGTGACCACAGAGCTGAAAGCAGTGCAGAACAGGTGTGGCTCTTAGCAAGTCGAATAGGTTCTGGGGAGCTTGGGGTTTCAGCGGAAGAGGCGGTAGCAGTGGAAAAAGAGGAGTCTGCCGAGGAGGAGACGGAGGATGGAGTAGGAGGAGGAGAAGAAGAGGCAGACCTGCAAGCAATACATAACGGTAACACCAAATCCACACAGGTGCCACGGGTTACATGCTTGACGGCCATCAGAAGGTTAACCCAGTGGGCAGTAAAAGTTATGTACCTTCCCTGCCTGTGTTTGATAGACCCTCGTGTCTGTGGTCAGATGTATCTTGGTACCGACACTGTGTGCCAGAGATATATTAACTTGCCGCTGGAATGTGGCCATATAGTTCAGGGAGGCCCTTCTGGGAGAAATATTTCATTCCGGGGATCTTCCATTGCGGTGTGCCAATGGCCACAAATTTTCTAAAGGCCTCGAGTCCACCAATTTATATGGCAATAGTTGGCAGGCTAGCAGTTCTGACACGCCAGCGGTCAGCCGTTGGGCAGGAGGATTATCTAGCGTCAAACATTTTTTGCGCTCGAACATTTGGGCCGCAGAATCCTGCCTTGTGCCAGATGAATGCGACGACGGCACAGTAGAATGTGGAGTAGAGGACTAATGGGAGGAGAGAGGAATAGGAGAAAGGCAGGACGTGGAGTGACGGGAGTGTAGCTTTGTGGGTTCTGACGGCTTTGCTCCCACTAAGCTCAGTGATAGGACGCTAGGTGCCTTCTTAAGGCGGTCGTCCCTAGGTGAGTGTTGGGCTTACCGAGACTTATGCGTTGATAGCACAGGCTGCAGATGGCAACGCTATTGTCAGCAGCTGACACGTTAAAAAAAGCCCACACTGCGGAGCCATGTGCCGGCGTCCTGGGAGAACAAGATGTGACCGTGCATGGTGGATGGCTCGCTCCAGATACATTTGCTTTTTGGCGGACACAGATATATAGCCCCCCCTCAATCAGTATTTGGCAGAAACAGGTATATGGCACCCCTCAATCAATATTTGGCGGAAACAGGTATATAGCAACCATCAATCAGTATTTGGCAGAAACAGGTATATGGCACCCCTCAATCAGTATTTGGCGGAAGACTAGGCATATGGCACCCCTCAACCACTATTTAGTGGAAGCAGGTGTATTACAGCGCTCAATCAGTATTTGGTGGAAGAAGGTATACAGCAATAGCACCCCTCAATTAGTATTTATTGGAAGAAGGTATGTGGCACCCCTCAATCAGTATTTGGCGGAAACAGGTATATGGTACCCCTCAATCAGTATTTTGTGGAAACGGGTGTATCGCAGCGCTCAAATCAGTATTTGGTGAAAGAAGGTTATATAGCAATAGCACCCCTCAATCAGTATTTAGTGAAGAAGGTATATGGCACCCCTCAATCAGTATTTATCGGAAACAGGTATATAGCACCCCTCAATCAGTATTTTGTGGAAGCATGTCTTGTCGCAGCCCTCAATCAGCATTTGGTGGAAGAACAAATATAGCAATAGCACCCCTCAAACAGTATTTGTGGAAGAAGGTATATGGCACCCCTCAATCATTATTTGGCAGAAACAGGTATATAGCACCCATCAATCAGTATTTGGCGAAAAAGGTATATAGCACCCCTCAATCAGTATTTGGCAGAAACAGGTATATGGACCCCTCAATCAGTATTTGTGGAAGCAGGTGTATCGCTGTCCTCAATCAGTATTTGGTGGAAACAGGTATATGGAACCCCTCAATCAGTATCTTGTGGAAGAAGGTATATAGCACCTCTCAATCAGTATTTGGCAGAAACAGGTATATAGCACCCCTCAATCAGTATTTGGCGGAAACAGGTATATAGCACCTCTTAATCAGGATTTTATGGAAGAAGGTATATAGCACCCTTCAATCAGTTTTCAACAGAAACAGGTATATGGTACCCCTCAATCAGTATTTTGTGGAAGCAGGTGTATCAAAGCCCTCAATCAGTATTTGGTGGAAGAAGGTATATAGCAATAGCACCTCTGAATCAGTATTTAGTGGAAGAAGGTATATGGCACCCCTCAATCAGTATTTGGCGGAAACAGGGTATACAGCATTCCTCAATCAGTAATTGGCAGGAACAGGTATATGGCACCCCTCAATCAGTATTTGGCGGAAACAGGTATGTAGCACCACTCAATAAGGATTTTGTGGAAGAAGGTATATAGCACCACTCAATCAGTATTTGGCAGAAACAGGTATATGGCACCCCTCAATCAGTATTTTGCGGAAGCAGGTGTATTGCGACCCTTAATCGGTATTTGGTGGAAGAAGGTATATAGAAATTGCACAACTCAATCAGCATTTAGTGGAAGTAGGTATATGGCACCACTCAATCAGTATTTGGTGGAAACAGGTATATAGCACCCCTCAATCAGTATTTGGTGGAAACAGGTATATGGCACCCCTCAATCAGAATTTTGTGGAAGCTGGTGTATCACAGCCCTCAATCAGTAATTGGTGGAAGAAGGTTTATAGCAATAGCACCTCTGAATCAGTATTTAGTGGAAGAAGGTATAAGGCACCCCTCAATCAGTATTTGGCAGGAACAGATATATGGCACTCCTCAATCAATATTTTGTGGAAGCCAGATGTATTGCAGCCCTCAATCAGTATTTGTTAGAAGGTATAAAGCAATAGCACCCCTCAATCATTATTTTGTGGAAGAAGGTATATGTCACCCCTCAATCAGTATTTGGTGGAAACTGGTATATAGCACCCCTCATACAGTATTTGGTAGAAGAAGGTATATACAGTAGCAATAGCACAACTTAATCAGTATTTTGTGGAAGAAGGTATATGCACCCCTCAATCAGTATTTGGCGGAAACAGGTATATAGCACCCCTCAATCAGTATTTGGCGGAAACATGTATTTAGCACCCCTCAATCAGTATTTTATGGATGCAGGTGTTTTGCAGCCCTTACTCAGTATTTGGTGGAAGAAAGTATATAGCAAAAGCACCCCTCAATCAGTATTTTGTGGAAGAAGGTATATAGCACCCCTCAATCAGTATTTGGCGGAAACTGGTATATAGCACCCCTCAATCAGCATTTGTCGGAAACAGGTATATAGCACCCCTCAATCGGGATTTGTGGAAGATGGTATATAGCACCCCTCAATTGGTATTTGGCAGAAACAGGTATATGGCACCGTCTTAATCAGCATTTTCTGGAAGCAGGTGTATCGCAGCCCTCAATCAGTATTTGATGGAAGAAGGTATATAGCAATAGCACCCCTCAATCAGTATTTAGTGGAAGAAGATATATGGCATCCCTCAATCAGTATTTGGTGGAAACAGGGTATACAGCACCCCCTCAATCAGAATTTGGCAGAAACAGGTATATGGCACCCCTCAATCAGTATTTTGTGGAAGCAGTTGTATTCGCAGCCCTCAATCAGCATTTGGTGGAAGAAAGTATATAGCAATAGCACCCCTCAATCAGTATTTTGTGAAAGACTGTATATAGCATCTCTTAATCAGTATTTGGCGGAAAACAGGTATCTGGCACCCCTTAATCAGAATTTTGTGGAAACAGGGTTTATCGCAAGCCCTTAATCAGTATTTGGTGGAAGAAGGTATATAGCACCACTCAATAAGTTTTTGGCGGAAACAGTTATTGGCACTCCACAATCATTATTTTGTGGAAGCAGGTGTATTGCGACCCTCAATTGGTATTTGGTGGAAGAAGGTATATAGAAATTGTACCCCTTAATCAGTATTTAGTGGAAGAAGTTATATGGCACCCCTCAATCAGTATTTGGCGGAAGCAGGTATATGGCAACCCTCAATCAGTATTTTGTGGAAGCAGGTGTATCACAGCCTCAATCAGTAATTGGTGGAAGAAGGTTTATTGCAATAGCACCTCTGAATCAGTATTTAGTGAAATAAGGTATATGGCACCCCTCAATCAGTATTTGGCAGGAACAGATATATAGCACCCCTCAATCAGTATTTGGCGGAAACATTTATATAGCACCCCTCAATCAGTATTTTGTGGATGCAGGTGTTTTTCAGCCCTTACTCAGTATTTGGTGGAAGAAAGTACAGTCAGGTCCATAAATATTGGAACACCAACACAATTCTAAAATTTTTGGCTCTATACACCACCACAATGGATTTGAAATGAAACGAACAAGATGTGCTTTACCTGCAGACTGTCAGCTTTAATTTGAGGGTATTTACATCCAAATCAGGTGAACGGTGCAGGAATTACAACAGTTTGCATTTGTGCCTCCCACTTGTTAAGGGGGTCAAAAGTAATGGGACAATTGTCTTCTCAGCTGAGCCATGGCCTGGTGTGTGTATTCCCTCATTATTCCAATTACAATGAGCAGATAAAAGGTCCAGAGTTCATCTCAAATGTGCTATTTGCATTTGGAATCTGTTGCTGTCAACTCTCAAGATGAGATCCAAAGAGCTGTCACTATCAGTGAATCAAGCATCATTAGGCTTAAAAAACAAAACAAACCCTTCAGAGAGATAGCAAAAACATTAGGCGTGGCCAAAACAACTGTTTGGAACATTCTTAAAAAGAAGGAACGCACCGGTGAGCTCAGCAACACCATAAGACCCGGAAGACCACGGGAAACAACTGTGGTGGATGACCGAAGAATTCATTCCCTGGTCAAGAAAACACCCTTCACAACAGTTGTCCAGATCAAGAACACTCTCCAGGAGGTAGGTATATGGGTGTCAAAGTCAACAATCAAGAGAAGGACTTCACCAGAGTGAATACAGAGGGTTCACAACAAGATGGAAACCATTGGTGAGCCTCAAAAAACAGGAAGGCCAGATTAGAGTTTGCCAAAGGACATCTAAAAAAGCCTTCACAGTTCTGGGAACAACATCCTATGGGACAGATGAGACCAAGATCAACTTGTACCAGAGTGATGGGAAGCAGGGGCGTACCTAGAGCATTTGGCACCCGGGGCGAACCCTTTGTTGCCCCCCCCCCCCCCCCCCCCCAAGAAAGTTAAGAAAACATGCACAAACTTTTTTCAATGTTTTCAATAATATTTATAAATAAAAATAAAACCCCTTAATAAAATAAACCTCTGCACACACCCTTAATGAAATAAACCATTAACCCCCCTTAATAAAACCCATTAACCACCCCTTATAGACCCCTTTAACCCTTCCTTAATAAAATAAAAAACCTGCACCCCCTTAAAAAAAATCACTTTCCATCTGCACCAAAAAAAAAAAAAATCCAAATCCCCATCAATAAAATGAACAAATCCTGCCCCCCCCCCTTAATTACACCCTCTCTTCTCCCCTTAATTACACCCCCTCTCTCCCCCACCTTAATTACACCCCTCCCTTAATTACACCCCCCCTTAATTACACCCCCTCCCTCCCCACCTTAATTACACACCCCCCTTAATTACACACACCCCCCTTAATTACACCCCCTCTCTTCTCCCCTTAATTACAAATCCCTCCCTTAATTTCACCCCCTCCCTCCCCTCCCTTAATTACACACCCCCTCCCTTAATTACACACACCCCCCCCTTAATTACACCCCCTCTCTTCTCCCCTTAATTACACCCCCTCCCTTAATTACACGTCACCTCCTCCCTTAATTACACCCCCTCCCTCCCCACCTTAATTACACCCCCTCCCTTAATTACACCCCCCCTTAATTACACACCCCCCCCCTTAATTACACCCCCTCCCTCCCCACCTTAATTACAAACCCCTCCCTTAATTACACACACACATCCCTTAATTACACCCCCCCCTTAATTACAAACCCCCACTTAATTACACACACACACACCCCTTAATTACACAATTATTTACTCACATTTTGATGATGCCTCAGGCTCCGTCCGACCGCTGGTAATGGATCCTTCCGCTTCCGTCAGCGTTGTGACGTCATGTTGCGCGCCGCCGCAATAATCCTTCCACAGAAGCCGGCGCCTGGCGGAGTCGCGTCGCGGTGCAGCAGTGGATGGAGGGGTGACTCCGTCATGGCACCCCCCTTGTGAGTGGCACCCGGGGCGGGCCGCCCCCCCCCCCCCGCCCCCCCCCCCCCCCCCCTTGGTACGCCACTGATGGGAGGAGAAGGGTATGGAGAAGGAAAGGAACTGCTCATGATCCTAAGCATACCACCTCATCAGTGAAGCATGGTGGTGGTAGTGTCATGGTGTGGGCATGCATGGCTGCCAATGGAACTGGTTCTCTTGTATTTATTGATGATGTGACAGCTGACAAAAGCAGCAGGATGAATTCTGAAGTGTTTTGGGTAATATTATCTGGTCATATTTAGCCAAATGCTTCAGAACTCATTGGACTGCGCTTCACAGTGCAGATGGACAATGACCCAAAGCATACTGCAAAAGCAACCAAAGAGTTTTTAAGGGAAAAAAGTGGAATGTTATGCCAAGTCAATCACCGGACCTGAATCCGATTGAGCATGCATTTCTGTCATGCCCCACTTTGACGATGTGCGGAGGTCAGCCAGGATAGCAGCACGAGTTTAGTGTTGCTTTGGAGCCGTGCTGGATCCGCCTCTCATCAGGTGCACTGGGTGGGGTCTTTAGTTTAAATAGCACACTGCCCAGTGCCCTGAGCGGATTATACTGTTCATTCTGGTCTAGGAAGCTTGGAGGGAAGGTTGGCTGTCAGTTCCTGCTCTCAGAGATAAGTGTAATTTCTAGTTTGGTTGTTTGTGTCTTCTATTCCATCCAGGTTCTGTGCGAGCAGACTGCTCCTATCTCCCCACTTCACCATCTTAGGGAGTTCAGGGTTTTGTTAGCCCAGGTTGGAGGACACTAGCACACCTACCTTCAAGGTCTGCTGTGGGCTGAGCAGTGCAGGGAAAGAGGTCAGGCATAAGCTAGGAGGTGACCCTTCCCCTGTCTCTCGTCCAGAGCCTGGTTGGTGTGTTCTCTTTTGTACTAAGTGTACGTCCGCCGTGACATTATAATCCGCCATACTGTGACGGCCATTGCTCAGCGCTTTTGTGATGTCGTCAATTGATGCACTGGTTGACCGCATGCAGGGTTTATCCCAAGAGGTTGCGGATCTGCGTAGTTCGGTCACACAGTGTCAGAGGGTGCTGGCAGCAGGTACAGGTCAAATTGTTGGCGAGCCTAAAGTCGCTCTTCCTGAGAAATTTGCAGGGGGTACTGATGATTTTTTCCGCTTCAAAGAGTCATGTAAGTTGTACTTTAGATTGTGCCCATTTTCTTCAGGTAATGAAGATCAGTGGGTTGGTATCATCATGTCTTTGCTTAAAGGGGACGCGCAATCCTGGGCTTTTTCTCTGCCGCCTGGTTCTCTGGCCCTCCGGTCGGTGGAGGAATTTTTTGAAGCCCTGGGATTGATTTACGATGACCCAGATCGAGTTTCGATGGCGGAGTCGAAATTACGTAACTTACTACAGGGTAAACATACTGCTGAGGTTTACTGCACAGAGTTTAGGAGGTGGGCTACTGAGTCGAGGTGGAATGACCCCGCGTTACGTAGTCAGTTTTGTCAGGGGTTATCTGAAAGGTTGAAAGATGCCGTGGCTTTTCATGAATACCCAGATACTTTGGACAATGCGATGTCTTTGGCTATACGTTTGGATAGACGTATCAGAGAGAGATGTAAGGGTCCCTCTGTGCAGGGGATTCCTCCCGCATGTGGTTTTGTTTCACCATCTGCCCAGGGTGATATTGCTTGTTACTCTGGGGTAGGGGAGGAACCCATGCAGTTAGGTCAGATTTCCGGCCATTCTGATAGTAGAAACTTTCATAAAGTGCACAATCTATGTTTCTATTGTGGGGAGAAGGGTCATTTTATTTTTTCTTGTCCTTATGTTAAACCACAGGTAGAAGAGAAAAAGAAAAAAGAAAAAAGAAAAAAAAAACTCCCCTCACACTTGGTTGTATGAATGGTGTGGTGGAGCAGACGGGTATGCAAGCTCCCTGCAGTTCCCATTTTCTCCTTTCAGCTATGGTGGCGCTAGAGTCTAGAAATGTGTTTGTTGATGTTTTCCTTGATTGTCGTGCTTAGGTAAATTTAAGTGACTTTCTTTTTCTTCAGTGCCTGGGACTAAGTACTTGCACGTTAGAGAACGAGATTTCTGTTTTTGCAATTGATTCTTCCCCTCTTTCTCAAAGGAGCGTTACTCACATTGTTCATGGTATTCATTTAAGGGTGGGTGATTCACATGCTGAGATTATTTCTTGTTTTGTCATAAAGGATTTGTCAGCTCCAATAGTGTTGGGGTTGCCATGGTTGTCTAGACATAACCCAATTATAGACTGGCAAGCAAGACAAATCATTGGTTGGAGCAAGTTTTGTTCGGATAATTGTCTTGTCACATCTATCGCTGAAGTGTCCATTACGGACTTGCCTCAGTATCTCTCGGATTTTTCGGATGTCTTTTCGGAGGGTGGGGCTCAGGAATTGCCCCCTCATCGAGACTATGATTGTCCAGTGAATCTCATTCCGGGGGCTAAATTGCCTAAGTCTCGGCTTTACAACCTCTCTCAACCCGAGAGAGAGGTCATGCGAAAATATGTCGCCGAGAGTTTGGCAAAGGGTCATATCAGACCATCTAAGTCTCCAGTGGCAGTAGGTTTGTTCTTCGTGAAGAAGAAAGATGGATCACTGAGACCGTGTTTGGACTTCCGGGAGTTGAACCGTATTACAGTCCGGGATCCATATCCCCTGCCTTTGATCTCTGATCTTTTTGATCAGATTGTTGGAGCCAAGGTGTTCTCCAAGTTGGATTTGAGAGGAGCATACAATCTGATCAGGATCAAGGAGGGGGATGAGTGGAAAATGGCCTTCAATACGCACGAGGGTCATTTTGAGAACCTGGTAATGCCTTTTGGGTTGACGAATGCGCCAGCGGTATTTCAGCGATTCGTCAATGATATTTTTCATCACTTGGTGGGGAGGTTCGTAGTAGTTTACTTAGATGACATCTTAATTTATTCTCCTGATCTGAAGACCCATCAGGATCATGTGAGACAGGTTTTGACGATCCTTCGGGAGAATAAGTTATATGCTAAACTGGAGAAATGTTTGTTTGCGGTGCAAGAGCTTCCGTTCTTAGGATGCATGCTTTCTGATTCTGGTTTTCGTATGGACCCCGAAAAGGTCCGGGCAGTTCTGGAGTGGGACCGACCGGAGAATCAGAAAGCTTTGATGCGGTTCTTGGGGTTTACGAATTATTATAGAAAATTTATTTAGAATTATTCCACCCTAGTCAAATCCCTTACTGATATGACCAAGAAGGGCGCTGATGTCTCTGTCTGGTCGGATGAGGCATTGCAGGCCTTTTCGGCTATTAAGGAGCGTTTTGCGTCTGCTCCTATTCTGGTGCAGCCGGATGTATCTCAGCCATTCGTGGTGGAGGTTGATGCATCAGAGGTGGGGGTTGGGGCGGTGCTTTCGCAGGGTTCTTCTCCTGGCAAGTGGGTCCCGTGTGCCTTCTTCTCCAGGAAGCTCTCGGTCGCCGAGATGAATTATGATGTTGGAGATAGGGAGTTGTTGGCTATTAAGTTGGCCTTTGAGGAATGGCGTCACTGGTTAGAGGGGGTGTCCCACCCCGTTACGGTGTATACAGACCATAAGAATTTGGCCTACCTGCAATCTGCCAAGCGTCTGAACCCTAGACAGGCCAGATGGTCATTGTTTTTTACCAGGTTCAATTTCGTGGTTACCTTTCGCCCTGGGGTCAAGAACATCAAGGCAGATGCCTTGTCTCGCAGCTTCCCTGGGGGAGGTGATTCAGAAGATCCAGCGCCGATTTTGGCAGATGGGGTGGTGGTCTCCGCTCTGTACCCTGAATTGGAGATGGAGGTATTGGGAGCTCAGGAGGGGGCTCCTGGTTCGTGTCCCCCAGGGAGGTTGTTTGTTCCTGAGGGCCTACGATACAAGGTGTTCAAGGAACATCACGATACTGTTCTCGCTGGACATCCTGGTAGTAAGTCCACTTGTGATCTGGTGTCCCTGAGGTTCTGGTGGCCAGGGTTACGTAAGAATATTGAGAATTACGTGACAGCTTGTGAAACCTGCGCTCGGTCAATACTCACAAATATGTAACATTGTCAAAAGACGTTTTCATCTTCTCAAATATGACCAAGTCTGGGGTGATGTTGTAAAAAGCGGTGTTAAATGTGTTGCCCGACGTGCTGTTACTTTAGCCAATATGGTGAGCCCCTCTCTTTACCAGGATAAACCTGGGTCCCAGCCCACTTGGCTGAGACATATAGGTAATTTCAAATGTGGACATAAAAAATGTACATGTTGCTCACATATGAGGATGGGCCCACATATTCTGTCTACAAGTAACCACACTACTCACACTATTCAGCAATACATTAATTGCAACACCACATATGTGGTATATTGCATAACATGCTCTCTGTGTAATCTACAGTACGTCGGGTGCACATCAAACTGCCTAAAAGTCCGAATTTGCCGTCATATCTCTGATGTACCCCATGCTAAAATAAAAAATGTTTCTGCCGCAAGTATGCATTTTGCTGCGGTTCATAATGGTAACCCTCTCAGTACAAGGAGTGGAGAGGGTTAACAGACCAAGCAGAGGCGGTGATCACAAGAAAAAGCTGCTCAATCACGAGTGCTTTTGGATTTTCAAATTAGGCTCACGGATACCGTCAGGATTGAACAGGCGTCATGATACTATCCTACATAACTAATATTTTTACTTCCTTTTTTTATTATTGTAATTTGTAAATTTTATCTCACTTTCTATGTCTTTTGGGATGTTGTAATTGTTATGCACTTTACTTGTGGAGGATGTCATCAGGAGGTGTGTCCTGTACCTGATTGTGATCACCTGTTCTCAGTGGTTCACTATTTAGTCTCGACTTCACCTCCTACTGATGCACATCATGACTAAGGATCCACATCTATAGTGATCCGAAACCGGTCGATTTTCTGCATTGCTGTATGTTGGTTTCTATCTGCACGGGATTAAATAAAGCCTCAAGTATTTTTCAGTGAAGCTGGACCGTCTTTCTTTCTATTTGAATGCGCTCGGTCAAAGGTTGCTCATACTCGACCGCCTGGTTCACTTCTTCCATTGTCTATTCCATCTCGTCCTTGGACGCATTTGTCCATGGACTTTATTACGGACCTGCTGAGTTCCTCCGAGAGAACAGTGATTTTGGTGGTAGTCGACCGTTTCAGTAAAATGGCTCACTTTATACCACTTACGAGTCTGCCTAACGCTAAGACTCTTGCGCAAATCTTTGTGGATAATATTGTGAAATTGCACGGTATTCCTTCGGATGTGGTTTCTGATAGGGGCACACAGTTTGTCTCCAGGTTTTGGAGGGCGTTCTGTTCTCGGCTTCACATTCAACTTTCTTTCTCGTCGGCTTTTCATCCACAGTCGAATGGTCAGACGGAGCGTACCAATCAAAACCTGGAGACCTACTTGAGGTGCTTTGTGGCTGAGAATCAGGAGGACTGGTCCTCATTCTTGTCCTTAGCAGAATTTGCATTGAATAACCGTAGGCAGGAGTCCACGGGTAAGTCGCCATTTTTTGGCGCATACGGTTTCCATCCTCAGTTTGGTACCTTTTCTGGGTCTGGTTCCTCCGGGATGCCAGAGGAGGAGAGATTCTCTTCTGCCTTGTCCTCTATCTGGCGGAGGATTCAAGGGAATTGGGAGAGGATGGGTGAAAGGTATAAACGAATGGCTGACAGGAGACGTGTGACTGGTCCGGACCTGTGTGTGGGTGATCTGGTGTGGTTGTCCACTAAGAATATCAAGTTGAGAGTGCCATCTTGGAAACTGGGTCCAAGATTTGTTGGTCCGTATATGATTTCTGCGGTGATCAAATCGGTGGCGTTTCAGCTGGATCTTCCGCAGACTTGGAGGATCTATGATGTCTTTCACAGGTCTTTGCTAAAAAAATATGTTAAACCGGTGGTACCATCGCCATTGCCTCCTCCTCCTGTTCTAGTCGAGGGAAACTTGGAGTTCGAGATCTCCAGGATTCTCGACTCAAGAGTTCTTCGGGGCTCCCTCCAGTACCTGGTGCACTGGAAGGGATACGGTCCTGAGGAGAGGATGTGGGTTCCGGCGTCTGATGTCAACGCCAGCCGACTGGTGAGGGCCTTTCATAGGTCCCATCCAGATAAGGTTGGTCCGGGGTGTCCGGAGGTCACCCGTAGAAGGGTGGGGTACTGTCATGCCCCACTTTGACGATGTACGGAGGTCAGCCAGGATAGCAGCACGAGTTTAGTGTTGCTTTGGAGCCGTGCTGGATCCGCCTCTCATCAGGTGCACTGGGTGGGGTCTTTAGTTTAAATAGCACACTGCCCAGTGCCCTGAGCGGATTATACTGTTCATTCTGCTCTGGGAAGCTTGGAGGGAAGGTTGGCTGTCAGTTCCTGCTCTCAGAGATAAGTGTAATTTCTAGTTTGGTTGTTTGTGTCTTCTATTCCATCCAGGTTCTGTGCGAGCAGACTGCTCCTATCTCCCCACTTCACCATCTTAGGGAGTTCAGGGTTTTGTTAGCCCAGGTTGGAGGACACTAGCACACCTACCTTCAAGGTCTGCTGTGGGCTGAGCAGTGCAGGGAAAGAGGTCAGGGATAAGCTAGGAGGTGACCCTTCCCCTTTCTCTCGTACAGAGCCTGGTTGGTGTGTTATCTTTTGTACTAAGTGTACGTCCGCCGTGACAATTTCACTTGCTGAAGACAGAACTGAAGGTAAAATGCCCCTAGAACAAGCAGGAACTGAAGACAGTTGCAGTAGAGGCCTGGCAGAGCATCACCAGGGATGAAACCCAGCGTCTGGTGATATCTATGCGTTCCAGACTTCAGGCTGTAATTGACTGCAAAGGATTTACAACCAAGTATTAAAAAGTGAAAGTTTGATTTTATGATTATTATTCTGTCCCATTACTTTTGGTCCCTTAACAAGTGGGAGGAACATATGCAAACTGTTGTAATTCCTACACCGTTCACCTGATGGGTATGTAAATACCCTCAAATTAAAGCTGACAGTCTGCAGTTAAAGCACATCTTGTTTGTTTCATTTGAAATCTATTGTGGTGGTGTATAGAGCCAAAAATGTTAGAATTGTGTCCATGTCCCAATATTTATGGTCCTGACTGTATATAGCAAAAGCACCCTTCAATCAGTATTTGGCGGAAACTGATATATAGCACCCCTCAATCAGTATTTGGCGGAAACAGGTATATAGCACCCCTCAATCAGGATTTTGTGGAAGATGGTATATAGCACCCCTCAATTAGTATTTGGCAGAAACAGGTATTTGGCACCCCTTAATCAGTATTTTCTGGAAGCAGGTGTATCGCAGCCCTAAATCAGTATTTGATGGAAGAAGGTATATAGCAATAGCACCCCTCAATCAGTATTTAGTGGAAGAAGATATATGGCACCCCTCAATCAGTATTTGGCGGAAACAGGTATACAGCACGCCTCAATCAGTATTTGGCAGAAACAGGTATATGGCACCCCTCAATCAGTATTTTGTGGAAGCAGGTGTATCGCAGCCCTCAATCAGCATTTGGTGGAAGAAGGTATATAGCAATAGCACCCCTCAATCAGTATTTTGTGGAAGAATGTATATAGCATCTCTTATTCAGTATTTGGTGGAAACAGGTATCTGGCACCCCTTAATCAGTATTTTGTGGAAGCAGTTGTATCGCAGCCCTTAATCAGTATTTGGTGGAAGAAGGTATATAGCAATAACACCCCTCAATCAGTATTTAGTGGAAGAAGGTATATGGCACTACTTAATCAGTATTTGGCGAAAACAGGTACAGTCAGGTCCATAAATATTGGGACATTGACACAATTCTAACATCTTTGGCTCTATACACCACCACATTGGATTTGAAATGAAACGAACAAGAGGTGCTTTAACTACAGAATGTCAGCTTTAATTTGAGGGTATTTACATCCAAATCAGGTGAACGGTGTAGGAATTACAACAGTTTGCATATGTGCCTCCCACTTGTTAAGGTACCAAAAGTAATGGGACAATTGGCTTCTCAGCTGTTAAATGGCCAGGTGTGTGTTATTCCTTCATTATCCCAATTACAATGAGCAGATAAAAGGTCCAGAGTTAATTTCAAGTGTGCTATTTGCATTTGGAATCTGTCTTTGTCAACTCTCAAGATGAGATCCAAAGAGCTGTCACTATCAATGAAGCAAGCCATCATTAGGCTGAAAAAACAAAACAAACCCATCAGAGAGATAGCAAAAACATTAGGCCTGGCCAAAACAACTGTTTGGAACATTCTTAAAAAGAAGGAACGCACCGGTGAGCTCAGCAACACCAAAAGACCCAGAAGACAACGGAAAACAACTGTGGTGGATGACCGAAGAATTCTTTCCCTGGTGAAGAAAACACCCTTCATAACAGTTGGCCAGTTCAAGAACACTGTCCAGGACGTAGGTGTATGTGTGTCAAAGTCAACAATCAAGAGAAGACTTCACCAGAGTGAATACAGAGGGTTCACCACAAGATGTAAACCATTGGTGAGCCTCAAAAACAGGAAGGCCAGATTAGAGTTTGCCAAATGACTCTAAAAAAGCCTTCACAGTTCTGGAACAACATCCTATGGACAGATGAGACCAAGATCAACTTGTACCACAGTGATGGGAAGAGAATAGTATGGAGAAGGAAATGAAGTGCTCATGATCCTAAGCATACCACCTTATCAGTAAAGCATGGTGGTGGTAGTGTCATGGCGTGGGCATGAATGGCTGCCAATGGAACTGGTTCTCTTGTATTTATTGATGATGTGACTGCTGACAAAAACAGCAGGATGAATTCTGAAGTGTTTCGGGCAATATTATCTGCTCCTATTCAGCCAAATTCTTCAGAACTCATTGGACGGCGCTTCACAGTGCAGATGGACAATGACCCAAAGCATACTGCAAAAGCAACCAAAGAGTTTTTTTACGAGAAATAAGTGGAATGTTATGCAATGGCCAAGTTAATCACCTGACCTGAATCCGATTGAGCATGCATTTAACTTGCTGAAGACAAAACTGAAGGTAAAATGCCCCAAAAACAAGCAGGAACTGAAGACAGTTGCAGTAGAGGCCTGGCAGAGCATCACCAGAGATTAAACCCAGCGTCTGGTGATGTCTATACATTCCACACTTCAGGCTGTAATTGACTGCAAAGGATTTTCAACCAAGTATTAAAAAGTGAAGGTTTGATTTATGATTATTATTCTGTCCCATTACTTTTGGTTCCTTAACAAGTGGGAGGCACATATGCAAACGGTTGTAATTTCTACACCGTTCACCTGATTTGGATGTAAATACCCTCAAATTAAAGCTGACAGTCTGCAGTTAAAGCACATCTTGTTCATTTCATTTCAAATCCATTGTGGTGGTGTATAGAGCCAAAAATGTTAGAATTGTGTCGGTGTCCCAATATTTATGGACCTGACTGTATATAGCAGCCTTTAATCAATATTTGGCGGAAACAGGTATGTAGCACCCCTCAATCAGGATTTTGTGGAAGAAGGTAAATAGCACCACTCAATCAGTATTTGACAGAAACAGTTATATGGCACTCAACAATCATTATTTTGCGGAAGCAGGTGTATTGCGACCTTCAATCGGTATTTTGTGGAAGAAGGTATATAGAAATTTCACCCCTCAATCAGTATTTAGTGGAAGAAGGTATATGGCACCCCTCAATCAGGATTTGGCGGAAACAGGTATATAGCACCCCTCAATCAGTATTTTGTGGAAGCAGGTGTATCACAGCACTCAATCAGTAATTGGTGGAAGAAGGTTTATAGCAATAGCACCTCTGAATCACTATTTAGTGGAAGAAGGTATATGGCACCCCTCAATCAGTATTTGGCAGGTACAGATATATGGCACCCCTCAATCAGTATTTTGTGAAAGCCAGGTGTATTGCAGCCCTCAATCAGTATTTGTTAGAAGGTATATAGCAATAGCACCCCATAATCATTATTTTGTGGAAGAAGGTATATGGCACCCCTCATTCAGTATTTGGTGGAAACTGGTATATAGCACACCTCAATCAGTATTTGGCTGAAACAGGTATATGGCACCCCTCAATCAGTATTTTGTGGAAGAAGGTGTATCTCAACCCTCAATCAGTATTTGGTGGAAGAAGGTATATAGCAATAGCACCCCTCAATCAGTATTTTGTGGAAGAAGGTTTATGGCACCCCTCAATCAGTATTTGGCAGAAACAGGTATATAGCACCCCTCAATCAGTATTTGGCGGAAACATGTATATAGCACCCCTCAATTTGTATTTGGCGTAAACAGGAATATAGCACTCCTCAATCAGGATTTTGTGGGAGATGGTATATAGCACCGCTCAATCAGTATATGGCAGAAACAGGTATATGGCACCCCTCAATCAGTATTTTGTGGAAGCAGGTGTATCGCAGCCCTCAATCAGTATTTGTTGGAAGAAGGTATATAGCAATAGCACCCCTCAATCAGTATTTAGTGGGAGAAGGTATATGGCACCCCTCAATCAGTATTTGGCAGAAAGAGATATATAGCACTCCTCAATCAGTATTTGGCGGAAACAGGTATAATGCACCCCTTAATCAGTATTTTGGGGAAGTAGGTGTATCACAGCCCTCAATCAGTAATTGGTGGAAGAAGGTTTATAGCAATAGCACCTCTGAATCAGTAGTGGAAGAAGGTATATGGCACCCCTCAATAAGTATTTGGCGGAAACAGGTATATAGCACCCCTCAATGAATTTTTGTCAGAAACATGTATATAGCACCCCTCAATCAGTATTTTGTGGATGCAGGTGCTTTGCAGCCCTTACTCAGTATTTGGTGGAATAAGGAATATAGCAATAGCACCCCGCAATCAGTATTTAGTGGAAGAAGATATATAGCACTCCTCAATCAGTATTTGGCGGAAACTGGTATATAGCACACCTCAATCAGTATTTGGCGGAAACAGGTATATGGCGCCCCTCAATCAGTATTTTGTGGAAGCAGGTGTATCGCAGCCCTTAATCAGCATTTGCTGGAAGAAGGTACATAGCAATAGCACCCCTCAATTGGTATTTAGTGGGAGAAGGTATATGGCACCCCTCAATCAGTATTTTTTGGAAGTAGGTGTATTGCAGCCCTCAATCAGTATTTGGTGGAAGAAGGCATATAGCAATACCACCCCTCCATCAGTATTTTGTGGAAGAAGGTATATGGCACCCCTCAATCAGTATTTGGCGTGAACAGGAATATAGCACCCCACAAACAGTATTTGGCAGAAACAGGTATATGGCACCACTCAATCAGTATTTTGTGTTAGCAGGTTTATCGCAGCCCTCAATCAGTATTTGGTGGAAGAAGGTATATAGCAAAAGCATCCCTCAATCAGTATTTTGTGAAAAAAGGTATATGGCACCCCTTAATCAGTATTTGGCGGAAACAGGTATATAGCACCCCTCAATAAGTATTTGGCGCAAATGGTATATAGCACCCCTCAATCAGTATTTGGCAGAAACTGGTATATAGCACCCCTCAATCAGTATTTGTCAGAAATAGGTACAGTATATAGCACCCCTCAATCAGGATTTTGTGGAAGAAGGTATTTCGCAGCCCTCAAGCAGTTTTTTGGGGGCAACAGGTACATCACACCCGTTGCAATTAGTTACTCCAATGTCATCTGTCCCTCTATCTTGCTGCGGCATCGCAGCAGAACCGCACACAACTGCTGCATGATACAAATATACTATTATATAATTTCTATTTTAGAAAGTATATTATAAGTATATCACACCCCTCTATATCACACCTATCGATAGCACACCTATACCAGTCCTTAAAAGGACTTTTGTGGCCCTATTATCTAGTGTTTGGTGTCTCTAACTGTCTCTGCTCCAAAATGCAACCTCTCCCTACACTGGCAAAACACATAATGTAAAATGGCTGGCAGATCTGGTTCTGTTATATGGTTGGGGGTGTGTCCATGTACTGAAACATCTAAATTGTCTGTCCTGTCCCACCTGATGGATGTGTCATGCGTCAAAGTTTGGCGCTATGCAAAAAAAATATGGCGCGTGCGAATATCACCATATGTTTGCATGTTCGACAGATTGCGATCATGCAAAGTTCGCCATGATACGACCACCGGGCGAACCGCAATACAATCTCTACCAGGGAGTTATTATGATTGCCTGATTGGAGTCGGGAAGGCTGAGCCTAGTGTGCCGGCGCGGGATCTGGTAGAGGGACGGGGAGGATTGCGGAGGCGGCACTGAGCTGTAGAAGGCGGCGCTGAAGAAAGGGATAGCGGCGCTGAAGACAGGGAAGGCGGCGCTGGGCACCGGACGGCGAGGGGTGCGGCCGGGCACCCTGTATTAACGGACCTCCCCTTGGGCACCTTAAGTAAGTGATTGACAGGTTATAAAAACCTGTTCTTTGGGCAAATAGAGCCACAGTGAGGTTAATTAAGGCCAGCCTAGGATTCTTCTTATTAGTCTGGACATGAGCATATGTTTAGGTTAGAGGGGTTAAATCTGATGACAGAATCCATTTAAGTGGGGAAAATTGGCTTCTACCTAACAGTTTTGTTTTTTTTTGCCTTTCTCTGAATCAACTTGCAGGATAACAGCCCGAACTGGATGGACAGATGTCTTTTTTTTCGGCCTTATAAACTATGTTACTATGTAACTGTTATCCTTCTTGTCAAATAGATCTATTATGCCTTGATTCTCAAATTGGTGTGAACAAGTAGTGTAATTTAATAGTTATTGTGGTTTTCCTCTTGATTTATAGATAGGTAATTCCATTAGGCCTTGATTCTCAAATTGGGGTGAATAAGTAGTGTTATTTAACTGTTATTGGGATGACCCTGTTGTTAAATAGATAAGCAATTCTATTACACTTTGATTCTCAAATTGGGGGAAATAAGCTGCCTAATACTACTATACAGTATTTTACATATACAGTTACTGTTACTGTCAAGTATGTCCAACCGACAGGTTCCAGGGCTCTCCGAGGGAATGGGAAGTGGCAAAAATGTTACTAGAGCCTGCAGAAGAAGCAGCAGAAGAAGTGGGAGAGGTAGCAGCAGCTGCAGCAACAGGCCAGAGCTGCCACTGTCATCCAGCAGTCATTTTTTGACCAGCAATCCAGCTGTTCTTTAATGGTTGACTGCTGGAGTAGGGAAAGAACTAGCTATGCATGTTGCTGCACTGCACAGTGATGTACACCAGGACACATTCTCTCTAAAGTTTAACTGCAGGCTAGGATAGACCTGAATTTTTATGCTTTGGCGGTGACCAAATCAAATTTTTAAAAACTTAGCTAATTTCTAGTAGTGATGAAAGTGGTAGATATATTCTCTATTGCCCATAAAAATGCAGTTTGAAAAACAGCCAACCAATGGTTAACATTGCACCCAGTGACTTACATTGCACAGTGCATGGCACTGCGCATGCACTATTTTTTCTTGCAGTGCGCAGTGCAGTTTAATGGAAGCTGCTGATAAATAGAGATGGCCTTGAGGTTCGAATGGCGGTTGTTTTGCGGCGAACTTTGCGTGTTCGCAATTCGCCGAACATGAGAACATAGGGCGATGTTCGCATGATCCATATTCTTTTGCATCGCGCCGAACTTTGACCCATGACACATCCATCAGGCGGGACAGGACAGCCAATTGAGACGTTTCAGCACATGGACACACCCCCACCCTATAACAGAACCCGATCTGGCAGCCATTTTACATTCTGTGTTTTGCCAGTGTAGGGAGAGGTTGCTTTGTGGAGCATGGACAGGCTGTTATGGACACCAAACGCTATATAATAGGGCCACAAAAGTCCTTTTAAGGACTGGTATAGGTGTGCTATCGATAGGTGTGATATACTGAAGGGTGTGATATATTTATGTATAATATACTTTCTAACATAGAAAATATATTATAGTGCATTTGTATTGTATAGCAGTTGTGTGCGGTTCTGCTGCGATACTGCAGCTATATAGGGGGACAAACGCTATTGGAATAAAAAATTACAACTGGTGGGATATACCTGTTGCCCCCCAAAAAACTGATTGAGTGGTGTGATATACCTATAATATACTTTCTAACATAGAAAGTATATAGTGCATTTTTATTGTGCAGCAGTTGTGTGCTTTTCTGCTGCGATTCCGCAGGTATATAGAAAGACAAGCGCTATTGGAACAACTATTTGCAACGGGTGTGATATACCTGTTTCCCCCAAAAAAACTGATTAAGGGGTTTGATATATCTGCTTCCACAAAATACTGATCGAGGGGTGCGATTTACCTGCTTCCCCCAAATATTGATTGAGGTCTGCGATATACCTGTTTCCACAAAATACCGATTGAGGGGTGCGATATACCTGCTTCCACCAAATATTGATTAAGGGGTTCTATATACCTGCTTCCGCAAAATACTGATAATGGGGTTTGAGATACCTGCTTCCACAAAATACATATTGAGGGGTGCGATGTACCTGCTTCCAACAAATATTGATCAAGGGGTTCTATATACCTGCTTCCACAAAATACTGATTGAGGGGTGCGATGAACCTGCTTCCACCAAATATTGATTGATGCCTGCGATACACCTGCTTCCACAAAATACTGATTAAGGGGTTTGATATACCAGCTTCCACACAATACTGACTGAGGCTTGCGATACACCTGCTTCCACAAAATACTGATTAAGGGATGCAATATACCTGCTTCCACCAAATATTCATTGAGGCCTACGATACACCTGCTTCCACAAAATACTCATTAAGGGGTTTGATATACCAGCTTCCACCAAATACTGATTGAGGCCTGCGATATAGCCTGCTTCCACAAATACTGCTCTTCTCTAGGGACTTTGACACAGGGTCATTTTGAAAATGACAGGCAGAGGACGAAGCAGACCATTCTGCAGGGGTGGTAGGAGTCAGGCAGGTGCACCCGGCTGGAGTCTAAGTAGGAAGTTGGAGAAGGTGCGTACGATTACGTCAAAGGACGCATCAGAGTTGGTGGAATGGCTCACTTAGCCTTCTGCTTCTGCACCCTCCTCATCCTCTGTATCTGCACCCTCCTCACTCTCTGCTGTGTGCACCCCCAAAGACACCACCACCACCACCACCATAGCCCCTCCACTCGAGTCAGAATAATTATTTTCCCATCCATTCCCAGACCTTACCGATGCGCAGCCATTCTTGGCATCGGATGAGAAAGAGGAGGTAGCAACAGCAGCCACCCAGCTGTCTGACGACAGTACCCAGATCAGGAGGGTGGTCCCCGCTGTTGCTGCCTACTCCGAGATCTCTAATGTAAGTGGTGGTGAAGGTGACGATGATGACGTGTCGATGGACGTCACGTGGGTGCTAACAAGAGAGGAAGAGGAGGGGAGTTCAGAGGTAGAGACGGAGCAGAAGATAGGGAGGAGAAGGAGGAGAATCAGGCAGAACTCGCAGTGCACCGGAGGCAAAAAGCAGACTACAAATGGATCTGGAGCGAGCCATCCACCATGTATGGTCACATCTTGCGCTCCCAGGACGCCGGCACATGGCTCCGCAGTGTGGGCTTTTTTTAACGTGTCAGCTGCTGACAATAGTGTTGCCATCTGCAGCCTGTGCTGTCAACACCTAGGGACGACCGTCTTAAGAAGGCACCTGACCTCCCATCACCAAGCCCAGTGGGAACAGTGCCATCAGAACCCACAAAGCCACACTCCCGACACTCCACGTCCTGCCTCTTCTCCTTCTCCTATTCCTCTCTCCTCCCATTTGTCCTCCACTCCACCTTCCACCATGTCGTCATCGCATTCATCTGACAAAAGGCAGGCCCAAATGTTCGAGCGTAAAAAGTTGATGACACCGGATAACTCTCTTGCCCAATGGCTGACCGCTGGCTTGTTGGAACTGCTAGCCCGCCAACTACTGACATATAAACTGGTGGACTATGAGGCCTTTCGAAAATTTGTCCCTTGAAGCAAATATTTCTCGCAGAAGGGCATCCCAGAGCTATATAGCCACGTTCAGCGGCAAGTGAATATATCTCTGGCACACAGTGTCGCTGCCAAGATACATCTGACCACAGACACATGTTCTAGCAAACACGGGCAGGGAAGGTACATAACTTTTACTGCACACTGAGTGATCCTTCTGACGGCCGTCAAGCATGTAACCCGTGGCACCTGTGTAGATTTGGTGTTACTGTCACGGATTACATGCAGGCCTGCCTCTTCTTCTCCTCCTCCTACTCCATCCTCCATCTCCTCCTCTGCAGACTCCTCCTTTTCCACTGCTACCGCCTCTTCCGCTGAACCCCCCAAGCTCCCCAGAACCTATTCGACGTGCCAGGTGAGACATTGCCATGCTGTGCTGCGGCTGTTGTGCCTGGGAGCCAAGAGCCACACCGGTCCTGCACTCCTTTCAGCTCTGCAGTCACAGGCCAATCAGTGGCTAACCCCACTCAATTTGACAGTTGGTAAAGTCGTGTGCGACAACAGTGCCAATCTGCTGAGCGCGCTGAAACAGGGCAAACTTACACATGTGCCGTGCATGGCACACGTCCTGAACTTAGTCTTGCAGCGATTCGTTGACAAATACCCCGGGTTCCAGAACGTCTTGTGGCAGGCCAGGAAAATCTCTGGCCTTTTTAGAAGATCTTACACGGCCATGGCTCGCCTGGCTGATGTTCAGCAGCGACACCACTTGCCCATCAGACGTCTGATTTGTGACTGCCCCAATGCGCTGGAACTCCACCTTGAAAATGCTTGATAGGCTGCTCCAGCAGAAACGTGCCGTTAACAACTACCTGTACGAACTCTGTGGCAGGACAGGTTCTGGGGAGCTTGGTTTTTTTTCACCGCACCAGTGGCTGCTCATGCACGACGCATGCAGACTTCTGCGGCCATTTGATGAGATCACCAAACTGGTCAGTCGCAGCCAGGGCGCCATCAGTGACATCGTACCTTACGCCTTCTTTCTGGAGCGTGCATTGCTTTGTGTCATTGATCAAGCCGCCGTGGAGCAGGAGCTGGAAGATGAGGAAGTTGCAATGCTAAATGAATTCCCAGGGGGGGCTACTCCATCTGAGACAAGTCAGCAGGAGTCTGAAGAGGAGTCAGAGGAGGATGGTGGCTTGGGGGAGGAGGAGGAGGAGCAAGAAGAGCAGGCTTTAAACTTTTCGGGATCCCTGGAGTTGTCCATGGCTAGGGGGAGGCGACCGAGCACAACATTCTCCTGGGCGATGAGCAGGAGCCAGGGCGCTCCACCGCTTCCATGCTCCAGTGCTTGAAGAGGGACCCCCATATAAAAAGCATAAAGGTCAAGGACCTGCACTGGGTGGCAACGTACTTAGACCCCCGGTACAAACACAAAATGGCAGACATGTTACCAGCATCACAGAGTGTAGTCAGAATGCAGCATTTCCAGGCCTTGCTGCGAGAGATGCTGCATTCTGCTGTTGCGGGCACTGGCAGAGGAATATCAACCCACAGTGAAACAGGTGCGGGTACCAATCCTACCACGCCTGCAAAAAGAGGGCGGTTTGAAGATGTAGCAGGGGGGATCGTGACCGATGAGCGCACTCGCCTAGTTCAGGACAGTGTGGACTACCTCACATTTTTTAAATGAATGAAGCATGGATCTCGGAGGAATTCAACACCTGTGATGACCACGTGTAATTGAATTTCCTCATGCCAGCCCACACATATCCGTTACCACCCAAAACAAAGAAAGATCCTTGCCTTATGTATACAGAGCGACATAAAAGGGCTTTTATGTCAGGTGAATGCCTCATTTTTGGGGCCTGTACTGGCCAACAGTTACATATTTATCCAGTGACTGCCTAATGCACCTCCAGCCACAGAATCCAAAGTTCTTTGCTGTCAGGTGAATACCTATTGGCTAATTTTTGGGGCCTGTACTGGCCAACAGTTATATATTTATCCTGTGACCGCGTAATGTACCTCCAGCCAGAGAATCCAAAGTTCTTTGCTGTCAGGTTAATGCTTATTGCCTAATTTTTGGGGCCTGTATTGGCCAACAGTTAATTTTTTATCTCTAGCCACATAATCACACCCCTGTCTCACTCCTCTGCCTATGATTATGGTGGCGTATGAACCGCATTCACCATAAGGACCTTCTAATGTCACAGGGTCATGTGACTGTGTCCCCCACCCCGTACTGTGCCCCTCACCCCGTACTGTTCCCCCTTATACCCTGCATTGTGCCCTCTTACCACATCCTATGCAGTGCCCCTAGTCATTCCCTGTACTGTGCCATCTTATAGCCTTTTATCTGGTCACGGTATGGCAGTGTTATCCGGTCACTGTACAGAGGTGTTATCCAGTCAATGTATGGCGGTGGTAACCAATAACTGGATGGACATAACTGTATCCCTTTCCCTGCCCACGCCATCCTTTTTTAGACCTGGCGTGAGCGGGAAAAATATGCAGATTGCGGTGCTAAGGATCTTTGCGCCACAATCTGTGTCAGAAATATGCCTAAAATAGAAGTATTTCTATATAATAAATGACCACCTAATTGTATTATTATTCGGGGGTAGGGCTAATATTTTTATATTATATAGATTCTAGTGTATTATACTGTGCCCTGTATTTCCCAGTAGAAAATGATCCTTGGGAAACACAGTCCTCATCCCTGACCACCAGGACCAGGTAGCGCTCTGTCAGTACATGGCGGCCTCCCCTCTCCGCCACGCTTCTCCGCTGTGTACTGGTCTTATTCTCAATTTTACATTAATGTATACCCAGTGCACGTAGAGGCATTTATAATTGTATTTTACATTTGGTCATGAGACCATTGGTTGCCTGCTCTTGACGTGCACTTATTTATTTTTTTGTGATCTTATTTGTGGTAAAAATTGACTTTTATTTTATTAAATTTAATAAATAATGACAACTAATAACTAGCCTACTTAAATTATAAATTTAAAACTATCACCAGTGGGCCTGACGGTGCTGCATTAGATATATTGGTCTACTGACAGCCGTTTGGCAATGGCAACTGTAGCTTTATTCAGCTGGCTGTTAGCCTCTTTGTGTGCTGAAATGAATACCAGTGTCCACTATTTGCAACAGTTGTTACACATTGTCAGCAGGCTGTACGGTATTAGTGCTTATATGCACTGTAATATGACATTAATAGTGGTGCAAGTGCTGCTGTAGCTGCCTGCTACCTATCCTATTACTGAGGTTCGTCTAGTGGCGTTTAGATTACAGCTCAGTCCCTCTCTGTGCTGTCCTGGCGGCGCATTCACTTGCTGAGCTATGATCTACTATTCCATAGCTAACACCTTCATAATAGGCCTACTGTGGTCTAAAATCTTAAGCGCTGCCTCCCGACATGTTTCGCCATAGATATGGCGTCTTCAGGGGATCGGGCAGTGTGTGAGAAGAGTGGCGTTGCCGGGTATATTTGAAAACTCCCACCGGTATGATGCGGTACTGTTTGAGCAATAGCCTTGCTTCTTACTAAGCCTGTTCCTGTTTTTTCTATCGTGATCTTTGATAGGTTGTTAGTATCGCCCAGGCTCTGACGTCAGTGCTGGCGCGATTTCGCTCCATTCTCGCGCATGTCTCCATACTTAGAGCTTTGCGATTCCGATCTGCTGACTCGTCTGCCTACATTAGGATTGGTCGCCGATCTTTTGGTATAGTTAGAATATATGGGATCAGCTGGAAAGGGTACCGCGCATGCCTCTGTACTTGGAGATTTTTGACTACTAAATCTCTCATTATTCTGCGCATGTCTGTATACTTAGATGTTTTTGCCTAGTCCCTTTTTCCTGCTTTTCTTTTTCTTGGCAGTTCTCTCAATGTGTAGGTGATTATCTGCTTCTTTTAGTTTCTTTTATTAAATATAGGATATATTGGTGCCTACTCTCTATTAATATTGATTGAGCATTGATAGTTTGCCATAAGAGTCTAACTTGATTTCATTTGTATACTTGATTTCGGTGTTATTAATTATGTAATTATTATTTACATAATTTTTCATATACTAATATTTTTATTGGGTTATATTAATTTTTCTCTCCTGTTTTTCCTACAGGCTCGGTCGACATCATCTAGATCTTTTTAGAAGGTAATAAACCCATTATTATTTTTATTTTTATCAACATGTTAGTATTGATTGTAATTGTTTATCATTTGTTCCACAGATCTATCAGTGGCGGTGAATCATGCAGTAGGTAATACATTGTATAGGCTCCTTAATGTACGTCAATCATAATTTGGGAATCCATATTTTACTATATTTAGTCTTTGTTTTATTTTTTTGGGGTCCACTCTCTCAACTATTAAATTCAAGAAGGTCTAGTTTCTTTTATTTTATTTTATTTGTATTTCCCACTATTGGTTTTTGTTATGGTGTTTTTCACAGTAATTTTTACAAAAAAGATGCATAAGTAAACCCTTCATTTAGGCCCAGGGGTGAAAGACTTTTGAGTCTATATATCCAGCGGGTTTCTTCCTGCTGCAATTTTTTTATCTATATCTCCCTGTCTCGGGCCTGCTTTGATTTTGGTTATCCCCCATATTTTCAGACTATCACTTTTGCCGTCATGTTCTGCTTGTATGTGTCTAGAGAGTGTGGTGTCTGTTTTTAAGTTAATATCACTTAGATGTTTTGATATTCTTCTCCGGAGTGCTTGTACAGTTTTCCCTACATAAATTTTGGGGCAGCTGCATTGTATCGCATAAACTACTCCCGCTGTTTTGCAATTTATGTATTGAGTGATTTTGTACTTCTTATGATCTACCGGATTCTCAAACTCTTTACATACAAGCATTTTGCTGCAGAATTGGCAGTCTCCACATGGGTAAGACCCTTTTGTAGTTAGCCATGTGGTTTTTTCCATTTGTTGGGAATTCCTCTGAAAGTGGCTATGAACCAGTTGTTCTCTAAGATTGGTACCTCTTCTGTATGTAATTGAGGGATATTTAGTGATGACATTTTTTATATCTTCGTCCAATCTTAAAATGTTCCAATATTCTTTTAGGATATTGTTAACCTCTTGATGTTTAATATCAAACGTCCCTATGCAGCGCACAACTTTGTCACTGCTAGTTTTTTCTTTATTCTTTAATAGATCATTTCTATCTTTGTCTTTTGCCTTCCGATACGCTTTGTGTAGAACTTTTTTAGGGTAGCCACGTTCTAAGAATTTTTGGTATAAGATTTTACTTTCATGTTCAAAACTTTCCTCTGTTGAGCAATTCCTCCTCGCTCTGTAATATTGGCCTACTGGAATTCCTCTTTTGAGAGGTGTTGGGTGGTAGCTAGACCAATGGAGAAGACTATTGCTCGACGTGGGCTTCCTATAGATTTCCGTTTCTATATTACCATTCTCTGAAAGGCTTAAGGCTACATCCAGGAAATTGAGTTTGTTTTTATTAATTTCACCCGTGAATTTTAAACCAATAGTGTTAATATTGAGAATTTTAATAAATTCATGAAATTCTTGTTGTGCACCTTCCCACAGTATTATAACGTCGTCTATATAACGACCCCAGAATGTGATGTGTTTGATGTACTGACTGTGTGCTTCAGTGAAAACAATTCGGTCCTCCCACCCTAAATAACGGTTTGCAAAATTTGGTGCGCATTTCGTGCCCATTGCGGTGCCAGTGATCTGTAAATAATAATCACTGTCAAAAATAAAATAATTGTGAGTGAGTAAAAAACTTAAAAGTGACAAAACAAACTCATTATGATCTTTGTACTGGGTGCCTTTTGTATCTAGGTAGTATCTCACTGCATCTATGCCTTTAGAGTGGGGTATGCTAGTATATAGAGCCTCCACGTCTAGGCTTGCTAATGAGGTTCCCTGCTCTACATGTATATTATTCAATTTGTTCAAAACGTCTTTAGTGTCTCTCAGGTATGACGTTAGACTGGGGACAAATGGGGATATCACCCCATCGACATAGCCACTTATTCCTTCACACAAGCTTTCATTCCCAGATACTATGGGTCTCCCCGGAATTGGTTGTCGTTTTTTGTGTATCTTGGGGATGGCATAAAATGTTGCAAGTACTGGATTCGGCTTGTACAGAACCTTGAACTCTTCTTTAGTGATTAAATTCTTTTCTTCAGCTTGCTGTAATAAGCTCTTAAGTTCTTGTACAAATTTGATAGTAGGATTATTCTGCAATTTTTGATAAGTGTTGGTGTCTTTTAATAGATCCATGACCATTCTTTTATACTCTGATTTCTCCATTAACACTATGTTGCCCCCTTTATCTGACGGTTTAATTTCCAAATTTTTATTTTCAGTCAGCTCCTGTAAGGCTTTCTTTTCTTTATTACTAAGATTACTACCAACCTGTGACTTTTTCCCTTTGATTGTTTGTAGTTCTAGAGTCACTAGATCTACAAATGTCTGAATGTTATTGTATTTTGTAAAGGGTGGTGTAAATTTAGACTGGGGGGTCATAGTGGAGAATGGTGGTTTAGGTACTGGGATTTGTCCCAGATGTTCTTGCTGTAGCTCCTCCAATATTCTGACTGCTTCACATTCGCGTCTGTTCATCTCTTGGGCATCTTTGTCTTTATTTTTGAACTCTTTGTGCAATGCTAGTTTCCTTGCAAAAAGATTTATATCCTTTACCCATGTGAAGCAGTCAAAATATGGTGCTGGTGTGTACGAAAGCCCTTTTTGTATTAGTCTTTCATGTTCCGAATCTAGAATGAAAATTAGTCTCTAACTGGGTATACTCAGGATGAGTCTGAAATATTTTGATGTCTCCTACTTCTTTTTCAAGTTGTTGGGAGATTTTTAGCATGAGTTTCTTTTCGTACTCTAACAAGTAGACTTGCATGCGCAAGGAGTTTTCTGTTAGTAAAGTTTCCCACCCTTTTATGAATTCAGGGTCTTCTTGGTGCGAGTTGGGCATGATGTTGATACGTATTCCTCTATACACTATGTTTTGTTGTATATAGGTATCCAGACTCCTCACTTCCCACATTGACCGCACATAGCTTTTGTAGGTTTTGTTGAGTTCTTTAAAGGCTTGATTTATGTCCATAATATTTATTGGTAGATTTTCTGTGGAGAACACTTGGTTTGCTTCTGCTAGTGATATGTGAGTTGAGGGATGGCTAGATAAGAAGCCAGCCATTTTACACTTGATTTATAGCATCTGTCAACTTTTATTCCTTTGTGAAAGGGGAATAGCTTTTTAGGGTTTTCCCCTATATTTGGAATCAATTTTACATTAATGTATACCCAGTGCACGTAGAGGCATTTATAATTGTATTTTACATTTGGTCATGAGACCATTGGTTGCCTGCTCTTGACGTGCACTTATTTTTTTTTTTGTGATCTTATTTGTGGTAAAAATTAACTTTTATTTTATTAAATTTAATAAATAATGACAACTAATAACTAGCCTACTTAAATTATAAATTTTAAACTATCACCAGTGGGCCTGACGGTGCTGCACTAGATATATTGGTCTACTGACAGCCGTTTGGCAATGGCAACTGTAGCTTTATTCAGCTGGCTGTTAGCCTCTTTGTGTGCTGAAATGAATACCAGTGTCCACTATTTGCAACAGTTGTTACACATTGTCAGCAGGCTGTACGGTATTGGTGCTTATATGCACTGTGATATGACATTAATAGTGGTGCAAGTGCTGCTGTAGCTGCCTGCTACCTATCCTATTACTGAGGTTCGTCCAGTGGCGTTTAGATTACAGCTCAGTCCCTCTCTGTGCTGTCCTGGCGGCGCATTCACTTGCTGAGCTATGATCTACTATTCCATAGCTAACACCTTCATAATAGGCCCACTGTGGTCTAAAATCTTAAGCGCTGCCTCCCGACATGTTTCGCCATAGATATGGCGTCTTCAGGGGATCGGGCAGTGTGTGAGAAGAGTGGCGTTGCCGGGTATATTTGAAAACTCCCACCGGTATGACGCGGTACTGTTTGAGCAATAGCCTTGCTCCTTACTAAGCCTGTTCCTGTTTTTTCTATTGTGATCTTTGATAGGGTTGTTAGTATCGCCCGGGCTCTGACGTCAGTGCTCGCGCGATTTCGCTCCATTCTCGCGCATGTCTCCATACTTAGACCTTTGCGATTCCGATCTGCTGACTCGTCTGCCTACATTAGGATTGGTCGCCGATCTTTTGGTATAGTTAGAATATATGGGATCAGCTGGAAAGGGTACCGCGCATGCCTCTGTACTTGGAGATTTTTGACTACTAAATCTCTCATTATTCTGCGCATGTCTGTATACTTAGATGTTTTTGCCTAGTCCCTTTTTCCTGCTTTTTTTTTTCTTGGCAGTTCTCTCAATGTGTAGGTGATTATCTGCTTCTTTTAGTTTCTTTTATTAAATATAGGATATATTGGTGCCTACTCTCTATTAATATTGATTGGTGCCTACTCTCTATTAATATGGCGAAACATGTCGGGAGGCAGCGCTTAAGATTTTAGACCACAGTGGGCCTATTATGAAGGTGTTAGCTATGGAATAGTAGATCATAGCTCAGCAAGTGAATGCGCCGCCAGGACAGCACAGAGAGGGACTGAGCTGTAATCTAAACGCCACTGGACGAACCTCAGTAATGGGATAGGTAGCAGGCAGCTATAGCAGCACTTGCACCACTATTAATGTCATATTACAGTGCATATAAGCACCAATACCGTACAGCCTGCTGACAATGTGTAACAACTGTTGCAAATAGTGGCCACTGGTCTTATTCTGACACTAGGGCTGGGTTCACATCCTATTTTTGCCATCAATTTAATGCATACCAAAAATGTATGCGTTAACAGATGCCTCAGACTGATGCCGTACAGTGGCGTCCGTTCTCCATACAGTTTCCATGGTTAAAAAAAAATTACGTTAACGTATGGACTCTGCAGGATACAAAAACGTGGAGTGCTGCATATTTGTGTAAATTATTATTTTATTTGGGTTTTATACTTTTTTTTTTTTCATAAGTACAAAACAGATTACATAAACAAAAGCTAAAAAGGTTCGGAGACATGCTGGAGGAACACCTGCTAGTTGACATCTGGAGAGTGTTACATCCAAACACGAGAGACTACTCTTTCTATTCGAACACATTTCAAACGCACTCAAGAATAGATTTTTTTCTTATTAACCAAAAAGATATCGGTCTGGTCCAAAAATTTGATTATGACATTAGGTTGTTATCAGATCATGCACCAATTTTTATGCTGTTCAAAGCCGACCACCCTAGTTTTAGAGTGAATAACTGGGTCTTAAATGAAAGCTTATTAAACAACGAAAAAAACACAAAGTACGTTTCCTCAGAGCTAGAACACTTTTTCAAGGAAAATAAGACGGAAGATGTCAATACAGGGAGTGCAGAATTATTAGGCAAATGAGTATTTTGACCACATCATCCTCTTTATGCATGTTGTCTTACTCCAAGCTGTATAGGCTCGAAAGCCTACTACCAATTAAGCATATTAGGTGATGTGCATCTCTGCAATGAGAAGGGGTGTGGTCTAATGACATCAACACCCTATATTAGGTGTGCATAATTATTAGGCAACTTCCTTTCCTTTGGCAAAATGGGTCAAAAGAAGGACTTGACAGGCTCAGAAAAGTCAAAAATAGTGAGATATCTTGCAGAGGGATGCAGCACTCTTAAAATTGCAAAGCTTCTGAAGCGTGATCATCGGACAATCAAGCGTTTCATTCAAAATAGTCAACAGGGTCGCAAGAAGCGTGTGGAAAAACCAAGGTGCAAAATAACTGCCCATGAACTGAGAAAAGTCAAGCGTGCAGCTGCCAAGATGCCACTTGCCACCAGTTTGGCCATATTTCAGAGCTGCAACATCACTGGAGTGCCCAAAAGCACAAGGTGTGCAATTCTCAGAGACATGGCCAAGGTAAGAAAGGCTGAAAGATGACCACCACTGAACAAGACACACAAGCTGAAACGTCAAGACTGGGCCAAGAAATATCTCAAGACTGATTTTTCTAAGGTTTTATGGACTGATGAAATGAGAGTGAGTCTTGATGGGCCAGATGGATGGGCCCGTGGCTGGATTGGTAAAGGGCAGAGAGCTCCAGTCCGACTCAGACGCCAGCAAGGTGGAGGGTTTGGGCTGGTATCATCAAGGATGAGCTTGTGGGGCCTTTTCGGGTTGAGGATGGAGTCAAGCTCAACTCCCAGTCCTACTGCCAGTTTCTGGAAGACACCTTTTTCAAGCAGTGGTACAGGAAGAAGTCTGCATCCTTCAAGAAAAACATGATTTTCATGCAGGACAATGCTCCATCACACGCGTCCAAGTACTCCACAGCGTGGCTGGCAAGAAAGGGTATAAAAGAAGAAAATCTAATGACATGGCCTCCTTGTTCACCTGATCTGAACCCCATTGAGAACCTGTGGTCCATCATCAAATGTGAGATTTACAAGGAGGGAAAACAGTACACCTCTCTGAACAGTGTCTGGGAGGCTGTGGTTGCTGCTGCACGCAATGTTGATGGTGAACAGATCAAAACACTGACAGAATCCATGGATGGCAGGCTTTTGAGTGTCCTTGCAAAGAAAGGTGGCTATATTGGTCACTGATTTGTTTTTGTTTTGTTTTTGAATGTCAGAAATGTATATTTGTGAATGTTGAGATGTTATATTGGTTTCACTGGTAAAAATAAATAATTGAAATGGGTATATATTTGTTTTTTGTTAAGTTGCCTAATAATTATGCACAGTAATAGTCCCCTGCACACACAGATATCCCCCTAAAATAGCTAAAACTAAAAACAAACTAAAAACTACTTCCAAAAATATTCAGCTTTGATATTAATGAGTTTTTTGGGTTCATTGAGAACATGGTTGTTGTTCAATAATAAAATTAATCCTCAAAAATACAACTTGCCTAATAATTCTGCACTTATACATTAAACCGATAGGAAATAAAAATTTTGTAGGCTCCAGCAGGGCACATTTTTGAGAGTTTCCCTTCAAGATGCATAAAAATGGCCCCTGAATAAAATACATATTTTTTGTGGCAATTTTTGCCAATGATCCCCCTCTGGTATATCACTGTCCATGTTGTGGGACTATTTGTGTACTTCTAGTAAGTGTTTGCTGGCTGCAAATAAGACCTGAATATTTTTCAGGTTCGCCTGGCATTAAAGTGAATGGGGCCCGCCGCGAACGCGCGGTTCGCGAAAATTTGATCGCCAACGCGCATTCGTGAATCGTACCGGATGATGTTCGTCCATCACTAACTAAGATTACTAGGCCTTTAAACAATTCTGGACTGCACATATGATGATGTCATGTGTTTGGAAGCTTCTGTTAGGTTTGTTGGCAACATCTGAGTTAATTAGAGACACACCTGTGGATGTATTTAAATGCACACCTGAAACACACTGCTTCTTTGTGTAGCATCATGGGAAAGTCTAAAGAAATCAACCAAGATATCAGGAAGAGAATTGTGGACTTGCACAAGTCTGGCTCAACCTCGGGTGCAATTATAAGATACCTAAAGGTGCCTCGTTCATCTGTACAAACAATTATACGCAAGTACAAACAAGATGGGAGTGTCCAGCCATCATACCGCTCAGGAAAGAGACGGGTTCTGTGTCCCAGAGATGAACATGCTTTGGTCCGACATGTGCATATAAACCCAAGAACAAAAGCAAAAGACCTTGTGAAGATGATGGCGGAGGCTGGTAAGATTGTGTCAATACCCACAGTGAAACAAGTACTGTATTAACATGGGCTGAAAGGCTACTCTCTCGCTTTCTCACTGCGCCTGCGCCGAATACTGAATGGGACGGCACAGGCGCGAGATTTACATGGCAGACGGGGACAGCAGGAGAACCAATTCTGGCCTGGCCCTGTCAATCAAGACAGAAGGGCGTGGAAATGAGGTGGGCGAACGGAGCATCTAGGAGCAGGTGCAACGCCCCCCCTGCTCCTAGAGGCTCATTTGCATATAATAAAAGTTTAAATTACACAAAATGGGGGCATATTTAAATAAAAGACATTCAGAGTTAAATGACATTTTCACATCTACAGTACAGACCAAAAGTTTGGACACACCTTCTCATTCAAAGAGTTTTCTTTATTTTCATGACTATGAAAATTGTAGATTCACACTGAAGGCATCAAAACTATGAATTAACACATGTGGAATTATATACATAACAAACAAGTGTGAAACAACTGAAAATATGTCATATTCTAGGTTCTTCAAAGTAGCCACCTTTTGCTTTGATTACTGCTTTGCACACTCTTGGCATTCTCTTGATGAGCTTCAAGAGGTAGTCCCCTGAAATGGTTTTCACTTCACAGGTGTGCCCTGTCAGGTTTAATAAGTGGGATTTCTTGCCTTATAAATGGGGTTGGGACCATCAGTTGTGTTGAGTAGAAGTCAGGTGGATACACAGCTGATAGTCCTACTGAATAGACTGTTAGAATTTGTATTATGGCAAGAAAAAAGCAGCTAAGTAAAGAAAAACGAGTGGCCATCATTACTTTAAGAAATGAAGGTCAGTCAGTCAGCCGAAAAATTGGGAAAACTTTGAAAGTAAGGGCTATTTGACCATGAAGGAGAGTGATGGGATGCTGTGCCAGATGACCTGGCCTCCACAGTCACCAGACCTGAACCCAATCGAGATGGTTTGGGGTGAGCTGGACCGCAGAGTGAAGGCAAAAGGGCCAACAAGTGCTAAGGGTCTCTGGGAACTCCTTCAAGATTGTTGGAAGACCATTTCAGGGGACTACATCTTGAAGCTCATCAAGAGAATGCCAAGAGTGTGCAAAGCAGTAATCAAAGCAAAAGGTGGCTACTTTGAAGAACCTAGAATATGACATATTTTCAGTTGTTTCACACTTGTTTGTTATGTATATAATTCCACATGTGTTAATTCATAGTTTTGATGCATTCATAGTCATGAAAATAAAGAAAACTCTTTGAATGAGAAGGTGTGTCCAAACTTTTGGTCTGTACTGTATAATGTCAGCCTGTTTAATAGTGAAAATTGGGGGGCAGAAATCCTTTAAAGCTTGTGCGGAAATGGGTCTTCCAAACAGACAATGACACAAAGCATACTGCCAAACTGGTTACAAACTGGCCTAAGGATAACAAAGTAAATTTTTTGGAGTGGCCATCACAAAGCCCTGCTCTCAATCCTATTGAAAATTTATGGGCAAAGCTGAAAAGGCAGGTGCGAGCAAGGCGACCAACAAACATGACTCAGTTACACCAGTTTTGTCAGGAGGAATAGGCCCAAATTCCGACCAACTATTGTTAGAAGCTTGTGGAAGGATATCCAAAACGTTTGACCCAAGTCATACAGTTTAAGGGCAATGGTACTAAATGTTAATGAAATGTATGTAAAATTTGGACTTTGCAGAAAGTAATAAAAATGCCTTAAAACATTCTCTCTCTCATTATTCTGGCATTTGGCAAATAATAATAATAATTATGGTAATCCTAATTGACCAAAAACAGTAAAGGTTTATTCTGATTTCATGTCAGATATTGAGAAAAACATGCATATGTGTCTTTTTATATAGTGTATGTAAACTTCTGGTTTCAACTGTATAAATATAAAAAAACACTGGCAGCACCACCCTAAAGGAGTGTAGAAAAATGGATGGGTGCAATGTCCAAGTACGGCAAAAGGTGCTTACCCACTTATAGAAAACAAAAATCGGACTGCACTCCAAGCGTTTCTTCAGAGAAGTTAGTTTTTATTCACTCATATGGTGGCAAAAGCGACGTTTTGGCTCAAGCATGAGCCTTTCTCAAGCCAGAAAGGCTCATGCTTGAGCCGAAACGTCGCTTTTGCCACCATATGGGTGAATAAAAACTAGAAAAACGGTATTGCAGAGGCTCTACTGACTTGCGCAACACGGTTAGGTGCTCTCTCCAAATATGGCAGTACCAGTTGCCAAAAATAATTGATGTGGTAAAGATTTCACAGGATGGAGGGCACTCGAATGGCTGGGTATATATAGGACTTCAATAATATATGAGGTATATCTCAATTATTTATTTATTGTAAAATTATGCCTTTCTACAAATGATGGATGTAGTGGCAACTTTCAATAGTAATGTGGCATACAGAAGCAGTAAAATTTCATCATGCAATTAAAAGTTATTAAACTAATATCAGGAACATTCTAGTTCCTCTTATAGAGTAAAGATATATAAATGGCAGAAAATAGTCCTTGTATGACCAATGGATGCCTACCTATGCAGATGATCAGTCTGCATATAGGTCTTATATTATGATAAAATAAGTCCGCTTATCTCCACTTGTGTCCTGGAAGTATAGTCACTTAAGAGAAAAGCTGGAACAGTCTTACCCCATATGGTTGTGCTCCGGGCAGCTGCTGTAAAGAAAGTGTCCTTCTAAAGTCATCCGATCCTCTGCGGCATGTAGCGGTGGTGCGCACGTGTCTTTCGGCGTCTTCGGCGTCTTCTTGTGTTCCGGCTTCCTGGATCGCTGCGTCACTCTCTGCTATACAGGATGTGACGTTCCTATGACCGGAAGTGTCGGTCTGCTGTTCCGGACTGCTTACCAATTTGTTAGTAAGCTGTATAATATTCACCTTTAGTTGATAAAAGGACTTTTTTAATACACAATCCAAGTACTATTCTGGGTAGAACCAAACGCGTTTCGGTGCACTCTTGCACCTTCATCAGTGGTGAATAGTACTGTTCTTTTCCTTCCTTTTATAGAGGAGGGATCATTAAGACATCCAGGATAAATCCAAAATGTGAAATGGAATTCCGATAAAAAATGACATATAATACAACAGATATCATTCTGTATAAATAACTTAGAGGCTATAGATAACATAAAGCATTAGATAGGATATATGACTATCATAAATAATGGGGGTGTGTTATTATCAATATTTGACATCAATATTAAAATTTATAAAAGATTTATAAAAAGTTTTTGTAAAGAAGTTTTTGTAAAAAAAATTTTGTAAAAAATTCCCATATACATTCCTATAAATAAATCGACATTCATATAACACAATAAAAATAATTTAATTTAATAAGAAGCATAATAGCATAAAATCATAAAATCGACAGAGAGTGTTGTTGTTCCTCTTTTTCTTAATCTGGATCTATTTGTGTTCATCTTGATTATATTAAATGTAGATAAATACGTATATGAGTGTAGATAAGGGGGGAAGGACCCGACTGGGAGAGGCCGTCGAGATGCTGATAAACAGCCCGAACTCGACAGACTGTCCCAGAGGGGCACATCCCCCTATAAAAATCCAAATAATTCTAACTCTGCATTTAGGCCGGCAGGGGTAATTGTCTCAAATTCGAAGATCTTACGTGATTCTGCTCTGGACATACTTGATATGTGATTGCCCCCTCTCCAAGGTTTATATACTTTTTCAAATGCTATGTATATTAGTCCCGAGGGATCCTTATTATGATGTGTTTTAAAATGCTGAGACAATGTATGATTTTCATAACCTTTTTTAATGTTACCAATATGTTCTGCTATCCTCTTTTTGAACAATCTTTTCGTCCGGCCCACATATTGTTTGTGGCACGGACATTCCAAGATGTAGATGACATCTGAGGAATTGCATGACAGATTGTCTTTGATTGTGTAACTGAAGGAATTTTGTCTTGATTGGACCTGTATGGTTTTTTTCGGGAAATGTGTTAATTTACAATTATTACAGACTCCACATCTATAGAATCCCTTTAGATTGAGCCAATTGGATTTGATATTTTTGCCTGGATTTTTTATAGTAGGGGCAATCAATATGCCCAGATTGGGTGCCTTGGTATACGAGATTAATGGATTGTTTGGAAGCAATGGACCTATAATTTTGTCCCTTTGTAAATGGTGCCAGTGTTTCCGTATTAGGGTATTGATTTTCTTATATTGTCCATGAAACGGAAGTATTAGTCTTATTTTTTCCCCTGATTCCTCTTGTTTCTTTTTATTCTTGTTTTCAAAAAAGGATTTTCTTTCCATATTTTTAACTTCAGTTAAGGCCAAATCTATGGTTTCTTCTGGGTATTGTTTTATTAGGAATTGTTGTTTTAATGTAATAGCTTCTTTTTCAAAATCTACGTTCAGAGTACAGTTTCTTTTAAGTCTTCTGAACTGACTCATGGGAATATTGAGTAGCCAGCGGGGAAGATGACAACTGGTATAAAGTATGTATCCATTTTTCATGACTGGTTTATTATATGTATTACATACTAATCTATTCCCTTCTATCTTTATTTTCAAATCGAGAAATTCTATGCCAGAGTTGCTAATTTGGGTAATGAATTTCAAATTTCTATCATTAATATTAATTTGGGTTAAAAATTCATCTAAAAGTATTTTGGTATCCTGCCAAATAAAAATGATGTCGTCGATGTATCGACGCCAGAGCACCAGGCCCGCCCCCAGATGGGGCGTGATGGTTTCATACTCCCAATGTGCCATAAACAAATTCGCATAACTGGGGGCGAACCTGGTGCCCATGGCTGTGCCTCTTTCTTGAATGTAAAAGTCAGAATTGTAATAAAAATAATTATGTGTTAAAATATATTTTACACCTTCCATTACATATTCAATCTGTTCCAAGTTCAATATATTGGCTATCGTTAATTGTTGTTTCAGGGCTGCTAGGCCTTGTTTATGATCTATAATGGTATAAAGAGAACTAACGTCCATTGTTCCCAAATACCAATGATCTTGGACTTCCAGTTGTTCTAAAGTTTTAATTATTTCCGTTGTATCCTTTATGAATGAGGGAACCTTTTTTACTGCCGGTTGGAGAAGTTTATCTAAATACTGTGAAAGATTTGATGTTATGGAACCTATACCGGATATTATAGGCCTACCTGGTGGTGATATGGGGTCTTTGTGAATTTTTGGTAGGCAGTAGAAGACTGGGAGACGTTTTGGAGTATTGGTGATAAACTTGTATTCCTGTTCTAATAATATTCCGTTGGTGTAGCCTTTATTGCAATATTTCATTAGGTCATTGTAAAAGGAATTTGTTGGGTCAGATTTCAATTTTCTATATGTAGTGGAGTCTGATAATTGTCTCTGACATTCCAACTTATATAGATTTGTGTCTAATACGACTATTGCTCCGCCCTTATCCGCTGGTCTGATTGTGATGTTCTCTGTAGCTTGTAATTCTTTAATAGCCTTTATTTCGGTTCTTGTTAGATTATTATATGTATGTTTATTGCTCAGTTTTCTTATGTCCGATTCCATATTTTTCCTAAATGTCGCAATTTCATAACTTATTTCTTGCCTTGGGAATTTTTTAGATTTTGGTTTTAATTCTGTATGTTCATATTTGGATGCTGCATTTGTTTGTATGATGGGATTCTTCATATAGTATCTTTTTAGGCATAACTTCCTAATAAATTTTTCGATACCAATATAAGTAGAGAATTTGTCTAGATTTGTGGTCGGTGAAAATTTTATTCCTTTATCTAGTAATTTTATTTGTGCATTCGAAAGATTCGTTTGACTAAGGTTGACAATTGCAGTTTGTTCTATCTGTATATTCTGTGTTCCCTGTCTTTTTTGTGTCCGACCTCTTCGTGTTTTCTTGTGTCTTTTTGAGACCGTGTTCTCGGTGGTGACCATTGTCTGTGTTGGTCTCTCATATATCTCTGTTCGTGATTGTGTCGAATTTGATGGTGATTGTTCACATCGTGTTGGTGATTGTGGTGTTTCTGTCGTAAATTGTAATCGTGTCCCTGGTGTTGATATTTGTGGTGATTCTCTTGTTCCTTGTATTTGGACTGTGGGGGTGATTGCCGTGTTCTTATTCTGTGGTGAGGGGGGGTGTGGTCTAAAAAATTAGGTGTGGCTAAAGCTTCATATCGATTTGTTGTCGGTATGTTGTATTGATTGTGTATTCTATTCTCCTGTGTAGTAATTTCTTCTATATTATCTATGTGTGTCACTGGTGTTTCCTCTCTATTATATGTGTTCCTTATTGTTGTCCTATCATATTTTGTATATTTGAATTTTTTCGATTTTCTCTTTATTATTTCCCTTTCTAGGTCATCTAAACTCCTGCAGATAGTCTCTTGCCACCTAACGTATTCATCATCTCGGGGCAATTTTACAATTTTTTCTTTAAGTTGCATAATATCTTTGATGATATCCTCAAGTATTTTTGTCCTTCTTTGTATAATCATCTGTATCAGTTTATTAGATTGAGTTTTAAAGAAGGACTGCCACTCTATATGGAAATCTTCACTGTATAAATCGCTGGCCAATTCTTTTGTTATTTGAAGGCCCTTTGGGATAATGTCTCTCCCAAGATAATCAGTTAGCGATTTGATTTCCCATTTTTGTTTTAATTGACGGTGTAATACCTTCTCAAGTTCCTTAAATAGGTCTGGTGTTGACCTATTTTGTGGAATTATATTCTGAATACTTGATGATGAGTCAAAGTTGTATTCATCTATATTTTTACATTTGTTCTCTATATGGTCCCAGACATCCATGTTTTGCTATGTCAGGAGCGCTCTTGCTAGGTACAGATATCAGAAAAGTAGAAAAACGGTATTGCAGAGGCTCTACTGACTTGCGCAACACGGTTAGGTGCTCTCTCCAAATATGGCAGTACCAGTTGCCAAAAATAATTGATGTGGTAAAGATTTCACAGGATGGAGGGCACTCGAATGGCTGGGTATATATAGGACTTCAATAATATATGAGGTATATCTCAATTATTTATTTATTGTAAAATTATGCCTTTCTACAAATGATGGATGTAGTGGCAACTTTCAATAGTAATGTGGCATACAGAAGCAGTAAAATTTCATCATGCAATTAAAAGTTATTAAACTAATATCAGGAACATTCTAGTTCCTCTTATAGAGTAAAGATATATAAATGGCAGAAAATAGTCCTTGTATGACCAATGGATGCCTACCTATGCAGATGATCAGTCTGCATATAGGTCTTATATTATGATAAAATAAGTCCGCTTATCTCCACTTGTGTCCTGGAAGTATAGTCACTTAAGAGAAAAGCTGGAACAGTCTTACCCCATATGGTTGTGCTCCGGGCAGCTGCTGTAAAGAAAGTGTCCTTCTAAAGTCATCCGATCCTCTGCGGCATGTAGCGGTGGTGCGCACGTGTCTTTCGGCGTCTTCGGCGTCTTCTTGTGTTCCGGCTTCCTGGATCGCTGCGTCACTCTCTGCTATACAGGATGTGACGTTCCTATGACCGGAAGTGTCGGTCTGCTGTTCCGGACTGCTTACCAATTTGTTAGTAAGCTGTATAATATTCACCTTTAGTTGATAAAAGGACTTTTTTAATACACAATCCAAGTACTATTCTGGGTAGAACCAAACGCGTTTCGGTGCACTCTTGCACCTTCATCAGTGGTGAATAGTACTGTTCTTTTCCTTCCTTTTATAGAGGAGGGATCATTAAGACATCCAGGATAAATCCAAAATGTGAAATGGAATTCCGATAAAAAATGACATATAATACAACAGATATCATTCTGTATAAATAACTTAGAGGCTATAGATAACATAAAGCATTAGATAGGATATATGACTATCATAAATAATGGGGGTGTGTTATTATCAATATTTGACATCAATATTAAAATTTATAAAAGATTTATAAAAAGTTTTTGTAAAGAAGTTTTTGTAAAAAAATTTTTGTAAAAAATTCCCATATACATTCCTATAAATAAATCGACATTCATATAACACAATAAAAATAATTTAATTTAATAAGAAGCATAATAGCATAAAATCATAAAATCGACAGAGAGTGTTGTTGTTTTTCTTAATCTGGATCTATTTGTGTTCATCTTGATTATATTAAATGTAGATAAGTCCTTCCCCCCTTATCTACACTCATATACGTATTTATCTACATTTAATATAATCAAGATGAACACAAATAGATCCAGATTAAGAAAAAGAGGAACAACAACACTCTCTGTCGATTTTATGATTTTATGCTATTATGCTTCTTATTAAATTAAATTATTTTTATTGTGTTATATGAATGTCGATTTATTTATAGGAATGTATATGGGAATTTTTTACAAAAATTTTTTTACAAAAACTTCTTTACAAAAACTTTTTATAAATCTTTTATAAATTTTAATATTGATGTCAAATATTGATAATAACACCCCCCCATTATTTATGATAGTCATATATCCTATCTAATGCTTTATGTTATCTATAGCCTCTAAGTTATTTATACAGAATGATATCTGTTGTATTATATGTCATTTTTTATCGGAATTCCATTTCACATTTTGGATTTATCCTGGATGTCTTAATGATCCCTCCTCTATAAAAGGAAGGAAAAGAACAGTACTATTCACCACTGATGAAGGTGCAAGAGTGCACCGAAACGCGTTTGGTTCTACCCAGAATAGTACTTGGATTGTGTATTAAAAAAGTCCTTTTATCAACTAAAGGTGAATATTATACAGCTTACTAACAAATTGGTAAGCAGTCCGGAACAGCAGACCGACACTTCCGGTCATAGGAACGTCACATCCTGTATAGCAGAGAGTGACGCAGCGATCCAGGAAGCCGGAACACAAGAAGACGCCGAAGACGCCGAAAGACACGTGCGCACCACCGCTACATGCCGCAGAGGATCGGATGACTTTAGAAGGACACTTTCTTTACAGCAGCTGCCCGGAGCACAACCATATGGGGTAAGACTGTTCCAGCTTTTCTCTTAAGTGACTATACTTCCAGGACACAAGTGGAGATAAGCGGACTTATTTTATCAAAATATAAGACCTATATGCAGACTGATCATCTGCATAGGTAGGCATCCATTGGTCATACAAGGACTATTTTCTGCCATTTATATATCTTTACTCTATAAGAGGAACTAGAATGTTCCTGATATTAGTTTAATAACTTTTAATTGCATGATGAAATTTTACTGCTTCTGTATGCCACATTACTATTGAAAGTTGCCACTACATCCATCATTTGTAGAAAGGCATAATTTTACAATAAATAAATAATTGAGATATACCTCATATATTATTGAAGTCCTATATATACCCAGCCATTCGAGTGCCCTCCATCCTGTGAAATCTTTACCACATCAATTATTTTTGGCAACTGGTACTGCCATATTTGGAGAGAGCACCTAACCGTGTTGCGCAAGTCAGTAGAGCCTCTGCAATACCGTTTTTCTACTTTTCTGATATCTGTACCTAGCAAGAGCGCTCCTGACATAGCAAAACATGGATGTCTGGGACCATATAGAGAACAAATGTAAAAATATAGATGAATACAACTTTGACTCATCATCAAGTATTCAGAATATAATTCCACAAAATAGGTCAACACCAGACCTATTTAAGGAACTTGAGAAGGTATTACACCGTCAATTAAAACAAAAATGGGAAATCAAATCGCTAACTGATTATCTTGGGAGAGACATTATCCCAAAGGGCCTTCAAATAACAAAAGAATTGGCCAGCGATTTATACAGTGAAGATTTCCATATAGAGTGGCAGTCCTTCTTTAAAACTCAATCTAATAAACTGATACAGATGATTATACAAAGAAGGACAAAAATACTTGAGGATATCATCAAAGATATTATGCAACTTAAAGAAAAAATTGTAAAATTGCCCCGAGATGATGAATACGTTAGGTGGCAAGAGACTATCTGCAGGAGTTTAGATGACCTAGAAAGGGAAATAATAAAGAGAAAATCGAAAAAATTCAAATATACAAAATATGATAGGACAACAATAAGGAACACATATAATAGAGAGGAAACACCAGTGACACACATAGATAATATAGAAGAAATTACTACACAGGAGAATAGAATACACAATCAATACAACATACCGACAACAAATCGATATGAAGCTTTAGCCACACCTAATTTTTTAGACCACACCCCCCCTCACCACAGAATAAGAACACGGCAATCACCCCCACAGTCCAAATACAAGGAACAAGAGAATCACCACAAATATCAACACCAGGGACACGATTACAATTTACGACAGAAACACCACAATCACCAACACGATGTGAACAATCACCATCAAATTCGACACAATCACGAACAGAGATATATGAGAGACCAACACAGACAATGGTCACCACCGAGAACACGGTCTCAAAAAGACACAAGAAAACACGAAGAGGTCGGACACAAAAAAGACAGGGAACACAGAATATACAGATAGAACAAACTGCAATTGTCAACCTTAGTCAAACGAATCTTTCGAATGCACAAATAAAATTACTAGATAAAGGAATAAAATTTTCACCGACCACAAATCTAGACAAATTCTCTACTTATATTGGTATCGAAAAATTTATTAGGAAGTTATGCCTAAAAAGATACTATATGAAGAATCCCATCATACAAACAAATGCAGCATCCAAATATGAACATACAGAATTAAAACCAAAATCTAAAAAATTCCCAAGGCAAGAAATAAGTTATGAAATTGCGACATTTAGGAAAAATATGGAATCGGACATAAGAAAACTGAGCAATAAACATACATATAATAATCTAACAAGAACCGAAATAAAGGCTATTAAAGAATTACAAGCTACAGAGAACATCACAATCAGACCAGCGGATAAGGGCGGAGCAATAGTCGTATTAGACACAAATCTATATAAGTTGGAATGTCAGAGACAATTATCAGACTCCACTACATATAGAAAATTGAAATCTGACCCAACAAATTCCTTTTACAATGACCTAATGAAATATTGCAATAAAGGCTACACCAACGGAATATTATTAGAACAGGAATACAAGTTTATCACCAATACTCCAAAACATCTCCCAGTCTTCTACTGCCTACCAAAAATTCACAAAGACCCCATATCACCACCAGGTAGGCCTATAATATCCGGTATAGGTTCCATAACATCAAATCTTTCACAGTATTTAGATAAACTTCTCCAACCGGCAGTAAAAAAGGTTCCCTCATTCATAAAGGATACAACGGAAATAATTAAAACTTTAGAACAACTGGAAGTCCAAGATCATTGGTATTTGGGAACAATGGACGTTAGTTCTCTTTATACCATTATAGATCATAAACAAGGCCTAGCAGCCCTGAAACAACAATTAACGATAGCCAATATATTGAACTTGGAACAGATTGAATATGTAATGGAAGGTGTAAAATATATTTTAACACATAATTATTTTTATTACAATTCTGACTTTTACATTCAAGAAAGAGGCACAGCCATGGGCACCAGGTTCGCCCCCAGTTATGCGAATTTGTTTATGGCACATTGGGAGTATGAAACCATCCCGCCTGGTGCTCTGGCGTCGATACATCGACGACATCATTTTTATTTGGCAGGATACCAAAATACTTTTAGATGAATTTTTAACCCAAATTAATATTAATGATAGAAATTTGGAATTCATTACTCAAATTAGCAACTCTGGCATAGAATTTCTCGATTTGAAAATAAAGATAGAAGGGAATAGATTAGTATGTAATACATATAATAAACCAGTCATGAAAAATGGATACATACTTTATACCAGTTGTCATCTTCCCCGCTGGCTACTCAATATTCCCATGAGTCAGTTCAGAAGACTTAAAAGAAACTGTACTCTGAACGTAGATTTTGAAAAAGAAGCTATTACATTAAAACAACAATTCCTAATAAAACAATACCCAGAAGAAACCATAGATTTGGCCTTAACTGAAGTTAAAAATATGGAAAGAAAATCCTTTTTTGAAAACAAGAATAAAAAGAAACAAGAGGAATCAGGGGAAAAAATAAGACTAATACTTCCGTTTCATGGACAATATAAGAAAATCAATACCCTAATACGGAAACACTGGCACCATTTACAAAGGGACAAAATTATAGGTCCATTGCTTCCAAACAATCCATTAATCTCGTATACCAAGGCACCCAATCTGGGCATATTGATTGCCCCTACTATAAAAAATCCAGGCAAAAATATCAAATCCAATTGGCTCAATCTAAAGGGATTCTATAGATGTGGAGTCTGTAATAATTGTAAATTAACACATTTCCCGAAAAAAACCATACAGGTCCAATCAAGACAAAATTCCTTCAGTTACACAATCAAAGACAATCTGTCATGCAATTCCTCAGATGTCATCTACATCTTGGAATGTCCGTGCCACAAACAATATGTGGGCCGGACGAAAAGATTGTTCAAAAAGAGGATAGCAGAACATATTGGTAACATTAAAAAAGGTTATGAAAATCATACATTGTCTCAGCATTTTAAAACACATCATAATAAGGATCCCTCGGGACTAATATACATAGCATTTGAAAAAGTATATAAACCTTGGAGAGGGGGCAATCACATATCAAGTATGTCCAGAGCAGAATCACGTAAGATCTTCGAATTTGAGACAATTACCCCTGCCGGCCTAAATGCAGAGTTAGAATTATTTGGATTTTTATAGGGGGATGTGCCCCTCTGGGACAGTCTGTCGAGTTCGGGCTGTTTATCAGCATCTCGACGGCCTCTCCCAGTCGGGTCCTTCCCCCCTTATCTACACTCATATACGTATTTATCTACATTTAATATAATCAAGATGAACACAAATAGATCCAGATTAAGAAAAAGAGGAACAACAACACTCTCTGTCGATTTTATGATTTTATGCTATTATGCTTCTTATTAAATTAAATTATTTTTATTGTGTTATATGAATGTCGATTTATTTATAGGAATGTATATGGGAATTTTTTACAAAAATTTTTTTACAAAAACTTCTTTACAAAAACTTTTTATAAATCTTTTATAAATTTTAATATTGATGTCAAATATTGATAATAACACACCCCCATTATTTATGATAGTCATATATCCTATCTAATGCTTTATGTTATCTATAGCCTCTAAGTTATTTATACAGAATGATATCTGTTGTATTATATGTCATTTTTTATCGGAATTCCATTTCACATTTTGGATTTATCCTGGATGTCTTAATGATCCCTCCTCTATAAAAGGAAGGAAAAGAACAGTACTATTCACCACTGATGAAGGTGCAAGAGTGCACCGAAACGCGTTTGGTTCTACCCAGAATAGTACTTGGATTGTGTATTAAAAAAGTCCTTTTATCAACTAAAGGTGAATATTATACAGCTTACTAACAAATTGGTAAGCAGTCCGGAACAGCAGACCGACACTTCCGGTCATAGGAACGTCACATCCTGTATAGCAGAGAGTGACGCAGCGATCCAGGAAGCCGGAACACAAGAAGACGCCGAAGACGCCGAAAGACACGTGCGCACCACCGCTACATGCCGCAGAGGATCGGATGACTTTAGAAGGACACTTTCTTTACAGCAGCTGCCCGGAGCACAACCATATGGGGTAAGACTGTTCCAGCTTTTCTCTTAAGTGACTATACTTCCAGGACACAAGTGGAGATAAGCGGACTTATTTTATCATAATATAAGACCTATATGCAGACTGATCATCTGCATAGGTAGGCATCCATTGGTCATACAAGGACTATTTTCTGCCATTTATATATCTTTACTCTATAAGAGGAACTAGAATGTTCCTGATATTAGTTTAATAACTTTTAATTGCATGATGAAATTTTACTGCTTCTGTATGCCACATTACTATTGAAAGTTGCCACTACATCCATCATTTGTAGAAAGGCATAATTTTACAATAAATAAATAATTGAGATATACCTCATATATTATTGAAGTCCTATATATACCCAGCCATTCGAGTGCCCTCCATCCTGTGAATAAAAACTAACTTCTCTGAAGAAACGCTTGGAGTGCAGTCCGATTTTTGTTTTCTATATATATATATATATATATATATATATACACACACGGTATTATCCAATATAATACTGATAAAAACATAAACCAGAATTTCGGAGCCACACAAAAAAAAATTTAAGGACATTAATAACTACCGATGGAAAGGAAAATCTCCCACATACTGTACCTATTTGTTCTTCACAAAGAGCTATTGCACAGTAGTAAACAACATTTGTGGAATTAAATTGGTTTCAGAGATAATCACTCTTTCCCCCCACAGATTTTCAGTGGTGACATATGCCGCCTCCCTCAATGATTAACATACCCTGTTCTAGAGCCAGCTGAGCTAATGTGACAACATCGCAAGAGAGTTAAATGCAAAATCATATTATTCTTCATTAGGAATGTCTCCATCACACATATTCAGCACATAAGGTGTGTTTGTACTTAAAAAATGAAATCCCTGGAGACTGAGACCACCTGTTGCAGAAACATTGTCTCACATCACAGAAAATGAGCTGCCAAGCTAACATAATGAAGCATTTTTACTGTCCTTAAAGGAGTATCCCGCTTAGAAGTTATCCCCTATCCACAGGACTGTTAGTGCTCATGCACACAAAGTTTTGTGGTTCGTGCCCGTGCTGCAGTCTGCAAATGCATGGACACCGGCCGTGTGGCCGCCATTTGTGGGTGCAGACCCATTCACTTGAATGGGTCTACGATACGCAATATTCTGTCCGCACTGCAAAAAAAATAGAACATTTTCTTGGACCAAAATCCCACAGAAGTGATCCATAGTGCTTCTGTGGGCTTCCGCTCTGTGCCTCCACTCAGTATATTGCAGACCTATTCAAGTGAGTGCACGCGGTAAACTAACTTATCCAAAGCGACTTGGAGCTGTGATTGCCACTAAAGGTGGCTCTACAAAGTATTGACTTTAGGGGGGTGAATAGTTATGCACATTGACTTTTTCTGTTATTTTGTCCTATTTGTTATTTGCTTCACAATAGAAAAAAAAAACATCTTTAAAGTTGTGGGCATGTTCTGTAAATTAATTCCAGGTTGTGAGGCACCAAAATACAAAAAAAAGTCAAGGGGTGAATACTTTTGCAAGGCACTGTACCTGATGTAACTAGTAGAAAAATAGTGAATTATGGCATATGTGTATATTTGTTTGTGTGCTGTGTATGTATAGGTTATATATGTGTATGTATAAGCTGTGTATGTGTCTATATGTATGTGGGGGCACGGGGCAGCATGTGTGCGGACGCACGCAGGTGACGTACGCACCTCCCTTCTGGCCACTGAGCTCCCAGCCCGATGTGACGCCGCTCTAGCTACCGTGCCGCCTGTCGCTCTGCTGTGACGCTGCCCTGCCGCCTGCTGATCCACCGCCCGGCCGCCTTTTCCTCCTGAGTGTGAAGCAAAAGTCCAGCTGGCTCCCTGGCTTCTGGGAGATCAGGAGTCGAGTGGGAGCCGAGCGGAAAGCAGAAGACCAGAGGCGACAGGAGGAGGACCGCTTCGGCGGTGTGTGAGTGCCCCCCTCCCCGGCAAGCACCAGCGATGAGGTGAGATGTACAGATGATGGTATTTGACTGGAGCTTTGGCTACTTAATAGGCCGATACAGCAGTGAAGTGAGGGTGTAAGCTGAGGCGTATTGAAGCGGCCACGATAACTGGTCCTAAAGTACATATATGGTAACCGGGTGGCCCCCCCCCCCCCCCCCCCCCCCCATGGCTTACATCTAGAGGAAAAACCTGAATCACGGCAGAGGAGGGGGAGGGTTGCTGATTGTGAACGATAAGAGTGTTGTGGTCTCAGACTGGGATGCTGTACTAGCTTGGCCTATCAGTTTTGGGGCTTGCTGGGGGTGAATTAGAACTCTCCCCCCCCCACTCCTGAAAGGGAGCCCAGAATTATACATGATTGCTCTACACTGCGGTGTATCTTCTGTCACTTGAGTGATGTCAAACGCTCTATGGGCGGCAGTGCTGTCTTGCGCATGCGCCCTAATGAGATGTCTCCACAGTGGCCATCTTTGTTATAGTCTACAATGATGTTCAGCCTCTATACATGTCTCACGATAACAGATAGTGCGGCGCATGCGCCGATGTCTTTTCCGGACGCCAGCAGTTTCCACCATGTCGCTTCAGCCAACATTGATCCATTCAAAGGTTTTTAATTGATTTTATTATGTTTACACACCTGTTCACTTTTGTAATCATTACCAATCATGTATAATTTGGTTGTATTTTACACTATATGAATCATATAATGCATTCCTATGACTTCACTTATGTTTAATCATATTCACATCATGCACCATTTATGTGACTGCACTTTTAGTACTTTTAGTCTATGATATCATGAATCAATTTGTAATTTTGTTAATCACATGAATCACATACTTATGTATGTTACTGTGCACATGTTACTCAGCTGGACAAAGGCTCCATAGAGAGAGCTGAAACGTTGCTGCTGGTTGGGTGAATAAACCGTCCACCTTTTTCACTACCTGGAGTGCTGCCTTCTTTTTTGATTTGTCTCTACAATCTTGGACCTTGGTCACAGGTCTGATAGAAGGATTTTTTGCACCCGCATACTATTGGAGTGCTGCTTCTTTTCTTTTTTACACATATATATATATATATATATATATATATATATATATATATATACACACAGTACAGACCAAAAGTTTGGACACACCTTCTCATTCAAAGAGTTTTCTTTATTTTCATGACTATGAAAATTGTTGATTCACACTGAAGGCATCAAAACTATGAATTAACACATGTGGAATTATATTCATAACAGAAAAGTGTGAAACAACTGAAAATATGTTATATTCTAGGTTCTTCAAAGTAGCCACCTTTTGCTTTGATTACTGCTTTGCACACTCTTGGCATTCTCTTGATGAGCTTCAAGAGGTAGTCCCCTGAAATGGTTTTCACTTCACAGGTGTGCCCTGTCAGGTTTAATAAGTGGGATTTCTTGCCTTATAAATGGGGTTGGGACCATCAGTTGCGTTGAGGAGAAGTCAGGTGGATACACAGCTGATAGTCCTACTGAATAGACTGTTAGAATTTGTATTATGGCAAGAAAAAAGCAGCTAAGTAAAGAAAAACGAGTGGCGATCATTACTTTAAGAAATGAAGGTCAGTCAGTCAGCTGAAAAATTGGGAAAACTTTGAAAGTAAGGGCTATTTGACCATGAAGGAGAGTGATGTGGTGCTGCGCCAGATGACCTGGCCTCCACAGTCACCGGACCTGATCCCAATCGAGATGGTTTGGGGTGAGCTGGACCGCAGAGTGAAGGCAAAAGGGCCAACAAGTGCTAAGCATCTCTGGAAGCTCCTTCAAGACTGTTGGAAGTCCATTTCAGGGGACTACCTCTTGAAGCTCATCAAGAGAATGCCAAGAGTGTGCAAAGCAGTAATCAAAGTAAAAGGTGGCTACTTTGAAGAACCTAGAATATGACATATTTTCAGTTGTTTCACACTTGTTTGTTATGTATATAATTCCACATGTGTTAATTCATAGTTTTGATGCCTTCATAGTCATGAAAATAAAGAAAACTCTTTGAATGAGAAGGTGTGTCCAAACTTTTGGTCTGTACTGTATATGTATATGTATATATATATATATATATATATATATATAAACACCTCAGCTGGCACTGGGAAGGACCCCCTTCCTCTCAGGGCCCCTGTGCAACTGAACGAGCTGCACAGGCAATATGTCCGCCCCTGCCTTAGATTCTTGTCAACCTTATTAGCATATTTATAAAATAAATCTGCTTTTTGGGAGATAGAGAACATTGATTTGGACACAAATGTATATTTAGAAATGACTGTAGCATATAAACAGTTAAGGTGCATTCATACAACCGTACAGTATGTATTTTGCGGTCCTCAAAACAGGGATCTGGAGAAAAAAAACTGATGACGTCCTTGTGACGTATGTTTTGCATTTTATTTTATTTTTTTGCAAGACATAATTTATCTTATTTGCTGGACTGCGGTCTGCTGTCCGCATTTTTTGCGGCTCCATTGAAATGAATGGGTCCACATCCAATCCTCAAAATATGCAGATCGGATGTAGTTTAAAGATATGGTCATGTGAATGAGGCCTTAAAAATGGTCTAGAGTGGTGACAGATTCCCTTTTAGTTACTGGGCCCCATAGCATCTGCCATGCCTGCTACCCTGGTAGTTATGCCCATGAGTCACATATTCATTGCTGCATAACATACTGTAATATGTTCTGGATTGTTAAAAAAAAAACTGTCTTTAATGGAAAAATTACCTCTTAATACTACACAATTGCCTGCATCATATGCGTGATAACATATTGTTTGATAGGAGCACATAGGTATTAAAGAATTACAGGTTACAGGGAAATAAAGGGCTGTCAACATGTTGAATATGATATAGTATTATTTTTAGCACCTGCTGATACAGTGTGACTGTGCTATGCCATAGATCTGGTACACGCTGTAGATCCTCAGATACAAAAGGTCTTTGGATTAATTAGAATTATGAAGATTACATAAAGCTCTCTAAGCCTGTAGACATGAATGAAAATTACTTATAGGAAAACAACTAAAGTACTAAAAGCGTATATCAGTAATAGCACACAGATTGCATAAATTCAAGATGCAATTTACCATGACTTTATAGCAAACCGCTGAAAGTTAAAGGATGGACTTAACAGACCTGGCAAAGCTAGAAAGGCTGCCCTAAGTTTGTGACCGCCACAGTGACTGGCCATTTCTACCAGTACATGACATTTACCTTTAAAGCGATATTTCAGTTGGCCCCCATAGATTGGAGCCACAAAGCATCGTTGCTTACCGATCATTTTTATAATGTGTTGATCTTACCATGTAAATGACCCACTTTCTCTATTTCCCCACAATGCAGCACTTCTCTATCTTTGAGAGACCTGTATCATCTAGCCCGTAGAGAACTTGCCAGGAGCAGAACCCCAAATGCATATTTCTGTGTCAATTAACATTATGTTAAATGCTGAGTGACATTACCGAGTTCCTATGGTGGCTGCAACCTTTGAAAATCTAGTTTCCCTTACGTCCTAACCAGTGGCACAAATGGGGTATTCTGCCCCTGTGGACTGGTTAGGACAGGTGGAAGTTTAATGAACAAATAAAATAAAAAAACACCGGCATGCACACGCCCTCCCTGCCCCCAATAAAGAGGGGTGTGACCCTCCAAAGGATGTGTTTTTTTCTGTCCTGCGGACAGGACGGGACGGGTGGTGCACTCCTCCATCCCTGCGGTGGAGAGAGTGTTGGTTTTTTCCCCCCTTTTTATTCTATTTTGAATTTCTTAAGGTTTTACTTGTTCCCTTGGGAACTGCTCCTCTCCTCCGTTGTTGCGGAGGGGCTCCTCCGGTTATGCCGCTGTTTGCCTCCCTTGCAGAGAGCCCTGCTACTGTGGGGCTTACCTTTTCTTCCGTGCTGGAGTGCTGGAGCGGCGGTGGCTGCGTCCCACATGTCTTGCTGGGCGCCGCCATCCTGCGGAAGTGACGTCAGGTGACGTCACTTCCAGGTTTTCGCTCCGGCCGTTCGGATCGTCGGCCGGAGGTGTATTTTCGTATTATAAGGCCGTGGGGGGCCTTTAGATGTTTTCAGGGCCCTCTTTGGGTCCTCAATATAAAGTTTTTTCTTTTTAGTTTGTTCTTTAGTTTAAAGATACAAACTCAGAGGTTTACCCCGCCCCCTTGTGGGCGGGGCTTTCTCTTTTGGCGCCAACAACCCTATTTAAACTGGATGAAGCTCCAGGTTCAGTCTCCTGGAGCGCAGCTTGCTGTTAACCTTGAGTGTGGTTTGGTGCTAGAGTGTTGTTACCTCTGTGCTGAAAATCTTCTTTGTGCTGATTATATTGAGCTTGCTAGGATCTTCTGGGTAAAGATCCTAAAGCTTGCCATTAAGCCTTGTCTTCTTAAATTTTGCTAAATTCATGTCTCTTCTTAATTTTCAGCCATGTCGTCTACCGGTGACGGTGAGCGAGAGCCCAGCAGGAAGTCCGCGGGCAAAAGGCGCCACCTGCAGTGCCATGACTGTCAGATTGTCCTGGAGGACTCTTACGACTTCTCCCGGTGCCCATCCTGCAGGGCCAAGACCCTCCCCCCGCTGGAGCCATCTGTCCACGACGTGGTAGATTGGGTGAAGGGATACATGGAGTCCAACATGTCCCAGGTCAACGCCTCCATACAGGAATTGAAGAGTGCCCTGGTCTCCAAGCGTCATCGTCCCTCCTCCCCCCATCGTGCTATGGAGGTCTCGGGGGCTCAGGAGGCGAGAGAGGGTTCAGCCTCTTCCTCCTCGGATGAGGAGGATGGTTTTGCATATTTTTTCCCGCTGGAGAAGGCCCAGCGACTACTAAAATCCGTCCGGTCGGGGGACCAGGACGTTGATCCGGGGGAAGCCTCATCCTCTGCCTCTAGGGGGCCTAGGGCCTTTAAAGCGGATGATTCTCTCCTATCTCTGATGAAAACAGAGTGGAGAAAGCCAGAGAAAGGTCCAGTGTTGACCAAAAGGTTCAAGGCGGTGTTCCCGATTAAAGAGGATCAGGTATCATCCTGGGGGCCTGTCCCTAAAGTGGACATGGCCATAGCAAAATTATCCAGAAGGACCCTGATCCCTTCAGACGACGGGTCAAGTTTGCTGGACCCGATGGACCGGAAGGCGGACTGCGCCCTTAGGCGCACTTACTCCTCGGCCTCCGCTTCCGCCTCAGTCGCAATTTCCTCGTCCGAAGTGGCGAATTTTCTAAGATCTAGATTTTCGCAAATCCAGTCTGACCTGGACCAAGGGGTTTCTAGGGACGACATTCTGGCCTCATGTAAGACGGCCAGCCTAGCCATTGACTTCTTGTGTGACGCAGCTCCACAACAACTGAAGTTGGCATCCAAGACCATGGCCCTTTCAACCGCGGGCAGGCGTCCGCTGTGGTTGAAACCTTGGAAGGCCGATATGGCCTCAAAACATAACCTCTGTGCCATGGCATATGAACCCGGCAAACTGTTTGGTGCAGAGCTTGACCACATAATGGAGGGGCTGTCGGACAAGAAGGGCAAGTCCCTTCCCCAGCAGTCCTTTCGTGGTCGGGGCAGGGGGTATAGTTCCAGAGCGGAACCGCAACCCAGACCCCAGAGGAATTGGGGTTCCCGTAGAGGAGGAAGATCCTCTCGGGGTTCTAGACCCCCCAAGAAGTCCTCGGCGCTCTGATTGCGGGCCTCCTCGAGGCTCTTGGTATTTAGCCGGTCTGACTGGAGATCTCGGGCTCCCTTCTCCCCACATTCCCGTAGGCGGCCGCCTACATCACTTTCTACCTTGTTGGCAGGATCATATCCAGGACAGTTGGGTCCTGCGTGTAATTTCGCATGGCTACCTTGTAGACTTGAGCAGTTTGCCTCTGGACAAGTTTGTTCAGACAAGGCTTCTTCCCAGCAACAAACAGAAGATTCTAGAAACCTACGTGCTAGAATACTTCCAGAAGGGGGCCTTAGAAGAGGTTCCTCTCCAAGAGAGGGGAACAGGTATCTACTCCCCAGTTTTCCTGGTACCCAAGAATACCGGAGGTTGGAGGATGATTATAGATCTGAGGTTCTTCAACCGTTTCATAAAACAAAAGAAGTTCCGTATGGAAACTATCCAGTCAGTGACCAATCTTCTTATGCCGGGAGACTTCTTGGCAACCTTAGACCTCAAGGATGCTTATCTCCATATTCCCATCCATCCTGGGTCCAGAAGATTCTTAAGGATCGCGGTAAACATCGGGGGGGTCCTAAAACATTATCAGTTTGTGGCCCTCCCATTTGGGATTTCTTCAGCCCCACACACTTTCACCAAAGTAGTGGTCTCTGTGGTGGCCGCTCTAAGGCTTCAGGGCCTGAGCATAGTTCCATACCTGGACGACTGGCTCCTCAGAGCTCCATCCCAAGCGATCCTGTCCCAACACATCCAACAGGCTGTTACATTCCTACATCAGTTAGGATGGATAATCAATTGGGACAAATCCCAACTTCAACCAGCCACCTCGGTAAGGTTCCTGGGGTTCATGGTGGATTCAATCAGGATGACAATTCATCTCACTCCCGAAAGAAGGCAATCCGTGCAACAAACAGCCCGTTCTCTCTCTGTACCAAAACAGGTAACAATTCGAACGTGGATGAGGATGTTGGGACTAATGTCTTCAACCGCAGAGGCGGTACCTTGGGCATTATGGCACTTACGTCCGCTCCAGTCGGAAGTATTAGCCAAGTGGAATCACAGTCCGGTGGGACTCAATTCCGTGCTCTCCCTGCCTTACAAAGTTCGATCCTCTCTGAGGTGGTGGGCCCACCTCATGGACGGCAAGTCCCTGATCCAACCCTCTTGGATCATACTTACTTCAGACGCATCCCTAGTAGGCTGGGGTGCGCATCTTCAGGACAAGACAGTCCAGGGAACTTGGACACCTCAGGAGAGGTTATTGTCATCGAATCTCCTGGAGATCAGAGCAATCAGACTAGCTCTTCTTCATTTTGCTCCCATCATTCGAGGGAAGGCAGTAAAGGTACAGTCAGACAGCATGACCGCTGTACTGTATATCAACAAGCAGGGAGGCACGAGGTCACAAAGTCTCCTGAGAGAGATAGGTGTGATTTTGGATTGGGCAGAACTGAACCTCACCCACTTATCAGCCGTTCACATTCGCGGAGTTCACAATGTGATTGCGGATCGTCTGAGCCGAGGTCTTCCAACCGGAGAATGGTCACTCCATCCAGAGGTCTTCAAGGAGATAACGCTCAGGTGGGGCATGCCAGAGATCGATCTCATGGCAACGAGGTTCAACACCAAGGTGGAGAAGTATTGCTCCCTTTACAGGGAGGACAACCCGGTGGCAATAGATGCACTGTCAATCCCATGGAGGTTCAGGCTGGCCTACATCTTCCCTCCAATTTCCTTGATACCAAGGGTCTTGATGAAGATCAGGCAGGACCAAGCGTCAGTTATCGCCATTATCCCATACTGGCCGAAAAGAGCTTGGTTTACCCAACTCTTACAGATGAGTCGGGGTCAATTTCTGAGGCTTCCCCCAGAGAGAGTACTGGTGTCGGGGGGCACCCAGGTCTCCTCAAATCTTCAAATGTTCAACCTGACGGCCTGGAGGTTGATCAGTCCCTTCCAGGGATAGAAGGGCTATCGGGGTCTGTCTTGGGAACCCTGGAGCACTCCAGATCAGAAGCTACCAATAAGGCCTACTCCAGAATCTGGAAGATCTTTTCATCCTGGTGTACAAGACATCAGCAAAGATCCGCTGAAGCTTCCATCCCGATGATCCTCCAATTTCTTCAGGACAGTCTGGACAGGGGGCTATCACCAGCTACCCTTAAAGTGCAGATTTCAGCTATCTCTGCTTGTCTAAACAGAGCTATTTCTCAAGACCCCCTTATCAAGAGATTCCTGAAGGGAGCCTCAAGATTAAAGCCTACAGTAATCAGACCTATCCCGGCCTGGGGTTTGTCGGTCGTGCTCAGGGGGTTATCATCTCCCCCCTTTGAGCCCCTAGAGGAGGCGAGATTCAGGTTCCTGACCTGGAAGATCACCTTCTTGTTAGCTGTTACCTCTGCAAAGCGAGTTGGGGAACTCCAGGCTTTTTCTGCCTTTGAGCCATATACAAAGTTCCTACAGGATCGAGTACTTCTAAAATTTCTACCTACCTTCATCCCAAAGGTTCCTTCCTTTGACAATATCAATCAGGTGATCTCCCTACCAACTTTGGCTCCACCCCCCTCCTCTGAGGAAAGAGGGCTCCATACCCTCGATATTTCGAGATGTCTTAGGATTTACCTGGAACGCTCCAAGGTATTTAGGAAGGATGAAAACCTCCTTATCCTTTTTTCCGGTACCCATAAGGGGAGGAAAGCCTCTAAGCCCTCCATCAGTCGTTGGATTAAAGAGGCAATTCGGGAGTCTTATATGTCTCAGGGCTCGGAGCCCCCTGAATTTGTAAGGGCCCACTCTACTCGAGCAGTGGCCACTTCTTTTGCAGAGAGAAGCTCGATCCCATTGGATGTGATCTGTAAGTCAGCTTCTTGGAGTTCTCACTCCACTTTTATCTCACACTATAGAGTGGATACCAGAATACATAGTTATTCCTCATTTGGCCGGACAGTGTTATCTTCCGCCAGGCATGAGGACCCTCCCATGGGGGTTTCTACTTGCTAAATCCCCATTTGTGCCACTGGTTAGGACGTAAGGGAATCGTTAATTTCTAACGATAATTTGTTTTCCCTTAGTCCTAACAGTGGCACACAAATTTCCCCCCCCTATGTTATTATGATTATGTTTATCTACTTGTAATTACACATCCTTTGGAGGGTCACACCCCTCTTTATTGGGGGCAGGGAGGGCGTGTGCATGCCGGTGTTTTTTTTTTTTATTTGTTCATTAAACTTCCACCTGTCCTAACCAGTCCACAGGGGCAGAATACCCCATTTGTGCCACTGTTAGGACTAAGGGAAAACAAATTATCGTTAGAAATTAACGATTATGTTAAACTAAGATAACACAGAAAGGCCTAAGCAAAATATTAACATACAAGACAGAAAAACTCCCTATTACACATTTTTCTAGGTATTTTTTATAAAGGTAATGCTATTTATTATTAATGGGGTTGTCCGAGATAATTAAAAATCCTGGACAATCGCTACAATTGCTTAACCCCTTCCTGACATGTGACACACTATTACGTCACATGTCGGGTCTTTAAAGATGGCGCCCGCTCCTGAGCGGAGCGGGCATCATAGCAACAGCAGACACCGGCAGCTAATGTCCATGACCGTCAGTAATGCCGATCGCGGACATTTAACCCCTCAGATGCCGTGGACAAACCTGACCACAGCATCTGAGTACGCTGAAAAACCGGAAGCACTCGCATCCAGTTATGCTCCGGATCCCCCGTGTGGCAATCGGAGGAGCCGGAGAATGTGTGCAGCAGCCCCTGTCTTTGTGAATGACAGGAGGCTGCTGCATAGTATTTCCTATTGAGCCCTTGCCTGTGATAGGGCTCCATAGGAAAGTAGTAAAATCATCATAGTTAGACCTCTTTCACATGACCGTATGGCTTTTTGTGGACCCATTGACTTGAATGGAGCCACGGAACGTGATTTGCAGTCAATAATAGGACACAGAACGGAAAAAGGGAAATACGGACACAGAATTTATATGGAGTACATTCTTTTTTTTTTTTGGTGGAACCATTGAAATGAATGGTTCCGTATAGGACCGTATATAGAACGCAAAAAACGGATCGTAAATGAAAAAAAAAAAAACGTTGCGTGCAAGAGGCCTAAATTGGAGTCTATGATAATAGCAATCAAATGTTTGATTGTTATAGCTCCCTATAGGAACTATAAAAAAAAAAAATGAATAACGTTTTAACAAATAAAAAAAAAGTAAAATATAAAAATTGTAATCACCCACGTTTCCCCAAAGTGAGAATAAAAAAATAAAATAAATAAAATAAAATACACATCATGGGTATCGCCGGATTCGTACTGACCTGGATAATGAAGACCACAAGTCAGTTTTACTGCATAATGAACGCTGTAAAAAAAAATAATAATAATGTAAAACTGTGGAAAAATTGTGTTTTGTTTTTTTTCCAATTCCACCACCTTTGGAATTTTTTCCCTACTACATTCTATGCAATATTAAAGGGTGGTGTTGGAAAGTATAACTTGTCCAGCAAAAGATAAGCCCTCATACGATGGAAAAATAAAAAAGTTATGGCTCTGGGAAGGTGGGGAGCGAAAAATGGAAACGCAAAGTAAAAAAAAAAAACTCCTGGGCAGAAAGGCTTAAAGGGGTTGGGCACTTTCTGGCTACTGTTGACAAATATATGTAAGATGACTATATAGCACTTACTAACATAGTCTTTGTTGATATTCTTTGTTGTTTGCCATATTTCATAAGCCATGTTGGGCAAATCTTCTGTGCTGTCTGCATAGAGGTCCTGTCCATAAGATGGCCGATGATGAATAGTCATGTGACCAGACACATCACTAATTTTCCTCCATTCTAACTCACTGCTCCTGCAGTAAACTCCTAATAGTGCAAGTACATTTATATGTGCGGAGGAGACTGAGTGATGTGTCTAGACACATGGCCATCCATCAGCAGCCATTTTATGGACAGGAACTCTGTCTGGACAGCATAAAAGACTTAGCCAACAAGGGGACATGTCATGAAATATCAGATAGATTTCAGCAACAGCTATATTCGTAAGTGCCATCTAGTCATCTTACACACACATTGATCAACACTAACCAGAATGTGGCCAAAACCCTTTAAAACAAAAACAAAAACATGATATACTCACCCCTTTCACCAGTGCCGTTTACAAACAGCAGATGAGGCGTGCCTGTGGTCTATAGGTGAGGACCTTGATTGGCTGCCGCTGGCATATCCTAGTGCGTTACTGTGCATGTCACTTTGCCCCCCCCCCCCCCACAAAAAAAAAAGAATAAAAAACGATCAAACAAAGAATATAGCTCGCCCCGAAAAAAATACGCCTTCACACAGCTTCATCGAAATAAAAATTAAAAAAAGTAATTGGTATCGCCATAATTGTACTGACCTGCAGAATAATGTTAAGTATTTTTTACAATGCAGTGAATGTTGAAAAAACAAAGCCCTTAAAAAACTGGCAGAATTGTGTTTTTTACACAGTCACCTCAAATTTTTTTTTTTTTAAGTTATACAAGTCACTGGGTGTTCCCCAAAACTTGTCCCACATTGAACAAGCCCTACTACATCTAATGTTGATGGAAGAATTCAAACATTATGGATTCAGAAATGAAGAGATCAATAAACTAAAAGAAAAAAATATAATAATAATCGCCAAGCATTAAAGGGATTGTCTCAATTCAGCAAATTGCATTTATCTTGTAGACAAAGTTAATACAAGGCACTTATTTATATATTATGATTGTCTATATTGCCTCCTTTGCTGGCTTGATTAATTTTTTATATAATGAGCAAGCACGGCCTGTGGCAGGTGCAGCACTATGAAGTGCCTTTTGCGCTGTGGCATTAGAAGAATTTTGATATCTCTGACTTTTAGTCTAAAATTACTTTGTAATTCCTCTAGCGCCGTTCTATGGAAACAGTAGGTTTAAAACTGCACACCAAATGCTTGAAATAACTTCTTTATTAACTTCAAGTTTTCTTCATATATAACACTGCCGCCTCTGCAGCAGATAGTCCATTTACATAACACGTGTTAAAAAGATATCACAAAATGGAAGTATGCATAAGATGGTGGTTCAATTGTTCAATCTTGTCATTCAACATCAAATGGTGGATATATTTATCTCTTGAGTAGCTGTACTCTCACTTTAAGTTATTTAAGCACTTTATGATCTCTCTGAGAGGTATATCTGAGGTCTAACTAATAGATCACTTGCTGAATTTGGTCGCAATTTGCAGTATACAGTTAGCAGTAACTATTTGCAGATTGGTTGAGTATGATATGGTATGGTTTTATGCAATTTGGATTGCCATATGGAATTTGAATTTGGATTGTGAACTTTGTAGTTTGCAATTGGTGGAACTGTAAGTAAACACACATAGAACTGGTTCAGTATACTGCTTCCAAAAAACACAGCTCTTAGTGGAGTGAATGTCTGTTCAGCTTCTCTCTCTGGTGACTAATAATTTCTAGCAGCTCCTGCAAGGGAATTTCCCACACAGGCTGTATGTAAGGCTGGCTGTGATTGGTCTAGACTCCTGCCCAGCAACAACAGTTTAACTCTATGCTTTCTGTTGTTTCTGCTGTGTCATTGAGCTTACCTCACATCCATAGAATGACTCTTAAAGGCATATTATCTTTTCTGCTTCTGTGAATACAATATATATATAACAGTTATGTGACATCCAAACATGAAGTCACTGGAAATAACTCTGCTTTTGTCTTTAACACACAAACATAGGAACTGTAGTAAGGTTATTGGCAGGTCTAGCTGTATAAACACATAAGCTATATTAGCAACCTAGGACAGGTCTTAGCTGGCCAGCTACACGGCCACCTTTGCTGGATTGCAGGGTGGTTGTAACCCCTGGAAAAGAGCAGTATATAATGCGACTGAAAAATTAATTAAGTCAACAAAGGAGGGAGGCAATATGGACAATCGCAATACATTAGTAAGTGCCTTGTATTAACTTTGTCTACATGATACTGTAATTGCTGTTTGCTGAAGTGAGGCAACCTCTTAGTATTAAACTACATCCTTAAGGGCTTAAAGGGTTTGGCCACCTTCTGGTAAGATCTCTAAAATGCCTTAAATGGCTGTGCTATGAAAAAAGGAATCTCTAAACCCAGTTCTTTATTTCTAGGCCCTCTGCTGTCCATGGATAAAATGTGTTAACAATGGAAGTGATGGTCTCCACATTCATAGGTATCCTGATATTGGCAGTGTTGGACAGCGGTTCGTTGGGCCCACCAGAAGAAATTATTTTCGGAGCCCAACCCATATATTATCAAGCTTTTTATTCAAAGAAATACAGTAGATCCTAGTCGTAAATGAATGGGTCAAAAGACAGCTCCAATCAATCATGAGAACGGGGACCTCATAACCTGTGTAGCCCCCCGAAACAAACAGAGCAGCCAGTCAGGCATGCATTCAGTTTCTACATTCATTTCTGTGGGGGTTCCAGAGATAGTCGAGCACTGTACTAGACTATGTCCAAAACTTCCATAGAAATTAATGGATCAGCCGTTCACATGCCTAACCGGCCACTCTTCTCATTTTGGGGTGCTCCATGGGGTACGGGGTCTTCATTCTCATGATTGATAAGGGTCCTGATGGGGGGCCCCCACCTATCTAATAGTTATCTTAACTTTACATAACCAGAATACCACCCTATGTAGGTCCTATGGATGTAGACCATGAATCCAAACCAGATCTTCTTATGAAAAACCACTTCACTCTGATGCCAAGGGGTGACATATGGCTGAACAGAAACCTTTCAGAACCATAAGATGTAGATTATGAGTAGCCTGTGTTCACATTATACCTTCCAAATTTTGTTTCATATATGACATCAGGGAAAACACATGTCATCAGAGATTTCATTAATTGTAAAACTGGGGGAGTGGAGTACTTCGCCAAGTGCACGTGCATGGTATACACATGGTGGCAATGGTAGAGGACATCTCAATTGTGGGGATAACCGTGGTGCCGAAAAACATTGGGATTCATTGGGATCACAAGATCATTCAAACTGACTGTCAATGGATTTACTCCATTACCTCAAATAAAGTCTGAGTATTACTGGTTTTATTTGAAAACTGACTGTGATTCCATCTTTAGACAGAAGGCCATGCTGTGACCATCATTTCATATCATGAATTCTCATACAAACAGACCTTTCTTGGATAATATCCATGAACTAATCTATATACTTAAACAGGACATTTAGCAGTGCTTAATATGTTAATACATACTAGTTAGGCGTGGGCACTACACAAGGGTCAATTGGGTCACGTGTTACTCCTACTCCTAAGGGACAGTAATATTATATTTAACCATGTATGTTAATGTATTTTCTTTGTGTTTTTATATGCAATGTTTCCCCTGTGTCATGCATAGCAGGCCTATTGGGGTGTAGTGTAGCATCCTAGACACTAGAGGGAGATAGAGAGCCCCTAGTATAAATGTTCAGGCCCAGACAGGGAGGAGTTAGTCTGTAGTCAGGAGTCTGTGGACACAGAGGTGAGAAGGCATCTTAGCCAGAGATATGCTGAGGGCCTCCCTCCTGACATGCAGCTGGATAGTCCAGGCTGCTAGTTGCTACCAGGAGGCTAGTGAAGGACTCTAGCCTGCCTGTTGATAAAGTGAGCCTCAGTTAGCTCAGAAGATTACCCCAGTAGCAGGAATGAACCTCCTGGGAGAAACCTGCAGCTTCCCTCACAACAGGAACCACATAACCAGCTCAGATAAGTAAACTGATGGGCAGAAGTACTATAAGATAAAAGCAAGGGTCAATACGGGAGGAAGATTATATTACCAAGGATTAAAGCCAGCATTTGGGCATCCGGGCCTTGGGATCCAGCCAGCTAGAATAGCTGTGGGGATAGAGCAGTCTTGTCTGCGAAGCATTAACTGTTTACCCTCCAAGTATCTTGCATGATTAATACCTGCCATATTGAAAGTAAACCTGCTTGTGGAATATTGTAATAAGGAACTGCATCATCATCATCATCTCTGTACAAAGTTGGACTGTTTTCCAAGTAAAGCAACGTTTGGTTTACCATACCAGCTGTGTACCTCAATTACTGCTCCTATAAATCGGTGTGCCACCGTTACAGGCACTGGCGTCACGATCCTTAAAGGGACCTTGTCTCAGGCACTCAAAATACCTGCAACACCCAGGGCACCTCATCCACCATCAGGTCTGGTCCCTACATCCAGAGTGTGCCCCAGAGGAACTTGTGTCTACCTCTCATTCACTGCCGCATGCCTGCCCAGGGTTCTCCTCCAAAAAGTGAGTAACCCTCGATTGCCCATAACCGTGACCTCACTTTCGCAATACCCTGCAGGTCTGGCGTGCTGCACTAGGCACTGTGGCTTTTTCTGTATCCACTGTTCTTTACTGTACTATTGATCGACATGATGTTCTTTTTACTGAACAGACGTTCCTGTTGTGATATGAATGTCAGGTATATTCATAATCGCAACTGAACCGATTAGCATTGTATGAATGAAGACCTGGCAAACAGCATAAAGTGTTGGTAGATACTCACCATAGTTCTTCAGTACGACCAGACGCCACCCCCAGGGGAGGCAGACCTGAGCAGCATGATCGTTGATGACGTGGGCAGGGGAAGTAGTCCCCATTTTTCCAAACGCCCCCCCAGCGGCACGACAGTAGGATACCCCGCCTACCCAGGGACAGGAAACAACGTGGAGATCTTTAAATACTCCCCTCCCCTTATCTGCTCCAGTTGTTTCCTGTCCCTCTGGGACTAGAGTGGAGATCCACCTGTGGGAGTTCTTTTTCCCTACTAAAGACCGCCGGCAATTCGGGTTATATCGGGGGAGCAGGATCGCGGGGTTGCAGTGCGGCCCTCCCTGTCTCTCAGGCGCAAGTCCTCCGGTGGAGGCAGCCCCGGGCAGCGCTTCCTGGATACAATTCTCGCGAGAGGAAGGCGCAGGTCACGTGAGCGCAAGCTCACAGGCGCAGAAGAGTGACGTCGTTCCCCTAGGCAATGAGCATTTAAAAAGTTGCGGGAATCTGCGGCGTCCTGAGATTCAGCCTTCAACATGTCGGCATCAGGAGAGGACGCAATGCGCAGACCCACGGATCCATCCAAGACCAGCAGCCCGGTAAGCTACCCTCCTCTGGGGGGAAATGAAAAATTCCTGGGGTAGCCTGTGTCACCGAGGGGTTAGAGTCTTACCTTTTTTACTGCACTGGATAAGGGACTGTACCTCTCCCTTTTAAATAATCTAGACAGCCCCCTTTATTAAACAAGCTTTCTGCCTTATATCTATAGGTCTAAAGCTCAGAAGTCCACGGAATCTCAGCGAGTCAAAAAATGCTCCATTTGTAAAAAAGCCTTACTGTCAGGTTATAAGAAACCCCTGTGTTCAAAATGTTTGGAGAAAATTGTTTCAGAAGAGTCCCCTTCCTTATTGGACAACATTAGAAATATAATTAAGGAGGAAGTAAGCAGCGCTGTGGATCAAAAACTAGCCACTACGTCCCAGAAACCTTCTACTTCCAGGACCGAGATGTCCGTTACTTTAGAGTCGGAATATAAGGAAGAGGACTTAGATGATGGGGAGCCACTTTCCTCTGAAGACGAATCTGGGAAGCCACTCTGCTCCATAGAGGACACCGAAGCATTATTGAAAACCATTAGAGCAACCCTAAACTTAGAGGAGTCTAAACAATCCAAAACTATACAGGATTTGATGTTTAAAGGCTTAGGAGAAAAGAGGAAAAGAGTGTTTCCCCTCCACTCTAATATTACAAAATTAATTAGTAAGGAATGGACCGATCTGGAAAAAAGACCGAGCGTCTCTAGGGTCCTGAAAAGGAAATATCCCTTTTCAGAGGAGGATACGTCTTTTTGGGACAAATGTCCTAGAGTGGATGCCCCCGTAGCAAAGATTACAAAGAAATTGGTGTTACCCTTTGAGGATTTGGGTCTCCTAAAGGACCCGATGGATAAGAGAAGCGAGGCTCTACTAAAAAGTCCTGGGAGGCTTCCATGTCCATCCTTAGACCTAGTGTAGCCTCAACCTATACAGCCAGGTCTATGTCCATCTGGTTAAATCAGTTAGAAGAACACCAAGTAACAGGAACCCCTAGAGAGGATATTTTAGCATCTCTGCCTGTTCTTAAGCAGGGGGCAATTTTTTGGGCGGATGCTTCGGTCGACTCTATAAAACTAGCAGCCAGATCAGCGGCCCTCTCAAATTCCACCAGAAGGGCGGTGTGGCTTAGGTCCTGGTCAGGTGATGCAGCATCTAAAAACAAGCTTTGCGGCATCCCCTGCGAAGGTGATAGGGTGTTCGGGTCAGTCCTGGACGATATCCTAGAAAAGGCCACAGACAAAAAGAAGGGTTTTCCCTCTGAACAAGGGAATTTTTCGTCAGAGACGATTTTTTCCTACATCTAGGGGCAGACATGACCAGAAAAGAAAAGATATTTCACCATTATCAATTCCAAGTCCTTCCTTTCGGCATTACGTCAGCACCAAGAGTCTTCTCCAAAGTGATGGCAGAGGTGATAGCAGACCTTCATCTAAAAGGCCTATTAGTTGTGCCTTACTTAGACGACTTCCTAATAGCAGCAGGATCAGAGAGTCTTCTGTTAGAACACATAGAGTTAGTGAAACACAGCCTAACTGATCTGGGATGGCTAATAAATATGGAAAAAATAAAGATTTTACTCTATTCCGCAGCAGTTCCAGAGTGTCAATCAGGTCAATAATGAAGATCTTGGGTCTGATGTCCTCAACTATCCCAGCAGTGAAGTGGGCCCCGGCTCACTCGCGAACTCTTCAGTCTTTCATGCTCAGAAGGTGGAACAAGGGCACAGCTTCACTAGAGCTGAAGGTAAAAGTATGTAAGAGATTCCTTAAATTGGTGGTTGATCAACAAGAATCTAAACACAGGCGTCCCGTGGCAACAAACAGATGTAGTCACTATTACTACAGATGCCAGCAAAAACGGCTGGGGAGTCTTTACAGACAGATCCGTAGTACAAGGTGGCTGGCAAGGACATCTAAACCTAGCCTCTTCCAACCTGAAGGAGTTAACCGCAGTCTGGGAAGCCTTGAAGGCCCTTCACTCAGAAATCTGCGGGAAAGAAGTGAGAATACTCTCAGACAATAACACAGCTGTGGCCTATCTGAACAGGCAGGGAGGCACAAGAAGTCTATCCTTAGCGAAGGTCACAAGAGAAATTTTCCAGTGGGCAGAAAGGAGCATACTGTCTATCAGTGGTCCACATAAGAGGAGAAGACAACACAGTCGCTGACTTTCTCAGCAGGGATGTCTTAAAGGAAGGGGAACCCAAGAATATTCCATCAGATAGCACAAAGATGGTTCCTTCCAGAAGTAGATCTGTTCGCCACGCGTCAAACAGACGAATAGAAAAGTTCGGCTCTCTAGCTTATACAGATCACCCACTCATAGTGGACTCTCTCTCCCACCCGTGGCCAAAAGTAAACTTGTATGCATTCCCTCCCTTTCCGTTAAGCCCCAGAGTGCTGCAAAAGGTGCTACAAGAGAACCACAGGCTGATCCTGATTGCACCTTACTGGCCCAAGAGATCGTGGTTCCCTCTCCTAGTGAGGATGTCAGCAGGAGACGTGTGGCTACTACCAGACATCCCGGATCTCCTTCACCAAGGCCCAGTATGGCATCCCAGGACAATGCAACTTCAGTTAGCAGCATGGAGACTGAGCGGGAGATATTAAAGGAAAAAGGCCTCTCGGACGCAGTAATTTCCACAATTCTTTATAGCTGCAAAAAGGTGACATCTAAGATTTATGACAGAATCTGTCAGTCTTTCAGAAAATTTACAGGTGGTGATACCAGAGGTCCCCTTGTAATCACTAAGGTCCTAGAGTTTCTCCAGTCAGGACTACAGAAGGGGCTAAGAGTCAGCACTATAAAAGTCCACATATCAGCTTTGAGTGCCTTACTTGATATAAAATTAGCAGAGGTAGACCTGGTTAAGAGATTTGTGAGAGGGGCTCGAAGAAAACAACCAATAGTGAGGTCCACTGTCCCTCCTTGGGACTTGAATTTAGTGTTGGCTGCCTTATCGGACAGTCCTTTTGAACCCTTATCTGAAATATCACTAAAGTTACTTACCTTTAAAACGGTTTTCTTAATAGCTATCACCACGGCTAGAAGGGTGGGGGAAATCCAGGCCTTCTCGTGCAGACCCCCCTACCTATCCATCAAGGATGATAGGATAGTACTGAGACAATCTCCCTCCTTTTTTGCCTAAGGTGGTCTCTAAGTTCCACTGTCTACAGGAAGTGTCCTTCCCTTCCTTTGGATCCCCATCAGGCAGTCAGGAGCAAAGATGGTTCCATAACCTAGACGTAAGAAGAGCAGTACTTGCCTACCTAAAGGCTACGGAAGATCTCAGGAAAACGGACAGACTGTTTATTCAATTTGCAGGTCCAAATAAGGGGAACGCGGCAAGCAAAACATCGGTTAGTCGATGGATCAGATCTGCAATTTTGACTTGTTATGACTTAAAGGAGGTTCCTCCTCCGGCGGGCCTGAAGGCCCACTCAACCCGATCTGTAGCAGCCTCTTGGGCTGAATCAGCGGAGGTTCCGTTAGAACAGATTTGCCAGGCAGCCACCTGGTCGTCACCTTCCACTTTCTTTAGACATTACCAGTTAGATGTGTTAAAGAACAGGGAGTTATCATTTGCTCGCAGGGTATTATCTGCGGTTGTCCCCCCCTGATATAGGATTCCTCTGTTATTCCTTCTGTCGTGCCGCTGGGGGGGTGTTTGGAAAGATTTCAATTACTTACCGGTAATTGTTTTTTCCTCTAGCCCCCACAGAGGCACGGGGAATTTCCCACCCAGTAGTTATTCAAACTTTTTAAAAAAAAAAAAAGTTTTTTTGTAATTTCTTGTCTAATTTCAATAACACATAAAGATTAATATTGTCACATCCATTCCAGAGTTTCTCGGTTATTTACTGGAGCAGGTAAGGAAAGGGGAGTATTTAAAGATCTCCACGTTGTTTCCTGTCCCTGGGGAGGCGGGGTATCCTCCTGTCGTGCCGCTGTGGGGGCTAGAGGAAAAACCAATTACCGGTAAGTAATTGAAATCTTCTGCTGATTGGCCACTAGAACAATTGAGCCCCCAGATGGGACATGGCATTGTGTATTTTAAGGAGGCCTAACACCAGCAATTCACCACTGCTTCTCCAACTCCTAACCTATATACCTCGCTACTTTAAACTCACTTCATCCAGTATCTGATTCTGGTGAAACACATAGGAGCATGTTACTCATAGCGTCAGGGCTCAGTTAGCACATGGATTAGGTAAATGTACCAGTTGGGGGTTGTCCTTCTCAGAACAGCTGTTCTGCTAATTCTGACGTTAGGGCATAGCACATACTGTTCAGACAACAGACTAGACTAGGGCTACTTAGCATACCTAAACAACCAAAACTTATTTCCCTTAAACTAATTGTATTAGCGATCCAGTATCACCATTAGCGCAACCAATCATAGATACATAGATCAGATTAAATGACAAATCATAACTCCATCGACAGTTACTTTTAAATAATCATCAATTTTATTGGTACTAACAGAGTTATAACCATTGCTGGCCTCACAGACATTAAGAACATTTAAAATCAACCATCAGACTTCGGGTGTATGACAGTTACCATTCATATAAATAAAGTGCTAGTGCAAAAATATACATGGAAAGGTATAATCAGTGCATATACAGAGTGTTGTCCTGTCCACAATATATGGTCACAGAGCCAGAAATGCCGACCCTGGATCCTACGGACACTATCAAAAACACTACTATGCTGAATTATCGTACAATCAGCAAAAAGCTATGCATACTGACCCAAGAGACATTTTTTTCTTGCGTTTTGTTGTATGACACCCAATGTGTTGTATTTTAGGAGGCAAACGTGCATTCACAAAATTATTTGTGAGTTATTGTATGTCTCTTAATGAATAAAAACCTGTGTATCCAGTCGCATACAATAATTTACTGCTACATGTGGACAGAATGTAGTTGTGATATTGCAAACTGGCAAGAAATGTCATGCAAAGCATGCTTCCACTTTATAAAATGAGTGATTTGTGCTGCTATTCAGCAGTTTTATCTCTCCACTGTCCAGGTGATCAATTTACCACCTTTCAGCTAGTTAGAAAACTTTCTGAGAAACACGCTCCTACAAAATTGATTGGGGTCATCAGGGAATACTGCCTTTGCTTGTCATTTAAGGCTACTTTCACACTAGCGTTGGGGCTCCGCTTGTGAGCTCCGTTTGAAGGGTCTCACAAGCGGCCCCGAACGCATCCGTCCAGCTACCAATGCATCAGTCTGGCAGCGTACAGCCTCCGCTCCGCTCAGCAGGCGGACACCCGAACTTGCAGCGTTTGGGTGTCCGCCTGGCCGTGCGGAGGCAAACGGATCCGTCCAGACTTACAATGTAAGTCAATGGGGACGGATCCATTTGAAGTTGACACAATATGGTGCAATTTTCAAACGGATCCGTCCCCCATTGACTTTCAATGTAAAGTCTGGACGGATCTGTCTGAACAACTTTCAGACTTAGAATTTTTTCTAAACTATAATGCAGACGGATCCGTTCTGAACGGATCCAAACGTCTGCATTATAGGAGCGGATCCATCTGGGCAGACACCAGACGGATCCTCTCTGAACGCTAGTGTGAAAGTAGCCTAATCCTGTTCAAATGTTTATACTTTGTCTGTAATGATCTCTTTTTGGAATCTCTAAATTTTTTACTTGTGCTCTAACTGTATATTTTGTGTGACAGCCATGACAACACACGACTCTTATCAAAATCACTTTAACAAGCTGTTTACTTTAGGTTCTAATGCCTTGCCTTTTGCAGCATTGTTGAACAAACTCCCGTGTTAGGAAGTCTATAAAATGATCTTCATTTCAGTGGCGCAATTATCTTCTTTTCAGTGCAACAGCGTTCAAGAATTTTGTACTGCCGCTTCATTCAAACTTAATGGGATTCCTGGAAATAGCCAAGTGCTGTACTCTACTATCTTCGGCAGATCCATAGACTATGACTGGAGCCGAAGTGTGCATACTTGACCATCGTTTCATTCAAATGGGAAACACAGTGCTCTTGTTCTCATGGCCATGAGGGTTATAGTGGTCAGACCCCCACTGATCAAACATTTACCTGGTATAGAGCCAATAGGAACTAAGTTGTCATTCTGGGAGGTCCCTTTTAATACGTTATGGTTTCTTACCTTAGCTGAAGTGACACAAGTAGCAACAATGGGGCAGGATGGTGGCTCGTATTGATGCACAGGCAGTATGTGCTTTCTTATAGTTAATGTATTATATACCCTACTCTATGCATGATAACTGGGACTGTTTGGTGACCTCATTACTTGTCTCTACTATAGCCACTTACTGGATGGATGGATGAATGAACAAGCCATTTGGAATGAAGCTGTCCAGACCTCCTGGGTCCTGCGAGAGACAGTACAGAAGTGCAGCAGGTTGGGAGGAGTGGGAGCAGTGGATGGGAGTGGTAGTAGTTCTGGCTTATACGGTCCATCACAGTGGCTTCCATCATCCAGGGGCTCCTTGGGGCTTCCCCTTCTAATGTGCTTAGGGCCAGTTCAGCCTTTCAATGTGGAGTCACATTGCACAATCAGGTTGCCCCTTCTAGTCTCTATCTCCAATCTTCTAATAGCAGGTTAGATGCTATTTTTGTAAGTGGTTCAGCAGCGCCCCCACTAGGATCATTGACTGTGTCATGTTGGAGGAAGATATTGCGCCATCTGTCGCCATTTTTTAATCCATCCTGCCATGACTACGCCAAATGTAAAGTACAGGACATCTATGGATTCCCAATTGATCTGAGGCAAACACTATTCCATTGTCAGGGCAATCACAGCAATGCAATTAAGATCTATTTAGGATACAGTTCCTACACCAGGTGCCCTTTACACTTGGGGACTCAGACTTACTCTGTGCTGTATTCCAGTTCTTGTGCTGAGATCATACTGTCCCGGGTTCTGGTATACAACTCATGGTCTGGCTCTGTGCTGTGATTTGTAGATTTCTACACAGCCCTTGCCCTCTGAATCCAGCAGCTTGGTGGCTAATTTCTTCCACTTGAGTCTGCAGACACCTCTGTTTTTGCCATCTCTCTGCTCGGGGAACGCGGCAGACTCTCCTCCTTCCACATAGTAGCAACAGTTGTTCCTGTTCAGGCTCAAAAACTTTCCCTTGTTGTCTACTGAACTTTGGTTCCCTCTCATTCTTACTGACACACCTCCCTTACATACTCTGCATGTAGGGTAAGGGCAGCTTCTATGGGTGTTTCAGTAGATCATGCAGAAATCGGTGAGTTTCTGTAGCTTCCTGGAACTAAAAGAAGGAGCAAAAGTCACAGCTTCCTCTCCCTTCCAAACTCTCCCTATCACTGACTAGAGTTAGTGGTAGAGCCAATTTACACCTAAACTCCTACAAGGGCTAAGCCAGAATAGTTAACTCTGGCTGTGCCTTCCATACATGGCTATACTTGGAGTAATACATAGCATGACATAACATTACATTACATAACAAAAATATAAACAATTTGCAGATACCTCTTTGCTCTGGGGTACTGCACAAGCTATGCTCTGACTCTTGATTACTCAATACCTACACTCAATGTCTAGGGGTCAGAAAAATAAATAGGAGGCAAGATTTTTATGTTGAGACCATGAAAATAATAACCTCGACTGTACAGTGCACAGTTTTGATGTTATTTGTGTGACAACTGTCCATTTTATTCAGTTATGTACTTACCGTACCTTTTAGTGTAAGCATCAGTTATGGATGGTCGAATGGGTTCGAAATGCAAGACACATAAAAAACAGATGTGAAGGGAATTTATGAATAATTCTATACTGGCAAAGAAAAGTCACAATTTTTTTTTTCAAGGCCTGTTCTGCCCAAAAATTAGAGAATTTTTCCCTGTGCTCAACACTTTTCTAAAAAGTGGGCAGGGCCTATGTGACCCTGCAGATTTAAGATACATTACTCCAGAAAGCAGCATTAAACTAAACCTGAAATTTACACCAGTTCCTATCTGCATTAGAACCTAGCTTTCACCTTCTCGAGCATAGACACCCTGCAATGCACCAAATTTATTAAGCAGTGAGAACCATTTAATAGTTTTTGCTAGAGGTGGGACGAATCAAATTTTTTTCAAATCCGAATCCGAAAAGGTTCTCGAATATATTGAATCTTTCGAATCTCGAATCCTACGAATCCTACGAATCCTGTACATAATTGTGTGAACGGTGTAAGAAACAAAGTCAGACCACGTCAGTTTGTCTGAACCTCCACCTTCCAGTCACGGTCGCACCCTATATGACCGCGATCGTTACGCCCCTGCTCCTATCACTACAGAACATACAGGGTAATACAGCGCCCCATACCTCTTACATCCAGTGACGTCTCCTTTGATGTAGATGTTCTCTCTCCTCATCTTCTCCTTTCAGACCTTCAGACCAGACCACCATTTTTCAGCAGTTTGACAAAAAAAAATCTTAGTTTACTACTTTTCCATCATCCTCCAATCTTCTGGACAAATCATCCTAACACCCCCAATACTGTTCCGCTGTGCTCCCCAATACTATACTGCAGAAACAGATAATACCCCTGATAATACTAGTACCACACAGAGCCCCCCATATAAAATACCCCTTCTTTGTGGCCTCAGTAGATGCCCCCATAGTGCCCCCCAATAATGTGCCAATAAGAAGTGGCCCCACAGTGCCACCCAATAATGTGCCAGTAAGTGTCCCCATAGATGCCCCCTAATCATGTGCCAGTATCAAATGCCTCTCTCCTCCCCCCATGTGCCAGTATCAAGTGCGGAGTGCCTCTCTCCTCCTCCCCATGTGCCGGTATCATAGTGCCATCTCCCCCCCCCCAATGTGCCAGTATCATAGTGCCATCTCCCCCCCAATGTGCCAGTATCCTAGTGCCACCCCCCCAATGTGCCAGTATTATAGTGCCATCTCCCCCCATAATGTGCCAGTATCATAGTGCCATCTCCCCCCCAATGTGCCAGTATCATAGTGCCATCTCCCCCCAATATGCCAGTATTATAGTGCCATCTCCCCCCCATAATGTGCCAGTATCATAGTGTCATCTCTCCCCCAATGTGCCAGTATCATAGTGCCATCTCCCCAGCAATGTGCCAGTATTTTAGTGCCATCTCCCCCCATAATGTGCCAGTATCATAGTGCCATCTCCCTCCATAATGTGCCAGCATCATAGTGTCATCTCCCCCCCAATGTGCCAGTATCATAGTGCCATCTCCCCCCAATGTGCCAGTATCATAGTTTCATATCCCCCATAATGTGCCAGTATTATAGTGCCACCTCCCCCCCATAATGTGCCAGTATCATAGTGCCATCTCCCCCATAATGTGCCAGTATTATAGTGCCACCTCCCCCATAATGTGCCAGTATCATAGTGCCATCTCCCCCATAATGTGCTAGTATCATAGTGCCATCTCCCCGATAATGTGCCAGTATTATAGTGCCACCTCCCCCCATAATGTGCCAGTATCATAGTGCCATCTCCCTCCATAATGTGCCAGCATCATAGTGCCTCCCCCCCAATGTGCCAGTAGTATCAGTGCCATCTCCCCCCATAATGTGCCAGTGTCATAGTGCCTCCCCCCAAAGTGCCAGTAGTATCATAGTGCCATCTCCCCCCATAATGTGCCAGTATCATAGTGCCTCCCCCCCCCCCAATGTGCCAGTAGTATCATAGTGCCTCTCACCTCTCCCCCTCGCCAATATGCCAGTAACAGATAAAAAAACACTTTTACTTACCTCCGCTGCGATGCAGGCCTCTTCTGGCCTGTGTCCCGCGCTGTACAGCTCAGGAGGCGCGATGACGTCATCGCGCCGCCTGCACCGGCCTCTGATAGGCTGCGGGCCTTGTGCCGGCAGCCTATCAGAGGAACAGGGAAAGGAAACGCCTCTCCCTCCCCTGTCGCAGCAGCGAAGCGCTCATCTTCTAGAGTGCCCTGCCGCCGCAACCACCAGTCTGGGCACCACCGGGATTCGTTGGATTCGTATCCGGTAAATTACGTCGGGATTCGAGTCCACGAATCCCACAAATCCAGCAAGATTTGAGGGATTCATGGATTCGACGAATCCCCGTCCCATCTCTAGTTTTTGCACATCTTTTACCACTTGAATTAATACTAAGACCAGCATATGAAATACCTTCTTAGTAAATTTACCCCATGGACTTCCTTGGAGGACCAATATTAACACTGAGGCTTCTCCTTTAACACTAAACTTCCAGTTGCCACCAGTCTTGCGTATTTTGCTGGATATTTGTGATACATGTTATATTTTCTTAGTCGCTTTTAAGACTGCATCGAACACAATATAATTCCTTATTGTATCCTGTTAAATGTTTTTGTAATAATTGTCCGTAATAACATCTTTCATACACATTAAAATGCATTACAATTAGTAACACAAACTAGCTACAATCTGTATCTCCTTGTTATACCGTAGAGCGGCCTTGTCTATACAGTAATTTACATGATGAATGGTAGTTACAGTACTTGTGTCCAGCAGTGCATAGTGAGTTTCCATTACAGCCAGAGATAATTAGAGGATTTGAAAACTGAACATAGATCAATTAAGATGTAGTGTATGCTTTAGTGAACCCTCTGTTCATTTGTAGCATACATGCTTTTTTAGAGTAACAGTTGAGCTACAAGAATAAGTACATTATAAATGCTAAGCGATGATAAAGGTGATATTTCTATGTTGCTTTGAAAACTGAATACACAAAAAGGTAAAGCCCCATTATTGCATTATTAAATGTCTATGCAAAGCTTCCAGCATGAAAAATGTGTTGTCATAAAAGTGCTAAATACTTTACTGTATAATACAGTGAATATTTCAGAATAATAGTTTCCTTTTAGTACCAATAAAACCATTGTTCTTTAGAGTGTTTGTATCAAAGATTGTAAGTAACTGTATAATTATATGTATGTTTTTTATGAAAACAGCATAAAAAAATGGGAGAGAGGTCTAAAGGGAACCTGTCATCAACTTTATGCTGCCCATACTAACGGCAGCATTAAGAAGAGACAGGTAAGTTGATTTCAGCGGTCTGTCATTTAAATGTTAAAAGTAAATGGTTGACGAGAATCAACATCACAATTAGAGATGAGCGAATTTTTTAAAAATTCAATTCGGCTGGTTCGCAGAATTTTCGGAAAAAATTTGGTTCGATCCGAATTTATTCGCGGCGAATAACGTTAAAAAATGGCTATTTCCTGGCTGCAGAGAACCTTTATAGGTGTAGTAGTTTCTTCACTAGACTCAAGTTGTTGCTGATGGAGCTGGAACTTGCTCCTACCCCCCTCCTTGCCACAGCAGCCATGGCAGAGGAACGTGAGCACAGAGTGCCCCCCAGTCATACCTGCGAGAGGATGGACGATGGCGCAGATAGGCAGTGGCCAACTGACTACATAGGATGTCTATATAGTAGTTCAGTTTGTCCTCCCTCCCAGCGAGTGTAAAAAAAAGGCCCCCATTTTGGAATAATAGCGAGGGTCCAACAAGGGGGAGAGCCAGAAGTCATCCCTCTGCCGAATGGTGACAATTCGGCTGTCACTACGTAAGCAAGTCATCATGCATCTGGCCATTTGAGCAAGTGACTCGGAGTGACTCCCTGCCTCCATGTCCACTGCATACTGCCACAGTGTGTCTGGGTCCTCTTCCTTATCGCCCTGTAGCTCCTCTGACTGGTCCTGCTCCTCCTGCTCCTCCTCTCTTGTCACCTGTGTAGAAAAGCCACCCATTTCGCTACACATTGCTTGTGCTCCAATATCATCATCCTCCTCCTCCTCCAGTTCAGCCCCCCCACTGGGCTCATGTGGCTGTGAGATCTAGGCGTCACGTCTCCAGTCCCCTGACCAGCCAGATTTACCAGCATCTTTGCCAGGATATGAAGCAGTGGAATGACATCATTCATCCCATAGTCCTGGTGACTGAAAGATAACGTGGCCTCCTCAAAAGGCCTGAGCAAATGGCAGGTGTCACGCATGAGCTGCCACTGGCTGACATCGAAGTTACACAGGCGAGTGCTTGGATCATCAAGAAATCTTTTATGGCCTTTCTCTGTTCGTATAGTCGGTCCAACATATGGAGGGTGGAATTCCAACGGGTGGAAACGTCGCATATCAGCCTATGTTGGGGGACGCCGCTATGCAGCCTCAGCTCAAGGAGGGTGTGCCTTGCGGTGAACGAGTGGCTGAAGTGCATACAAAGTTTCCTGGCCATTTTTAGGATGTCTTGCAGATGGGTGGAAGACTTCAGGAGCCACTTGACAAGCAGATTGAACACATGTGCCATGCAGGGCGCATGGCTCAGCCCTCCTTGACACAGCACCAACACCATGTTCTTCCATTGTCAGTCACCATGGCTCCGATTTTCAGTTGTCACAGAGAAAGCCATGATTCGATTTCTTGATGAAGGACACGGAGCAATTCCTCCCCTGTGTGACTCCATTCGCCCAGGCAAACGAAGTGCAGAAAAGCATGACACTGCCATGCCCTGCACATGTGGTATGCTGGAGGGGCACTGTGAATTGTCCCCGCAGTGGAGGCTGAGGACACAGTGGAGTATGCGGAGGCAGAGGCGGACATTGTTGCTGGACCAACAGTGTGAGAACGTGGAGGCGGAAGCAGCATCACCTGGCTAAGTTGCTGGTGTGGCTGTGCAGGAACCACATATACCCTATGGGACGTAAAGGACATGAATTGTCCCTTACCATAGTTACAGCTCCACACATCGGCGTAGCCGTGGACTTTGGCAGACACCGACAGGCTCAAGAACTGGCCCACCTTCTGTTCTACATGTGTGTGCAGGGCTGGTACTGCTTTTTTGGCAAAGAAATCACGGCTTGGGACTCTCCACCTCGGCCCGGCACAAGCCATCAGTTCTCTGAAAGGTGCAGAGTCCACCACTTGGAAATGGAGGGACTGCAGCACCAGCAACTTGGACAGGAGCATATTCAGCTTCTGTGCCGTTGGATGAGTGCACGTATACTTTTGTCTCCTGGCAATCGCTTTGGTGATTGATTGCTGATGGAATGACTGAAGAGGAGTAGGAGGGAGAGGAGCAGGATCATCAGGACCCATCAGATGATGGGAAGGACAGACAGCTTCCTTCGGCTGAGGTGGTGGAGCCTTGACTGCCTGAAATCGGGGGCGTCCCACTGGGCGATGCAGCTGTTGCTGCGGCAGGCTGGACAACCATATTGGAGGCACGGTTCTCCCAGGCCACTTTATGGTGACACTGCAAATGTTGACGCAGGGTCATGGGGCTAACATTGGCACCCTGGCCTCGCTTTACACTCTGCCCACAGATTCTACATATGGCCATGTTCACCTCCTCTGGTGGCTTAACAAAAAACTTCCATCTGGTGCATTTGCAGGATTAGTCAGTGTGCAATTTAAGCTATAAATACAGCCATAATTTTCTGGGTTTTTAAAAACACACTTTTTTGCCAAAATACCCAATTTTACAGCCCTTGCAGCATCAGCACGTGTGAAATTCAAGGATTATATACAGCTTTCATATTCTGTTACTAAAAAAAATCACTTTTTTGGCAATATACAACATCTGGATTAGTCAGTGTGAAATTTAAGCTAGAAATACAACCATAATTTTCTGGGTTTTTAAAAACACCCTTTTTTTGCCAAAGTCCACTATTTTACAGATTTGCACGTGTGAAATTCAAGTTTAATATATACAGCTTTCATATTCTGTTACTAAAAAAAAAAAACTTTTTTGGCCAATATCCAACATCTGGATTAGTCAGCGTGCAATTTAAGATAGAAATACAGCCATCATTTTCTGGGTTTTTAAAAACACTTTTTTGCCAAAATACCCAATTTTACAGCCCTTGCTGCATCTGTCAGTGTGAAATTCAAGGGTTATAGACTGCTGTCATATTGTTATTAAACAAACACCCGTTTTGGGCAAAAAAGTTTATTTTGCAGCCTTTGCTGCATATGTCATTGTGAGATACAGCCTTTACATAGTGTGGTTCTATTCAGTTATTTGAAATACAGCCATTTTGGGTACAAATCTTTAATTGTGGCCTAGTCTGGATAAGGGGCGTGTGAGATACAGCCTTTACACACTGTGGTTCTATTCAGTTATTTGAAATACAGTCATTTTGGGCACAAATCTTTAATTGCGGCCTAGTGTGGGTCAGGGCGTGTGAGATACACCCTTTATACACTGCCTTTATATTCTTCTATTAATAAAACACCCTTTTTTGGGCAAAATACACAATTTTTTGGGCCTTGCACCATCAGCCCCTGAAATTCAAGGGTTATATACTGCTGTCATATTCAGTTATTAAACAAACACCCATCTTGGGCACAAATCTTTAATTGCGGCCTAGTCTGGATAAGGGCGTGTGAGATACACCCTTTACATACTGTGGTTCTTTTCTGCTATTAATTAAACACCCATTTAGGGCAAGATCCTAAATTTGAGAAATATGAGCAGAGCATCAAATAAGTGATGCGGCCCAGGTCGTGGTGCTGCGGGTGCTACACGCACAAGTGAAACCCCTTCCTCAGGTGCGAGTAGGCGACAGAACCTGCAGCAGTATTTGGTCGGGCCTAATGCGGCTCTACGAATGGTGAGGCCGGAACAAGTACAGGCGATAGTAGATTGGGTTGCTGACAGTGCCTCCAGTTCCTTCACATTGTCTCCCACCCAGTCTCCTGCTGAAAGATCAGAGTTGGCACCTGCAGCCGATGTCCATCAGTCTTTCACCTCACCCCTTTTCAAATCAGCCAAGCAGTCTGAGCCCCAAGTCATGCGGCAGTCTCTTCTGCTTTTTGATGACTCTGTTAGCAGGGTTTCCCAGGGCCATCCACCTATCCCTGCCCCAGAAGTGGAAAAGATTAAGTGCACCGATGCCCAACCACTTATGTTTCAAGATGAGTACATGGAAGGACCATCGCAAGTCTCGGATGATGACGAAAACACAGGTGCCAACTGCTGGGGCTTTCGAAAGTGTGCAGACCGACAAGGAGGGCAGGGGTGAAGACTGGGTGGAAGATGATGTGAAATCAAGGTCATGTGAGTGACCTATGTACTTCAGAGGCAGAGGCGGTGGTCGCACAGAGCCACCAGCACAGCAGAAGAGGGAGCAGGGTGCAAAAGGGGAGCAGCCATCCTCTAGACAGTACGCCTGCTACTGCCCACCGCAGCAAGGGACCGAGCACACCAAAGCTAGCTCCAAGGAGTTCCCTGGCGTGGCAGTACCTCAGACAATGTGCTGAAAACAAGACACGAGTGGTTTGCACGCTGTGCAATCAGAGCCTGAAGCGAGACATAAACATTCTCAACCTGAGCACAACCTGCATGACCAGGCATTTAAGTGCTAAGCACGAGCTGCAGTGGAGTAGACACCTCAAAAACCAAGAAAGGCTCCTCATGCTTCCTCTTCTGCTGCAGTCTCGGCCTCTTCATCCACTTCTGGAATGACCGCGCCACCTGCCACCCCGCAAACAAAGGATCTGCCAGTTATACCACCACCTGGGTCCCCAAGCATCTCTACAATGTCCCACGGAAGCGTTCAGCTCTCCATCTCCCAAACACTGGAGAGGAAGAGAAAGTACGCCGCTACCCACCCACGATCCCTTGCCCTGAATGCCAGCATTTCTAAATTACTGGCCTTTGAAATGCTGTCATTCCATCTGGTGGAGACGGATAGTTTTAAAGGCCTTATGGCGCTGGCTGTCCCACAGTACGTCATGCACAGCTGCCACTACTTTTCCAGGCTAGCCATCCTTTCCCTGCACAACCAAGTAGGAGACAAAATCAGGTGTGCACTGCGCAACGCCATCTGTGGCAAGGTGCACCTCCCTACGGATACGTGGACCAGTAAGCACGGTCAGGGAAGTTATATCTCCATAACAGCACACTGGGTAAATGCAGTGGCGGCTGGGCCTGAGGCGGATAGCAGTTTGGCGCATGTCCTTCCACCACCGAGGATTGCAGGGCGCTTCAGTTTGCCTCCTGTTGCTTCCTCCTCCTACTTTGATTCCTCATCCTCTACCAGCTCCTCATCCGGTCAGCGTAACACCTTCACCACCAACTTCAGCACAGCCAGGGGTAAACGACAGCAGGCAGTTTTAAAACTTATCTGTTTGGGGGACAAACCCCACACCGCGCAGGAGCTGTGGACGGGCCTTGAACAACAGACCGATGAGTGGTCAGTGCCAGTGAGCCTCAAGCCCGGCCTGGTGGTGTGCGATAATGGGCGAAATCTCGTAGCAGCTCTGGGACTAGCCGGTTTGAAGCACATCCCTTGTCTGGCGCATGTGCTGAATTTGGTGGTGCAGAGATTCCTTAAAAATTACCCCCATATGTCAGAGCTGCTGCATAAAGTGCGGGGAGTCTGTTCGCGCTTTCGGCGTTCTCACCCTGCTGCTGCTCGCCTGTCAGCGCTGCAGCGTAACTTCAGCCTTCCCGCTCACCGCCTCATATGCAATGTGCTCACAAGGTGGAACTCCACCTTGCACATGCTGGCCAGACTGTGCGAGCAGCAGCAGGCAATAGTGGAGTTTCAGCTGCAGCACGCACGGGTGAGTCGCTCTGCGGAACAGCACCACTTCACCACCAATGACTGGACCTCCATGCGAGACCTGTGTTCCTTGTTGCGCTGTTTTGAGTACTGCACCAACATGGCCAGTGCCGATAGCGCCGTTCTCAGCGTAACTATCCCACTTCTATGCCTCCTTCAAAAAATGCTGCTGGCGATGATGGAAGAGGATGTGGCACAGGAGGAGGAAGAGAGATCATTTCGTAGGGTTTCTGGCCAGTCATTTCCAAGTGTCTCCGAGTGTGGGTTCCTGCACCCATAAACGCCAGGTACACCATTGTCCAGCCAGGGCACAGTTCTTGAGAATGACGAGGTGGAGGATGAGGAGGAGGAGATGAAGGAGGAGCAACCATTTTCACAGCAGGGTGGCACCCAGACCAGCTCATGGCCATCGGTGGTGCGTGGCTGGGGGGATACAGAGGACACAGACTATACACCTCCCACAGAGGACAGCTTTTCGTTGCCTCTGGGCAGCCTGACACACATGAGCGATTACATGCTGCAGTGTCTCCGCAATGACCGCCGAGTTGCCCAAATTCTAACTTGTGCTGATTACTGGGTGGCCACGCTGTTGGATCCCCGTTACAAGGACAACATACCGTCCTTATTTCCGTCACTGGAGCGTGATCGTAAGATGCGCGAGTACAAGCACACGCTGGTAGATGCGCTGCTGGTAGCATTCCCACCTGACAGCGGGGACACAGTGGAAGCACAAGGCGAAGGCAGAGGGAGAGGTTGCCAACGCAGCTGGGGCACCGCCAGCACCTCAGAAGGCAGGGTTAGCATGGCTGAAATGTGGAAAAGCTTTGTCAGCACGCCACAACAACCAGCACCACCAGCTGATATGGAACGTCTTAGCAGGAGGCAGCATTTCACCAACATGGTGGAGCAGTATGTGTGCACACGCCTACACGTACTGACTGACGGGTCTGCCCCCTTCAACTTCTGGGACTCCAAATTGGGCACATGGCCTCAGCTTGCCCTTTATGCCTTGGAGGTGCTGGCCTGCCCTGCAGCCAGTGTATTATCTGAACGTGTGTTTAGCACGGCAGGGGGCGTCATCACAGACAAGTGCAGCCGCCTGTCCACAGCCAATGTGGACAAGCTCACGTTCATTAAAATGAACCAGGCATGGATCCCACAGGACTTGTCCATACCTTGTGCAGAATAGACATGTATACCGGCCTTAACCAGCCATTGTTATACTGCAGCGCAATTGCTCATTCTTGTATTTTGGATATTTCACACTCTTTTGGAGGGTACCCTAATAAAATAAAATAAAATAAAATACATTAAAAGCAAAAACCAGTGTTGGCTACCTGGTCCTCCTCCACCGCCGCTTCCATCTACACAGCTACATCCACCGCCTCCTCAAACTCCTACTCCATATTGAACTCCACCTCATAAATCTTTTTTTTTTTTTTTGTACGTATTTTATTTTATGTCATTTCACTAATTTGTCAGTAAATTTTTGGGTGAAATTCACCAATTTTTGGGTAGGATGTACCACTGCTATACCTAGTAGACCGGTTAAAAAAAACAATTTGTCAGTTAAATTTTCAGGTGAAATTCACCAATTTTTGGGTTTGATGTACCACTGCTATACTTAGTAGACAGGTAAAAAAATAAATAGAAATTTGTCTGTAAAATTTTCGGTTGCAATTCAACAATTTTTGGGTGTGATGTACCACTGCTATACCTAGTAGACAGGTAAAAAAAATAAAAAAATTTGTCTGTTACATTTTCTGTTGAAATTCTCAAATTTTTGGCTGTAATATACCCCTCCTCTACCTAGTTGACAGCTTAATAAATTTCAATCATTTTTCTTTTACCTTTTTGGGGTGACAATAAAAAAAAATTCTGTCATAGACCCCTGCTCTACCAAGTAGACAGGATAATAAATGACTGTAATTTTTCTGTTACATTCTTGGGTTGATATTTTACTATTTTGGACGTGAATAAACCCCTGCTCTGCATAGGTGACAGGGAATAAAATTTCAGAAATTCTTCTTTAATTGATGCGCGCCACCTCCTTTCCTTCAATGCTTAAACTTTAACAAGTTGTCCCACATTTTCCCTTCAATAACTTTTCCCACATTTGCGCTTCAGTAATTTGTCCCACATTTGCGTCTCAATAACTTTTCCCACATTTGCGCTTCAGTAATTTGTCAATCACATTTGCGCCTCAATAACTTTTCCCACATTTGCGCTTCAGTAATTTGTCCCACATTTGCGCCTCAATAATTTTTCCCATATTTCCGCTAGATCCCAAAAAAATTGAATACATTTATCTCCCTTGGATGTGATCTCTCTTTCTCACGCTCCCTCTCCGGCGTGGAACCCTGATTCGCCGATAACCGTGATCAACATGGTAGGCTTAGAAAAGAACATAGAAAGTTGATAGAGAAGATATCCAAATGGATGGTGGATGTCACTGGGGCACCTCTAGGTGACAGGAACATAAATTTGAAAAAATCGTCTGTTACATTGTCAGGTGACATTTTTAAAATTTTGACGGATAGAAACCCCTGCTCTGCATAGTTGACAGGGAATAAAATTTACTAAATTCTTTATTAATTAATGCGCGCCACCTCCTTTCATTCAATGCTTAAACTTTAACAAGTTGTCCCACAATTCCGCTTTACTAATTTGTCCCACAATTGCGCTTCAATAATTTGTCCCACAATTGCGCTTTAACAGCTTTTCCCACATTTTCGCTCAATCAAAAAAAAAAGTAATCCATTTATCTCCCTTGGATGTGGTCTATCTTTCTCACGCTCCCTCGCCGGCGTGGAACCCTGATTCGCTGATAACCGTGATCAACATGGTAGGCTCAGAAAAGAACATGGAAAGTTGCTAGAGAAGATATCCAAATGGATGGTGGATGTCACTGGAGCACCTCTGCATAGGTGACAGGAACATAAATTTAAAAAAATCGTCGGTTACATTGTCAGGTGACATTTTTCAAATTTTTGCCGGATAGAAACCCCTGCTCTGCATAGTTGACAGGGACTAAAATGTAAGAAATTCTTCATTAATTGATGCTCGCCATCTCCTTTCATTCGATGCTTAAACTTTAAAGGGTTTCTACCATCAGAAATACCGTTATGTAGCTGACTGACATTAGCGATGCGCTAATGTCAGCACTACATAACAGTATGTTTTTTACCTTTCTCCCTGCAGCCGTTTTTGTAAAATAACCACTTTTATAATATGCTAATGAGCCTGTAGGTGCTATGTGGGCGTAAAATCAGCACCTAGAGGCTCCGTCTACTCACGCTTTATCCCGCCCAGGTCCCCTGTTATGCCCGCCCTTCTCCTCTTGATTGATGTCACCGTTCCCTGCATCGCAGATGAAATCCCGCGCCTGCGCCGTTCACTTCTGTATTCGGCGCAGGTGCAGTGAGTGAAGGCCGCTCTCCTGATGCCGGCTTCCTCACTGTGGCGCCGGCGCAGTGAGCAATCCAGCACTAGGAGCGCATCATTCACTCACTGCGCCTGCGCCAAATACAATAGTTAACGGCACAGGCGCGGGATTTCGTCTGCGATGCAGGGAACAGTGACATCAATCAAGAAGAGCGGGGAGGGCAGAACAGGGCACCTGGGCGGGATAAAGGGTGAGTAGACGGAGCCTCTAGGTGCTGATTTTATGCCCGCATAGCACCTAGAGGCTCATTAGCATATTATAAAAGTGGTTATTTTACAAAAACGGCTGCAGGGACAAATGTGAGAAACATACTGTTATGTAGTGCTGACATTTGCGCATCGCTAATGTCAGTCAGCTACATAATGGTATTTCTGGTGGTAGAAACCCTTTAAAAAGTTGTCCCACATTTACGCTTTAATACTTTGTCCCATATTTCCGCTCTATAATTTTTAATTTGAAGCAATTAATCCTCCCTTGGATGTGGCCTCTCTTTCTCACGCTCCCTCGAACCTGAACATCCAGGTGTCCGCTCAACACCAAATGGATGGTTCGTTTTACATAGGACTGCAAGTAACACTACCACATTATCAGCACTAATGCTATCTGTGGTTTTACATAGGACTGCAGGTAACACTACTACATTTTCGGTAATCAGAGAGCCATCACTTTGTTTTCTGTATTCAGAGAGCTATCACTGTGTTATTTGTGGTGTTACATAGGATTACAGGTGACATCTACTACATTATCTGTACTCAGAGAGTTATCACTGTGTTATTTGTAATGTTACATAGGACTGCAGATAAAACTTTTATGGAATATCCACAGGAGTCCCATAGATTCAGATACCACAGGACTTTGTTCCTAAGGCATTCCCTTTGCCGCAAAACTGACCTGTGCCCTTCATTCTCTGGGTCAGTACGAATACGTATGTATACATTTCTTTATTGGCAAATGGAGGGGTGGCAGGGGAGGAGCCAGTAAAGGAGGTGGGATGGGCCAGGGGTGGGTAGTAGGTGGGGTTAGGGGGGCCCAATTCAGGTTCTTGCTATGGGGCCCAGTGATTTCTATGTATGCCCCTGCTGAATAGCAAATACATTCCCCAACAGGGGTGGACTGGGAACTTAAAGTGGTCCTGGAATTTTTTTTATAAAAGTGTCCCCATTTTGTAGGCAGGTCCAAATTAACAGAAGGGGGCAACACAAGTAGGCGGGGTCAACAATACCATAGTGAAAAATACCATCCCAGCAGAACCAAATAACACAGTGTTGCACAATATACTGCTCCAAAAGCTGGCTCTCTGTGGTGGCCATCAATAGCTAACATCTTTTGTCCTCCTCCTCCAGTTGTCTATGGAGCAGGAGGCTTAGGAGGTGAGGTGTGGGACACAGCAGTTGAATTCAGGAAGGCATGTGCAGTCGTCAGGTGCACGGCAAGGAGTCCCTTAAAGTACATGCTTTTCATGATGCCAGTTGCAGTGAAGCAACAAGGGCACAGGGCCCCTTTTAATGATACAGTAGATTGTACCCAGGTGTAGGAATGCCAGAGTGATGTAGGGCAGCCTATAGTGTCCCTTTAGGGGTTCTGCACGTGTCACGGTGCTCCTACCTGGATACACTGGAACCCCAGGTGTTGCCCTCCGAAAGCAGAAAAATAGGAGGAATAATTGAGGGATTTAAGAAATAACTAGAGTCTAGACCTTGTGATGAAGTTGATAACAGCTTTACTTTCAATAAAAGTTCCTTTAAACGATTTACAGGCTTTGTCTTGGTTCCCAGCAGGCTTTGGTATTAACTATGGCAGACAAACTCCTCTCTGCTACACTTGCTGCTCTCTGACTCTGCTGTGTTAACAGACTGACTATAGAACGCTTCTTCTTTAGGCTGTACTTCCCTTTGTGATCTGGTCTGTCTCTAGCTTTGTTCAGGGAACACTTTACTCTTGGTTTCTGAGGTTTCCTGCTGTTGCCTCCATGTCCAGCAGAGCTGAAGGTGCTCTAGCTGGTCCAGACAGGGCTCGTCCAACAGGGACGTGCTACTGCTTCCTTGCCCTAGCAGGGGGTAGGCTAGTCTAACTACTTTTTTGCGGAATGGAAACGGAATGTACATGGAGTACCTTCCGTCGTTTTTGCGGACCCATTGAAGTGAATGGTTCCGCATACGGTCCGCAGAAAAAACGGAACAGAAGCGGAAAGTTAATATGTTCGTGTGCATGAGCCCTTAATTACTGTTGAGAGCTTATAACAGTCAGGTCCATAAATATTGGGGCATCTACACAATTCTAACATTTTTGTCTCTATACACCACCACAATGGATTTGAAATTAAACGAACAAGATGTGCTTTAATTGCAGACTGTCAGCTTTAATTTGAGGGTATTTATATCCAAATCATGTGAACGGTGTAGGAATTACAACAGTTTGCATATGTGCCTCCCACTTGTTAAGGGACCAAAAGTAATAGGACAGAATAATAATCATAAATCAAACTTTCACTTTTTAATACTTGGTTGCAAATCCTTTGCAGTCAATTACAGCCTGAAGTCTGGAATGCATAGACATCACTAGACGCTGGGTTTCATCCCTGGTGATGCTCTGCCAGACCTCTACTGCAACTGTCTTCAGTTCGTGCTTGTTCTTGGGGCATTTTCCCTTCAGTTTTGTCTTCAGCAAGTGAAATGCATGCTCAATCGGATTCAGGTCAGGTGATTGACTTGGCCATTGCATAACATTCCACTTCTTTCCCTTAAAAAAACTCTTTGGTTGCTTTTGCAGTATGCTTTGGGTCATTGTCCATCTGCACTGTTAAGCGCCGTCCAATGGGTTCTGAAGCATTTGGCTGGTTATGAGCAGATAATATTGTCCAAAACACTTCAGAATTCATCCTGCTGCTTTTGTCAGCAGTCACATCATTAATAAATACAAGAGGACTAGTTCCATTGGCAGCCATACATGCCCACGCCATGACACTACCACCACCATGCTTCACTGATGAGGTGGTATGCTTAGGATCATGAGCATTTCCTTTCCTTCTCCATACTCTTCTCTTCCCATCACTCTGGTACAAGTTGATCTTGGTCTCATCTGTCCATAGGATGTTGTTCCAGAACTGTGAAGGCTTTTTTAGATGTCGTTTGACAAACTCTAATCTGGCCTTCCTGTTTTTGAGGCTCACCAATGGTTTACATCTTGTGGTGAACCCTCTGTATTCACTCTGGTGAAGTCTTCTCTTGATTGTTGACTTTGACACACATACACCTACCTCCTGGGCAGTGTTCTTGAACTGGCCAACTGTTATGAAGGGTGTTTTCTTCACCAGGGGAAGAATTCTTCGGTCATCTACCACAGTTGTTTTCCGTTGTCTTCTGGGTCTTTTGGTGTTGCTGAGCTCACCGGTGCATTTCTTCTTTTTAAGAATGTTCCAAACAGTTGTTTTTGGCCACACCTAATGTTTTTGCTATCTCTCTGATTGGTTTGTTTTGTTTTTTCAGCCTAATGATGGCTTGCTTCACTGATAGTGACAGCTCTTTGGATCTCATCTTGAGAGTTGACAGCAACAGATTCCAAATGAAAATAGCACGCTTGAAATTAACTCTGGACCCTTTGTCTGCTCATTGTAATTGGGATAATGATTCAATAGCACACACCTGGCCATGGAACAGCTGAGAAGCCAATTGTCCCATTACTTTTGGCCCCTTAACAAGTGGGAGGCACATATGCAAACTGTTGTAATTCCTACACCGTTCACCTGATTTATATGTAAATACCCTCAAATTAAAGCTGACAATTTGCAGTTAAAGCACATCTTGTTCGTTTCATTTCAAATCCATTGTGGTCGTGTATAGAGCCAAAAATGTTAGAATTGTGTTGATGTCCCAATATTTATGGACCTGACTGTATGTACCTGGTCAACAGCATTGAGGAGGACTTGGGTGGGCTCCTGGGGCATCAGCCCACAGAGAAATTTCCCTGTAGGGTCTATGGCCAATCCGCCCCTGTTGCTCACTTACTACGCCACCCTGCCCTCACATATTCCCTAAAGCTGGCCATAAATACTATATAAAGCAAATAGAGCAGCAGCACAGTTAGACGGATGTATATAGGGTGCAATTCCTCAGGGAAGATGAGCGAATCTTCCACTCCTCAATAATTCCAAAAAACGAGGCAGCAAACAACATCAAGTGAAACAGTTGGTGATCCAATTTATTCCCATGCAACGTTTCAGCCCATTCAATGAGGCCTTTGTCAAGAAAAATAATAGTGTCACACGTGAGTATATATACCCATGATTACAAGTGAAAAATTAATCACATGTTACAAACTAAGTAAATAATTGAACACACACATCAAATAAGCAAATAATCACATGATGCATACATTTTCTGCAGACAATAAAGTTTACAAAGCTCGTGCCAAAATATCATATGAAATATGAAAAACATTCAAATCATGATGCTTAATCCCCATAATTGTGATAAATTCATGTTGTATAGGACACAAAATCAAAACAATGATATGTGAACTTGTGCCTCGGTGCTAAAGTGCAAGTGCAAGGTGCCGTGAAGGGTTAAAAAAAGCTTAGTCAATTTGGTCAATGACATAGACTCAGCTGTACTATATTTTTTAATCCTTAAAACCTAAAACCATCTTACCATTGGTGGTTCAGTGTGTCCGCGTGTAATCAGCGTCCCTGTGTGCGCATCACGCAGGCGCGGAGCCCGACATCCCGCTCCACCCTCCCAGACCCGAGCGGCCCGCCTCCCAAACCACGTCCACGTAATCGGAGGCGTGATGACGCAGGCAGCGTTTTGGTGTTCGCCTCCAGAGCGGAATGGAGACTGAACGCAGGCAAACTTATGCATTCTTAACGGATCCTTATCCATTCAGAATGCATTGGGGCTAAACTGATCCGTTTTGGACCGCTTTTGAGAGCGCTGAACGGATCTCACAAACGGAAAGCCAAAACGATAGTGTGAAAATAGCCTTAGCTATTCAGTACTATACTGAACAGGGAAGATGGGCAGCTGTCAAAAGTTGATTTCAGGGTCAGGTTTTGTTTTTGTTTTTCATTAAGAATGCAAAATCAATAAATTAAATATAGGGAAAAAAATATTTATTTTTAATTGCCACTTAACAAACAAGTGACAGTTACACTTGTCACAGTTGCTATATTAACCAAAATGAATGGTTGTAGCTTCCTATATAGCAGATTCAGACCTTCAAAATATGATATAAAATGTGAGCGTTTGCTTTGCATGCACCAGGACTTATCATGTGTGAAATCCTTGCATCTCAGACTCAGTGCACTAACACAGAGTGAACTCAGAAGCAGTCTGTGACAGTTGGAATGACAAATCAGCCTTTATGCTGTTCATTTTGACTTTTCTCTGTTCTTCTGCCTGCAAATCTGTGTTTGTGCTCAATGACAGCTGGTCACCCATCTCAAAGCAGCAAAACAAATAAATAAAGTACATAGTATTTTCCATTTATTAAAAACTGGCAAGAAAGGCAAAATCTTGGTTGCTAAAAACAGAGTATTTGTCACAAGTAAAGCTGGCAACAATCAGTAATTAGCGAATGTAAAATATTGCTCAAATGTATTCCTATTTATCTGGTGGAGGCCAAGTGACTCCTACATTGTAGTATTATGTGTGTATGATTAGGAATTGCATTGATGAATTTCACAGCTGTCCTTGGACTCACCAACTGCTTATATACACCCACTGACGGGAAAAAAAAAAAAAAGGAGTTGTTGGAATCGAATGAAACTTTCTATGTGTGAATGTAATGGTGATATACGTAAGTGATTACAATATTAAAGCAAAATGATGTTAATTGGGGAAAACTCTACAATTGAAAGGAGTCTCTAGGACCCTGTTGGGCCACCTCTATCCTGGATACAAGATGAGATACGGTTGGGCATGGAGGCATACAGGTTCTGCAGCACATTTGTCCACAGATGTTGCATCTGGGCCTGTAGATCCTGCACACTCCTAGGTTGCTGAAACTTGCTCCCCAGCTGGTCCCAAAAATGATCAATTGAAGTTAAATCTTGCAATCAGGCAGGCCAAGGAAGTGTTGCAATCTGGAGGAGAGATTCCTAGGAAACCCCTCATGTGTGTGGCAAGCATTATCCTGCTGAAAATGCTCTAGGAAGTCCTGTCATGGGAGGCAACACATGTGGCTGCAGGATGTCCTGCATATCTCACTGAGCTATTAGTGTCCCACGTATCACTACTGGGGTGACCGGCTTTAATATGCAACGGCTCCCCGGATCATCACACCAGCAGTTGGGGCAATGTGTAGATCCACAGCAAAGTCAGGATTGAAACGCTTACCATGAGTCCTCCATACTCAAACCCAACCATCATGGGCTTCCAAACAAATAGCAGTCCTTTAATCATTTACATATCTGGCTGAGACATAACTGCATGCCGAGTTTTGCAGCAATCCAACATTTCTATCTGCATTATTTTTTGTCAGCGAGTGAATTAAAAGGCAGGAGATTCAAGTAGGGCCGGACTGGGGCTAAAAGCTTAGGTGAGGCCAGCATGACGCTGGTTTGCTTGGCGAAGGTGCGGTATGGTAGGAGTTAATGGCCAGTAGCAGTTGGAAAGGTAGCCATGGAAACGGGGAGTGTGGGGGGAGTGGCAGAGAGGGTTCATAAGGAGGGAGCAGGGGAGCCAAAATTTGCCATTTTTGGAAAAATAATGGCAACTCACCAGACTGCTCCCATGATGTCTGTGTAAGAGCTGGTCAGGCAGATGAGGATGAAGGCGCAGGCTTAGTGGAGCAGTTCGGTGGCCTGCTTCAAGGGGCTGCAGCAGGGGTGGCCGTTCCTGAAGAGGAGGGCAGACGCCGCAAGGGAGTTCGCCCGCCAGTGCGCTTAAGTGCAGATTGTGGAGCCCCTCCGGGGACCCTCCACGGTAGGGAGCTGCACAGCAAGCACACGACAGGTGCTCCCGCTGTGGGAGCAATCCAAGGCAACGGTGGGACCCAGAGCAGAGAGGGAGGGTTATCTCCCCGCTCTCTGCAGCAAGCGCTTCAGGATCCGGACCTGGTTCTGTGGGCCCTCCCAGGTCTGCCCTGCCGGGGGGTCCACTCATCAGGGGAGAAGTGCCACTGGAGTTCGGACTGTGCAGGAAGAAGATGAAGAGCTGCACAGGCCAAGAGCTGGTTTTGAAGAAGGAGGAGGAGGCTCAGCACACCGCATGACAGGAGCCATGTTGGGCATAAGATACAGTGGATCCAGTCTAGAGGGAACCAGGATGGTGGAGTCCAGCATAAATGCGGCATCGGGGTCCAGAAATACAGACAACGGCAAGCAAGAGCGGCCGGATTCAGGACCTGCGGCGGCGGGTTTCACAGCGCCCGTGCAGGCTGTTGAGATTTCTTGGGGTCCTCTTTTGTCTCTTCTTAGCAGTCCAGTGGGAGTCTGGGCTGGTGTACATCCGGGGGAGCTGGGGAGAGGGCTAGGCAGGGATGGTTAAACGGTTTGGGGGCTGGCGGGGCATCTCCGCTTGCAGCTTGGGGAGTAGGCCCTGGGTGTGAGGTGTCCGCTGGTAGTTCTGCGGTTAGAGCAGGGGGGTCAGTGTCAGTGTCAGTACAGATGCAGGCAGGGGGGAGGAAGATAGGCCAAAGGTGGATGATGCAGCAAAAGGGGAGGTGTACATGTGTTCTGAGGGCCTGTTGGGAGCGCACTTGAAGCAGAAGATAAGAGAGAGGATTTGGAAGGGAGAGTATGTGGAAATTTTTTCTCTGCTCCCTTTGGAATGTTTTAACTTGGATAGGGGGAAGAAAGATAAGGGAAAAAAGGAGGAAGAGGAAAAGCGCTGGTATCAGTTGATTCAGCGCAATTTTTCCAACTGGCTTTAAGCGTTTGCAATTTTGGCAAGTGTAATTGGGGAAAAGACACCGGAATGTTGTTCGGTGTTGTTTTGCTGTTTAGACATCATCGGCGAGGCATATCGGGTTTATGGGGGAACAGTTTGGTTGCGGTATGATGAACAATTTAGGCAAAGGAAGGCAGTGCGGCTTAATATTCATTGGAGCCATAAAGATATTGGCCTCTGGTTAAGGGGGACAGCACCTGTGAGGTCGGGGCAGCCCTTTCGGGGGGAGGCAGGGGGGTCAGGACAGACTAGTTTCATAGCGTCTGCAAAAGGGCTATGTTTCTTATTTAAAGAGGACCTTTCATCGGTCCAAACATTGTGAACTAAGTATCATGACATATACAGCGGCGCCCAGGGATCTCACTGCACTTACTATTATCCCTGGGCGCCGCTCCATTCTCCCGTTATGTCCTCCGGTGTTCAGGGACTTGGTTATAGTAGGAGGAGACTGCCCTTGTTCTGTTGGGCGTCTCCTTCTCCTAGGCTGTAGCGCTGGCCAATCGCAGAGCTAACAGCCTGGGAGAAAAAAACTCCCAGGCTGTGAGCTCTGCGCTGCGATTGGCCAGCGCTACAGCCTAGGAGAAGGAGACGCCCAGCAGAACAAGGGCAGACTCCGCCTACTATAACCAAGTCCCCTAAGTTTCTGCCTACTATAACCAAGTCCCCAGTTCGGGTCTGGGTACCACATTCAGTTTTTTTATCACACACGTGCGAACATACCGGAGGACATAACGGGAGAACGGAGCGGCGCCCAGGGATAATAGTAAGTGCAGTGAGATCCCTGGGCGCCGATGTATATGTCATGATACTTAGTTCACAATGTTTGGACCTATGAAAGGTCCTCTTTAATGAAGTAAACTGCAAGTTCGGAGCTAAGTGCAAATTTAAGCACGAGTCCATCACTTGCGGCGGGTCACACGGAGCAAACCGGTGTTTTAAGGGTGGAAGGTAAAAATGGGGTGACAATTCTGGAAAAGGAACAGTCGCCGATGTTAGTGGAAAGGATGGAGTGGTTTCTAAATAGGTATCCAAATCAGGAGGCGGCAAAGTTGTTAGACAGGGGTTTTATGTTCGGTTTTCAAATTCCCTCAGTACCGTTGTAAGGGACCATCGGGCATAAGAATTTAAGATCGGCACTGGAACACCCTGAGGTGGTATCGTAAAAATTGGCCAAAGTTTTATTGGGGTGCATGGAGGGTCCTTTTCCGGAGCCACCGTGGGCAAATTTGAGGGTATCGCCTCTGGGGGTAGTTTCCAAGAAGGAGCCGAATAAATTTCGGCTTTTTCACAATCATTCCTTTCCTGGCGTCGGTCAATGATGGTATAGAGCCTGAATTATGTTAAGTGGTTTATACGTCATTTGACGCGGCTGCGGCTTGGGTACGTAAGTTACGCTTGGAGATGCATTTCGTTTGTTGCCGGTTCATCTGGATAGTTTGCATTTATTGGGGTGTTTTTGGGAGAGGGGTTATTTTGTGGATAGGTGTCTGCCGATGGGGTGTTTATTGTATTGCGTTTATTTTGAGACATTTAGTTCTTTTCTTGAATGAGTAGTGGTTGACATGTCAGGTTGCTCATCCATTATTCATTATGTAGATGATTTTTATGTTTGGGCCAGGCGGGTTCGCGGGTTTGTTCATTGTTGTTACATACAGTGCAGTTGGTTTTTAAGGCTTTTGGGGTGCCGTAAGCAGCAGACAAGACAGAGGGGACTACGACGGAGTTGTGTTTTTTGGGGATCGTGATTGATACATTAAAATGGAGTGTAGGTTGCCTGAGGACAAACTGGAGAATATGCGGCTGGAGGTCAACAGGGCCAGAAAATTAAAGAAAATCAGGGTAAGGCTGGGTTCACACGGGCAAGTTTTCCGCACGGGTGCAATGCATGAGGTGAACGCATTGCACCCGCACTGACTCCGTACCCATTCACTTCTATGGGGCTGTGCAGATGAGCAGTGATTTTCACGCATCACTTGTGTATTGCATGAAAATCGCAGCATGCTCTATACTGTGCGTTTTTCACGTAACGCAGGCCCCATAGAAGTAAATGGGGCTGTGTGAAAATCGCAAGCATCCGCAAGCAAGTGCGTATGCAGTGCGATTTTCACGCATTTTTGCTAAGATGAAAGTCTATTCACTGTATTATTTTTCCTTATAACATGGTTATAAGGGAAAATAATAGCATTCTTTAATACACAGTTCTTAGTAGAAGGTCAATTGAGGGTTAAAAAAATATAAAAAATAACTCGCCTCCTTCTCTTGATCGCGTAGTTGCCGATCTCTTCTTACTTCTTTAATCATGAGCTGCCAGCTAAAGAACCTGTGATGACGTCACATCACATGGTCCATCACCGTGGTGATGGACCATGTGATTGGACCATGTGATGAGCTCAGTGACGTCACCACAGGTCCTTTGACAGGTCCTGAAGAAAGAACAGGAGACCGGCAGCTACGCGATCATTTGGAGGAGGTGAGTTAATTTATTTATTTTTTTAACCCTCAATTGACCTTCTACTAAGCATTCTGTATTAAGAATGCTATTATTTTCCCTTATAACCATGTTTTATAAGGGAAAATAATTACATCTACACAACCTTGAACCCAAACCTGAACTTCGGTGAAGAAGTTCGGGTCTGGGTACCACATTCAGTTTTTTTATCACACACGTGCAAAACGCATTGCACCCGCGCAATAAAAACTGAACAACGGAACGCAATCGCAGTCAAAACTGACTGAAATTGCGTACCTACAGATGTAGCAGGGTTAGCTCTCCAGCTCTTAACTCAAATTTCTTAACTCATCGCGTTATCTTGAGGCAAAAGCCATTGAAAAGCAATTGAAGGTGTTAGCTTAGATTAGATAACACAACTGAGAAATCTCAGAAAACAGGAGTGTTAACTGTACTCCATCCGTACTCGCGCGGATTTGCCGCAATGCACCCGGGACACATCCTGAGCCAAAACGTGATGCCCGTGTGAACCCAGCCTAAGGGATTTGCAGTCTCTGCTAGGAAAACTCAACTTTGCCTGTAGGATTATGCCGATGGGGCATATATTTTGTCAGCGTTTGTCTTCTGCAACGGCTGGAATATCTACTCCCAATCATTTCATTAGGTTAGGTAAGGAATGGCGGGGGGTGTTTAATGGAAGTAATGGAAGTGTTTAATGGTAAGACATTAGTGATGGGCGAGGTTATTAACAGTGTTGACTTCTAAATGTTTTCAGATGCAGCTAGGGGGGTGGGCTTTGGGGCATATTGCCAGTCAATGGTGTGCTGGGCGTTGGCCAGAGGTTTGGATAGTTAGGGGCTGGGTAAAGAATTTGGCTCTGTTAAGCCTCTTTCACATGGGTGAGTTTTCCGCACGGGTACAATGCGTGAGGTGAACGCATTGCACCCGCACTGACTCCGGACCCATTCATTTCTATGGGGCTGTGCACATGAGCGGTGATTTTCACGCATCACTTGTGCGTTGCGTGAAAATCTCAGCATGCTCTATACTGTGCGTTTTTCACGTAACGCAGGCCTCATAGAAGTAAATGGGGCTGCGTGAAAATCGCAAGCATCCGCAAGCAAGTGCGGATGCGGTGCGATTTTCACGCATTTTTGCTAAGATGAAAGTCTATTCACTGTATTATTTTTCCTTATAACATGGTTATAAGGGAAAATAATAGCATTCTTAATACAGAATGCTTAGTAAAATAGGTATGGAGGGGTTAAAAAAATAAAATAAAAATTAAACTCACCTCATCCACTTGTTCGCGAAGCCCAGCTTATCTTCTTTCTTCTTCTTTGAGTAACCTGGGAAAAAAGGACCTTTGGTGATGTCACTGCACTCATCACATGGTCCATCACATGATCCATCACCATGGTGTGCGCAGTTAGGTGTGGATAATGAGTAGAGATGTCTACAGAACCTGTTCTATTAAATGCTTATACAAGCAGAGCCCCCCGACAGAGTGGAGAGGGTGTCAGCAGTAAGTTTGTGTTGACGTCACTGATTATTTTGCCTTTCCTCTGATCCGTCAGAACAATAACCCCCAAAAAAAGAATCCTGTCTGTTGAGCATCCGTCTTCACTCAGTCAGCATTTCATCAGTAATCCATCAGTATTGCTAATGTCAAAAAACACAGGAGTGGATCTAAAACAAAGATGACACATGAATGGAATATTTGCATGTCTTCAGTGTTTTGTATCCACTCCTGCTTTTGGCTACCAAATCACAAGCCAATTCTGATGGGACTATACAGGCCTTACAGCTGCTACACAGACAGGATCCGTTGTGCTTCTCATTTTTCCTTCCTTCTGACAGATCAGAAGAAGGGTCAAATAAATGATGATGTCATCCAGGCCAAAAAGGAAAAATAGAGGCCCAGTTATGGAGTGGGGAGGGTGGGAAAACAGCTTGAGAAGTCCACAAAGTGGCCCAATAACATAGTGGTGAGGTGGAAGCAGCATGAGGAGACCACAGAGTGGCACAATAACAGAGTGTGGAGGTGGCAGCAGCAGCGTGAGGAGGCCACAGAGTGGCAAGGTAACATAGTGTGGAGGGGGCAGCAGCAGCAGCATGAGGAGGCAACAAAGTGACCCGGTGACAGAGTGGGGAGGTGGGTGGCAATAACAGTACCTGCTGACTATGGTGGGTGTAAGAAGGAGCACTTGGCATCAGATGTGTGACATCAGGCAGGTGGCAGCATCCGAATAGTAGCTGAGGCAGGTAGCCAGAAGAAACCAGTCTCTTTTGTCAAGGTTTGGGTGAGGCAGCATGGATGATCTAATCTGATGCATCATGCATTGGTGGGTGGAAATCCTGGCTGATCCACACCTGATTAATGTTGAAAAAGGTCAGTCTCTCCACATTTTGGGTGGACAGGGAGTTCTCCTTGGGGTGGCCCCCACCGCACTAAACAACCGCTCTGATGCCACACTTCTGGCCGGAAAGGACAGCTTTTCCAGGGCAAAATCGGCCAGTAGCGGCCACAAATCCAGTTTTGCCGCCCAGTAGTCCAGCGGATCTTCGATGATGGGTGGCAGGGTGCACTCCAAGTATGCCACCGCCTGCTGGTTCAGGTTCTGCTCTATGTCTAGCTTCTGGTGAGTAGTTTTTTCGCAATGCGGGTGAAGAAAGCTGCGCATCAGTGACTCTAGACTCAGGCTGCTGCTGATGGAGCTGCTACTGCACCTGACACCCCCCCCCCAGCAGCCATGGCAGTCAAACGTGAGCGCAGAGGGCTCCCCCAGTCAGACCTGCGAGTGGATGGATGATGGTGCAGATAGGCAGCGGCCAACTGACTACATATGATGTCTCTATAGTAGTTTAGTTTGTTCTCCCTCTCAGCGGGTGTAAAAAAAAGGCCCCCATTTTGGACCAGTAGCAAAGGTCTAACATTGTAGAGGGCGAGTAGTCATCCCTCTGGCTAATGGTGACAATTCGGCTGTAACTATGCAAGCAAGTGAGCATGCATTGGGCCATTTGCGCAAGTGACTCGGAGGGTCATCTGCCTCGTCTTCCTCATCTCCCTCTTGCTCCTCTGGCTGGTCCTTCTCCTCCTCTCCTGCAAGCTGAGTAGAAAAACCACCCATTTTGCTACACATTGCTTGTGCTCCAATGTCCTCCTCCAGTTCAGCCCCCACAGGGCTCATGAGGCTGTGAGATGTAGGCACTACGTCTCCAGTCCCCTGACCAGCCAGATTTACCAGCATCTTTTCCAGGATATGAATAAGTAGAATGACGTTGTTCATCCTGTAGTCCTGGCGACTGACAAATAAAGTGGCCTCCTCAAAGGGCACGAGCAAATGGCAGGTGTCACGCATGAGCTGCCACTGGCTGACATCGAAGTTGCAAAGGGTAGTACCTCTGTCCGCTTGGATCCTCAAGAAATCGTTTATGGCCTTTCTCTGTTCGTATAGTCAGTCCAACCTATGGAGGGTGGAATTCCAACGGTGGAAACGTTGCATATCAGCCTATGCTGGGGGATGCCGTTCTGCCGCTGCAGCTCAAAGAGGGCGTGCTTGGCGGTGTACGAGTGGCCATTTTTAGGATGTCTTACAGATGGGTGGAAGACTTCAGGAACCTCTTTACAACCAGATTGAACACGTGCGCCATGCAGGGAGCATGGCTCAGCCCTCCTTGAAGCAGCCGACACCATGTTCTTCCTGTTGTCAGTCACCATGGTTCCGAATTTGAGTTGTTGCGGAGAAAGCCAGGATTTGATTTCTTGATGAAGGACACAGAGCAGTTCCTCCCCTGTGTGACTCCGTTCGCCGAGGAAAACGAGATGTAGAACAGCGTAACACCGCCGTGCCCTGCACATGTGGTATTCTGGAGGAGCACTGTGAATTGTCCTTTCAGTGGAGGCTGAGGACACGATGGAGGATGAGGAGGCAGAGGCAGACATTGTCACAGGACCAACGGCGTGAGAACGTGGAGTTCCTGGTGTGGCTGGCAGGAACCACATTTACCCAGTGGGCCGTAAAGGACATTATATTGTCCTTGACAGTAGTTACAGCTACCGACCAATTTTCCTAAAAAAAGTCTGTATCACAAACAAATTACGCAATTACTCAGTCCCTACACAAGAAAATCAACATTCACTGACCAATTTTCCCCAAAAAAGGCTGTTTCACAAAAAATGTCACCACTGAATGGTTACTCGATGCAATTACTTAGTCACTACAGAAGAAAATCTACATTCACCGACCAATTTTCCCAAAAAAGGCTATATCACAGAAATATTTCACCACTGAATGACAATGTAAATTCACAGCAGAACGGCTAATAAGAAGTACTTATTTTTCCTATTAATAAACACCAACAATGGCTGTATGGCAATGTAAATTCACCGCAGAACGGCTAATAACACATACTTATTTTTGCTATTGATACAGCGCAACAATGTCTGTATGACAATGTAAATTCACTGCAGAACTGCTAATAACATGTACTTATTTTTCCAATAATACACCCCAACAATGGCTGTATAACAAAGTCGGTTCACTGCAGACCTGCTAATAAGACGTATTCTTTTTCCTATTAATACACCCCAACAAAATAAATATAACAATCAATCACAATTCACCGCAGAACGGCTAATAGGACGTACGTATCTATCCTATTAATACATCCCATAAATGGCTGTAGTACAATGGAACTTCACAGCTGAACGGCAAATATATTTTTTTTGCCACTAATACACGCAAAAAAGGGCTTTTATTTTCTCACTTCACCACACAATGGCTAATCAGCCCTTTTTCTTTTTCCCCACTAATACACGCCAAAAAAAGCCTTTAGAACAGGGGTGCACAACCTGCGGCATGCAGACCGCATGCGGCCTCCAGAGCCAGGGTTTGCGGACCCCCTCCTACTGGGCAGAAAAACAGCTGATCGTGGGATCAGCTGTGTTTCTGCCTGGAAATGCACAATTGCAGGATTATAACTCCTGCTCCTGCACTGTAGCAGGAACAGGACAGGTACCTGGCTGTCAGAGACAGTGGGGCAGCCAAGGAGAAGGCAGAAGCAGTGTATCAGCGCTTCTGCCTTCTCCTCTCACAGGTGAGCGGTGCGCTGTGCAGTTTAGACCCGGCGATCACTTGATCGCCGGGTGTCAGGGGCAGAGGAGTGCAGAGCTGCCCTGTACAATGCCCCCACAGCAGGCTGGTTTTCCCTGTAACTGGGGATCCTTTGATCCAGTTACAGTGAAAATAGTGCAAAAAAGTCAGTCTCCCCAAAGGTTATTTATGGACCTTTTGGGTACAAATTACGTGGAAATATTAGTATTAAAAGGTTTAAAAAAAATGGAAAACACAATTTTAAGAAGAATACTAAGAAAAAGGAATAAAAAAGGTTGCAAAAAAAAAGTCAGTGTCCTACAGAGGTATTTTATAAAGACCCTTGGGGGGACATACAGTGCTGTATAAATATATAAAAAAAGAAAAAAAAAAGAAAATTTAGCAAAAAGGATGAAAATAAATAAATAAATAAATAAAATACAAAGTAAAAGAAAACTATCACTTGGCATATTTAGCGTATGTGGCAAAAAATATATTTTAAAAATAAATAATATGATAAAAAAATACAAAATAAATAAAATTAAAATAAAAGAAAAAAAAGGAAAATGTCAATTTAAAAAAGTCAGTGTCCCCACGGGACTTTTTGTAGCAGAAATATATTTAAAAATTAAGTTAGAAAAAAATATTAAAATATATAAAAGAAAAAAACGCCCACACCAACCAAAACCATTGGCAAATTATCACCCCATTCATGTGAAACTATACATAATGTATAATAAAAAACGATCAAACACATATAGGGAGACCTAATTATAATAAATTGCATATTTAAATAATGAGCTACAGTTTGAAAAAAAATGACTTTTAAAAAAAAAAAATTTGTTTCCCCCTAATAAAACTAGAAAAAATCTATTAAACGCCCTGTGTTTTGTAATAAACAGCTGCAAAAGTTATTTGGGTAGTCCAACAAATAAAAAAAGTTACAAGTGTTTTGGAACCCGGTGTGCTAAATCACAAAAAATGACTGGTCATTAGGCCAGGGTCAATAAAGGGTTAACTAATAAGTGCTTTCCCGGCTAGGCCTCATACACACGACCGTACCTTTTCTTTTGGGTCCGTCGGACACCAGCCATGTGTGTTTCTGCATTTTGCAGAACGGAGTAACGGGATGCGGACAGGGCACATGGAGTGCTGTCCGCTCTTTTGCTGCCCCGTTGGAGTGAATGTGTCACGTAAAAAAAATGCGGATCGGATTTGACTAAAACAATGTCCGTGTGCGTGAGCCTTCAGGGAAAGTGGGTTATTGCAGGGCACCTACAGTTTATCTGGGGGTGCAGGAGGTGGTAAATAACCAGTGAGCGAGTCCTCTGCAGTAAAGTGAGTAGGAAGCAGGAAGGAAATCTCGCCACTTAAAGGAGTTTCCTAGTTTAAAATTATTTTTAAACAAGTTCCTGCCGCATAGTCCCTGAAACAGAAGTATTCCTACTTTCCAGCTCCGTGCTGCTCTCGCCGTCTCCACTTCACCAAAATTGACTGACTTTAGCGGTGAAACACTGCTTGTGGCCACACCACCACTGAAGCCAGTCATTGGCATGAGCAGTGCAAGTGACTATGCCTGCAGGCGACTCGCCGCAGGGCAATAAGTAAGTGTAGGTGGGCCGATGGGGGTTGTAGTCATTTTACTCACAGTTAGCAGCTCTCCCTGGGCCGGCGTGTAGTGAATGGAAGGACAGCACCAGTTCTGCCACATGTTGGTTGAGGTGCCCTTGGTGGTGTGAGTTTAAGGTGCCGTGGGAGGCAGGGTCCCTGTGTTTGTGACGCCAGCACCAGTTGGGTGCGTTGAGAGATGGTAGAAGAATAAGGAGAGAGTCAGGAGTTGTAACCAACAAGAACTTTACTTGAAATGTTGGCCTTGAGGTAGATAGCGTCCATGCTAATATGCCTTGGTACAGAAAATGGAAGCGAGGCTGCAACTCCAGGACAACAGGCACGGTAAGACAGCGTATGCAGGTTCCAACTCAATCTGAGAGATAGGGTGATTACTTTTCTTTCCTCTTAACTTGCTTTGACAACCCAGCCTTTCGGTACTTTGGTATCTTCTAGTCACTATATTCGGCAACCAACTAGCAGTCTCCCTAGCGCAGGCATTACTCTTCTGGTTCCATTATTTAAACAGGTTGCTTCCATATATCGACTACGTTTCTGGCTAGGGGCTCTATAACAACAGGGATACAAATAAGTCATGGGTCTGGCGTTCTTACATAAATATCTGTTTCACACCACTAGAATGGCGCCAGGGGCACAGAGCAGAATCTACATGCTCTCCTCTCCTTTACTAACCTCCAACTAACTTGCTGTGCCTGACTTATTATATATACATTGAGGTGACAGGCTGCCACCTAGTGATGACTGTGTGTAAATGCAGTTACTAGCCTGTTGTGAGGAGTTTGTCAGCTAGTACAGAAGAAATAGACAATGGCCAGGGTCGTGTGCGTACTGCCAATATAGGCAGACCACGCCGAGTTGCTATGGGCCGCGGGCACAGGGTGGGCCCGTAGCACATGGAAGGCCCTGCCCCTACGTCTACTTCTGCACAGACAGTTTATTCAGTTATTATGGGCCGGCATTGAGGCGGCCCGCCCACTTGTGTTCTCCCTTGGGCCCCCCCCCCCCTAATTGTTCTCTACAATAAAGTTTATTGAAAGAAGGGAAAAAATATCACACGCGTCTTTTAGCCGGCTGGCCGCCCCATTTCCTAAGTAACGCTAAGCGCACGTGCCGGGGGCTGCCAGATGTTTAGATTCAAAGTGAGGAGTGGACGCGAGAGCGAGCGGCCGGGGACAGGACACCAGCGGCGACCGGTGAGTGCGGAGACCGGAGAGGGGGAGGAACGTGTCTGACAGGGCACCCTGACTGCAGACCTCGGTGGTGGTCAGTGATGTCTTGTGTCTCCATAGGGAGCTAGACGCATCTCCCGGAAGCTGCACGTGACGTTATGCATTTTACTATTTTAATGGTATGTTCACACCACCGCCTGTCCCATGACACCATGCGGTTTTCTGCTGTCGTTTCTCTTCTGAAGTGGCACAGTCCCGCTCTCAGTTTAGTCCCATTGAGTAAAAGATCCAGCTCCTACAGGTAAGCACCCAGCTTTCCTAGGGTCCTGAGCATGAGGTCCAGCTCCTAGGAGGCAGGCACCCAGCTTCCTAGGGTCCTGAATATAATATCCAGCTCCTACAGGCAGGCACCCAGCTTTCCCAGAGTCCTGAGTATGAGGTCCAGCTTCTAGAGGCAGGCACCCAGCTTTCCTAGGGTCCTAAATACACTGCTCAAAAAAATAAAGGGAACACTTAAACAACACAATGTAATTCCAAGTCAATCACACTTCTGTGAAATCAAACTGTCCACTTAGGAAGCAACACTGAGTGACAATTAATTTCACATGCTGTTGTGCAAATGGGATAGACAACAGGGTGGAAATTATAAGGCAATTAGCAAGACACCCCCCAATAAAGGAGTGGTTCTGCAGGTGGTTACCACAGACCACTTCTCAGTTCCTATGCTTCCTGGTTGATGTTTTGGTCACTTTTGAATGCTGGCGGTGCTTTCACTCTAGTGGTAGCATGAGACGGAGTCTACAACCCACACAAGTGGCTCAGGTAGTGCAGCTTATCCAGGATGGCACATCAATGCGAGCTGTGGCAAGAAGGTTTGCTGTGTCTGTCAGCGTAGTGTCCAGAGCATGGAGGCGCTACCAGGAGACAGGCCAGTACATCAGGAGACGTGGAGGAGGCCGTAGGAGGGCAACAACCCAGCAGCAGGACCGCTACCTCCACCTTTGTGCAAGGAGGAACAGGAGGAGCACTGCCAGAGCCCTGCAGAATGACCTCCAGCAGGCCACAAATGTGCATGTGTCTACTCAAACGGTCAGAAACAGACTCCAGGAGGGTGATATGAGGGCCCGACGTCCACTGGTGGGGGTTGGGCTTACAGCCCAACACCGTGCAGGACGTTTGGCATTTGCCAGAGAACACCAAGATTGGCAAATTCGCCACTGGTGCCCTGTGCTCTTCACAGATGAAAGCAGGTTCACACTGAGCACATGTGACAGACGTGACAGAGTCTTGAGACGCCGTGGAGAACGTTCTGCTGCCTGCAACATCCTCCAGCATGACCGTTTTGGCATTGGGTCAGTAATGGTGTGGGGTGGCATTTCTTTGGAGGGCCGCACAGCCCTCCATGTGCTCGTGAGAGGTAGCCTGACTGCCATTAGGTACCGAGATGAGATCCTCAGACCCCTTGTGAGACCATATGCTGGTGCAGTTGGCCCTGGGTTCCTCCTAATGCAAGACAATGCTAGACCTCATGTGGCTGGAGTGGGTCAGCAGTTCCTGCAAGATGAAGGCATTGATGCTATGGACTGGCCCGCCCATTCCCCAGACCTGAATCCAATTGAGCACATCTGGGACATTATGTCTCGCTCTATCCACCGTCACGTTGCACCACAGACTGTCCAGGAGTTGGCAGATGCTTTAGTCCAGGTCTGGGAGGAGATCCCTCAGGAGACCGTCCGCCACCTCATCAGGAGCATGCACAGGCGTTGTAGGGAGGTCATACAGGCACGTGGAGGCCACACACACTACTGAGCCTCATTTTGACTTGTTTTAAGGACATTACATCAAAGTTGGATCAGCCTGTAGTGTGTTTTTCCATTTTAATTTTGAGTGTGACTCCAAATCCAGACCTCCATGGGTTGAAAAATTTGATTTCCATTTTTTTATTTTTGTGTGATTTTGTTGTCAGCACATTCAACTATGTAAAGAACAAAGTATTTCAGAAGAATATTCAATTAACTCAGATCTAGGATGTGTTATTTTTGTGTTCCCTTTATTTTTTTAAGCAGTGTATAATATCCAGCTCCTAGAGGCAGGCACCCAGCTTTCCCAGGGCCCTGAGTATGGGGGGGAGGGATCTGAAACCTCCAGGACTCCAGCTGCTTTGAAACTACAACTCCCAGAATGCCCTGACTACAGTTCATTGTCCTATGTCACATTCAGGAGGATGGGGGGGGGGGGGGTCCCCAGGACGCTGGGAGTCACGATTATTTGCTGTGCCACTGTAAGAAATAAAAATATAGTTTTTTATAAAGCAATATGTTATTTTTAGAAGGTTTTTCTTATCAGAGTACTCGATTAATCGGTAGAATACTCGATTGCTAAAATACGGTAATCGTTTACTGCAGCCCTACCCGCGACGGGCCAGGGGTGGGTAGTGGGCGGGGTTAGGGGCCCCAATTCAGATCCTTGCTATGGGGCCCAGTGATTTCTATGTACGCCCCTGACAATGGCATAAGATGACATGTACAAAGGTTGCAAGTGTACCCTTTTAGAACGTAGTGGGACACTGCATGCCCATATCCAACCGGATGTAAACAGCACTGGAACCAGAAGACGGAGACAGCAGGAGTGGCAGGCAGCAGGAAAGTATGAATCTTCTGTTTCATGCCCATGCTGCAGGAACGTGTTCAAAATATTTTTTTACCAGTAAATCTCTAAACCCCTGTTACACGACACGATATTCAGGACAGTTACTGGGAACAAGTGTTCATAGAAACGCTCATTCCTGATATCTGTCCGGTATAATCATGCCGCTGATCATCTGATAAACAAGGAATCACTCATTTGTCGGCTGATTTGCATATTTTATCAGGATGAAAGATGTACAATTATCGTCAGCACATCTCACCATGTAATCAGGAAGTGAATGAGGGAGGAATGACTGTAGTAGCGATCATTCCACCCCAGTTTCTTTGCATTAGCCTGTGTAATAGGCCGATGCAAACAAGCTCTGATTAACTATTTTTTGCTGCCCCTTGAAATAGTGCAATGTGACAATGCGGCCCCCAGACCAAAAAAGGTTGTGCACCCCTACTTTAGAACATATAACTGTGGCCGTGAACGGCAAATAATATTTTTTTTTGCCACTAATACACGCCAAAAAGGGCTGTAATTTCCCCACTTCACCACACAACGGCTAATAAGCACTTTTTCTTTTTCCCCACTAATACACGCCCAAAAAAAGGCTTTAGAACATATAACTGCAGTCAATGAACGGCAAATAATATTTTTTTTTGCCACTAATACACGCCAAAAAGGGCTGACATTTTCTCACTTCAACACATAACGGCTAATAAGCCCTTTTTTTTTTCCCCCACTAATGCACGCCAAAAAGGGCTTTAGAACATAACTGCAGCAGTGAATGGCAAATGATTTTTTTTGCCACTAATACACGCCAAAAAGAGCTGTAATTTTCCCACTTCACTACACAATGGCTAATAAGCACTTCTTCTTTTTCCCCAATAATACACGCCAAAAAAAGGCTTTAGAACATATAACTGCAGCCGTGAACGGCAAATAATATATTTTTTTTGCTACTAATACACACCAAAGACTGTAATTTTCTCACTTCAAAACATAACGGCTAATAAGCCCTTTTTCTTTTTCCCCACTAATGCACGCCAAAAAGGGCATTAGAATATATAAATGCGGCCGTGAACAGTAAATAAGCTTTTTTTTGCCACTAATACACGCCAAAAAGGGCTTTAATTTTCTCAACAGCTAATAAGCACATTTTTTCCCCACTAATACACGACAAAAAAAGACTGTAGAACATATATATAACTGCACTGAACAAGGGCTAATAAGACCCCAGTAACAAGAACGGTTTGCTGAAAATAACAGAGGTATCATCTATTCTGTTGCAAACCTGAAATGAGCAGCAGTATAATGGCAATTTGGATCTGCAGTCAGTGTAGCAAGGTGTAATAGGGTTGTTCCTATTACCCAGGCTGTAAACACCCCTATTGAACCCTGTTCTGCTTCAAAACTGTGGAATAATTCCTCCGTATCCTTTACCTAAACTTCTAATGCTCTTTCCCTGAACTTCTATTGAGCAAAAGTTATTAAGTCTTTCCTAGCACTGTCTCTAGCGCCTGCTAACATCTGTCCCTGCACTAAGTACACTGAAAAATGGCTGAATCCAAGATGGCAGATGCTATTTATAGGGCTGTCACATCACAGGGCTGGCTGCTGATTGGCTGCATGCATGGCATTGTGGGTAATCCCTTGTTCCCAGAGTTCCTTGCTCCATGTCCTAACATGTGCAGCTGCCATTTTAGGAAAAAATGTGATTCGTTACCACGAAGCGTGAGGAAATTCGGATTTGGTGCGAATCGAATAATTACTGAAATTCGGATGGAATTCCACTTCGTCAGCTTCGCTCATCTCTAGTAGTGAGGATGGGGGAGTGGCATTGTTATTTTTTGGGGGTCAGGTCAGAGAGGAATGTTGATCTATATCTCAGCTGAACAGATGTGTTGCAGGTCTAGCCTTTGGTTTTTGTATGAGTCGCCTACCCGATGTTTGGTTGGAGGAGGGGAAACAGGCAGAGGACACCAGATGTCCAGTTTCATTTACCCTTTTATTAGAAATAGGGTCACAGTTAGATTTGGTTTGTCATTCGACGGGGGAAGTTAGTTTATTTCGGGTGGCTTTTTCATTGGCGTTATTTGGGGCTTTTCGGCTGTGGGAGCTTGTTAGTAGCAGCGTTCAGAAAGCTGAAGGGCTGTTGTCTGAGGATGTGGATCTTTACGATGATAGGGTGGAGGTTCGCATTCGGAAGTCGAAAATGGATTGTCAAGGTAGGGGTAAACATCTGGTTTTATTTGCGGTTCATGGGTGTTTACTTTGTCCGGTAAAGTGTTTACATGAGTACGGGGGGGGGGGCAGGGTATGGCTCCTCTCCCTCCTCTCCTTTGCCACGAGAATGGCTAATTTTTGTTGCGTTTCTATTTCTTCGCGATTTTTAAAAGGTGCTGTGACACAGTGAGGGGTTGTGGAAAAAATAAACGAACCAGCACCTCCACAATAAGTGAATATGAGAACGCAGGTGCACGCTACCTTGGCTAAAACACACTTGGATTAGTAGAACTACAGGTAACAGCACTCTGCTAGTCAATTGCACAAAGATATAAGCAAACACTGAAAGAATAAATGCTTGGTGGTCATACTTACTGCAAATGCAGCTAGAATCTCTTTGCGAATATAATTGATCAAAAATATTTCGGGCCCATCTACCGGTCGTCAAGGTAGCTTCTAATCAGATGGGTCCTACTCTAACATGCTTCTCCTGGGCTTACAGCCTACAATCTTGGCAAAGTAGTACCAAGCTGTATCCTACGCATGCCTCTCCCAGGCTGTGAGCCTGCAGTATGGGCTGGGTAGAATACAGCTGTACAAGCTATCTGATTAAAAGCAAATGGTAAATGGGCTGGTGGTGCACGGTTCAATCTCACCACCAGGGGGATACATCGTAGGATACAGCTTGGTACTACTTTGCCCAGATTGTAGGCTGTAAGCCCAGGAGAAGCATGTTAGAGTAGGACCCATCTGATTAGAAGCTACCTTGACGACCGGTAGATGGGCCCGAAATATTTTTGATCAATTATATTCGCAAAGAGCTTCTAGCTGCATTTGCAGTAAGTATGACCACCAAGCATTTATTCTTTCAGTGTTTGCTTATATCTTTGTGCAATTGACTAGCAGAGTGCTGTTACCTGTAGTTCTACTAATCCAACAGTGAGGGGTAGTGTCTGGCAAGGCAGGTATTTTCGTCCCAGCGTGTGCGGCTGGGCTCAGATGTCTCTGTTTTTGGGATCTGAGTCTTTGTGCCGTGCTGGAGGGCTGAGAGCCGCATGCTGGGGAAACAGGCCCCCTAAAGCCTGCTGTTGACTACTGGAGTCAGAGATGCCAGCAAGGTGACTTGTGTTATATGAACTTTCCATTGTGTGTAAATTAACACCAAGACTGCAAAGGTACGTGCTGTTTTGTGCAATTGTCTCAAGTGTGAATAAACACTGACGTTTTGAGTTAAGAACTTGTATTTTGCCTCTGTACTGCGCCCGCTTACCCGATCTACCAGAGTGAAACCCCACAATTGGTGGAGGATGCGGGTAAGAGCAGTGAGCCGTGAGCGCCGATATTTTTGGTTTCTGCATTTTTCAGGCACAGTTGTATGTCGTACATTAAACCAGTTGTATTATAACAAGTGTCCCATGACAAAATGGAGGCTGTTGTGAAGGCCCTCATGGAGGCTAATCTGCAGCAGCGTGAGGCTAATAAGCAGTAGCAGGAGACTAACCAGTTGCTGCTACAACATGTGATAGCTTTGCAGACAGCAGGAGCAACCCTAGCATCCACTAGCAGACGACACTGAAACCTACCTAGAGATGTACGAGAAAGTGGCCATCAGGGAAAAGCTACCCCGTGACCAGTGGGCTGAGGTCGTCGCTCCATTCCTGGAATCCGATTCCCAGTGGGTGTATTTTGACTTGCCGGACCATCAAGCGGCCGACTACCAAAAAGTAAAGGGTGAGATTTTGGCAAGACTGGGGCTGAATGTGTTGGTCCGGGCCCAGCGGGTACATCAGTGGGGGTTTAAGCCAACTGAGCCTGCGAGGACCCAGTATTATGACTTACTTCACCTCTGCAAAAGGGGCTACAGCCTGATGTGCTGAGTCCCACGGCTATGCTGGATAGACTATTGGCTGATGTGTTCTGGATGGCTCTGCCACCCCCTCTCCAGCACTGAATCGGCCAGGTGTCTCCTGGCAATGCCCTAGAAATGGTGGACCTGATAGAGCGCTACAAGGCTGCTAAGACTGTTACAGGGGGTTATTTTGGGTTGGGGGGCAGTCAAACCCTGTAAATCTCCATCCCAGACCCGGCGACTTGTACCAATAAAACCCACCCGGGGTGTACCCTCTACCTACCTGGCTCAGATAGTCTGCTGGTGGTGTCAGGAGCCTGGCCATGTAACAGCTGACTGTCCCCATCAGGTGGAACCCATGGATACTAACTATGGCTACCGTCAGTCGCTATATGCCAGGAAGCTGTGGGCAGCAGGCACCCCAAAAACTCCAAACCACCTGTGCCAGGTAGAGGTAGGAGACACTCCAGCAGAGGCTGGCCAGAAAGTCGGGGTCATGACTTAAAAGACTATCCCACCGCCCTGGTGTCTCTAACCACAGGGGCTGGCAGATGGACTCACGAAGTGGCGATTGCCCCAAATTTACACTATGAACTTATAATAGGGAGCGACTTCCCGGGCTTCCTGGCACTGTGACCTGCTATGAGAGTGACTGATACCCATGAGACAGGAGTCACCCTAGCAGAGTGGCCCGGCTCAGGGGGGAGTCCAGAACCCTGGGAACCTGAGACCGAAGGGCCAGCGGTAGAGGTGACCGCCACTTTGGTGGAAGAGGGGGAGACAACCTCGCTAAGTGTGATGGTGGGAGACGTAGAGGACTTGCCGCCGGGTCCTGAATTGGCAGACCTCAATGTCTCCGGGGATAATTTTGGTACCGCCCAACGTCGGGACACAACTCTATTCCGCGCCTGGGAAAATGTGTTAATAGTAGATGGTGAACCACAATAACCTGGGGCAGAGTCAGTGTTTCCCCGTTTTGTGGTTTATCAGGATATTTTGTATCGGGTAAACCAACTAAGGGGTGAGCCTATTGAACAGTTGGTGGTCTCCAAGGCTTATCTGTCACGGATGTAGTAAGGGAGAACACCAAAAGACAATCAAGAAGGAAGGGGAAAGACACTAGGCCTCACCGCTAGGGAAGGAAAAGGGTCACCACCTATAAAACCCTGCTCCTGGCCCTAACTCCTATCCGTATGGGCACCTCTCGATGGTAGAGATACCCATACACAGGAACCTAGAAAACCCTGGTGACCCTCAGATGCCCTAAAGGAACTAGCGTCTCACTGAGGCCTAGTAAACAATCGGGGGAAGGGGGGGAATACAAAACACAACAAGCGGAACACTTAACTTCAGAGGATGATGGATGAACAGGAATTCAGCACGAACCACACTCCAGCTCTTCCAAGACCAAATGAAGCTATCCCGAGCAAGGAGTGATGGGAAAAGTCAGACTAAATAGGGCGAGGAGGTAAAGGTCACATGATCCACACCTGAACAGGAGGTGTGGACATACCAGCAACACACAGACAAAGTGAAACCGAAAGATGCTGTCAGATCACTAATGCGTTGATAATCTTTCAGACCTTCTGAGACCTGTCACAGATGTGACAGTACACCCCCTTCTACGGGTGACCTCCGGGCACCCAGGACCGACCTTATCAGGATGAGCTCTGTGGAATGCTCTCACCAGACGACTAGCAATAACATTGGTCGCTGGAACCCACATCCTCTCCTCTGGTCCGTACCCTCTCCAATGAACGAGATACTGGAGTGATCGCCGGAGAACTCGGGAGTCCACAATCCTGCTGATCTGAAATTCTAAATTGCTGTCCACCATGACAGGAGCGGGAGGCAAAGAGGACGGCTCAACAGGTTCGACACATTTCTTTAGCAACGATTTATGAAATACGTTATGGATTTTCAATGCCTGAGGAAGTTCAAGACGGAAGGCTACAGGGTTAACAATGGCAGTGTTCTTATATGGACCAATAAATCTTGGGCCCAACTTCCAAGAAGGTACCTTAAGTTTAATGTTTTTTGTAGACAACCACACAGAATCACCCACTCTCAGGTCTGGACCACTCATACGTCTCCTGTCAGCCGCACGCTTATACCTGTTACCCATCTTTTTCAGGTTATTTTGGATTTTCCGCCAGATAGAAGACAAAGAAGAGGAAAATCGTTCCTCCTCAGGAATGCCGGAATTTGGAGCACCAGAAAATGTACCAAACTGAGGATGGAACGCATATGCCCCAAAAAACTGCGACTTATCAGTGGATTCCTGTCTACTGTTATTGATAGCAAACTCAGCTAACGACAAAAATGAAGACCACTCTTCCTGATTCTCTGAAACAAAACATCTCAAGTAAGTCTCCAGATTCTGATTGGTGTGCTCCGTCTGTCCGTTCAACTGAGGATGAAAAGCCGAAAAGAAGGACAATTGTATACCCAGACGAGTACAGAACACTTTCCAGAATCTGGAAACAAACTGAGTCCCTCTATCGGACACCACATCAGAGGGAATGCCATGTAGTTTCACGATGTTGTCGACAAACACCTGTGCAAGAGTTTTAGCATTGGGTAGACTAGGTAATGCAATAAAGTGTGCCATTTTACTAAAACGATCTACAACCACCAGAATCACAGTTTTTCCCGAAGAATTCGGTAAATCCGTGAGAAAATACATGGACAAATGGGTCCATGGTCTGTACAGGATGGGCAATAGATGCAGAGATCCGGAAAGGCCGAGTATGTGTCACCTTAGCACGTGTACAGGTACCACAGGCTGACACATAGTCCTCAACCCACTTACGCAACCCCGGCCACCAAAATCTGCGAGAGATGAGATTGACAGTGGATCTGCTCCCAGGGTGCCCAGCAAGCACCGTACAGTGATGTTCCTCAAACACCTTGTGACGTAATTCGGAGGGAACAATCAACTTCCCCGGAGGTCAAGAGTCCGGAGCATCCTCCTGTGCCTCCAACACCCTGGCCTCGAGATCAGGATAAAGAGCGGATATGACTACCCCTTCAGAGAAAATGGGACTATGGTCATTAGACTCACCCCCCCAGGAAAGCTACGCGACAAAGCGTCCACCTTGACGTTCTTAACCCCAGGGCAGTAAGTGACGATGAAGCTAAATCTGGTGAAAAACAATGACCATCTGGCCTGCTTTGGGTTCAGTCGCTTAGCGGACTCCAGGTACTCCAGATTCTTGTGATCCGTAATTACCGTAATAGGGTGAATTGCTCCTTCCAACCAATGCCGCCATTTCTCGAACGCCAACTTAATGGCCAGCAATTCCCTATTCCCCACATCATAATTCCTTTCAGCAGTAGAGAGTTTTTTAGAGAAAAATGCACATGGGCGCCATTTACTAGGTTAAGGACCTTGCGACAAGATTGCTCCTACCCCTATCTCGGACGCGTCAACTTCAACAATAAATGGCTGAGTCACGTCCGGTTGCATCAGAATAGGGGCCGAAGCAAAACATTCTTTCACAGCAGAAAAGGCCTGTAATGCTGCATCAGACCAGACAGAAATATCCGCACCCTACCTAGTCATGTCTGTTAAAGGTTTAACCACCGATGAATAGTTCAAGATAAATTTACGTTAGTAGTTGGTAAACCCCAAAAACCGCATAAGCGCTTTCAGATTTTCGGGTCGATGGACCTTAGGGTCACCATAGTGAATGATGCATTAAGACAGTTGTCCATTCAAAAATCACTCCAATCGAGAATCTGTCTCGCTTGCCAGTCGATGTTAGGGTTATGTTTGCTTAACCATGGTAAGCACAACACCAACGGAGCAGGCAGACTCTCCAATACATAACAGGAGATAGATTCCTGATGCAAATCACCCACTCTTAAATGAATGTCATTCACTACCTGCGACAGGCATTTTTGGGTGAGAGGTGCTGAGTCAATTGCAAAGAAAGAAATACTTTTCTCTAATGCATTAGTAGTCAACCCATGAATGCGTACAAACTCTCCATCAATCAAGTTAACTCCTGCCCCACTGTCGATAAATGCTTAGATTTTCACCGTTTTGGACTCTAGCGCCACCTTAGCAGACAGGAGAAAACGGGTACTACCAGTAAAAGACAAAAGTGGGTTTTCTTGCTCCCCAGTTTTTTTATTTTTGTTTACACCTTGATGCTGCAAGTACGGACAAATATTCACAAAATGTCCCTTCTTGCCACAATAAAAGCAGACTCCTTTCACATGACCCAAGCTTTTGCCAGGGGTAGTTCCTCCTAACTGCATAGGCTCATCACAAGGCGCAACTACCAGTGTCTCTCCACCATAAGTGTCAAAGGAAGCAGTACCCTTATTGGACAGTACGTCCCTGAAGGTGAGGACCCCTAGATATCTCCCTCAGGCGTCTATCTATCCAATGACACAGGATTTTCATGAAAAGCCAACGCGTCCTGCAGTCTCTCAGAGAGACCCTGACAGAATTGGCTACGGAGAGTAGGATCGCTCCACTCAGTATCGGTAGCCCATCTCCTAAATTCAGAGCAATAGGTCTCCGCGGAACGTTCTCCCTGCCGCAAACTCTGTAACTTGGTCTCGGCCTGAGAGATCCGATCCGGGTCATCGTAGATGAGACCCAAGGCTCGAATGAATTAATCTACTGACCGGAGGGACGGTGATCCGGTCCGCAGAGAAAAAGCCCAAGATTGGGTGTCCTCTTTAAGCAATGAAATAATCATACCCACACGTTGACACTCATCCCCAGAAGAGTATGGACGCAGCTTAAAGTATAATTTACATGACTCCCTGAACCGTATGAAATTGTCACTACCCCCGAAAACCTGTCCGGGAGAGCCACCTTCGGTTCAGGACAGGCCTGGGACCCACCACCGAAACCAGCAGCCTGTGGACTCTGAATCTGCAAGACAGTTGCGCGGAGGTCTGCTACCTCCAAAGTCAGATTCTGCAGCTGTTCAACCAGTGCAGACACAGTCACAGTGCAGACACAGTATCCATAGCTGCACAGATCGGAACAAAAATGGCGGTATTGGCTTGGGATTCTAATCAAAAGCCCTCATAGGGACCCTCAGGATATTAAATCAATGCACTAAACGGTCAGTAGACCACATGATCTTTTACCATGGTGATGGATCATGTGATGAATGCTCACCACAGGTCCTGTTCAGTAAAGGAGACAGAAGGAGATGCCGGGCATCGCCATCAAGTGGACTAAGGTGAGTTAAATTATTATTATTATTTTTTTAACCCCTCCAGCACTATTTTACTATGCATTCTGTATTCAGAATGCTATTATTTTTCCCTTATAACCATGTTATAAGGGGAAATAATACAATCTACAGAACACCTAACCCAAGCCCGAACTTCTGCGAAGAAGTTCGGGTTTGGGTACCAAACATGAACGATTTTTCTCACGCGAGTGCAAAATGCATTACAATGTTTTGCACTCGCGCGGAAAAATTGCGGGCGTTCCCCTAACGCACCCGCACATTTTCCCGCAACGCCCGTGTAAAAGAGGCCTTAAACCTATATTGATGGTAACAAACACACACATCTAACGTGCTAGCCCTCAGCTAATCCTGTCACTACAATTCTACTCCTAACTGTGAACTGTCTAAAAACTTAGGCGCACCACTATTACACCCCTCCCGACATGTTTTGCCACAGAAGTGGCTTCGTTAGGGGATGTGGGGTACTAGTGTGCGCGCGCTTGAGAGTGCCCATCAATATGACCTACAAGAGCCCGCCCTCTGACCAAATGGCCAATAGCACTGCTGGTGTCATTGACTGGCAGGCGCTTTTTGCTGAGGTGCGTGGGCGCGTCAGTGTTAGCTCACAGTGTGCGCTCACGCCCCTTTAACCATCGCTAGCCGACTCACATCGTGTTGTCTCCTCCCCACTCGTATCGCAGCTCTACCATTACTTTGTGACAGGTCTCAGAAGGTCTGAAATATTAACTACGCATTAGTGATCTGAGAGCCTCTTTCGGTTTCACTTTGTCTGTGTGTTGCTGGTATGTCCAGGAGTGGATCATGTGACCTTTACCTCCTCGCCCTATTTAGTTTGACTTTTCCCATCACTCCTTGCTTGGGATAGCTTCATTTGGTCTTGGAAGAGCTGGAGTGTGGTTCGTGCTGAAGTCCTGTTCATCCATCATCCTCTGAAGTTAAGTGTTCTGCTTGTTGTGTTTTATATCCCCCCCCCCCCCCGGTTGTTTATTAGGCCTCAGTGAGATGCTAGTTCCTTCACCAGGGAAAACCCTGCTCCTGGCCCTAACTCCTATCCGTATGGGCACCTCTCGATGGTAGAGATACCCATACATAGGAACCTAGAAAACCCTGGTGACCTTTAGATGCCCTAAAGATAATGACAAGGCAGAGACCACCCGTTCCTTCCCTGGTGAAGGAACTAGCGTCTCACTCAGGCCTAATAAACAACCGGGGGGGGGGGGGGATACAAAACACAACAAGCAGAACACTTAACTTCAGAGGATGATGGATGAACAGGACTTCAGCATGAACCACACTCCAGCTCTTCCAAGACCAAATGAAGCTATCCCAAGCAAGGAGTGATGGGAAAAGTCAGACTAAATAGGGCAAGGTAAAGGTCACATGATCCACACCTGAACAGGAGGTGTGGACATACCAGCAACACACAGACAAAGTGAAACCGAAAGAGGCTTTCAGATCACTAATGCGTAGATAATATTTCAGACCTTCTGAGACCTGTCACAGATGTGACATTATCGCAAGCTTGTGTTAGATCTAGCCCACCAACATATTCTCGGGGGTCACCTGGGGCTGCAGAAAACTCAGGATCGTATTCTAAAGCGGTTTTACTGGCCCAGCATATTCGAAGAAGTGGAAGGGTTTTGTAAGTCTTGCCCGACCTGCCAGATAACTAGCCCCCAGCCACATTTCCGTAGTCCCCTAGTACCTCTCCCAATTATTGAAGTACCGTTTGACTGAATAGCTATGGACCTCATAGGCCCAGTACCGAAGTCCGCAAGAGGGCATCAACACATCATAGTCATTATAGACTATGACACTCTGTACCCGGAGGGAGTGCCACTGTGACATACCTCTGCCAAACTCATAGCTAAGGAGTTAAAAAATATGTTTTCCCGAGTAGGACTACCTAAAGAGGTTCTGACCGACCAAGGGACCCCTTTTTTTAAGGTGATGAGGGAACTCTGTAAGTTGCTGCACATAAAAAAAACTACGGACGTCCGTTTACCATCTGCAAACGAACGGTTTAACCAAACATTAAAAAATATGTTGAAAAAGGTAATGTCTAAAGATGGGAAGGACTGGGACCTCCTTCTGCCCTATCTCATGTTCGCAGTGCAAGAAGTACCCCAGTCCTTTACTGGGTTCTTGCCCTTCGAACTGCTATATGGCAGACACCCTCGCAGTCTCTTGGACGTGGCCAAAGAGGCGTGGGAGCAACAACCCACTCCACATAAAAGTGTCATTGAGTATGTTACCTAGATGCAAGATCAGATAGAGACAGTATTGCCTCTTGTTAGGGAGCACATGGAGGCAGCTCAGCGAGCCCAGAGTCGGGTCTATAATCGGCAGGCTCGGGTCCAGAACTTTAACCCAGGTGATCGGGTTTTGGTTCTGGTGCCGACCATGGACATTAAGTTCCTGGCTAGTTGGCAGGGGCCCTACGAGGTACTAGAGAAAATTGGAGATGTAAACTACAAGGTACACCAGCCAGGGCGGCGAAAGCCAGAGCAGGTTTACAATGTGAATTTACTCAAACCATAGAAGACAGCCTGCGGCCGGGTTTTCTAAGAGAAGAGGTACCGACCCCTCTGTCTGATGCAAGAGAGGCGGCTGCCACAGTAAAAATTGCTGACAGCCTCTCCTCTAAACAGACTCAGGAGGCCAGGCAGTTCATTAGTCGGAACACAGATGTGTTCTCGGACCTCCCTAGACGTACTTCCATAATCCAGTATGACATTGTCATTGAGCCTCAGGCAAAAGTCAGATAAAAACCATACCGGGTACCCGAGGCTCGACGACAAGCCATATCGGAGGAGGTACAGCTAATGTTGTAGCTAGACTTCATTGAGGAGTCAAAAAGTGAGTGGGCCAGTCCTATAGTATTGATACCCAAGCCGGACGGGACTTTGCGGTTTTGTAACGACTTTCGAAACCTTAACAAGGTTTCCAAATTCGATGCGTATCCCATGCCCCGGGTGGATGAGCTCATCGAGAGGTTAGGACAAGCCCAGTATTTTTCTGTTTTGGACCTCACGAAAGGGTGCTGGCAGGTGCCCTTAACGGAGGCTGCCAAAGAGAGAACTGCCCTCATCACGCCTGAGGGTCTGTATCAATATAAGGTCTTACCTTTTGGTCTGCATGCCGCCACCGCCACTTTTCAGCTACTAATGGACATTGTGCTTCTTCCACATCGTCGGTAGGCTTCAGCTTACCTGGACAATATTGTCATCCACAGTACCGACTGGGAAAGTCACCTACCCAAAGTGCAGGCTGTAGTGGACTCCCTTCGGAAAGCTGGCCTAACCGCTAACCCCAAAAAATGTGCGATAGGGTTAGAAGAGACTAAGTACCTGGGGTATGTCATTGGGCACTGAGTCATCAAACCCCAAGTGAACAATATAGAGGCGATACGGATTTGGCCCCGACCTGTCACCACTAGGCAAATAAAATAATTCCTGGGAATGAGGGGCTATTACATGAGGTTTGTTCCCCACTTTGCTACTCTAGTCGCGCCTTTGACAGGGCTCTTGAAGGGTCGATAATAAGTGATGGTTCGCTGGAATGATCGGGCTGGAGAGGCTTTTGCCGCTTTGAAGTCGGCACTGTGTGGGTCACCGGTTTTGGTGACGCCCGACTTCAAGAGGGAGTTCGTGGTACAAATGGATGCCTCTAAAGTAGGCCTCAGTGCTGTACTGTCTCAGGAAGTCAACCGGGAGGAGCATCCCGTTGTCTTCCTAAGCCGCAAGCTCACCCCAGCCGAAACCAGGTACAGTATAGTGGAGAGAGAGTGCATGGCTATCAAGTAGGAACTCGAGTCTCTCCGCTACTATTTGTTGGGGGGAAAGTTCCACCTGGTGACCGACCACTCCCCTTTCAAGTGGATGAGCCAGGCCAAAGACAGGAATGCCCAGGTTACCAGATATTTTTTGTCTCTGCAGAACTTTAAGTTCTCGGTAGAACACAGAGCAGGGAAACGCGGATGCTCTGTCCCGGGTGCATTGTCTGGCGTGTGTCCACCCCCTCAGGGTTGAACATGGGGGGGTATGTGACACAGAGAGGGGTTGTGTCTGGCAAGGCAGGTATTTTCCTCCCAGCATGTGTGGTAGGGGTTGTTTCCAGCCAGGTGAGGTCGAATACCGAACAGGAGTTTAAGTGCTGGTCTGGGTTTTGGCAGCACCTGGCTGTCCTTAAATGGGCAGCTGGGCTCAGCAGAGATGTCTCTTTTTTTGTGATCTGAGGCTTTGGGCCGTGCTGGAGGGCTGAGAGCCGCACTCTGGGGAAACAGGCCCCCTAAAGCCTGCTGTGGACTACTGGAGGCAGAACTGCCAGCAAGGTGACTTGTGTTATATGAACTTTCCATTGTGTGAGAATTAACACCAAGACTGCAAAGTTACGTGCTGTTTTGTGCAATTGTCTCAAGTGTGAATAAACACTGACGTTTTGAGTTAAGAACTTGTATTTTGCCTCTGTACAGCGCCAACTTACCCTATCTACCAGAGCAAAACCCTACAGTGCTTAAAGGGTTTAGATGTGGATTCGGAGGGTTATACAGGGCATTCATTTAGAATTGGGGCACAGACAGAAGGAGCAAGGTTAGGGTTAAGTGAGTAGGTAATAAAAAGAATAGGACAGCGGGAATCGATCCAATTCCGCTCGTATGTTAGGTTGGGTAGGATGTAAGTTGCTTAGATAGAATGTTTTTTCCTGTTATCTTTAGGTCCCAGGGAGGCATTGGTTTTTGATCCCCGGTCATTCATATGATTTTTGGGGGGTGGTAAGTGGGGATGTGAGGCCGAATGGGCAACAGATTTGCAAGGGAAGTGGCGGTTTTGCGGGTGTTGCGTGAGGTACATCATTTTGCTTGTTTGGATCGCCTTCCCTGACATTTTAGTCTTACATGTAGGGGGGAATGATCTTGGGGCCCTGCCATTTAGGGAATTAACTCGGGACATAAAGTATGATTTGCTACGATTATGGGCATTATTCCCTGACTTATATTAAACAATGTCCCTTTTAGAGACCCTCGGGATATTTGTATTAGTGCAACAATGGTCTTTGAGACCTAGAATCCCTATAGGGGTCCCTAACTAATGTTAAAATTATGTCTTTATTGATTAATTTTAAAACCTTAGTCAACACACACACTAAAGAAGGAAATTGTTAAAATTATCAGTGTCTAGTGGCATGTGGGATAATTCCGATTGGGGTTGTGTTATTACATTCACAGTTACTTTGTGAGGGTCCCTTAGTTGGTTTATCTCATCCAACTTTTTCTTTGGGATGGTATTCACACTAGTAATGTGTTCAGGTTGATTGTTATCATGTTATCTCATACGGAGCACTAGTAAGGGTGTCAATCCTGCAGGAATTCTCCACTGTCTGTCCCCTGTACAGAGGGTAAAAATTCAACTGACAATGTTGCTGCCCTTTAATAGTTGCCGCTGCTTGTTTCAACCGCAGGTCGACCTCTGGCTCCCTCGTATCTCTCTCTACTAAGGCTACGCTAGATCCTCTATTACTATTGATAGAGGTCTGGGTAGCACTGTGGATACCTATTAGCCTCACTCTAACACTCTCCTATTTGCTATGCTGCAATGAAGCATGCTCTAAACGGTTCCTCGATGCCACTAAACACTGTGTAAAATGTGACCGCACTATACCACCCCTCCCGACATGTTTCGCCACATACTGTGGCTTCGTCAGGGGATGTGGGGTATATGTGTGCGCGCGCTCGCTGAGACCTTCCTTTATGCTTTTTCAGGTACCGCCCTCCTGTCACTTGCGGCCAATCACAGCCACTTCCTCCGATCAGCTCCACCATGCGCAGACCGGACCCGTCTGCTGACGTGTATCCTGTGCGCTCCCCTATTCCATCTCGTCACTTGTGCTGCCAGGTAAACAAAACACATCACATGTATGGGGGGGGGGGGTTATTGCGATCTATCTGTGGTGGATGTAATCATCACCAATCTCCGCCCCTTTTACCTGCCGTGCCCCCTTCCTTTTCGGTCGAGCTTTAACCCATTCGTACCGGTCAGCCACAACATCCTATACATATTGTATATTGCTACTCAGGCTTAATGTCAGTAGCAATTCTCAGTCACCTAACATCGCTCCAAATTCCGGAGAGATGTATGTGTTACAGTTAATCAGGTGTCAAATTGGAACTGTCGTTCACCTGTAGGTAAGGACTTATGTCAAATGGGGCTTGTAATGTCACCTAATGGTTTGGGGGAAAGATCCGAATTTTAATCAGAATCGCCAAGGTACAGTCCATACTCCACACTTTATTTAATTCTATGGAAGTGACACTGTGACTGGCCTAATCAATCTGCTGTTGACATAAATGACTGTCCTACAGTTGTTGGGCGGTACTAATCTGAAAATAAACTGGGGTCTATAATAATATTCCTCCTTTTTATTGTTTTGCTGTAATGTTATTTTTCACTTTTTGTGCTTTCTCTTATTATACTATATTCAATTTAAATGAAGGCCGTGTATGAGAAGCCTTCATTTAGGCCTCCTGGACTTAGGGTCTGTAATTTGTGTATCCATCTGGCCTCTTCCTGCAGAAGTTTAACATCTAAATTGCCTCTTCTTGGTCCCAGAGTTTTTTTCATCAATCCCCAAAATCTTAGGACCTCCGGATTGCCACCATGGGCATATGTAATATGCCTATATAGTGACGTGTCTTTGCCCGTATTTATGGCACTTATGTGACCAGATATTCTCCGCCTCAGCTCCTGTGTGGTTTTACCCACATACAGTTTGGGACAATTGCAAGAGGCGATGTAAATGATGCCACTGCTCCGGCAGTTAAAAAACTCTCTAATCATGTACTCACGTCCGTCTATGGGGTTTTTAATTTTTTTTACTCTAGGTAGATATTTGCAAAAGGTGCAACTTCCGCAGGGGAAAAACCCAGTAATACTTGATTTTAACCAATTTGTATTTGTCATCTGTCTTTCAGGAAGGAAGCTGTGAACAAGCTTGTCCCTAAGATTTGGTCCTCTTCTATATGTGACGCTGGGATATGATGGTAATACAGCTCTCAATTGTTCATCACTGGTAAGTACCTTCCAATGTTTCTTTAGAATTTTCATCACCTGTTGATTACCACAATCATAGGTCCCTATGCACCTAATCCTTTTTTCCTCTTTCCTCTGATTTTCTCTAAGATCCTGAGATATTAGATCTTCCCTATTTATGCTTTTAACACGATTTAATGCCTTTTTTAGGCATTTTCGTGGGTAACCTCTGCTCCTGAATCGATTATAGAGCTCATCAGCCTCTTTCTTAAAAGTCTCTTCCGGGGTGCAGTTCCTTCTAGCTCTCAAATACTGCCCTACTGGTATTCCTTTCCTCAATGCCACTGGATGCCAACTCGTCCAGTGGAGGAGACTGTTTGTTGAGGTGGGTTTTCTAAATATTTCCGTAAGGATCTGCCCATCCATGTCTTTCTGGATCAGCAGATCCAAAAAGCATATTTGACTAGGGTGGATTTCGAAAGTGAAGTGCATGCCTATTTCATTGTGGTTTAGCCTATCAACAAAGGTGACGAATTCCCATTCCTCCCCCTCCCAAACTATAAAACATCATCGATGAATCTACCCCAAAATAAAATGTGACTAGTGAATTGTGCCATGCTGTCAATAAAAACAATAGTGTCTTCCCACCACCCCAAAAACAAGTTAGCAAAAGTCGGTGCACAAGGAGTCCCCATCGCGGTACCCTTCATCTGTTGACAGAAGGCACCGTTGCAGAGGAAATAATTGTGAGTTAAAATAAATCTTAATGGAGATAGAATAAACTCATTGTGCTCGTGAAAATTAGTGCTCTTAGTGTCCAGAAAGTGCTTTGTAGCCTGAATGCCCAACTCATGATCAATATTGCTATAGAGGGCTTCTACATCCAAACTAGCCAGGAATGTGGATGAAGATAAAGAGATTCCTCTAATTCTTGTTAATACATCAGTCGTATCTTTTATATACGAAGGGAGAGATGACACAAAAGGCCTCAATATCTCATCCACATATTCACTGGCAGGTTGACTTAGAGAGTCATTCCCCGAAACTGTAGGGCGCCCAGGTATTGGGTGCTTCCTCTTATGCACCTTGGGAAGTGCATAGAAGGTGGGGATCGTGGGGCTTTTGTTATATAGAAAATCCAACTCCTCTTTAGATATGAGGTTATTATCTCTGGCTGAACCCAAAATCCCTTTGAGGTCCTCCAGGTATCTCGTAGTTGGATTTTCCTGTAGGATCTGATATACTTCTTTATCCTCCAATAACCTGTTTACCATATCTTCAGAGTCATCCCTATCCAAGATAACTATGTTACCCCCCTTGTCACTCGGTTTCACTATTATATCTTTGTTGGCTCTCAGTTCATCCAATGAGCCAAGTTCTTCCTTTGTTAAATTCCCAGGAATCAGGTCCTTATTTATTCTTACTTTATTGATGTCCTGAGATACCAACTGTACAAAGGTGTCAATCTTTTGAAACTGTGAAAAGGGAGGGTCCATTTGGACCTTGATTTAAGATCTGTTAGTGGAGGTATGATCTCTACACTGAAGCCCTCACTCTCCAATTGCAGGCTCTCCAAGATTTCTAACGCTTGTTGCTCTTTCTGAATAAGTGTTCCAGTTTCTGTATTTGTACTGGAAAATTGCTTGTGCAGTGCTAATTTACGTGCAAAGAGATTAATATCTTTTATCCAGTTGAATTTGTCAAAATTCGGTACTGGCGTGAATGTGAGTCCTTTTTCCAATAAAGTGACTTGTGCTTTTGTGAGAGGCTGTGATGAAAGGTTTATGATTTGGGTAGATTCAACATTTCCATTCTGGGCTATTTCGTATTGTATCCCCACTTGTCCCTGTCCCTCAACTGGACATTGCTCTGACCTAAAAAAAAGAGGGGCTATGGGTGGTGTGGCAAACAGGTTTTATTGCCCTGGCATAATTAGGCCTTGGTTTTGTGATGTCACTGCATTTGTGCCACTTATGCTTGCATGTGTGGGTACTGATGATGTTGTTTCCAGGGGGGTCGGTGTGGTGGAAGGTATTTTGGACCTCACTGAGACCACCTGGTCCATCTTGTTCTGGGCTCCCATGTTTGCATTGGAGAATGCAAAACCACCCAAGAAGGAAGATGCCCCACTTGTTTGGGGCTGAGTACATTCCGATGTATTGTTTTTTGGATTACCAGTTTTTTTCTGGTTTCTGAATCTGTTATATTGCACCTTTCTTTTAGTTCCCCCCCTAAATCTGGGTTCTTGATTATTTGTACTTTCGGTGCCAGATGTATCAGACTCAGAATAATCTGTTTAACGTGTACTTCTTGTAGGATAGTTCTGCCTATTTCTCCAGTTATAAATACGGTTAGTATCAAAATCCAGTCTATCCCGGATATATTTACGATGTTTCCTTTCTTTTATTTCCTCTTTTAGGATTTCCAAGTTTTTTTGCAATTTTAGTTCCTGATTTTTAAATTCCGGATGTTGTCCAAAAGTAAGTATCTCTTTTACTTCCTGGTTCAATTGTTCTACTGTACGTTCGAAGCACTGTTTTTCATACTCCACCATATATCTCATGAGCTTCAGCGAGCTCTCTGTTTGGATATCATCCCACCCCTTTATATATTCACTTAGTCACAGTGTGGTCGAACATTGTTCCGAGGCGGTTGTGGCGGGGTGCGATGTCGGTGTAAAGATTGAATGAAGCAAGAATTAAAGTGAATCATGCAATTGGGAGATTTGTGGCCAGAAATGGGGCAGTGGCTTTGCAGCATCCTGAGTTAGAATTGGGGGTAGGTGAGTTTTGGAGGGTGGACGGGGTACACAATAATGCTGTAGGGATTGATCTATGGTCTTTGTGGATCAAAGGTGGGTTCGAATCGGCACTAGGGATGTGGAGGGACGCTCACACTTAAGTTAGGTTTAAGTTGCATGTTGTTGGCGGTGGGAGGTCCTCAAAGTTGGTGGATATCGTGATGATTGAGAATGGGAGGGCCCCATGGGTGGGGATGGATTCTCATTGGTGAACAGTAGAGATGAGCGAATCGAATCCCAAGAAGTGGAATTCGATCCGAATTTTAGGGTAAATTTGATTTGCCTCAAAGCTGAATTTCCTCGTGCTTCGTGTAAGCGAATCGATTTAACCTGTAATACTGCAAAAAATAAAAAAATTCATACTTACCTCCTCCATTTGCTTGCGATGGGCCGCTAGCCACCATCTTGATTGAAGATCTCAGCCAAAATCCTGTGCGTGGTGACATATGACGTCACCACGTCGGCCGGCGTGATGACGTAATCTCGTGCCGCGCGTGATTTCGCACCAGATCTTCAAGCAAGATGGCAGCAGCCAGCCCGTCGCGAGCAAATGGAGGCGGTAAGTTTGATGTAAAAAAAAAAATTATGTTATTTTTACACCGTTTTTACAGTCAGATGCTGCGATCATGTATGAACTTGGTATCTGAGGGGTACAATGACAGGGGGTGGCGCTATCGCAGCTCCCTGTCATTGCACCCACTACTTACAAAAAATGCACTTCGTGACGAAGTAATTCTTTTGAAAAATTCACTCATCTCTAGTGAACAGTAATTGAGGAATTTGGTGTCCATCAGTTGGTGTCTCCGAACTGGTGTTTCATTAGCTGGACGCAAGATGGAGTTGCTAGTTTTCTCTGGGTGTTATGTATTGGGGCTTCTAGGACCTCCCTCGTCAGTTACCCAGGTTTGGGTTAATGTTAATTTATTTATGTCGGTAATTTATTTTATTTAATAAAACGGCTGCTGTGGCCAATTTAAATCCAAACTGGTGTCTGACTGTTATTTGATGGGGGTTGGAAGGTTTTACAGGAAAAAGGAGACTCGAGCGGACTAACCAATACCTTAGTCAAGCAGGGCCAGACTGGGGCTAAAAGCTTAGGGGTGGCCAGCATGATGCTGGTTTGGTTGGCGAAGGGGTGGTATGGTAGGGGTTAATGGCCAGTAGCAGTTGGGAAGGTAGCCATGGAAACAGGGGGTGTGGGGGGGTGACAAGGAGGGTTTATAAGGAGGGAGCAGGGGAGCCAAAATTTGCCATTTTGGAAAAACAAGGTGAACGTTGAACTTTTAACCCTTCAGATGCCATGGTCAGTTGTGACCATGAGCTCTTCACTCCCAGGGACAGAACAACTCCAGACAAGATTGCAGGAGCCATTCAGTTGTTATAGCAGTATGGGGTCTTCTGAAGGCTCCAAGGACTGCCATAGCAAAGTTGCTATCAAGACCTTCCCCAGTGCTTGATAGGATCTTAGTGATCTTGCAGAGAATGCAGTGGTAAATAATTGCAGTCTATGGTATAATCGATCAGACAGTCTCATGTTCAGGTGCCCTAGGGAGATTAAAAAATAACTGCAAACATTTTTTATATGTAAAAATATATATTTTACAACTAAAAATAAACAATAAAAAATCATTGGCATTGCTGCATCCCAAAATGCCCATACTAATAAAATATAAAAGTGTTGTTTTTTTTTTTAAAAAAGGCCCATTCCCCTTTTTTGGTCACTTCATCTCCCAAAAATTGAACAAAGAGTGATCAAAAAATCATACACACAAAATGGTATCAATGTAAAATTCTGATTGCCCAGCACACAAAGCTCCATAGACATAAATTTAAAAAAGCTATGGGGGTCAGAATATGGTGATGCAAATAAAAAAATATATAGATTCAGGAACAGAAAAATAAAAACGTTATGGCTCCTGGAAGCGGAGGAAAACTGATAAAAATGGAAAATTGCTGCCATCAGAAAGGTGTTAATGATGAAAATTACATATATAAAACATTTTTCCTAATAATTATGCTGTACGTCAGAGAGGTATCAGTATTTCAAAGTGTATAATCACTTTGAAAGCTTTTCAGCCAGATAACACAGTACAGTCAAAGAAAACTTGATAAAACAACAGTTATAATAATTCCAGCAAAACATTTGCTATTCATTTGTAAAACTATTCTTTTACAAACATAATTGGGCTGATAAAATATATTATTCAGTATTTCATATATTTGTTTTAGAGGAGGCTCTACTGGCTCAGTAGGCTGTAACTGTATGTAATACTTAAATTTCTTCTGGCGACCCATGTTGTACTAGTACATCAAGATGATCAGGCGGGCACTGGAGCGGTGCATGCGCAATCAATGCAGAGGCCTGGCAGTCACTGACAGACGGGCCCCTGCTGTATCTCCCGGCAACACTGTAAACAGCTATGTCAGGGGGTTAACCCCTTATATGCCACGGTCAGCGCTGACTACGGCATACACGGGGCTTGCTGAGTGTTCCAGCTCTAAACCCCCCCCAAGTCCATCGTGTCCCCGTGTCTATGGGCATGCTTGGGCCGCATCACGGACCAAAGTAGTGCATGTCTCCGTAATTTTTTTTTTATGATCCACGGTCAGTAAAAAAATACTGAAATGTGTACGTGTGCTGTCCATGGAAAATGCGGACAGCACATGTCAGTGAAAAACAGAAAAATAGAAATTTTGAAAATTGCTAATTTTTCCCAATTTTTTGTCAATTTTGGATTTTTTATACACAAAAGGTAAAATATATCTTCTCAAATGTACTAACGTCATGAAGTACAATGTGTCACGAGAAAACAATCAGAATGGCTTGGATAAGTAAAAGCGTTCCAGAGTTATTACCACAAAGTGACACATGTCAGATGTTCTTGTCCTTCAGGTGATAAATGGCTGTGTCCACAAGGGTTTAACTGCACTTAATAAACTTTAACTGTCCACACAACAAATCCAAATTCTAAGGTATGGAGGCAACATGGCTAGTGTCCCTTATTGATGTAGATACTGGCCCTAACTAGCATGGATAACCTCCCTAATTAGAAATTCACACCAATAAGAGACACTATCCATGGCACCTCCCTACCTTAGGGTTTATTGTTAATTTACAAAGCCAGTGCTACAGTGGCGGCTGTTTGGCCTCCAGGTCCTCTCTCACTATCCATACCGACTGCGGACTGCTTGCTGGCTTAGCCTCTCCTCCTTTTTTTTTTTCAATTTCAACATCTTTATTGATATACAAAACAAATACACAAAGGAAATTCAAACTTAGTGTAATTAATACCATTTTTCCCCTAGCCCCCTCCCCCCCCGTCATGCATCCGCCCCCTCCTCCCCCGCTACCCCCCCCCCCCTAAAAAGGACAGAGAGAGAAGGGGAGAGGGAAGAAAGGGAAAAGAAGAGTGAATAAAATAAAAAAATAAAAAGCCTCTCCTTTGCCCATAGGGTGAGTGTACAAGCTCCATCTAGTTCTTAAAGGGCCAGCGTGTGCACCCTAATCTTCACCAGTCAATAACTGCTAGCCCTGGGGTACTTCAGGGACCTTCCCCTGTGGGAAGGTGTCTGAGTAATTAGATTATTTAGCGTGCTAAGTTCCTGCTAAGTTTGCTGTATCCTGTTGTCTGCTCGTGTACCGCACCCTGATAGTTTTCCTGTTCTCTGACTCTGTGCTGCCTGACTTGACCTGTACCTGACCACTGTGTTGATGCTACACTGCCTGCCATTACCTTGGACCAATTTCCAATATTGTACACATTCTGTCTTCCCTGACCTTGGCTTGTGCCTGACTACAATTTAGCTTGATACCTTGGTGCCACAAAGAAAGACTACTTCAGTAGGTAGCAGCCTTGCTGCGAAGTCCAGACTCCTGTATAAGGTTTAAAGGGTGAATACCAGGGGACTCCAAGATAATTCCCTCAAGATTAGCCCAAAGTCAAATCTGTTGGATAACACAGTGGTTCCACACATGTGAATTGAACTGGTAGAGCACACACTAAAGTAGCTGAACATTAACTTACCCCATAGAGCTTAAGTAGCTGAATGTGACTTGAGCTGAAGGAGCACAGTCTAAAACAGCACATTTGTTTAAGAAAATGCCAATTCACTTCCTAAACCAGCAACTACTTATTCTTTTTGTGAGTCAGTAGAAACTGTAATACAATATGAATATGTAAAAGTGAGGAAAGATACTGATCCCCCCTATAATGCTGATTGAGTACAAGTTTAAATGGGATCTCCAGGATTATAAAAGGTACTCTTTTTTTTGTTTCAGAGACTGATTATAATGAGCTCAGTTTGTTTTTTGTTCAGGTGTCTGCTTTTTTAGCAGAAGAAAAGTTCTGCATGCAGGACTTTTTTGTCCACTCTTTTTGGCAGAATCTGTGACAAAGGGACCCAGTGGAGCCTCCAACACAGCTGTGAACAAGCTCGTACACAAAAGTAATATCTATCAATTCTTTGTTACCTTTTTACCTGTTAAAATATAGAATGGAAAAGGTACTCCTGAACTCTAATCTGTCACTCCAACTGACAATTAGAAGAGGTGTCTAGGGATTTGTGATCTATGGTGCCATTTGTTCGGTGGAGAGTTTAATTAGCTGTCTATATGTATACAGAACTGACCTATATAAAACCAGCAGTTACAAGTGAATGTTTAAGAAAAAATCTGGTTCTATAGGGACAATGATCTTCAAATTTGACCATGAAGATAATGTCTATAATTGCCTTCAACACAAAAAAATGTACTTTTAAGAATGTGGTCCAATTAACCTTGTACAATAAATAAGGCATCAGTACTTATACTCTCTCTTGAGCTTAACCCTCAATCATCATTACCGGGGAGTTACGTACAGTGGCTTCACCTAATACCAGTGATACTTTTTGGTTGACAGCTGCTCAATCTTGTCCCCAGCCATATAACCATAATAGGTTATAGGTAAGCTACTGTTCATTAGCCCTCAAATGTGAAGGCAAATAATCAGAATATTTAAATGAACCCTAAGAACCCCATAACAAGGATTGGGGTATTGAAATTCCTTGCACATAACTTTGAAATTTCTGATTTTCAATAAAGAAAAACTACAAATGAAGATAAAAAAACACATACTATAGTAAAATAGTGGCTGATCAAGAAATATGTAAAAGCACATTGCTTCAACTGAGTTAGAACACAAGCTGAGGAAAGTTTTAACTAACCCTTAGAATGAATAACCCTTACGATATGGCAAGAGAAAATGCAACAAATCAAATAAACCCCACGTTATTACATGGTAATCCTTACCAGCGTCTGTTCTTCAGAACAATTACCAGTTCTGATTGTACATAAACAAGCAGCTGGAAGTAAGGCTTTGAGGACATGGAGAACTAGCAAGGAGTTGGTGGCAAGACAAATGACTCTCATTTGAATGAAGAATTTGTCCTTATCTGGAGCAAAATGCAACAAATTACTGCAGGCTGTGCTCTGATAGCCAATGTCTCCAAATCTCAGTTGCTGATGTGGATCTTTCAGGGCATGATAAACATTCTCTATCAGAGGGACATGATTTATTTTGCTGTTATTAGCTTCTTGGGATGTCCAGATGTTGCTAGAGTATCTTTATCAGGTCCTCTGAGCTTTTTCTCCTGACTGCCATCCCATCTGCTTGTCAAAATGAATGGCCTCCAGTACCTGCAGTCCCATCCCTTTTCAATAACTCTCAAATACCTAGGCCGATCACTACAAGACAGCAAACAAATAGGTTGTTTGTGTTACAGAAACCCTGGTGCGGGATTCAGCATATCCGTCTATTTACTATGTCTTCTTTTTAAGACCACAGGCAGTGTTCCTTGGTTTGAAATGTCTCAGAATGTTTATTTCTTAATACAATTATAATACGTTTTACTTTTACTCTGATAGATATATACTATATATGTCTATTCCAATTCTATATTTGTAAATCAATTAGAGAGGAGTAGTAATCACAACTATATATATATATACAGGGAGTGCAGAATTATTAGGCAAATTGTATTTTTGAGGATTAATTTTATTATTGAACAACAACCATGTTCTCAATGAACCCAAAAAACTCATTAATATCAAAGCTGAATATTTTTGGAAGTAGTTTTTAGTTTGTTTTTAGTTTTAGCTATTTTAGGGGGATATCTGTGTGTGCAGGTGACTATTACTGTGCATAATTATTAGGCAACTTAACAAAAAACAAATATCTACCCATTTCAATTATTTATTTTTACCAGTGAAACCAATATAACATCTCAACATTCACAAATATACATTTCTGACATTCAAAAACAAAACAAAAACAAATCAGTGACCAATATAGCCACCTTTCTTTGCAAGGACACTCAAAAGCCTGCCATCCATGGATTCTGTCAGTGTTTTGATCTGTTCACCATCAACATTGCGTGCAGCAGCAACCACAGCCTCCCAGACATTGTTCAGAGAGGTGTACTGTTTTCCCTCCTTGTAAATCTCACATTTGATGATGGACCACAGGTTCTCAATGGGGTTCAGATCAGGTGAACAAGGAGGCCATGTCATTAGATTTTCTTCTTTTATACCCTTTCTTGCCAGCCACGCTGTGGAGTACTTGGACGCGTGTGATGGAGCATTGTCCTGCATGAAAATCATGTTTTTCTTGAAGGATGCAGACTTCTTCCTGTACCACTGCTTGAAGAAGGTGTCTTCCAGAAACTGGCAGTAGGACTGGGAGTTGAGCTTGACTCCATCCTCAACCCGAAAAGGCCCCACAAGCTCATCTTTGATGATACCAGCCCAAACCAGTACTCCACCTCCACCTTGCTGGCGTCTGAGTCGGACTGGAGCTCTCTGCCCTTTACCAATCCAGCCACGGGCCCATCCATCTGGCCCATCAAGACTCACGCTCATTTCATCAGTCCATAAAACCTTAGAAAAATCAGTCTTGAGATATTTCTTGGTCCAGTCTTGACGTTTCAGCTTGTGTGTCTTGTTCAGTGGTGGTCGTCTTTCAGCCTTTCTTACCTTGGCCATGTCTCTGAGTATTGCACACCTTGTGCTTTTGGGCACTCCAGTGATGTTGCAGCTCTGAAATATGGCCAAACTGGTGGCAAGTGGCATCTTGGCAGCTGCACGCTTGACTTTTCTCAGTTCATGGGCAGTTATTTTGCGCCTTGGTTTTTCCACACGCTTCTTGCGACCCTGTTGACTATTTTGAATGAAACGCTTGATTGTTCGATGATCACGCTTCAGAAGCTTTGCAATTTTAAGAGTGCTGCATCCCTCTGCAAGATATCTCACTATTTTTGACTTTTCTGAGCCTGTCAAGTCCTTCTTTTGACCCATTTTGCCAAAGGAAAGGAAGTTGCCTAATAATTATGCACACCTAATATAGGGTGTTGATGTCATTAGACCACACCCCTTCTCCTTACAGAGATGCACATCACCTAATATGCTTAATTGGTAGTAGGCTTTCGAGCCTATACAGCTTGGAGTAAGACAACATGCATAAAGAGGATGATGTGGTCAAAATACTCATTTGCCTAATAATTCTGCACGCAGTGTATATATATATATATATATATATATAAATATATTCTAAACATAATCTTCTACACAGTCATCTGAGCATGGGCAGACTGAGAACTTAAAGTGGCCCTGTAGGCGGGTCCGAATTGACAGAAAGCAAGGCCAATAAAAGTAGGTGGGGCCAGCAATACTGTAGTGCAACACAAAATACTGTTCCAGCAGAACTAAATACAAAGAACTGCAGCAGTTAACTCTATCACTGTCCTGAGGAAGGCAATACAGTTTAATGCAGGAGGGCACCAGGTGTATAAGTACCAGATGCTCCCAGCATTAATTAATGCTGTGAGTATCAGATGCCCCCTTTATGAATAATAATGCCCCGTGTGGCCCTGAAAATAAAATAAAATAAAACTTGTACTCATCGTACCCCGATCCCCCAATGTGTGCAATGAGTCATCTTCCTTAATGCCGTTAGTAACAAAGCACAGGTGGCACAGTGCGGTAATAGTATTACACTGCTTGCGCTAGGATGCTGACATCCTGTGCGTGGTCTGGCATCCTGTGGGGCCTATTTTTCCCTGCTGTACCACAGGCTTCATAGGTTCCTGTGGATGCCAATACAGTTGAGAGTCCACCTTGAGGGGGCCCCACCCCTGCTTATTATGGCAGCATAGGCCTAATATTGGTGTTTTGTTTACATCTAGGGATTTACATTACATTCAATATATATAATGATTATGTAACACACTGGGGCAGATTTGCTAATTCTGTCTAATATTTAGGCAGTGGATAATGCAATGTACCAGTACAGTAATATGGAATAATTTTGCCTGTTTTATCAGTGGAGAAATCATTTGCGCCAAATTTATGATGTATTTGTGCAATCTTTAGGGTGGTTTGCACCATGTCCAGTAGAGTTAGGGAGCTATATTTTACCATTTTTTTGCAAAAAGTCTAAAAAAAAAAGTTGCAAGTGTACTCCAGTCCCCTGGGGGCATTTAAAGTGACAGAACTTTCGTAATAAATAATAATATTAGACCATAGACAGAGAAATCACTCTTTAACTCTAGCGACAAATTTGATAAATAGAAAACAATTTTTTTTAAATATATCTAAAAAAAACTCCAAGCGGGCACTCCAAAAAATGTGAGCAAAAAGTCATGTTACTACATTACCCCATTAGACTAAACAGCCTACAAATGTGGCAAATTTATTACAGCTACACAGATGGACAAAAAAAAGTCTTAGATGTAGTGATGCAAAAAAATATATATTTTACATGAAAAAAGTGATTTTATGATTTAAAGAGAGTAGTAAAACATGAACCTATATAAATTTGGTACTACCATATTCATACCTACTAGCAAAATAAAGTTATCATAGCATATATACTGCATCCCATAAATAATAATAATAAAAAAACAGATACAATTGCTATTTTCACCCAACTCACCTCCCCAAATAAAAAACAATCAAAAAAATCATGAAGTCAAAAAGTCATATAAGACAGAACAGCCTACCAGAGAGCTCATAGTTCAAATGTGAAAGAGGCCTACATCTGATATCATCATAATGATATCAACCTTCAGAATAAAGTTATCATAACATATATAGTGCTTTGGGGGACCCTATAAAAAAATTAAAATAAAAAAACTCAGAATTGCAAAAATAAAAACGATCAAAAAGCCAACTCTACCCAAAAATGGTACCAATAAAAACTACAACTTGTCCTACAAAAACTGAGCCTTCATTCAGAACAGTCAACAAAAAAAAAAGTTACGGTTATTAAAAGTTATTTCAGCAAATGTCATAAAGTCTAGGTCTGGCTCCTTCTCTTCTGAGTGCTGCCTTTTTCACAAACAGCAGTTTATGACCACATATGGGTATTTTTGCGAAACTTTGTAACAAATTAAGTGATGCATTTTATCCTTTTAACTCTTGCAAAAAGGAAAAAATTGGGGCTAAAGCAACATACTATTGGAAAAATTTAATTTTTTATAAATTCTATGAAACACTTGTGGGGTGAAAACCATAAATATACCCATACTGTAGATGAAATCCTTGGTGGTGCAGTTTAAAAATATGGTCATTTCTTGGGGTTTCCACTTTACTGGTGCCTCAGGTGTGCTGCAAGTTCAGCATTCCAGAAAAATCTGTGTTTCAAAAGCCAAATGGCTCTCCTTCCGTTCTAAGCCATGCTGTGTGCCTAAACTGCAGGTTACAACCACATATGGGGTATAGCCATATTTGGGAGAAATGGCATAACAATTTTTGAGGTGCTTTTTCTCCTGTAAATCTACATATTTGTGTTAACATGCAATTTTTATTTTCATTCCCAATTGTAGTAAATTCTAGTATGAAACACCAACACATGTACGGTCACTTCAGCGCTATGTTAGTTCCTTGAGAGGTAAAGTTTCAAAAATGGGGCCTTTTGGGGGTTTTCTTATGTTTTAGCATCTCAAGGCCTCTGAAAACTTCAAATGATGCCCAAAAAACTTCCTTAATGTTCATTTATTTCTCCACACAGTTGAAATTTTATTTTTCGGGGGACTTATACAATAAACCAGAATATAGGTGATCAACACCAATACACAGGCCAGCATACAAAAGTATAAGTAAGAGATAATGAATTTAGGCCTAAATCTGTTTCCCTTTATTTCTGTTTTCATAAACAAGTTTCCAATAAAAAAAATTTATTGGGCTTGTTAATAGGGATGAGCCTATTGGGGTTGTTGATAGGGATGTCCAGGTTTGAGGGGTTCGGCCAAACTTTGTTTCAAAGTTCGATTCGGGTTCCAAAAACTTGATCCCAAACAACGAACCCCATTGAAGTCAAAGGGGACCCGAGCTTTGGGGCACTAAAATGGCTGTAAAAACGTCATAGAAAGGGTTGGAGCATTGCAAAAGTGGGCGTAAAAGCAGTACAATTGCTCTGCAAAGAAATGTGGATAGGTAAATTACTTAAAATAACATAAAATACATAAAAATAAAAAATAATGTTAAACCAAGAGGCGGAGGTCCAAGTGGAGCAGAAAGTTTTTGGACGTGGCGGTGGTGGAGGAAGAAGCCAAAACTCTTTTTGGTTTTTTTCTTCTTTTTTTTATGTGTCTGTCAATTTTGTGTGTGACCTTGAGCCATTTTTGGGGGTGTGGCCGGTATATTTCTCTACTCTGCCAATATTAGATATAATAATCTTGAGTCAGGAGGTGGAGGTCTGAGTGGAAAAGGAGACGGACGTGGAGATATAGGTGGAAGAGGCGGGGGAGGAAGCCAACACTGTTTCTGTTTTTTTGGGGTTTTTTTTCGCATGTGCCTGTCAATTCTGTGTCAGGTTGCTAAGAGCCATGGAGTGACAGTTTGGTGCTTGTATGTCCTGGGTTAAAACTGGATAAAAATTGTAATCTTAGTTTTAGATTTCATACATCCCCTATCTGGGGACTATATATTAAAATAATTTTCTCCTGCTACAGTAAGGCTACTTTCACACTCGCGTTTGGTGCAGATCCGTCATGGATATGCACAAGCACATCCATTCAGATAATACAACCGCATGCATCCTTTCAGAACGGATCCGTTTGTATTATCTTTAACATAGCCAAAACTGATCCATCTTGAACACCATTGAAAGTCAATGGGAGACAGATCAGTTTTCTATTGTGCCATATTGTGTCAGTGAAAACGGATCAGTCCCCATTGACTTACATTGTGTGTCAGGACAGATCCATTTGGCTCAGTTTCGTCAGAAGCAGCGCTTTGGTGTCCGCCTCCAAAGCGGAATGGAGGCGGAACGGAGCCAAACTGAGCCAAACTGGTGTATTCTGAGCGTATCCTTATCCATTCAGAATGCATTAAGGGCAAAAATGATCCGTTTTGGACTGCTTGTGAGATCCCTGAACGGATCTCACAAACGGAAACCAAAACGCCAGTGTGAAAGTAGCCTAAGACGGATGCCAAAGGGGTATTCTAAATATTTATTTAAAAAATTCCACTGTGTCACAGATACACTCCAGGTGGCAAAAAGAACACACAAGGTGTGCAGCCGGTGTACTTCTCTACTCTACTCAATATAAGACATAATAATCTTGAGCCTGGAGGTGGAGCTCCCAGTGGAGGAGGAGGTGGACGTGGGGGTGTAGGCGGACGTGACAATGCAGGCGAATGAGGCCAACAACTTTTATTTTTTTGGGGGAAAAAAAGCAGGCTGGTTTGAGAGCTGCACATATACAAGCAGCCAAACAATGCAAGTTTGTGAGCGTTTGCGTGTTTGAGTTCAAGTGTATGTTTGTAATAAGTGTGTGACTTTAGATTGCGTGACTTCAGATTCAGGGACTTTAGGAGTGGACTACAGTAAGTTACATTCTTATCACTGCACCATATTGTATTTTTTCTCTTTTCTTGCGTAATCCCAATTTAGTATGTGTTCCATTATTGACAACGCAGTCCAGTGCACATCTTGTCTAATGTATGCAGTCCTGGAACAGCCGTTTTAGGGTGCATATATTTGTTCAAAATGTGTGCAAATTGCCCATTTGGAACCACACATCAAGTATGTAACCGGGCGAGTTTCAACACTGAGAAGCGTTGACAATTTGGAAAAGAGTTTGCGGCTCACTGAGCAAGCACTCTATGGGGGAGATGCGGGGGAGGGTGGTAGTAAGGAGGCTGAAAAAAATGAGGTAGCTAGCTGGGTAACAGTTAGAAAGCAGGGTAGAGGGAAGAGTGCCAGGGAGGCTAGCCCTGATCTGACACACCCCAACAAGTTTGCAAAGTTGGCAGATGAGGGGGATGTCAGTTCAGGGAGAGCACCGCTGCAGTCGGACACTTCCTCTGCCAGTCAGGGGAATGTCAGCTCTAGAAAGCAGGGGACCAGGAGAGCATGGCAGGCCAGACAGGTGCTGGTAGTGGGAAACTCAATTATTAGGGGTACAGATAGGGCGATCTGTCACAAAGACCGGGATCGTCAAATGGTGTGAACGGTCAAGAATGGTTGAAGGAAGGAAAGGTTTGGGTTCCTGGAGAACTGGGCTGACTTCTCTGTCGGCTACAGGCTGTATCGTAGGGATGGGCTGCACCTCAATGGGGAAGGGGCAGCTGTGTTGGGGATAAGATGGCTAGAAGGTTGGAGGAGTGTTTAAACTAGGGACTGGGGGAGGGTAATTACATTATAGGAGGGGAAGATAGTGCAGATAGAGACCGGGGGCGATGTAATGGAACTGGGGGAGGAATGGAATGAGGGACTAGAACAGTTCAGAAGGAAAGGTGTAGGGTAAAAAATATACATAAACCTCTTAATTGTATGTATACTAATGCCAGAAGCCTGACTAATAAAACTGGGGAACTGGAATTAGTGATATGTGAGGAGGACTATGACATAGTGGGAATAACTGAGACATGGCTGGATAATAGCTATGACTGGGCAGTTAATGTACAGGGTTACAGTCGGTTTAGAAAGGATCGCCAAAACTAGAGAGGAAGAGGGGTCTGCCTTTATGTAAAGTCCTGTCTAAAGCCCACAGTCCGAGAAGATATACAGTCAGGTCCATAAATATTGGGACACTCACCCAATTCTAACATTTTTTACTCTATACACCACCACAATGGATTTGAAATGAAACGAACAAGACGTGCTGTAACTGCAGACTGTTAGCTTTAATTTGAGTGTATTTACATCCAAATCAGGTGAACGGTGTAGGAATTACAACAGTTTGCATATGTGCCTCCCACTTGTTAAGGGACCAAAAGTAATGGGACAACTGGCTTCTCAGCTGTTTAATGGCCAGGTGTGTGTTATCCCCTCATTATCCTAATTACAATGAGCAGATAAAAGGTCTAGAGTTAATTTCAAGTGTGCTATTTGCATTTGGAATCTGTTGCTGTCAACTCTCAAGATGAGATCCAAACAGCTGTCACTATCAGTGAAGCAAGCCATCATTAGGCTGAAAAAACAAAACAAACCCATCAGAGAGATAGCAAAAACATTAGGCGTGGCCAAAACAACTGCTTGGAACATTCTTAAAAATAAGGAACGCACCGGTGTGCTGAGCAACACCAAAAGACCCAGAAGACCATGGAAAACAACTGAGGTGGATGACCGAAGAATTCTTTCCCTGATGAAGAAAACACCCTTCACAACAGTTGGCCAGATCATGAACACTCTCTAGGAGGTAGGTGTATGTGTGTCAAAGTCAACAATCAAGAGAAGACTTTACCAGAGTGAATACAGAGGGTTCACCACAAGATGTAAACCATTGGTGAGCCTCAAAAACAGGAAGGCCAGATTAGAGTTTGCCAAACAACATCTAAAAAATCCTTTATAGTTCTGGAACAACATCCTATGGACAGATGAGACCAAGATGAACTTGTACCAGAGTGATGGAAAGAGAAGAGTATGGAGAAGGAAAGGAACTTCTCATGATCCTAAGCATACCACCATCAGTGAAGCATGGTGGTGGTAGTGTCATGGCGTGGGCATGTATGGCTCCCAATGGAACTGGTTCTCTTGTATTTATTGATGATGTGACTGCTGACAAAAGCAGCAGGATGAATTCTGAAGTGTTTCGGGCAATATTATCTGCTCACATTCAGCCAAATGCTTCAGAACTCATTGGACGGCACTTCACAGTGCAGATGGACAATGACCCAAAGCATACTGCAAAAGCAACCAATGAGTTTTTTAAGGGAAAGAAGTGGAATGTTATGCAATGGCCAAGTCAATCACCTGACCTGAATCCGATTGAGCATGCATTTCACTTGCTGAAGACAAAACTGAAGGGAAAATGACCCAAGAACAAGCAGGAACTGAGGACAGTTGGAGTAGAGGCCTGGCAGAGCATCACCAGGGATGAAACCCAGCGTCTAGTGAGGTCTATACATTCCAGACTTCAGGCTGTAATTGACTGCAAAGGATTTGCAACCAAGTATTAAAAATTGAAAGTTTGATTTATGATTATTATTCTGTCCCATTACTTTTGGTCCCTTAACAAGTGGGAGGCACAAATGCAAACTGTTGTAATTACTACATCGTTCACCTGATCTGGATGTAAATACCCTCAAATTAAAGGTGACAGTCTGCAGTTAAAGCACATCTTGTTTGTTTCATTTCAAATCCATTGTGGTGGTGTATAGAGCCAAAAATGTTAGAATTGTGTCGATGTCCCAATATTTATGGACCTGACTGTAAGTGAGGGACATGAACATGTGGAGTTACTGTGGGTAGAATCACATGGAGGCAAAAACAATAATAAAATACTAATAGGAGTTTATTATAAACCACCTAATATACCAGAGTCCACAGAAAATCTACTACTAAACGAGATAGATGAGGCGGCAGATCATAATGAGTTCTTGACAATAACCAAAGACAATTACCTTTCCCAACTGGTTCAGGACACGACTGGTTCAGAACCAATAGACCTGACAGAACAACAGAAGAACAGGTCGGGGGACACATGGGAAATAGTGACCATAAAGTAATAACTTTCTAATTGTCATTCAAAAAAGTGTTTCTTCAGGAAGGAACAAAAATACCAAACTTCAAAAAAGCTAAATTTAGCCAACTAAGAGAGGCCATAGGCCTAACTAACTGGGACAAAGTCTTCAAAAATAAAAATACAGCCACAAAATTGGATATTTTTAAAAGCATCCTAAAATCTGATTGTGAGAGGTGCATACCTTATGGGAATAAAAGATTAAGGAACAAGAAAAAAAAAATGTGGATAAATAGAAATGTAAAAAAGGAATAAATGACAAAAAGAAAGCATTTAAATCACTAAAACAGGAGGGTTGCGAGGAAGCACTAAAAAACTATAAGGATAAAAATAAAATATATAAAAAACAAATAAAATCAGCCAAACTAGAGACCGAGAGATTAGTTGCCAAAGAGAGCAAAACTAACCCTAAAATGTTCTTCAATTATATAAATGGTAAAAAGTATAAATCTGAAGGTGTCGGCCCTTTACAGAGTAATGAGGGGGGAGTTGCATAGAGCGATAAGGAGAAAGCAAAGCTATTAAATATCTTTTTCTCCACTGTATTTACTAAGGAAAATAAACTGTCAGATGATATGCAGAATATAAAAGTAAATTCCCCATTAAAAGTGCCCTGTCTGACCCAGGAAGAAGTACAGAGGCATCTTAAAAAGATTAAAATAGACAAATCGCCAGGACCGGATGGCATACACCCCCGTATCCTAGGAGAATTAAGTAATGTCATAGCCAGACCCTTATTTCTGATATTTAAGAACTCTATACTGACAGGGAGTGTTCCACAGGATTGGCGCATAGCAAATGTCGTGCCAATATTCAAAAAGGGTCCAAAATCAGAGCCCGGAAACTATAGGCCGGTAAGTTTAACATCTGTCGTGGGTAAACTTTTTGAAGGTTTTCTAAGAGATGCTATCTTGGAGCACCTCAATGAAAATAAGCAAATAACGTCATATCACCATGGCTTCATAAGGGATTGGTCATGTCAAACTAATTTAATAAGTTTCTATGAGGAGGTAAGTTCTAGACTTGACAGCGGCGAATCAATGGATGTCGTATATCTGGACTTTTCCAAAGCATTTGACACTGTACCACATAAAAGGTTAGTATATAGAATGAGAATGCTTGGACTGGGAGAAAATGTCTATGTGGGTAAGTAACTGGCTCAGTGATAGAAAACAGAGGGTGGTTATTAACGGTACACACTCAGGATGAGTCACTGTCACTAGTGGAGTACCTCAGGGGTCAGTATTGGGCCCTATTCTCTTCAATATATTTATTAATGATCTTGTAGAAGGCTTGCACAGTAAAATATAAATTTTTGCAGATGACACTAAACTGTGTAAAGTAATTGATACGGAAGAAGACAGTATACTGCTACAGATGGATCGATAGATCTGGATAGATTGGAGGCTTGGGCAGAGAAGTGGAACACTGACAAATGTAGGGTTATGCACATGGGGGGAAGGAATAATGCAAGTCATCAGTACATACTAAATGATAAAACACTGGGTAACACTGACATGGAAAAGGACCTAGGAATTTTGGTGAACAGCAAACTAAGCTTTAGAAACCATTATCAGGCAGCTGCTGCCAAGGCCAATGAGGTAATGGGTTGCATCAAAAGGGGCATAGATGCCCGTGATGAGAACATAGTGCTACCACTTTACACATCATTAGTCAGACCACACATGGAGTACTGTGTACAGTTCTGGGCTCCTGTGAACAAGGCAGACACAGCAGAGCTGGAGAGGGTCCAGAGGAGGGCAACTAAAGTAATAACTGGAATGGATGGACTACAGTACCTTGAAAGATTATCAAAATTCGAGTTATTCACTTTAGAAAAAAGACGAGTGAGGGGAGATCTAAAAACTATGTATAAATATATCAGGGGTTAGTACAGAGATCTCTCCCATCATCTATTTATCCACAGGACTGTGACTATGATGAGGGGACATCCTCTGCACCTGGAGGAAAGAAGGTTTGTACACAAACATAGAAGAGGATTCTTTACAGTAAGAGCAGTGAGACTATGGAACTCTCTGGCTGAGGAGTTGGTGATGGTGAGTTCTCTAAAAGAGTTCAAGAGGAGCCTGGGTATATTTCTGGATTGTAATAATATTACAGGCTATAGCTACTATAGATGGCTCGTTGATCCAGGGAGTTTTTCTGATTGCCTGATTGGAATCGGGAAGGAATTTTTTCCCCTTAAGTGGGGAAAATTGGCTTCTACCTCACAGGTTTTTTTTTCCGGCTTCCTCTGGATCAATTTGCAGGATAACAGGCTGAACTGGATGGACAGATGTCTTTTTTCCGCCTTGTAAAGTATGTTACTATTGCAGTGGCCAGGTACAGGGGGATAATATTCTGTATTTGTTCATGACGCCAACTGCAGCGTGCACAGGGTACTAAACCAGGGCCCTTCCAAGGTGTTATAACGCATGTACCAGATTAGGAATGTCAGAGTGGTGTAATGGCCTATAATGTCTCTGTAGTTTAGTGGTAGTTGTGTCATGGTGTCTCCTACCTGGGTACGGACGGACTCCTGGCTCCTGGCTCACTTGCAATAAATTTGAATGTAGTGATAGTAGGAATAATAGAGGAAATTTGCAGAATAAATGATGTCCAGACCTTTAGATGAAGTTCAAACGTTGCTTTACTTGAGGTAACTTGCATCCAAACAGTATACAGGTTTGGCCTCTTGTTCCCAGCAGGTTTTGGCAATCATTGGTAGGAATGAGTACTTCTGCTTTAACCACCTCAGCCCCCAGTGCTTAAACACCCTGAAAGACCAGGCCACTTTTTACACTTCTGACCTACACTACTTTCACCGCTTATTGCTCGGTCATGCAACTTACCACCCAAATGAATTTTACCTCCTTTTCTTCTCACTAATAGAGCTTTCATTTGGTGGTATTTCATTGCTGCTGACATTTTTACTTTTTTTGTTATTAATCGAAATTTAACGATTTTTTTGCAAAAAAATGACATTTTTCACTTTCAGTTGTAAAATTTTGCAAAAAAAACGACATCCATATAGAAATTTTGCTCTAAATTTATAGTTCTACATGTCTTTGATAAAAAAAAAATGTTTGGGTAAAAAAAAAATGGTTTGGGTAAAAGTTATAGCGTTTACAAACTATGGTACAAAAATGTGAATTTCCGCTTTTTGAAGCAGCTCTGACTTTCTGAGCACCTGTCATGTTTCCTGAGGTTCTACAATGCCCAGACAGTACAAACACCCCACAAATGACCCCATTTCTGAAAGTACACACCCTAAGGTATTCGCTGATGGGCATAGTGAGTTCATAGAACTTTTTATTTTTTGTCACAAGTTAGCGGAAAATGATGATTTTTTTTTTTTTTCTTACAAAGTCTCATATTCCACTAACTTGTGACAAAAAATAAAAAGTTCTATGAACTCACTATGCCCATCAGCGAATACCTTGGGGTCTCTTCTTTCCAAAATGGGGTCACTTGTGGGGTAGTTATACTGCCCTGGCATTCTAGGGGCCCAAATGTGTGGTAAGGAGTTTGAAATCAAATTCAGTAAAAAATGACCTGTGAAATCCGAAAGGTGCTCTTTGGAATATGGGCCCCTTTGCCCACCTAGGCTGCAAAAAAGTGTCACACATCTGGTATCCCCGTACTCAGGAGAAGTTGAGGAATGTGTTTTGGGGTGTCTTTTTACATATACCCATGCTGGGTGAGATAAATATCTTGGTCAAATGACAACTTTGTATAAAAAAATGGGAAAAGTTGTCTTTTGCCAAGATATTTCTCTCACCCAGCATGGGTATATATAAAATGACACCCCAAAACACATTCCCCACCTTCTCCTGAGTACGGAGATACCAGATGTGTGACACTTTTTTGCAGCCTAGGTGGGCAAAGGGGCCCATATTCCAAAGAGCACCTTTCGGATTTCACTCATCATTTTTTACAGAATTTGATTTCTAACTCCTTACCACACATTTGGGCCCCTAGAATGCCAGGGCAGTATAACTACCCCACAAGTGACCCCATTTTGGAAAGAAGACACCCCAAGCTATTCCGTGAGGGGCATGGCGAGTTCCTAGAATTTTTTATTTTTTGTCACAAGTTAGTGGAAAATGATGATTTTTTTTTTTTTTTTTTTTTTTCATACAAAGTCTCATATTCCACTAACTTGTGACAAAAAATAAAAACTTCCATGAACTCACTATGCCATCAGCGAATACCTTGGGGTCTCTTCTTTCCAAAATGGGGTCACTTGTGGGGTAGTTATACTGCCCTGGCATTCTAGGGGCCCAAATGTGTGGTAAGGAGTTTGAAATCAAATTCTGTAAAAAATGACGAGTGAAATCCGAAAGGTGCTCTTTGGAATATGGGCCCCTTTGCCCACCTAGGCTGCAAAAAAGTGTCACACATCTGGTATCCCCGTACTCAGGAGAAGTTGAGGAATGTGTTTTGGGGTGTCTTTTTACATATACCCATGCTGGGTGAGATAAATATCTTGGTCAAATGACAACTTTGTATAAAAAAAATGGGAAAAGTTGTCTTTTGCCAAGATATTTCTCTCACCCAGCATGGGTATATGTAAAATGACACCCCAAAACACATTCCCCACCTTCTCCTGAGTACGGAGATACCAGATGTGTGACACTTTTTTGCAGCCTAAGTGGGCAAAGGGGCCCATATTCCAAAGAGCACCTTTCGGATTTCACTCGTCATTTTTTACAGAATTTGATTTCAAACTCCTTACCACACATTTGGGCCCCTAGAATGCCAGGGCAGTATAACTACCCCACAAGTGACCCCATTTTGGAAAGAAGACACCCCAAGCTATTCCGTGAGGGGCATGGCGAGTTCCTAGAATTTTTTATTTTTTGTCACAAGTTAGTGGAAAATGATGATTTTTATATATTTTTTTTTTTCATACAAAGTCTCATATTCCACTAACTTGTGACAAAAAATAAAAACTTCCATGAACTCACTATGCCCATCAGCGAATACCTTGGGGTCTCTTCTTTCCAAAATGGGGTCACTTGTGGGGTAGTTATACTGCCCTGGCATTCTAGGGGCCCAAATGTGTGGTAAGGAGTTTGAAATCAAATTCTGTAAAAAATGACGAGCGAAATCCGAAAGGTGCTCTTTGGAATATGGGCCCCTTTGCCCACCTAGGCTGCAAAAAAGTGTCACACATGTGGTATTGCCGTACTCAGGAGAAGTTGAGGAATGTGTTTTGGGGTGTCTTTTTACATATACCCATGCTGGGTGAGATAAATATCTTGGTCAAATGACAACTTTGTATAAAAAAATGGGAAAAGTTGTCTTTTGCCAAGATATTTCTCTCACCCAGCATGGGTATATATAAAATGACACCCCAAAACACATTCCCCACCTTCTCCTGAGTACGGAGATACCAGATGTGTGACACTTTTTAGCAGCCTAGGTGGGCAAAGGGGCCCATATTCCAAAGAGCACCTTTCGGATTTCACAGGTCATTTTTTACTGAATTTGATTTCAAACTCCTTACCACACATTTGGGCCCCTAGAATGCCAGGGCAGTATAACTACCCCACAAGTGACCCCATTTTGGAAAGAAGAGACCCCAAGGTATTCGCTGATGGGCATAGTGAGTTCATGGAAATTTTTTTTTTTTGTCACAAGTTAGTGGAATAGGAGACTTTGTATGAAAAAAAAAATAAATAAATAAATCATCATTGTCCACTAACTTGTGACAAAAAATAAAAAATTCTAGGAACTTGCCATGCCCCTCACGGAATACCTTGGGGTGTCTTCTTTCCAAAATGGGGTCACTTGTGGGGCAGTTATACTGCCCTGGCATTTTCCAGGGGCCCTAATGTCTGGTAAGTAGGTAAATGACCTGTGAAATCTGAAAGGTGCTCTTTGGAATGTGGGCCCCTTTGCCCAGCTAGGCTGCAAAAAAGTGTCACACATCTGGTATCTCCGTACTCAGGAGAAGGTAAGGAATGTGTTTTGGGGTGTCATTTTACATATACCCATGCTGGGTGAGAGAAATATCTTGGCAAAAGACAACTTTTCCCATTTTTTTTATACAAAGTTGGCATTTGACCAAGATATTTATCTCACCCAGCATGGGTATATGTAAAATGACACCCCAAAACATATTCCCCAACTTCTGCTGAATACGGAGATACCACATGTGTGACACTTTTTTGCAGCCTAGGTGGGCAAAGGGGCCCAAATTCCTTTTAGGAGGGCATTTTTAGACATTTGGATACCAGACTTCTTCTCACGCTTTGGGGCCCCTAAAATGCCAGGGCAGTATAAATACCCCACATGTGACCCCATTTTGGAAAGAAGACACCCCAAGGTATTCAATGAGGGGCATGGCAAGTTCATTGAAAAAAAAAAATTTTGGCACAAGTTAGCGGAAATTGATTTTTTGGATTTTGTTCTCACAAAGTCTCCCTTTCCGCTAACTTGGGACAAAAATTTCAATCTTTCATGGACTCAATATGCCCCTCAGCGAATACCTTGGGGTGTCTTCTTTCCAAAATGGTGTTATTTGTGGGGTGTTTGTACTGCCCTGGCATTTGAGGGTCTCCGCAATCATTACATGTATGCCCAGCATTAGGAGTTTCTGCTATTCTCCTTATATTGAGCATACGGGTAATGAGATTTTTTTTTTCCGTTCAGCCTCTGGGCTGAAAGAAAAAAATGAACGGCACAGATTTCTTCATTCGCATCGATCAATGTGGATGAAAAAATCTCTGCCAAAAAAAGAAAAAGGAGGGGAAAGGCGTCTGCCAGGACATAGGAGCTCCGCCCAACATCCATACCCACTTCAGCTCGTATGCCCTGGCAAACCAGATTTCTCCATTCACATCAATCGATGTGGATGAATAAATCATTGCCGGGATTTTTTTTTTTTATATATACAAAGTGTTTGCCAAAGTATATGAACACCGCCACCTCCTCAGCTCATATGCCTCGGCAAACATATCTTTTACTGCAGAGGAGAAATCTCGTCTTGCAGCGCCGCATACACCAACTTGCGTGTAATCTGACAGCAGCACAATGCTTCTGTCCGAATGCACATCAGTGCTGCAGCTGGTCGATCGGTTGGTCCACCTGGAAGGTAAAAAAAACAAAACAAAAAAGAAAAAACCAGGCCGCAAAGCAATAACTTTATTAACTTTAGAACAGAACATATTAACTTTTTTAAACTTTTTTAACTTTTTTACTTACCGGTAATTTTTTTTTTGTTTAGTTTTTTTACCTTTATAGAACAAACCTCTCCTTCCCCATGGGACAATGTGCAAAGCGCAAATCGCCCAAAGATGTGGCGAAGTACGTTATGCACTTTATCCCAGGTGAAAGGAGAGGTTTGCAGCAGCTGAGAGTAAAAGGGCCCTAATAGCCCTGTGTGCCTGTCCTGTGAGATGCAATCCCTATGCTAGGTGTACCTGTGTGTGGTACTTCCGGAAACACTCTCCATAGCATAGGGCAGGGTGGTCAGCACAGTCAGGACAGAAATAGCGGGTGTCACGCCTTATTCCACTCCTGCTACAGACACGACATCTTTTTCGGGGTGACGGTTGGGTTGAGGTACCAGGAACGACACTGGGGAAATGTCGCTCGTGTAGACGGCTAACTACACTGGGGGATGGGGCCACGGAACCTCCTGGGTAAAGGAGGTTCTCGATGATCTCTTCCTGGAATTTGAGGAAAGATCGTGTTCTCCCAGCCTTACTGTAGAGAACAAAACTATTGTACAGCGCCAATTGAATTAAATATACAGACACCTTCTTATACCAGCGTCTGGTTCTGCGGGAAACTAAATACGGAGACAACATCTGGTCATTGAAGTCCACCCCTCCCATGAGCGCATTATAGTCGTGGACACAGAGGGGCTTTTCAATGACACGGGTTGCTCGCTCAATTTGGATTGTCGTGTCTGCGTGAATGGAGGAGAGCATGTAAACGTCACGCTTGTCTCTCCATTTCACCGCGAGCAGTTCTTCGTTACACAAGGCAGCCCTCTCCCCCCTTGCAAGCCGGGTGGTTACAAGCCGTTGGGGGAAGCCCACGCGACTAGTTCGCGCGGTGCCACAGGCGCAAATCCGTTCTAGAAACAAATGCCTAAAGAGGGCCACACTTGTGTAAAAATTGTCCACATAAAGATGGTACCCCTTGCCGAATAAGGGTGACACCAAGTCCCAGACTGTCTTCCCACTGCTCCCCAGGTAGTCAGGGCAACCGACCGGCTCCAGGGTCTGATCTTTTCCCTCATAGACACGAAATTTGTGGGTATAGCCTGTGGCCCTTTCACAGAGCTTATACAATTTGACCCCATACCGGGCACGCTTGCTTGGGATGTACTGTTTGAAGCCAAGGCGCCCGGTAAAATGTATTAGGGACTCGTCTACGCAGATGTTTTGCTCGGGGGTATACAAATCTGCAAATTTCTGGTTGAAATGGTCTATGAGGGGCCGAATTTTGTGGAGCCGGTCAAAAGCTGGGTGGCCTCTGGGACGGGAGGTGGTGTTGTCGCTAAAATGCAGGAAACGGAGGATGGCCTCAAATCGTGCCCTGGACATAGCAGCAGAGAACATGGGCATGTGATGAATCGGGTGCGTTGACCAATATGACCGCAATTCATGCTTTTTTGTCAGGCCCATGTTGAGGAGAAGGCCCAAAAAAAAATTAATTTCGGAAACTTGGACTGGTTTCCACCGGAAAGGCTGGGCATAAAAGCTTCCCGGGTTGGCGGATATAAATTGTGTGGCATACTGGTTGGTCTCTGCCACGACTAAGTCCAAGAGCTCCGCAGTCAAGAACAGCTCAAAAAATCCCAGGGCCGAACCGATTTGAGCCCTCTCAACCCGAACTCCAGACTGGGCGGTGAAAGGGGGAACTACAGGTGCGGCTGAAGTTGGTGACTGCCAATCAGGGTTTGCCAGCACCTCAGGGATTCTAGGGGCTCTACGGGCCTGTCTTTGCGGTGGCTGCGACGGGGTAACTAGTGCACGTGCCACCGTACCAGCTTCAACTGCCCTTCTGGTGCTCGCCACGTCACCATGTTGTACGGCAGTGCTGGTACTAGGTCCAGGGAGGGCTGCGCTGCTGGTGTATGCCTCACCACGTGATCCGGCAGCGACAGCCCCACTCTGCTGCTCTTGAAGCGGATCCTGCATAACCTGTGGTCTAGCGACATGGGGCCGGGTACGCCTGGTGCTGCCAGGGACCTCCACCTCCTCGTCCGAACTTTGGGTCAGAGAGCCACTGCTTTCCACAGGTTCATATTCTGACCCGCTAGATTCATCAGATGAGGGTTCCCACTCCTCATCCGACTGGGTCAGAATCCTGTAGGCCTCTTCAGAAGAATACCCCCTGTTTGACATTTTGGACTACTAAATTTAGGGGTATTCCCTGAGACTACCCAAGAAAAAAAGCAAGCCTGTCTTACAAAGGGGAGGCTAGCGAAGTACCGGAGGCCGCTGCGGTTGATAAAAAATATCAAAACAGATTTTTTTATCGCCGCAGTGCGTGTAAAATGAATGTGCAGTGATCAAAAAATATATATTTTTTGTCACTGCGGTGGGGCGGGCGTGGGTGAACGCACGTGTGGGCGACCGATCAGGCCTGATCGGGCAAACACTGCGTTTTGGGTGGAGGGCGAACTAAAGTGACACTAATACTATTATAGATCTGACCATGATCAGTTTTGATCACTTACAGATATTATAAAAGTACAAATGCTGATTAGCGATACGCTATTCAGCGAATAAAAGTGACTGCGGTGCGGTGGGGTGGGCGCTAACTGACGCTAACTACCTAACCAAGGGGCCTAAACTATCCCTAAAACCTAACAGCCAATACTAGTGAAAAAAAAAAAGTGACAGTTTACACTGATCACTTTTTTTCCTTTCACTGGTGATTGACAGGGGCGATCAAAGGGGTGATCAAAGGGTTAATTGGGGTGCAGGTGGGTGATCTGGGGCTAAGGTGTAGTGTTGGTGCTACTCACAGTTCAGTCTGCTCCTGTGCTGGATCCAACCGACGAAAAGGACCAGCACAGGAGCAGAGAAGCCATATAACAGATCATATTTACTAATATGATCTGTTATATGGCTTGTGATTGGATTTTTTAAAAATCGCCAGCCTGCCAGCCAATGATCGTTGCTGGCAGGCTGGTGACGAACTTGTTCTTTAACTTTTGCCGGCCCGCGATGCGCATGCGCGGGCCGGCTTGGAGCGAAATCTCGCGTCTCGCGAGATGACGCGTATATGCGTGACTGTGCGCAGCGCTGCCACCTCCGGAACGCGAATCTGCGTTAGGCGGTCCGGAGGTGGTTAAATGTGGAGCTTGCAGGATAAAACGTCTGCTTGGTAGCTCTGTAACTGTGGCAGGATTAGCTTCTGCAGTTATCTGGTACCTTGTGATGTGTGGGGACAGACTAGCTGAGGAGGAATAGACTTCTCCTGGGACTCTGGACTTATCTCACAGATGGATTCTCAGGGTATGCTTTCTTCCTGGAGCTCTGGAGCTTGTCTGTAGTTTCTGCTTTCTTCAACCAGCAGAGCTGAAGGTGCTCTAATTGGGATATATATGACATGTTTCAGCGGAGACTAGGTCCTTGCTGTCTTCCCTGTGCAGGGGTTCTCCTGGTCACTATCACACAGCCTTCCTCAACAGGGTTGGCTGGCACACTGATTCTAACTTCCTTCTCCACCCAGACTGCAGGATGTAGGACCAGCCCACTTCTCCACACAGGGGGAGCCAAGCTGGAATCAACCATTCCAGCTTAGATTCACTAAACACTAAACTATTCTTGGGTTGCTGCCACCTGCTGATATAGGTAAGTTACATGAATGATTGCATTTAACATAGGTTTATATGCACATTTGTGGAGGACATAATATAAATCACATCAGATGACAGTATAAAGGCTCTTAGGAGATAGTAGTGGGGTAGAGACATGTAGTAACACAACTGTGGGGTGTTACATTACCCCTTACTTTGAGTCAAGCCGTTCTCGTCTTGTGCTTAGGATAAGAGGATTAAGCTCTGGAGTACCCAATTAAATGCAAAGTGCTGCATAAAGTACATATAAAGACATACAAAGACAAACATATAACGGCTACCCTAAAGTTCCTGCCCGCATGAGTAGGGTGTCTTATTAACGGTTGCCCTCTCGGTATAACCAGTGAACCAACGGTCTGCACTAAGCAATCATTATTGACTGACTTTGAAGTATATTGGATCCTAATACCAAAGAAAGCTTGGGGGTGTAATCCCACCATTGTGTAATGAAATGCCCGCAAATAGAAGGGTAGCTTTATCCTGTATTCCCTTCCCTGCACCAAAGTCGAAATTAAGGCTTATAGCACAATGACTATGGTGACTATGGGTGGCTAAAATGGCTCTAATGTGGAGTCGCCATACCTTAGGCAAAGGCATAGAAGGAGGAGGTATACGCTTCTCCAAACGCTTCTGGCAATATCACAGGAGGAAGGTATAATAATCCCATGGAACTCCTGGAAGACATCCCAGGATGGGGGTTTAGTAGTCCCATTACCAATCCTGGCACATATAACAAACAGAAAGGAGGGGTATATTATTCCTCTAGCCATTCCCGAAGCAAGGGCGTTACCCTTGTAGTTGCTGGACCTGCCTGGGACTTACCACTTGGTCCTTCCTGGGTACCCGGGTTATGACACCAGGAATAGGCCATTAGTATTAAGCATCCAAAGAGGCAGTCCGTTTAAAGAGCAAAGAGCTGTAAATCAAAGTGACACAAAAGAAAGGTGCTACAGAGATGGCTAAGTGCAAAAGTAAGTGCAATTTTTAAAAAAGTGCATAGATTCATATTGCGGCACCTGGTAAAGAATACACACAATGGACATAAGTGCTTTAACGTTGCATAACCTGTACACATTAAAGTAAAATTAGCGCAAACATATTATGCAAATATCAGTGCAATCAATATTATCAGAATACGCTAAGAATTGCGGCTGTTGTGGTGCGCCACTGTCCTCTAGTGGGGCTTCCTGGAATTGGCTGAGTAGTCAGCCTGGAGAAAGCCGCTGCAACCTGCTGCAAGTCGGAATCCCTTGCCGATGCAGAGGCATGCAAAACCTCTGGCTGAAGAGGTTCTGATAGGCAATCAAGGGGTGCCTGTGGAAGTTTCCAGGGTAGGACATAAGGTTGTACCCTGGAATTAAAAGTCAACACAAAGTTGTTGATCTGACCCACCCGAAGCTTTGGGGGTGCAGCCAGGTCAGGGATAAGGGGCTCTGGCTCGTTCTCTGAATCTCAGCTGGCCATCCGGGGCTTCCTGCAGGCATCTGACTCTCCCAGCAGAACCTGGTTCTTCCTGCTAGGCCTCTGGGGTGATATCAGGGGATAGTGGCTTGGGCAGAAGGGTAATCCCTGTGGCAAAGGGGCCCTGCACAGAGCGCATCGGCGTGTATTCCACCTGGTCCCCGACATATAAGTTATGGCGAGCTTGCGGCAGGTAATCCCTTTTAATGGAGCGGCGGCCCACAAATAATTCCTTCCCGCTGTAGTTGTCCTGTAGGAACCCCACTCCTCTTTCAATGGAGAACCACAGCATAGGTTCCCGTGCGCCAGATTAATTTGGGGTCCCCTGGCCGGAGGTCATCCAGGACCTGTTTTACCCACTCTTCCACTGCTGTTTTATACTCCTATTGACTTTGGGCATGGCAAGTGATCTCGAGAGAAACCTCAGGGTTAACGTGACTGGGCCTGGGTTCATTTTTATTGGGCGGCAGAGTGGAAACTCCTGCCGCCTCCGCCGCACTAGCAGGCGTGCGGAACAGGCCCTCCTTGGGCCTAGAGGAGTGACCGGGTGCCATCAGGCGCGGTCCAGGGGCAGCTACGGGCTGGACTGGGGCTTCAGGGAGCGGGATGGCTACGACCTGTTGTTGCGGCCCGGCGGCTGGTTCCGGCGCTTCCTGCTGGTGTTTGGCAGTGTAGTGGTGGTCTCTGGAGCCTCAGTCGACTCTGCGGGGATCGCTGCTTGCTACTGGGCCGAGATGTTGGTCGCAGGGGTGGATGATGTAATCTGCAATGTGGGCGCCTCCGGGACCTGAATAGCTGGACTGACGGTGGCTTCCGCGGAAGCAGGCTGGAGAACGGCGGCCATCTTTGCGTCAGGAGTGGCGGCCGTCTCGCTGTCTGAGGAGGAATCCACAGCCTCCGGAATCATGGCAAACACTGACGGGCCTTTCTTGTTCACTAATTGGGAGAACTGGATCTCTGTTGGGTACATTTAATAAACAGGCTCGTTTTTGATCAACATCTGGTTCTACTTGGGCTTGGGGAGAGCCATCTTCCTTTGCTCCTCAGTCATGTTGGATGCAGGAAGTGAAGATGGAGCCTGAGAGGAGGAGTCTTTACTCCCTTGGCTCACATTGCAAAGTTCTTGTTGGGCAGGATTTAGGTTTCCCGCTTCTAGAGGGGCGTAGTTAGCATTTTTGCGCTCCTGAGAGGGCGTTCTTGTGTTATCCAGCTTCTGAAGCACATGAAGAAGTGGCGCCATTACTGAAATATGGCGAATTAACCCTTGGAGTGTTGGCGCGCCTGGTTTAGCGCCTTTTTGCACTGCAATAAAAGCAATAAAGTAAATTTTTACACAGTTCCTAGGCCTTGTAGCAATGGTAGACACACAATCCGATCCTATTCGTGACGCCACTTTAATGCAGTGGCCAGGTACGGGGGGATAATATTCTGTATTTGTTCGTGATGCCAATTGCAGCGTGCTCAGGGTACTATCCCAGGGCCCTTCCAAGGTGTTACAATCCAGATTAGGAATGCCAGAGTGGTGTAATGGCCTATAATGTCTCTGTAATTTAGTGTTAGTTGTGTCACAGTGTCTCCTACTTGGGTACGGCTGGACTCCTGGCTATTTGAGTGTAGAGATAGTAAGAGTAATAGAGGAAATTTGCAGAATAAATGATGTCCAGACCTTCAGATGAAGTTCAAACGTTGCTTTACTTGAGGTAACTTGCATCCAAACAGTATACAGCTTTGGTCTCTTGGTCCCAGCAGGTTTTGGCAATAATTAGCAGGAATGAGTACTTCTGCTTTAAATGTGGAGCTTGCAGGATAAAACGTCTGCTTTTGGTAGCTCTGTAACTGTGGCAGGATTAGCTTCTGCAGTCATCTGGTACCTTTTGCTGTGTGGGGACAGACTAGCTGAGGAGGAATAGACTTCTCCTAGTACTCTGGACTTATCTCACAGATGGATTCTCAGGGGATGCTTTCTTCCTGGAGCTCTCGAGTTTGTCTGTATTTTCTGATTTCTTCATCCAGCAGAGCTGAAGGTGCTCTAGCTAGGATATATATGGACATGTCTCAGCGGAGACTAGGTCCTTGCTGTCTTCCCTATGCATGGGGTTCTCCTGGACATTATCACACAGCCTCCCCAACAGGGGTGGCTGGCACACTGACTCTAACTTCCTTCTCCACCCAGACTGCAGGATGTAGGACCAGCCTACTTCTCCACACAGGGGGAGCCAAGCTGGAATTAACCATTCCAGCTTAGATTTACTAAACACTAAACTATACTTGCCAATTAGAGTTCAGCGGACACCTGGATGTTCGGGTTCGACGGGTTCGCCCGAACTTCGGAAAAAAGTTCGAGTTCGGGACCCGAACTTGACCCGAACTTGATTGAAGTCAATGGGGACCCGAACTTTTGAGCACTAAAATGGCTGTAAAAATGTCATGGAAAGGGCTAGAGGGCTGCAAATGTCGTCAAAATGTGGTTAAGAACATGGCAAGTGCTCTGCAAACAAATGGGGATAGGGAAATGACTTTAAATAACATAAAATACGTTAAAAAAAATAATAATAATCTTGATCTGGGGATGCGGTGGATGTGGCGGTGTAGGTGGAAGTGGCGGAGGAGGAGGTAGCCTACACTGCTTTTTGTTTTAAAATTTATTTTTATTTTTTTAAATTAGGGTACACCCCAAAACATTGGGAAATATAACCCTCCAGTCGTGCTAAACACACGTTCAGACAATACACCGGCTGCAGGGCAGGCCAGCACCTCCAAGGCGTAAAGGGCAAGCTCAGGCCATGTGCCCAATTTGGAGACCTAGAAGTTACAGGGGCTGACCCCTGTCAGTTAGTTCGTGTAGGCGTGTGCATACTTACTGCCCCTATTAGTGGTTCGGAGACAGCACACCAGAGTCAGCAAGTAGCTTTGTATTCAATCTTTATTTTACCAGTGGTATAATCTCATAACATTTATTGCTTATAGCAACGTTTCGGGCCCAGTTCGGTGCCCTTTGTCAAGCTGTGAGGCCAGTCAAGGTATTTCCACGGCGTGTGGTGGAAATATCTTGACCGTCTTCACAGCTTGACAAAGGGCACCGAACTGGGCCCGAAACGTTGCTATACGCAATAAATGTTATGAGATTATACCACTGGTGAAATAAAGATTGAATACAAAGCTACTTGCTGACTCTGGTGTGCTGTCTCCGAACCACTAATAGAAGCTACATATCTACTCCTCGGGTAGAAGGAACCTGCTAGGAGACGTGCACCCACAAAAGCCACCTGACAAAAAGTGTGCTGAGGTCTCACAGCGATCAGAACATACTTACTGCCCCACCATGTCGCACATCCCCGTGATGTTCACGATCCAAATTTATATCTGCTCTATCAACTTTCAATATTCTTTTATGCGCCTACCACAGTGATTACGGGTGGCGGGGAATAAGGTTTCCAGGCCGGAGAGGGAGAAAAAGAGACCAAATTTAAGGGAGATACATTTATTTTTAAAAATTGGGATCGAGAAAAACTATGGGAAAAGCTATTGAGGCGCAAATGTGGGACAAATTACAGAAGCCCAAATGTGGGCTAAAAGAGTCAAGCGGAATTGTGGGAAAAGCTATTGAGGCTCAAATGTTGGCCAAAAGAGTATAGCGGAAATATGGGACAAAGTATTGAAGCTTAAATGTGGTACAACTTGTTTAAGTTTAAGCATTGAATCAAAGGAGGTGGCGCGCATCAATTAAAGAAGCATTTCAGAAATTGTATTCCCTGTCAACTATGCAGAGCAGGGGTTTATTCACGTCTAAAATTGTATAATGTCAACCCAAGAATGTAACAGAAAAATAAAAGAAATTAATTAACCTGCCTACTTGGTAGAGCAGGGGTCTATGACAGAAAACAATTGTTTATTGTCACCCAAAAATTATTGAAATTTATTAAGCTGTCAACTAGGTAGAGGAGGGGTATATTACACCCAAAAATTGGTGAATTTGACCATAAAATGTAACGGACAAATGTTTGTTTTTGTTTTTTACCAGTCTAATAGGTATAGCAGCGGTACATCACACCAAAAAATTGCTGAATTTCATCAGAAAATTTAAGTGGCAATTAATTTCACCCAAAAAAGTAACTAACAATTATTTTTTTTTTTAAACGGCCTACTAAGTAAAGCAGTGGTACATCACACCCAAAAATTTGAGAATTTCACCATAAAATGTAACAGACAAATTGTTTAATTGTTTAACCGGCCTACTAGGTATAGCAGTGGTACTATACACCCAAAAATTTGTTAATTTCACCAGAAAAAGTTAATGACAATTTATTTATTTTTTAACCGGCCTACTAGGTATAGCAGTGGTACTATACACCTAAAAATTGATTAATTTTACCCGAAAATGTTAATGACATATTTTTTTTTTAACCGGCCTACTAGGTATAGCAGTGGTACTATACACCCAAAAATTGGTGAATTTCACCAGAAAATGTTAATGACAATTATTATTTTTTTATAACCGGCCTACTAGGTATAGCAGTGGTACTATACACCCAAAAATTGGTTAATTTCACCAGAAAATGTTAATGACAATTTATTTTAATTTTTTTAACCGGCCTACTAGGTATAGCAGTGGTACTATACACCCAAAAATTGGTTAATTTCACCCAAAAATGTTAATGACAATTATTTTTTTTTAACCGCCCTACTAGGTATAGCAGTGGTACTATACACCCAAAAATCGGTGAATTTCACTAGAAAATGTAAATGACAAAGTAGTGAAATGATATAAAATAAAACACGTCCAAAAAAAAATGTTGACTTATGAGATGCAGTTCCATATGGAGTAGGAGTTTGAGGAGGCGGTGGACCTAGCGGAGTTGGTGGAAGCGGCGGTGGAGGAGGACGAGATAGCCAACACAGGTTTTTGGTTTTAATGTAATTTTTTTAAATTAAGGCACACTCCAAAAGAGTGTGAAATATCCAAAATACAAACATGAGCAATTGCGCTGCAGTATAACAATGGCTGCTTAGTGCCGGTATACATGTCTATTCTGCACAAGGTACGGACAAGTCTTGAGGGATCCATTCCTGGTTCATTTTAATGAAGGTGAGCTTGTCCAAACTGGTTGTGCACAGGCGGCTGCGCTTGTCTGTGATGACGCCCCCTGCCGTGCTAAACACACGTTCAGATAATACACTGGCTGCAGGGCAGGCCAGCCCCTCCAAGGCGTAAAGGGCAAGCTCAGGCCATGTGCCCAATTTGGAGACCCATAAGTTGAAGGGGCAGACCCGTCATTCAGTACGTGTAGGCGTGTGCACACATACTGCTCCACCATGTTGGTGAAATGCTGCCTCCTGCTAAGACGTTCCATATCAGCTGGTGGTGCTGGTTGTTGTGGCGTGCTGACAAAGCTTTTCCACATTTCGGCCATGATAACCCTGCCTTCTGAGGTGCTGGCGGTGCCCCAGCTGCATTGGCGACCTCTTCCTCGTCCTCTGCCTTCGCCTTGTCCTTCCACTGTGCCCCTGCTGTCAGGTGGGAATGCCACCAGCAGCGCGTCTACAAGCGTGCGCTTGTACTCGCGCATCTTACGATCACGCTCCAGTGACGGAATTAAGGACGGTACGTTGTCCTTGTAATGGGGATCCAGCAGCGTGGCCACCAAGTAATCAGCACAAGTTAGAATGTGGGCAACTCGGCGGTTGTTGCGGAGACACTGCAGCATGTAATCGCTCATGTGTGCCAGGCTGCCCAGAGGCAATGAAAAGCTGTCCTCTGTGGGAGGTGTATCATCTGTGTCCTCTGTATCCCCCCATCCACGCACCAGTGATGGCCATGAGCTGGTCTGGGTGCCACCCTGCTGTGGACATGGTTCCTCCTCCTCCATCTCCTCCTCCTCATCCTCCACCTCCTCATCCTCCAGAACTGTGCCCTGGCTGGACAATTGTGTACCTTGGGTTTGTGGGTGCAGGAACCCACACTTGGAGCCACTTGGGAAAGACTGGCCGGAAACTCTTCCTCCTCCTCCTCCTCCTGTGCCACATCCTCTTCCATCATCGCCAGGAGCATTTTTTCAAGGAGGCATAGAAGTGGGTTAGTAATGCTGAGAACGGCGTTATCGGCACTGGCCATGTTGGTGGAGTACTCGAAACAGCACAACAAGGAACACAGGTCTCGCATGGAGGCCCAGTCATTGGTGGTGAAGTGATGCTGTTCCGCCGAGCGACTCACCCATGCGTGCTGCAGCTGAAACTCCACTATCGCCTGCTGCTGCTCGCACAGTCTGGCCAGCATGTGCAAGGTGGAGTTCCACCTTGTGGGCACGTCGCATTTGAAGCGGTGAGCGGGAAGGCCGAAATTACGCTGCAGCACTGACAGGCGAGCAGCAGCAGGGTGAGAACGCTGAAAGCGCGCACAGACAGCCCGCACTTTATGCAGCAGTTCTAATATATCGGGGTAATTTTTAAGGAATCTCTGCACCACCAAATTCAGCACATGCTCCAGGAAAGGGATGTGCAGAACGCCAGACCTGCAGGGTATTGCGAAGTGAGGTCACGGTTATGGGCAATCGAGGGTTACTCACTATCTGGAGGAGAACCCTGGGCAGGCATCCGGCAGTGAAGGAGAGGTAGACACAAGTTCCTCTGGGGCACACTCTGTATGGAGAGACCTGGCCTGATGTTGTGTGAGGTGCCCTGGATGTTGCAGGTGTTTAGAGTGCCTGAAGCAAGGTCCCTTTTAAGATTCGTGACGCCAGTGCCTGTAACGGTGGCACACCGATTTGTAGGAGTAGTAAATGAGTACGCAGTGGGTAAACCAAACGTTGCTTTACTTGGTGAAAACGGTCCAACTTTGTACATAGTAACATAGTAACATAGTAACATAGTACATAAGGCCGAAAAAAGACATTTGTCCATCCAGTTCGGCCTGTCATCCTACAAGTTGATCCAGAGGAAGGCAAAAAAACCCTGTGAGGTAGAAGCCAATTTTCCTCACTTTAGGGGAATAAAAAATTCCTTCCCGACTCCAATCAGGCAATCAGAATAACTCCCTGGATCAACGACCCCTCTCTAGTAGCTATAGCCTGTAATATTATTACACTCCAGAAATACATCCAGGCCCCTCTTGAATTCCTTTATTGTACTCACCATCACCACCTCCTCAGGCAGAGAGTTCCATAGTCTCACTGCTCTTACCGTAAAGAACCCTTTTCTATGTTTGTGTACAAACCTTCTTTCCTCCAAACGCAGAGGATGTCCCCTCGTCACAGTCACAGTCCTGGGGATAAATAGATGATGGGATAGATCTCTGTACTGCCCCCTGATATATTTATACATAGTAATTAGATCTCCCCTCAGTCGTCTTTTTTCTAACGTGAATAACCCTAATTTTGATAATCTTTCAGGGTACTGTAGTTGCCCCATTCCAGTTATTACTTTAGTTGCCCTCCTCTGGACCCTCTCCAGCTCTGCTATGTCTGCCTTGTTTACAGGAGCCCAGAACTGTACACAGTACTCCATGTGTGGTCTGACCAGTGATTTGTAAAGTAGTAGGAATATGTTCTCATCACGGGCATCTATGCCCCTTTTGATGCAACCCATTATCTTATTGGCCTTGGCAGCCGCTGCCTGACACTGTTTTTTGCAGCTTAGTTTGCTGTTTATTAAAATTCCTAGATCCTTTTCCATGTCAGTGTTACCGAGTGTTTTACCATTTAGTATGTACGGGTGACTTGCATTATTCCTTCCCATGTGCATAACTTTACATTTCTCAGTGTTAAACCTCATCTGCCACTTATCTGCCCAAGCCTCCAATCTATCCAGATCCCTCTGTAGTAGTATACTGTCCTCTTCAGTGTTAATTACTTTACACAGTTTAGTGTCATCTGCGAAAATTGATATTTTACTATGCAAGCCTTCTACAAGATCATTAATAAATATATTGAAGAGAATAGGGCCCAATACTGACCCCTGAGGTACTCCACTAGTGACAGTGACCCAATCTGAGTATGTACCGTTAATAACCACCCTCTGTTTTCTATCATTGAGCCAGTTACTTACCCACTTACAGACCTTTTCTCCGAGTCCGAGCATTCTCATTTTATATACTAACCTTTTATGAGGTACAGTGTCAAATGCTTTGGAGAAGTCCAGATACACGACATCCATTGATTCGCCGCTGTCAAGTCTAGTACTTACCTCCTCATAGAAACTGATTAAATTAGTTTGACATGACCGATCCCTCACGAAGCCATGCTGATATGGCGTTATTTGCTTATTTCCCATAAGATGCTCTAACATAGCATCTCTCAGAAAACCTTCAAACAGTTTACCCACAACAGATGTTAAACTTACCGGCCTATAGTTTCCAGGCTCTGTTTTTGGACCCTTTTTGAATATTGGCACCACATTTGCCATGCGCCAATCCTGTGGGACATTCCCTGTCAGTACAGAGTCCGCAAATATCAGAAATAAGGGTCTGGCTATGACATTACTTAATTCCCTTAGGATACGGGGGTGTATGCCATCCGGTCCTGGCGATTTGTCTATTTTGATTTTTTTAAGTCGCTGTTGTACTTCTTCCTGGGTCAGACAGGACACTTTTAATGGCGAATTTATTTCAGCATTCAGCATTTCATCTGACAGTTTATTTTCCTCAGTGAATACATTGGAGAAAAAAATATTTAACAGCTTTGCTTTCTCCTCGTCGCTCTCTGCGACTCCCCCCTCATTACTCTTTAAAGGGCCGACACCTTCAGATTTATACTTTTTAACATTTATATAATTGAAGAACATTTTAGGGTTAGTTTTACTCTGTTTGGCAATTAATCTCTCGGTCTCTAGTTTGGCCGCTTTTATTTGTTTTTTACATGTTCTGTTTTTTTCCTTATAGTTTTTCAGTGCTTCCGTGCTACCCTCCTGTTTTAGGGTTTTATATGCTTTCTTTTTGTCATTTATTGCTTTCTTTACAGTTCTGTTTATCCACATTGGTTTCTTTTTGTTCCTTAACCTTTTATTCCCATACGGTATGTACCTCTCACAATGAGATTTTAGGATGTTTTTAAAGATACATGCAGTTACAAAACATGTTAATGCAGTCCTTTACAGTTCCAAATTCACAGCAGGTTTATATCACAGAAGGTTTCAATCTTGCAAGATACTTGGAGGGTATACAACTAATACTTTGCAGTGCAACGCTGCTCTATCCCCTTCAGCTATTCTAGCTGGCTGGATCCCAAAGCCCGGATGCCTAATTGCTGGCTTAAATCCTTGGTATAAATTCCTTTCTCCAGTATTGGCACTTGCTTTAAGGTTACAGTACCTTTGTTTCTTAGCTGTTTTCACTGATGGCTGTTAAGGGTGGATGCAGGTTTCTCCCAGGAGGTCCTGTCCTACTACTGGGGTATCTCAACTGAGCTAATCCTAGCCTCAGGAGCTTCAGGTAGACTAAATGACTCCTCTAGTCCCCTGGAATGCACTAACTCTCCCCTGTCTGGACCTACCTATATATAACCAGGGCTCTCTAGCTCCCTCTAACGCCTGGGAGGCTAAACTGCACCCTGACAGGCCTGACACCCAGATAACACAGGGAAATACAACACATGACAGTAAATGCAATAAACACATTAACCCTTGTGTAGTGCCCACCTTTACCTAGTGGGACACTACAGATGTGCGTCAAACCGGCTAGTCCCAGAGCTGCTACGAGATTTCGACAATTATCGCACACCACCAGGCCGGGCACAAACCACTCATCGGTCTGTTGTTCAAGGCACGTCCACAGCTCCTGCGCGGTATGGGGTTTGTCCCCCAAACAGATAAGTTTTAAAACTGCCTGCTGTCGTTTATCCCTGGCTGTGCTGAAGTTGGTGGTGAAGATGTTACGCTAACCGGATGAGGAGCTGGTAGAGGATGAGGAAGCAGAGTAGGAGGAGGAAGCAACAGGAGGCAAACTGAAGTGCCCTGCAATCCTCTGTGGTGGAAGGACATGCTCCAAACTGCTATCCGCCTCAGGCCCAGCCGCCACTGCATTTACCCAGTGTGCCTGTTATGGAGATATAACGGCCCTGACTGTACTTACTGGTCCACGTATCCTTGCACCTTGCCACAGATAGCGTTGCGCAGTGCACACCTGATTTTGTCCCCTACTTGGTTGTGCAGGGAAGGGATGGCTCGCCTTGAAAAGTAGTGGCGGCTGGGCACGACGTACTGTGGGACAGCCACCGCCATAAGGCCTTTAAAACTATCCGTCTCCACCAGATGGAATGACAGCATTTCAAAGGCCAGTAATTTAGAAATGCTGGCATTCAGGGCTAGGGATCGCGGGTGGGTAGGGGGGTACTTCCTCTTCCTCTCCAGCGTTTGGGAGATGGAGAGCTGAACGCTTCCGTGGGACATTGTGGAGATGCTTGGTGACCCAGGTGTTGGTGTTGCTGGCAGATCCTCTGTTTGCGGGGTGGCAGGTGGCACTGTCACTCCAGAGATGGATGAAGAGGCCGCGACTGCAGCAGAAGAGGAAGCAGGAGAAGCCAGAGACCTTTCTTGGTTTTTGAGGTGTCTACTCCACTGCAACTCGTGCTTTGCACTTAAATGCCTGGTCATGCAGGTTGTGCTCAGGTTGAGAACGTTTATGCCTCGCTTCAGTTTCTGATTGCACAGCGTGCAAACCACTCGTGTCTTGTCATCAGCACATTGTCTGAAGAACTGCCACGCCAGGGAACTCCTTGGAGCTGGCTTTGGTGTGCTCGGTCCCTTGCTGCGGTGGGCAGTAGAAGGCGTACTGTCTAGAGGACGGCCGCTCCGCTTTTGCACCCTGCTCCCTCTTCTGCTGTGCTGGTGGCTCTGTGCGACCACCGCCTCTTCCTCTGAACTACATAGGTCACTAGCATGACCTTGATTCCATGTGGGGTCGAGGACCTCATCGTCCTCCACATCATCTTCCACCCAGTCTGTACCACTGCCTTCCTTGTTGGTCTGCACACTTTCGAAAGTCCCAGCAGTTGGCACCTGTGTTTCGTCATCATCTGAGACATGCTGCGATGGTCCTCCCATGTACTCATCTTGAAAGATAAGTGGTTGGGCATCGGTGCACTCAATCTCTTCCACTTCTGTGGCAGGGCTAGGTGGATGGCCCTGAGAAACCCTGCTAACAGAGTCATCAAAAAGCAGAAGAGACTGCTGCATGACTTGGGGCTCAGACTGCTTTGCTGATTTGCAAGGGGGTGAGGTGAAAGACTGATGGACATCGGCTGCAGGTGCCAACTGTGGTCTTTCAGCAGGAGACTGGGTGGGAGATAATGTGAAGGAACTGGAGCCACTGTCAGCAACCCAATCTACTATCCCCTGTACTTGTTCAGGCCTCACCATTCGTAGAGCAGCATTAGGCCCGACCAAATACTGCTGCAGGTTTTTTCGCCTACTCACACCTGAGGAAGGGGTTTCACTTGTGCGTGTAGCTTGCACAGATCGACCACGTCCTCTCCCTGCAACAGGAGCTCCACCAGCAGCACCACGACCTGGGCCACGTCCCTTATTTGACGCTCTCCTCATATTTTTCGAATTTAGGATCTTGCCCTAAATGGGTGTTTAATTTAATAGTAGAATAGAACGACAGTATGTAAAGGGTGTATCTCACACGGCCGAAACCAGACTAGGCCTCAATTTCAAATGGCTGTATTTCAAATGGCTGTATTTCAAATAGCTGTATTTCAAATGCCTTAATCAAACCCCTGTTTGTAAAGGGTGTATCTCACACGGCCTGAACCAGTGTAGGCCTGAATTAAAGATTTCTTTGCACAAAATGGCTGTATTTCAAATAGCTGTAGGCCTGAATTCAATATTGGTGCACCAAATGGCGGTATTTCAAATGCCTAAATCAACCCCCTGTATGTAGAGGGGGTATCTCACAGGGCCTGAACTAGTGTAGGCCTGAATTCAATATTGGTGCACCTAATGGCGGAATTTAAAATCTCTGAATGTAACCCAAATGTATTAAGGGTGTATCTCACAATGACATCTGCATCAAAGGCTGCCAAACAATTTTTTTGTGCCCAAACGAGTGTTTGTTTAAAACTGAATTTGACAGCAGTATATAAGCCTGTAATTTCACACGTGCTGATGCTGCAATGCCTAAAAATTGTGTTTTTTGTCAAAAAAGTGTGTTTTTCAAACCCCAGAAAATGATGGGTGTATTTCTAGCCTAAATTGCACACTGAATAATCAAGATATTGTACAGGGTGGGCCATTTATATGGATACACCTTAATAAAATGGGAATGGTTGGTGATATTAACTTCCTGTTTGTGGCACATTAGTATATGTGAGGGGGGGAAACTTTTCAAGATGGGTGGTGACCATGGCGGCCATTTTGAAGTCGGCCATTTTGAATCCAACTTTTGTTTTTTCAATAGGAAGAGGGTCATTTGACACATCAAACTTATTGGAAATTTCACAAGAAAAACAATGGTGTGCTTGGTTTTAACTTAACTTTATTCTTTCATGAGTTATTTCCAAGTTTCTGACCACTTATAAAATGTGTTCAATGTGCTGCCCATTGTGTTGGATTGTCAATGCAACCCTCTTCTCCCACTCTTCACACACTGATAGCAACACCGCAGGAGAAATGCTAGCACAGGCTTCCAGTATCCGTAGTTTCAGGTGCTGCACATCTCGTATCTTCACAGCATAGACAATTGCCTTCAGATGACCCCAAAGATAAAAGTCTAAGGGGGTCAGATCGGGAGACCTTGGGGGCCATTCAACTGGCCCATGACGACCAATCCACTTTCCAGGAAACTGTTCATCTAGGAATGCTCGGACCTGACACCCATAATGTGGTGGTGCACAATCTTGCTGGAAAAACTCAGGGAACGTGCCAGCTTCAGTGCATAAAGAGGGAAACACATCATCATGTAGCAATTTTGCATATCCAATGGCCTTGAGGTTTCCATTGATGAAGAATGGCCCCACTATCTTTGTACCCCATATACCACACCATACCATAAATTTTTTTGTTCCAACAGTCTTGGAGGGATCTATCCAATGTGGGTTAGTGTCAGACCAATAGCGGTGGTTTTGTTTGTTAACTTCACCATTCACATAAAAGTTTGCCTCATCACTGAACAAAATCTTCTGCGTAAACTGAGGGTCCTGTTCCAATTTTTGTTTTGCCCATTCTGTAAATTCAGTGCGCCGATCTGGGTCATCCTCGGTGAGATGCTGCAGTAGCTGGAGTTTGTAAGGGTGCCATTTGTGAGTAGCTAATATCCGCCGAAGGGATGTTCGACTAATGCCACTCTCCAGTGACATGCGGCAAGTGCTACGCTGTGGGCTCTTGCTGGATGAAGCTAGGACAGCCACTGATTCTTCATTAGAGACAGATTTCATGCGTCCACATTTTGGCAAATCCAACACTGAACCAGTTTCACGAAACTTAGCAAGCAGTTTGCTAACTGTAGCATGGGAGATGGCTGGTCTCGTAGGGTGTCTTGCATTTAAATCTGCTGCAATGACCCGGTTACTGCGTTCACCAGACATCAACACAATTTCCATCCGATCCTCACATGTTAACCTCGGCGACATGTCAATGGCTGTAAACAAAGAGAAACTTGTAAATAACTCATGAAAGAATAAAGTTACGTTAAAACACAGCACACCATTGTTTTTCGTGTGAAATTCCCAATAAGTTTGATGTGTCACATGACCCTCTTCCTATTGAAAAAACAAAGTTGGATTCAAAATGGCCAACTTCAAAATGGCTGCCATGGTCACCACCCATCTTGAAAAGTTTCCCCCCTCACATATACTAATGTGCCATAAACAGGAAGTTAATATCACCAACCATTCCCATTTTATAAAGGTGTATCCATATAAATGGCCCACCCTGTAGATTGTGACATGAAAAGTCATCTTTTGATTATGCGTTCACTTTAAAGTCTTCTTCACAAAACTCTAACTGAGCATTGCTAAGGAGAGTTTGTCTTTAATATTTTACTGAGTGCTGAAGACGCCTATGTGTAAAAAGTCAGACAGGGTGATGGGCAGTGATAGTTAGGGCCCATATACACGTACATAGTCACAGACTGATGGAGTAACATAGTAACAAGGGCCAGGCTGGAAAGTTCTTTATGTTACACAGGTGTCTTCAGCGCACAGTAAAATGTTGAAGTCTGAAGACAGAATCTTCTTTGGTAAGAAGACTTTACACTCCCCTAGTACAAAAAAATATTTTACCTAATAAAGTATATTACAAAATTGTTAAACACAGTCCCTATACTATGTTAAAAATAAACCAAAATGAGTTATATCAAAATTAGGGTTAAAGTATTGGCATTAAAACCTAACTTTTATTAGTACAGGGAGTGCAGAATTATTAGGCAAGTTGTATTTTTGAGGATTAATTTTATTATTGAACAACAACCATGTTCTCAATGAACCCAAAAAACTCATTAATATCAAAGCTGAATATTTTTGGAAGTAGTTTTTAGTTTGTTTTTAGTTTTAGCTATTTTAGGGGGATATCTGTGTGTGCAGGTGACTATTACTGTGCATAATTATTAGGCAACTTAACAAAAAACAAATATATACCCATTTCAATTATTTATTTTTACCAGTGAAACCAATATAACATCTCAACATTCACAAATATACATTTCTGACATTCAAAAACAAAACAAAAAACAAATCAGTGACCAATATAGCCACCTTTCTTTGCAAGGACACTCAAAAGCCTGCCATCCATGGATTCTGTCAGTGTTTTGATCTGTTCACCATCAACATTGCGTGCAGCAGCAACCACAGCCTCCCAGACACTGTTCAGAGAGGTGTACTGTTTTCCCTCCTTGTAAATCTCACATTTGATGATGGACCACAGGTTCTCAATGGGGTTCAGATCAGGTGAACAAGGAGGCCATGTCATTAGATTTTCTTCTTTTATACCCTTTCTTGCCAGCCACGCTGTGGAGTACTTGGACGCGTGTGATGGAGCATTGTCCTGCATGAAAATCATGTTTTTCTTGAAGGATGCATACTTCTTCCTGTACCACTGCTTGAAGAAGGTGTCTTCCAGAAACTGGCAGTAGGACTGGGAGTTGAGCTTGACTCCATCCTCAACCCGAAAAGGCCCCACAAGCTCATCTTTGATGATACCAGCCCAAACCAGTACTCCACCTCCACCTTGCTGGCGTCTGAGTCGGACTGGAGCTCTCTGCCCTTTACCAATCCAGCCACGGGCCCATCCATCTGACCCATCAAGACTCACTCTCATTTCATCAGTCCATAAAACCTTAGAAAAATCAGTCTTGAGATATTTCTTGGCCCAGTCTTGACGTTTCAGCTTGTGTGTCTTGTTGAGTGGTGGTCGTCTTTCAGCCTTTCTTACCTTGGCCATGTCTCTGAGTATTGCACACCTTGTGCTTTTGGGCACTCCAGTGATTTTGCAGCTCTGAAATATGGCCAAACTGGTGGCAAGTGGCATCTTGGCAGCTGCACGCTTGACTTTTCTCAGTTCATGGGCAGTTATTTTGCTCCTTGGTTTTTCCACACGCTTCTTGCGACCCTGTTGACTATTTTAAATGAAACGCTTGATTGTTCGATGATCACGCTTCAGAAGCTTTGCAATTTTAAGAGTGCTGCATCCCTCTGCAAGATATCTCACTATTTCTGACTTTTCTGAGCCTGTCAAGTCCTTCTTTTGACCCATTTTGCCAAAGGAAAGGAAGTTGCCTAATAATTATGCACACCTAATATAGGGTGTTGATGTCATTAGACCACACCCCTTCTCATTACAGAGATGCACATCACCTAATATGCTTAATTGGTAGTAGGCTTTCGAGCCTATACAGCTTGGAGTAAGACAACATGCATAAAGAGGATGATGTGGTCAAAATACTAATTTGCCTAATAATTCTACACGCAGTGTATAAGCAAAAATGATAATGCTCATTTAAAGATAATTTAGGAGAATGATAAATATGCCTCAGGTATCTATCCTAAACCTGCACAAAGAGAAATAAACATAAATGCTGTCACATATTAGGGTCCACAGCAGCATCCAACTGAAGGCGGAAAAAGGATAAAAGACCAATGTAGTCTTACCACCACCTGTCTTACAATCCGATGTCTCTTGGCTCGATCCAGATGTTGATAGGGTTCCTGAGGAATTGGACAAGATAAAGAGTTTTATGGTATATCCTAAACAGTCCCTAGTATGCTCTAACAGGTGGCCACTCTGTCCCTGATAGTCCTTTACAGAGCACATGCCTTAAAAAATATGGCATTATATGACATGTAGGTTAGGGACAGGTTCTGGACAGGGTGACACTTTTTAGGGCGGGTCCGGGACATAATGGCCAACTGTAAGGGCATATTAGGGACTGTTTGGGACGTGACATAAAACTTTACATTTTGTCTAATTCCTCAGGAACCTCATCAATATCCAGAATGAGCCAATGGACATCTGATTGTAACACATGAGGTGGTAAGACTACATTCCTCTTTTATGCTTTAACCACCTTGTGTTGGATGCCACTGTGGACCTTAATATGTAACAACAATTATTTTTCTTCCTCTTTGTACAGGTTGATGATAGATACATGATGAATATTTGTTATTCTCCTAAATTATCTTTGAATGGGTTTTATCATTCTTACTTATACTAATAAAAGTTATGTTTTAATGACAATACTTCAACCCTCATTTTGATACACAACAACTGCATTAAAAATTAGCACAAGAGATAACAGTTGAGCTTAGCTTTGAAACAACAGTTGCACTTTAAGATTAAAGGCTATGTACACCTTTGGGTAATTAATTTAAATTGTGTATATCTTCATTGTTTGTTTGTAACATGTGTATCTCCTTGTCCACTGCCCTAATAAAACTACATAATCCTTTTCTCCATTCACCAGCACATTTTGACACCTAGTACTTTATTTTCTGCCTCTCACCCCGTCCGTCCGTCCCTCCGTCCCCCCAAATCCTAGTTTCAGTAATCCTCTCCCCACACCAGAATTCTCTCCACCAGCACAGTGGACCCCCTTCCCTTCAGGACCTATGTGCTGGGGGAGATAATTCTAGCACAGTGCACCTGACAGGAAGGGGGTCCACTGTGCTGGGGGAGATAATTCTAGCACAGTGCACCTGAAAATAAGGGGTCTACTGTGCTATAATTCTCTCCGCGAGCACAGTAGATTCCCTTCCTTTCAGGGGCAATTTACCTGCCAAATACAGTTTACACCTCAATTATAAATTTGTCTCAAAGATCTAGAAACCCAAACCCTTTAGCCCTACACCAAGACTTACACCATGCCTTTAGCTTTTTGGATTTGTCCCATGGTACCTTATCCAACTATCCACCCTTGTTATAGCCTAGGGACTCTGTCCCAAATCCAATGACTGTCTATTGGAACATTTGCCTGTGTAACTACTACTGATCAGAAGCTACTAGGATGACCTTCTGGGGCCCTCTTACTCTGGGGATCCTCCTGCAGCAAAGTCCACAATAAATTTCAGCTGAAAGCAATCTAGTGTATGGTAGATATTAGACCTACCATAAATGAGATCCTACCTGGTACTCAGTTTTTGTACATATTTGATTGCATACTGTATAGGATAAATAAACAATCTACAAAGCAAATATTTCAGATTGCCACAACTGTATACCCTATACTAGCTATGACAGATTTGATTTACTGCCAAATTGTTGGTTATGGATGGAGTTATAAGTTTAAGGGTTGTCTGAGACATGATAAAAAAAACTTTAGGAGCAGGTAGGCATGGTTTCACAATAAAAAGGAAACACCACTCATCTGGTCGGATTTCCCCTGGTTCCAGTGTGGCAGCTAATGTCCCTGCCAGACAAGAAATGTGAAGTGCCATCTACACCCATTTCACCACTGCTAACCAATCAATGGCCTCAGTGGTGCCATGTGTGAGGCACTGGATATTCCAACTAGATGACTGCTGAAACTGGGATGCTCCAACTAGGTGACTGGAGTTTATTTTTATTTATTTTTTAGACCATGGGGGGGCCTAAATTATTGTAGGTCTTGGACAACCCTCTAATGTTACAAAACAGCAACTATGTTTCATTTGAATTTGTTTGACATATTCAAATTTGTCATTTAATTATTGCACATTAATTAATATATTCAAAGAAAAACAATTAGTAAATGTTGGGGAAATGCATACAAAAAATAAAAAAAATTATATTTTTTTCTAAGTAGGAATAAGGATAATCAGACACATTAGAGAGCATAAAAGACGTTTTCAAATGCTTACTCATGTAAAATTCATTATGCTGTGTTAATTTCTCTAATCTGCTTTAAATAATGCTATCGTATGTCGTACATTAGTTCTCTTCAGCACCACGTTTAATTTGTAGCCATTCTAATTAAGGGCACCTTGGAAAATAACAAACCCTAGCCAGCATTTCCCCAGTCAGCACTGGTTACTGTCCTTGGTGCTGATGCTATTCGAGAGGCTTCCCGCAGTGCAGTGTTTTCAGTGCTGACATTGTTACTGGTTGACAGTGGAACGAAAAGAGAAAAAAGCAAATATAGTGTAAAAAGGAAGCAAGTTTCTTTAGAAAACAATTGCCGCTACGTTATTTGAACAAACAATGTATATGCAAGAAATTGAGAGAAATAGACACCTAGCACAATTCCTCGATCCGCTGAAATTCTAGTTTAAATGTTGTATTTTTAAACCCAACTTGAATTGATGAAATTATTCTTGCAAATGTAATAAAACTATGACAGTGACAGTATGACGGGTGTGCTGTGACATTCATTTGATTGGACGCCACGCGTCATTTATTTTCAATTAAAAGGCAAAGGGTGACATTTATTAATGCTTCCTTCCCCCCACAATGCAGATTCTTTGGACTGGTACTAACGCTAGTGTTGGATGGAAAGGAAGCTGTGTGAGCAGGGAAGTGGATAATGACTTGGAAGCCTCTATCTATGGCATTTTTACATACCCTTACAAATGTCATCAGGCATTTGTTATGTTCACATATGGTAAAAGACCAGGCTGGAGTATGTTCTCATCAATTTCCAAATGAAGCTTTGATTTGCTTGAAGATTGATAACAAACATAAAATTACTGAATTAAAGCTGTCAAGTGTTGCAGTCACTATATAATAACTGTAATACCAGTACTTTACAGCAGTATAATTAATAGGGCTATTAATAAAGACCAGGCTTAGCTAGCTTTGACATTTATATAATTATAAATCATTTTTTCAAGCATTATTAACAATGCTGGGTGTTTTTATCTCATCCCAAGCTCTGAGTGTGCTGTCCTACATTATTACGCTGAAAGATTTATTGCCAATGGTGCATGCATAAGCAAATTAAAGCAGCAGGTAAGCTATGTTCATGGTTTCTTTTGGCCTGTAGTTCTGTATCAGGATGAAATGTCATCTCCCTGTCATATGATTGAAGAAAATATGCGATAACTACACTGAGCAAAAATATAAATGCAACACTTTCGGTTTTGCTCTATATTTTGCATTAACTGAACTCAAAGATCTGAAACATTTTCTACATACACAAAAGACCCATTACTCTCAAATATTGTTCACAAATCTGTCTAAATCTGGGTTAGTGAGCACTTCTCCTTTGCCGAAATAATCCATCCCACCTCACAGGTGTGGCATATCAAGGTGCTGATTAGACAGCATGAATATTGCACAGGTGTGCCTTAGACTGCCCACAATAAAAGGCCACTCTGAAATGTGCAGTTTGATGACACAGCACAATGCCACAGATGTCGCAACGTTTGATGGAGTGTGCAATTGGCATGCTGACTGCAGGAATGTCTACCAGAGCTGTTGCCCGTGCAATGAATGTTCATTTCTCTACCATAAGCTGTCTCCAAAGGCATTTCAGAGAATTTGGCATTACATTCAACCGGCCTCACAACCGCAGACCACGTGTAACACCACCAGCCCAGGACCTCCACATCCAGCATGTTCACCTCCATGATCATCTGAGACCAGCCACCCGGACATCTGCAGCATTAATCGGTTTGCATAACCAAAGAATTTCTACATAAACTGTCAGAAACCGTCTTAGTGATGCTCATCAGGGTCTGGACCTGACTGCAGTTCGTTGTTGTAACCGACTTGAGTGGGCAAATGCTCACATTCGATGGCATCTGGCACGTTGGAGAGGCGTTCTGTTCACGGATGAGTCCTGGTTTTCACTGTTCAGGGCAGACGGCAGACAGCGTGTGTGGCGTTGTGTGGGTGAGCGGTTTGCTGACGCCAAAGTTGTGGATCGAGTGGCCCATGGTGGCGGTGGGGTTATGGTATGGGCAGGCGTAGGTTATGGACAATGAACACAGGTGCATTTTATTGATGGCATTTTAAATGCACAGAGATACCGTGACGAGATCCTGAGGCCCATTGTTGTGCCATTCATCCACGACTATCACCTTATGTTATAGCATGATAATGTATGGCCCCATATTGCAAGGATCTGTACACAATTCCTGGAAGCTGAAAACATCCCAGTTCTTGCATGGCCAGCATACTCACCAGACATGTCACCCATTGAGTATGTTTGGGATGCTCTGGACAGGCGTATATGACAGCGTGTTCCAGTTCCTGCCAATATTCTGCAACTTTGCACAGCTATTGAAGCGGAGTGGACCAACATTCTACAGGCCACAATTAACAACATGATCAACTCTATGCGACGGAGATGTGTTGTACTGCATGAGGCAAATGGTGGCCACACCAGATACTGACTGGTTTTCTTAAACCCCCCCCCAGGAAGGCAAAACTGTGCACATTTCAGAGTGTCCTTTTATTGTGGGCAGTCTAAGGCACTCCTGTGCAATATTCATGCTGTCTATTCAGCACCTTGATATGCCACACCTGTGAGGTGGGATGGATTATCTCGGCAAAGGAGAAGTGCTCACTAACAGATTTAGACAAATTTGTGAGCAATATTTGAGAGTAATGGGTCTTTTGTGTATGTAGAAAATGTTTCAGATCTTTGAGGTCAGCTCATGCAAAATAGGAGCAAAAACGAAAGTGTTGCATTTATATTTTTGCTTAGTGTATTTTTAGCTCAGTAATATCATAGGCTGTATATACAAAATGCTTTATTTATGATGTTTAAAACTAATCCATAAAAATACTATTAGGGCGGTTCGCATTGGCGTTAGGGAATTTCATTATAACAGAGTTATAATGGAATATAACAGAATTTTGGGACGGAAACCAAATCGGAACCCTTTGAGAGGCATTGCCTTTTTCTCCGTCCTAATACTTGTCTATGGGGCCAAATAACAGTTCCGTTTGGTTCTGTTATACATGATGGAAAAAATTGTCCTGTTGACAGGACCCACCCTTAGAGCTACCTATGGCATGTTCAATATTGCATTTTAGGTCATATCAAGGTTGCTTGAGGTCCCTGGGCAAAAAATCCAGTTGTGGCCATCTCAGCAGTAACAATGCCATATAAAGTATGCTTCACCAAAAGAGATATTTCCACCTTAGACATTTATGGCATACCCACAGAATGTGCTATAATAAGTATGTAATAGCCATGGATCCCACCTTTGGGACCTGCACCTATCTGCAGAATGAGGGATCTCCATCCCACTGGTGATGAAGTTGCTGTAAATGGAGAGGAGGGCTATGCATATGCAGCTCTCTCTTTCTCTCTATTCACTTGTATGGGAGTTCCAAAAAAAGCCTAGAAAGCCTGGGTTGGGGAGTTCCATTCTGGAGATAGGTGAAATATCCACATCTATCACATGCTTAAAAGGAGTATGTCACCAGGAAATTCATTGTTACATAACTTGCCTTATATGGTTCACTGCTGTACCTAATGATGTCTTTCACTTTCACAAGGGGTTGCGCCATAAACTAGTTTTCACTCTAAAGTTTATTTTCATCAATTTATCTAGCTCCCATTTCTCCATTTTTCTATTTTTATTTTTGTTTTGTTTTTTATTTTTTCAAATTTACCTCACTTGCAGTTCTCTTATCCCGCATGCTTCAATCATATTTCCTGGTTTGTCAAATGACTGCTGTCCGATCACGCCTTAGGGCAGTGAGATGTTTCTTGACATCAACACTAACCAGTTCATTTTCTACTTCCACATATTCAAAATGAACTAATTCAGTGGCTCACTGGCTGTGCAAGGTGGATAGAGGTGCTCATACACTAGTACACCTAAAGACCATGTGGACAATAAATCGGAATAATAAAGTAAAGTAGTTGTGATGGCACACTCTCATCTGGTATAAACTAAAATAGGTTGTTGTGTTTAAAAATGTATTTATTTATACTTTTGGTATAAAAACAATTTGATAGACTGGTTAAATGCTTATATAGTTGATATCCAGGTGTTGTGAGCAGGCTGTGAGCTACAGAATATATATCCAGCATGCTCGCAACACCTGGATATCAACTATATAAGCAGTTAACCAGTCTATCAAATTGTTTTTATACCAAAAGTATAAATAAATTCATTTTTAAACACAACAACCTATTTCAGTTTATACCAGATGAGAGTGTGCCATCACAACTACATATTCAAAATGCTCTGTGTAGCAGAAACAACTTGTGCTAATGTCCATTATTTATCAGAGCAAAATTCATCCTTATATTGTTATGTCTATTTATCTATCTATCTCCTATTGTTTCACTGTCTATCCATCCATCAATAACTGACACTGTAACGGACATGTAACTAACACTGCACATAGTGAGTGGTTATTGAAGAGAAGGAAAATATGCACTGTGAGCATGTGCGTCCTGTATTGTAAGCCTCCACTACGGGACGTAACCAACAGCAACTGAAAATCTAAACTGATTTGGCACACGGTGCAATGGTAGGCTAATAATTTTGGAATAAGGCCGTTTTGATAAATGGTGGAAAGTGATATAACAGCGATATCTCTTGGGCGGAATACATTTATATTAGTGGCACAACTCCTTTAACAATCTGTTGCTGCATTTGCAGTAAGCCCAGGATGAGCCAGAGTAGAGGATGGCAGTGGTAGTGTCTCTATCACAGTCAGTCACAGTGGCTTTACTCACACTGTTGCTCCCTAGGGTCTTGGAATGAAAGGAGGGTGCACGCTTTCTTTCCTTGGGGCACATCCTGGTTCTGAGGCTACTGCCTGATGGTAGTTGGGGTGCCCATGATGTCAAAAGGGTTATGCCATGATTGATATAAAAAATGATAATCAAACCTCGTATAGTACATGATGATACCTTTCTAATAAAGCTAGAACTAGCCCTGTACAGCACATGGGTCCAAAGAGCTCCCCATTCATTGCTCCAATTTCTCTGCTAGATTATCTTCAGCCTGGCAGCTCAGGGGGGTGTCCTTTCTCTCCCTATAACTGCCACAGCTCCTAACAGAACATATGGCTGGTGGCAGTTGAAGATTTAGACTGAGCATGTTTGACCAGCCCAGTGAGATGGACAAAAAATAAGGACATTAACAAACAGCAGGTGGCGCTATTATTTAATAGGTCACTGGCTGTACAACATTTTTCATTACATGAAGATACAAAAGTATTCAGATCCATGTGCTGGTTTGAAAAATGCAGATTATGTTTTGTGACACAACTGCTTTAAGTGTTCGTATAATGCAATGGCCAGTGTTTGGTGCAGGGGTCAGTAACCAGGCCAGATTTAACAGAACAAACATCTCTCTTGAGTAAAGTGCGAAATGGGAATTGTAGTACATCCAAAGATACAAAACTTAGTTCCCACAATATACAGTATGAATTTCCCCAGAAGATTTTGTATGGATTTGAGCAAGAGTGTAAATTTATACTCTTTCCTCTCTATCTTTCTCAAGTCTCTTCCTGCACAACCTATAGCTGGTAATCTCACTTTTGCAATGGTGCCTATAATTTGCAACTGAGGCATACAGTAATTTTTTTTTTTTTTTTCAGATACAACTGGCCATCATGTCCAAGTGTGAAGGATTTCTTAAAGGACATCTATTAGCAGATTTGGACCTATAAAACTGGCTGACCTGTTGCATGTGCACTTGATAGCTGAAGGCATTTGTGTTGGTCCCATGTTCTGGCTGTGAGTTGATTTCTAGCACTGATTCAGACCCTGTTCACACACCACGGGAAGTTGAGTGGTAGGACCCCATGCGTGCTGAGACACCATGACGTGGTTCATGAGGGGCTCCGATATGTTCCTGACTGGAAGAGTTCTCAGCTTTTCACATCGGCCTGAGGAATTAGCTAGTATTGTCAGTTGTGTATCATTTTGGTGCATTTTTTGCAGTGATTTTTGTATGTATATTTTTTCATCTGCACAATGTATCATTTTGTGTAAGATGTTCTTGTGGTGCATGCGGTCCGCCCCGGCATCCTCCATTGTACGCATTTTTTGCTGAGGACTGCCGTTGTCTGCGGACCGCATGCGGAGGAATTGCTCCCCTGGTTATAGACACGCTACAGTGTCTGGGTTTGGAGCATTTTCACCCGTTTAGGCCACTTTTTTCAGTGAGTTTTTTTTTCCCATGTTCATATTTGCCTGCATTCGTGAGAAAAATTAAGTTTTGATATATGCAAATGAGCCTCTATGAGCAACAAGCATGTTGCCATTATGCCTAGAGGCTCCACTCTCTCTGCAACTGCCAGGCCCTTTGCACTTTGACTTTAGGAGAAGTCAGAGTCAGGCATAATGAAGATTAGACTGCCTGGCTCTGTCAATCAAAATGCAGAGGGCGTGACAGTTGCAGAGAGAGCGGAGCCTCTAGGGGTAACTGCAGTGCCTCCATTGCTCTTAGAAGCTCATTTATATATATTAACCCCTTCAACCCCGAGCCTGTTTTCACCTTCCTTCCCAGGCCATTTTTTTGCAAATCTGACCAGTGTCACTTTATGTGGTGATAACTTTAAAACGCTTTTACTTATAGAGGCCATTCTGAGATTGTTTTCTTGTCACATATCGTACTTCATGACAGTGGTAAAAGTGAGTAAAAAAAATAATTTTTATTCATAAAAAAATACCAAATTTACAAAAAAAATTGAAAAATTTGCAAATTTCCAAATTTCTATTTCTCTACTTTTATAATAGCTAGTAATACCTCCAAAAATAGTAATTACTTTACATTCCCCATATGTCTACTTCATGTTTGGATCATTTTGAAAATTACATTTTATTTTTTGGGGACGTTAGAAGGCTTAGAAGTTTGGAAGCAAATCTAGAAATTTTTCGGAAGATTTCCAAAACCCACTTTTGAAGAACCAGTTCAGGTCTGAAGTCACTTTGTGAGGCTTACATAATAGAAACCACCCAAAAATGACCCCATTTTAGAAACTACACCCCTCAAGGTATACAAAACTGATTTTACAAACTTTGTTAACCCTTTAGGTGTTGCACAAGAATTAATGGAAAATGGAGATGAAATTTCAGAATTTCACTTTTTTGGCAGATTTTACATTTTAATCCATTTTTTCCAGTAGCAAAGCAAGGGTTAACAGCCAAATAAAACTCAATATTTATTACCCTGGTTCTGCTGTTTACAGAAATACCCCACATGTGATTGTAAACTGCTGTACGGGCACACAGCAGGGCGCAGTAGGAAAGGAACGCCATATGGTTTTTGGAAGGCAAATTTAGCTGAACTGGTTTTTAGATGCCATGTCCCATTTGAAGCCCCCCTGATGCACCCCTACAGTAGAAACTCAAAAAAGTGACCACATTTTGGAAACTACGGGATAAAGTGCCAGTTTTATTGGTACTATTTTGGGGTGCATATGATTTTTAATTGCTCTATATTACGTTTTTTGAGAGGCAAGGTAACCAAAAAATGGCTGTGTTGGCACAGTTTTTATTTTTTATTTTTACAGCGTTTACCTGAGGGATAAGGTCATGTGACTTTTTTAAAGAGCAGATCGTTATGCATGTAGCAATACCTAATATGTATACTTTTTCTTATTTATTTAAGTTTTACACAATAAAGCATTTTTGAAACCGAAATAATGATATTTTAGTGTCTCCATAGTCTGAGAGCCATAGCTTTTTTATTTTTTGACCGATTCTCTTAGCTAGGGTCTCATTTTTTGCTGGATAAGGTGACGGTCTGATTGGTACTATTTTGGGGGGCATACGCCTTTTTGATCACTTGCTGTTGCAATTTTTGTGATATAATGTGACAAAAATGTCTTTTTTTACCCTTTTTTTTTTTACAGTGTTCATCTGAGTGGTTAGGTCATGTGATATTTTTATAGAGCTGGTTGTTACGGACGTGGCGATACCTAATATGTATACTTTTTTTATTTTTTTCAGTTTTAAAACAAAAAATAATCATATTTTAGTGTCTCCATGTTCTGAGAGCTATAGCTTTTTTATTTTTTGGACGATTGTCTTAGGTAGGGGCTCATTTTTTGCGGGATGAGGTTTCGGTTTTATTGATACCATTTTGTGGGACATAGGCCTTTTTGATCGCTTGGTGTTGCACTTTTTGTGATGTAAGGTGACAAAAATGGCTTTTTTTTGACACTTTTTAAAAAAAAATTATGGTGTTTATCGGACAGGGTGGATCATGTGATATATTTATAGAGCTGGTCATTACAGACACGGCGATACCTAATATGTGTGGGTTTTGGTTATTTTTTCAGTTTTTTATTATAAAATAAGGGGAAAGGGGCGTTTTTTTCTTTTTTACTTTATTAATTTTATTACTTTATTAATTTTATTAAAAACACTTTTTTTACTTTTTTTTCTTTACTTTATTTATGATGTTCACTTTTGGGGGTCTGATCCCCTCTGCAATGCATTACAATACATCTGTATTGTATTGCATTGCCTGTTAGTGTATGACACTGAGTCATACACTAACAGGTTGCCTAGGAGACCCAGCCTAAGGCTGGATTTCCTCGGCACCCATAGAAGGCAGTTCCCAATGCCGTGCAAGGCATCTGGCTGCCTTGTGTCGCATCGGGTCCCCGCCACAGCAGCGCGGGGACTCGATGCAATCACTCACCCGACACAAACCTCTTCTATGTCATGGTAGCAGGGGCCCAGCTACCATGGACTGCCAAGACAGGAGCCAGCTGTATAATACCCAGTCATGTCCCAGTCATTTAACCCTCAGATGCCATAGTAAGTAGTGACTGCAGCATCTCAGCGGTTAGACAGAGGGAGGGGGCTTCCTCTGTCCTCCAGTCGGAGCCCCCACAGCAAAATTGCAGGGCTGCGATCAATTGCTATGACAGCCTAGGGCAGTGATGGTGAACCTATGGTACGGGTGCCAGAGGCAGCACTCAGAGCCCTCTCCGTGGGCACCCGCACTCTGATGAATGTCTATGGTGTACCAATATGCCTACTGTTCCTGCAATTCATCAGTGCAGGGTGCACTATGAACAGCACAGGCAGCGTACTGAATGTAGGCAGGCTATTATAGATAAATGATAAAGTACATGAAAGGTATACTATGGTATTCAGGTTAAATTGCAGTGTTGACACTTTGCAATAAATAAATGGGTTTTAGGTTGCAGTTTGGGCACTTGGTCTGTAAAAGGTTTGCCATAACTGGCCTATGGCCTTATGAAGACTCCCAGGAGAAACTGCCTGTTAAACTGTGTCTGTGGCCTAACTTAATAGGCAGATTGACAGAATCTCCTACACTGTAATATAACACTATTGCTGTCTATGGTACAAGCGGTCAGAAGATCACACAATTAAATCCCCAAGGGTACTAAAAATTTACATGAAAAAAGCTGTTAAATAAAAAAAATATATATATATTATATCAAACCATCCCCTTTCCAAATTTTGCAAATAAAAATAAATAATAAGAAAACATTATCAGCATCATCACGTCCACAAATGTCTCGAATTTTTCAAAAGTTCGATTCACCGGTTCGCTGATTTAAAAAAAATAATAATTTGGTTCGATCCAAATATATTTGTGCCAAATTTTGTTAAAAAATGGCTATTTCCTGGCTGCCGAGAGCCTAGTGGTGTAGAACACTGTGCCTTGCAGTAACACGCATAGGGAGTCTGCTTTGGTAGTGAAATAATACTGTGAGTCCTTATGACATGCAGATGATAGGTGTCGCTCTTAGAATTACTGCACACTTCTCTTATTTGGGCAGTCACGGGGCCAAAACTGACCAAATAACTCAAGTATGAACTCAGCCTTACAGGTCGATGTTAGCGCCAAGAAGAAGCGCACTCCTTTTACACCGTCGTCAGCTAATTCCACATAGATGTCTACAGAACCTGTTCTATTAAACGCTTATACAAGTAGAGCCCCCCCAACAAAGTAGAGAGGGTGTCAGCAGTAAGTTTGTGTTGATATCACAGATTATTTTGCCCTTCCTCTGATCCGTCAGAACAATAGCCCACAAAAAACGGATCTTGTCTGTAGAGCATCCGCCTTCACTCGGTCAGCATTCGGTCAGTAATCCATCAGTATTGCTAATGCCAAAAAAAAGGTATTTCTAATGCCAATTCTGATGGGACCATACAGACCTTACAGCTGCTACACAGAGAGGATCTGTTGTGTGTCTTATTTTTCCTTCCTTCTGACAGATCAGAAGAAGGGTCAAATAAATGATCATGTCAGCCAAGCCAAAAAGGCTAATTAGGGGCCAAGTCATGAAGTGGGGAGGGTGGGAACAGCATAAGAAGTCCACAGAGTGGCCTTATGACATAGTATGGAGGTGGAAGCAGCATGAGGAAATCACAGAGTGGCCCAATGACAGTGTCTGGAGGTGGCTGCAGCATCAGAAGGCCTCAGAGTGGCACAATGACAGTGTAGAGGTGGCAGCAGCATCAGGAGGCCACAGACTGGCAAGGTGGCATAGTGTGGAGGTGGCAGCAGCATCAGGAGACCACAGAGTGGCAAGGTGACATAGTGTGGAGATGGCAGCAGCATCAGGAGGCCACAGAGTGGCAAGGTGACATAGTGTGGAGGTGGAAGCAGCATGAGTAGACCACAGAGTGACCCGGTGACAGAGTGAAGAGGGGGCAGCAGCATCATGAGGCCACAGAGTGAAAAGGTGACATAGTGTGGAGGTGGCAGCATCATGAGCAGACCACAGAGTGGCAAGGTGACATAGTGTGGAGGTGGCAGCAGCACAGGAGGCCACAGAGTGGCAAGGTGACATAGTGTGGAGGTGGCAACAGCATGAGGAGACCACAGAATGACCCGGTGGCATAGTGTGGAGGTGGCAGCAGCATCAGGAGACCACAGAGTGGCAAGGTGACATAGTGTGGAGATGGCAGCAGCATCAGGAGGCCACAGAGTGGCAAGGTGACATAGTGTGGAGGTGGAAGCAGCATGAGTAGACCACAGAGTGACCCGGTGACAGAGTGAAGAGGGGGCAGCAGCATCATGAGGCCACAGAGTGAAAAGGTGACATAGTGTGGAGGTGGCAGCATCATGAGCAGACCACAGAGTGGCAAGGTGACATAGTGTGGAGGTGGCAGCAGCACAGGAGGCCACAGAGTGGCAAGGTGACATAGTGTGGAGGTGGCAACAGCATGAGGAGACCACAGAATGACCCGGTGACATAGTGTGGAGGTGGCAGCAGCATGAGAAGGCCACAGAGTGGCACATTGACGGAGTGTGGAGGTGGTAGCAGCATGAGGAGGCCACAGAGTGGCAAGGTGACAGTTTGAAGGTGGCAGCAGCATCAGCAGACCACAAAGTGGCAAGGTGACATAGTGTTGAGGTGGCAGTAGCATGGGGAGGCCACAGAGTGGCAAGGTGACATAGTATGGAGGTGGCAGCAGCATGAGGATACCACAGAGTGGCAAGGTGTGGAGATGGCAGCAACATCAGGAGGCCACAGAGTGGCAAGGTTACATAGTATGGAGGTGGCAGCTGCATGAGGAGGCCACAGAGTGGCAAGGTGACATAGTGTGGAGGTGGCATCAGTATCACGAGGCCACAGAGTGGCAAGGTGACATAGTGTGGAGGTGGCAGAAGCATCAGGAGGCCACAGAGTGGCAAGGTGACATAGTGTAGTGGTGGCAGCAGCATCAGGAGGCCACAGAGTGGCAAGGTTACATAGTGTGGAGGTGGCAGCTGCATCAGGAGACCACAGAGTGGCAAGGTGACATAGCGTTGAGATGGCAGCAGCATCAGGAGTTCACAGAGTGGCAAGGTGACATAGTGTGGGGGTGGCAGCTGCATGAGTAGACCACAGAGTGACCCGGTGATAGAGTGAAGAGGTAGCTGCAGCATCAGGAGGCCACAGAGTGGAAAGTTGACATAGTGTGAAAGTCGAAGCAACATGAGAAGACCACAGAGTGGCAAGGTGACATAGTTTGGAGGTGGCAGCAGCATCAGGAGGCCGCAGAGTGGCAAGGTGACATAGTGTGGAGGTGGCAGCAGTATCAGGAGGCCACAGAGTGGCAAGGTGACATAGTGTGGAGGTGGCAGCAGCATCAGGAGACCACAGAGTGGCAAGGTGACATAGTGTGGAGATGGCAGCAGCATCAGGAGGCCACAGAGTGGCAAGGTGACATAGTGTGGAGGTGGAAGCAGCATGAGTAGACCACAGAGTGACCCGGTGACAGAGTGAAGAGGTGGCAGCAGCATCAGGAGGCCACAGAGTGAAAAGGTGACATAGTGTGGAGGTGGCAGCATCATGAGCAGACCACAGAGTGGCAAGGTGACATAGTGTGGAGGTGGCAACAGCATGAGGAGACCACAGAATGACCCGGTGACATAGTGTGGAGGTGGCAGCAGCATGAGAAGGCCACAGAGTGGCAAGGTGACATAGTGTGGAGGTGGCAAGAGCATCAGGAGGCCACAGATTCGCAAGGTGACGTAGTGTGGAGGTGGCTTTAGAACATATATTTGCGCACCTGAACGGCAAATATATTTTTATTTTGCCACTAATACACGCCACAAATAACAGATAACTGCACTGCTGAACGGCAAATATATTTTTTCTTTTTCCACTAATGCACGCCACAAAAGGCTTTAGAACAAATAACTGCACCGCTGAATGGCAAATATATTTTTTCTTTTTCAACTACCGTATTTTTCACCCTATGAGACGCACCAGCCCATAAGATGCAGCTAGGTTTTAGAGGAGGACAATAAGAAAAAAAAAATTTCATTCGACCTCTGGTCAGACCACCAATAAGGCCCCCAATGTTAATAAGACCTAAGATCAGACCCCCAATCAGATCTCAGCTCCGACCCTAATGTGAATGACCCCCAATCAGACCTCATATGACCCCCAATCATGCCTCTCATTAGCCCCCATATCTCTCATATCAGCCCCCATGCCTCTCATCAGCCCCGCATAAGCCTCTCACCAGACAACCTCACCAGCCCACAGTAGCCTCTCTTCAGCCCCCATTACCTCTCATTAGCCCGCAGCAGCCTCATATCAGCCCCCATTGCCTCTTACCAGCGCCCAGCAGCCTTATATCAGCCCCCATTGCCTGTCACCAGCCCCCAGCAGCGTTATATCAGCCCCCATTGCCTGTCACCAGCCCCCAGCAGCGTTATATCAGCCCCATTGCCCCTCACCAGCCCCCAGCCATGTTATGTCAGCCACTAGAAGACCTATATTATCCCTGATCAGCCTCATATGGAATAAAATAAAAAAGCACTTGCCTTCCCACTCCGGACGACGCCAGTCCTCTCCTCCAGCGCGATCCTCTTCATCCTGCCGCCGGCTGTGCTGTAAATCAGCGCGCACAGCGTGAGGTCATAAGGCGCCCTCACACTGTGCGCACCCAGTGCACAGCCAACAGCCGAGGACCAGGAACCGGTGAGTACAGAGCCTTCACTGCTTCCTGGTCCTCCGATACTAATGAGCGCTTCCATAATGGAAGCGCTCATTAGTATTTGCTCCATAAGACGCAGGGGGGAAAAAATGTGTCTTATAGGGCGAAAAATACTGTAATACATGCCACAAAAGGCTTTAGAACAGATAACTACACCACTGACCGGGAAATATATTTTTTCTTTTTCCACTAATACACGCCACAAAAGGCTTTAGAACATATAACTGCACCGCTGAAAGGCAAATATATTTTTATTTTGCCACTAATAAACGCTACAAAAGGCTTTAGAACAGATAACTGCACCGCGGACCAGAAATATATATTTTTGCTTTTTCCACTAATACACGGCACAAAAGGCTTTAGAACAGATAACTGCACGGCGGACCGGCAAATATATTTTTTCTTTTTCCACTAATACACGCCACAAAAGGCTTTAGAACAGATAACTGCACCACTGATCAGCAAATATATATTTTTTTTCCCCACTAATACACGCCATAAAAGGCTTTAGAAGATATAACTGCACCACTGAATGGCAAATACATTTTTCCTTTTTCCACTAATACACACCAAAAAAGGCTTTAGAACATATAACTGCACAGCTGAACAGCAAATATATTTTACTTTTGCCACTAATACACGACAAAAAGGGCTAATAAGCCTTTTTTTCCAACTAATACAAGCCAAAAACGGCAAATAAGGCGTAGAAATATTTCCTTGTAATAAACCGTTAATGCCTGTTCTAAACAGCACTTGCACTCTAATAAGAACGGTTTGCTGCAATTACAGAGCTGTATAATGGCAAGTTGGATCCCCAGTCAGTGCAGCAAGGTGTAATAGGATTGTTCCTACTACCCAGGCTGTAACCTCCCCTACTGAATCGTGTTCAACATAAATACTGTGGAATAATTCCTCCCTATCCTTTCCCTACACCTTGAATAATCTTTCCCTGCACAATGGAATTTTTTCTATCACTGTCCCTAGCGCCTGCTGATGTCTCTCCCTGCACTAACTGCACTGGAAAATGGCAGAATCTAAAATGACTGAAACAGTTTTTTGCCCCTAAAAGAAAATATTGAATAAAAAGTGATCAAAAAACTGTATGTAACCCATAAAGGTACTAATAAAAACTACAGCTTGCCCTACAGATAACAAGTAGTGTTGAGCGAACTTCTGTTTTAAGTTCGGCGTCTAAAGTTCGGCTTCCGGTTAGCGGAGAATCCCGATATGGATTCCGAATTCCGTTGTGGTCCGTGGTAGCGGAATCAATAATCGGCCATTATTGATTCCGCTACCACGGACCACAACGGAATTCGGAATCCATATTGGGATTCTTCGCTAACCGGAAGCCGAACTTTAGACGCCGAACTTAAAACAGAAGTTCGCTCAACACTAATAACAAGCCCTTACACAGCTCTCTAGACAGAAACATAGAAAAGTTATGGGTGTCATAATATGGTGATGCAAAGGAAAAATGTTTTTCAAAGGTTTTAATTTTTAAAAAAGTAGTTAAATATAATAAATTCTAAAAAAAAATTGGTATCACCGTAATTGTACTGACCCACACAGAATGTTATTTTTAGCACACATTGAAAGCCATAAAAACTAAACTAAAAACAAAAACTGGTGGAATTGCAATTTTTTTCCAATTTCATCCCACAAAGATTTTTTTTCCTCCGGTAAATTAAATGGGGCCATTAAAATATACAACTTGCCCCCCCCCCCCCCCCCCCCAAAAAAAAAAAAAAAAAAGCTCTTTAAATGGTTAGGGTACTTTCACACTAGCGTTTTTGTTTTCCGGTATTAAGTTCCGTCACAGGACCTCAATACCGGAAAAAAACTGATCAGTTTTATCCTAATACATTCTGAATAGAGAGCATTCCGTTCAGGATGCATCAGTTCAGTCCCTCTTACGTTTTTTGGCCAGAGAAAATACTGCAGCATGCTGCATTTTTCTCGCCGACCAAAAATCCTGAACACTTGCCGAATCCGGCATTAATTTCCATTGAAATGTATTAATGCCGGATCCGGTAATGAGGGTTCCGGAAAACTGGATCCAATATTGACATTTGCCATCTCCACATCATTGCATTCAGTTTTTATTCACAATTTGTTTAGTGTCCCAACTTTTTTGGAATCCGTTTTGTAGATAGATAGATAAATAGATAGATGGGTTGATAGATGGATAGATAGAAAGATAAATTGATAGATAGATAGATAGATAGATAGAAAGATAGATAGATAGATAGATAGATAGATAGATAGATAGATAGATAGATAGATAGATAGATAAATTGATAGCTGTTTATCCCTACAATTACGTATTTGTAAATAACTAGACCTTATGCCTGTTACAATAACGGGCGCAAGAATTCGCCAGCGCGCAGAGCAATCATCACACCGCGCTCCGGCCAATCAACGCCACCCCACACGCCAGCAGCACCGCCCACCGTCTGCACCGACCACACCCCCGAGCGCCGGCCGATCAACGTCACCCCCATACGCCTCCTGTGCCATCCATGGAACGCAGTGTGATGATTGCTCTGTGCGCCGGCCAATTCTAGCGCCCGTTATTGTAACAGGCATAATGTCTTTATTTATAAATATGTAATTGTAGGGACAAACAGCTGACATAAATATCTATGTGTCAGTTAATCATTTATATCTTAATTTCTAGGAAGAAATAACAGAGGAACAATATAAAGTTCTAAGAAAAAAAAGGAAACAGCCTTGTGATTTCATCAGGAATACAAATATTCAGTAAAAAAGGCACTTCATGAGAGATAACAAGACCTCTTTAACACAAATTAGCGTTTGCAGTCATAGCAACGTTTTTAAGTGCTTGCTATCACCAGTATGTGCTAGCGGTTTATGCAATTTTAACTAACCAAGATAGTGTAATTATTGTCAAAAGAAAAACTGCCTACATTTATGTCTGTGAAGGTTCTAATTTATCTAGGCCATGGTATATCTGTAAAGAATAAATCAAGGCAACTGGACTTACTGTAGATTTCTTGAAAACGTTTAACTCCTTCTTCCAACGAGCTTTCTCAATTCTGAGTGACTGTACAAGAATTCTCTGGGAATAAATATGTAACTGAATCAACATCTGGAAAAAATACCCAGCATGGGGTCAAAGGTGTTGATTCCATTATCCTAATTGGAGTCAGTAGGTGATAATGACCTCCCAGAAAAAGGTGTCAAGACAGCATAGTATGTGGCAGACAATAGATGTCTAATTCCCACCATCCTCTAGACCAGAAACTGGGAGTCATCCAGACTCTACATCACCGAGCAGAGTAAATCCCCACCAGCACAGAGGCCAAGGTGAAGGAATTCAAACACCTCAGAGGGGCACTTAAAACCTGTGGGTATCCAGATTGGGCCTTTGTCAAAACAGAAGGAAGGAGAAGAAAGAACACCAAGACTACCAGTGAGGGCGAGAAGCATGACGCAAGAATATGGTTATCCCATATGTAGCTGGGGTGTCTGAGAAACTCAAAAGGATTTTTAATAAACATCACATCCCTGTCTGCTTTAAACCCAGCAACACACTGAGGAAACAACTGGTTCACCCAAAAGACCCAACGTCTAAACACAAGATGGACAACATTGTGTAGGCAATCCAGTGCAATGAGGAATGCTCAGAACTGTAGATCGGCGAAACAAAACAACAACTACATCAGCGTATGGCTCAGCATAGAAGAGCCAAAACCTCTGGTCAAGATTCAGCCGTGTACATACATCTAAAAGAAACAGGTCACACCTTTGATGACAGTCAAGTACGTGTTTTGGATAAGGAGGCCAATTGGTACAAACGAGGTGTGAAGGAGGCCATCTACGTAAAAATGGAGAAGCCAAGCTTGAAAAGAGGCGGGGGGTTAGACATCTATTGTCTGCCACATACAATGCTGTCTTGACACCTTTTTCTGGGAGGTCATTATCACCTACTGACTCCAATTAGGATAATGGAATCAACACCTTTGACCCCATGCTGGGTATAATGACCTCTGGCCCCATGCTGGGTATAATTTCCAGATGTTGATTCAGTTACATATTTATTCCCAGAGAATTCTTGTACAGTCACTCAGAATTGAGAAAGCTCGTTGGAAGAACGAGTGAAACGTTTTCAAGAAATCTACAGTAAGTCCAGTTGCCTTGATTTATTCTTTACAGATATGCCTACATTTATGTTTGTTTTATGTATCTTTGTTACAGAAAGTTTGGTTAACGTTGTAACTTTTACTTTGAATGTATGTAAAAATTTAATTGTATGTAGTGCCTGATAATGTTTTTATTTCTTTTACATAACTTTGTTGTAGAAGGTTTGGTTACCTTTGTAAATTTGACTTTGAGTGTATATAAAAATGTATTTGTATGTAAACAGTTAGAAACATATATAGATAGGTAGATATATGGATATAATTGATAGAAAGATAGAAATACAAATACAGTCGTGGCCAAAAGTTTTGAGAATGACACAAATATTAGTTTTCACAAAGTTTGCTGCTAAACTGCTTTTAGATCTTTGTTTCAGTTGTTTCTGTGATGTAGTGAAATATAATTACACACACTTCATACGTTTCAAAGGCTTTTATCGACAATTACATGACATTTATGCAAAGAGTCAGTATTTGCAGTGTTGGCCCTTCTTTTTCAGGACCTCTGCAATTGGGGCATGCTCTCAATCAACTTCTGGGCCAATTCCTGACTGATAGCAACCCATTCTTTCATAATCACTTCTTGGAGTTTGTCAGAATTAGTGGGTTTTTGTTTGTCCACCCACCTCTTGAGGATTGAACACAAGTTCTCAATGGGATTAAGATCTGGGGGAGTTTCCAGGCCATGGACCCAAATGTCAATGTTTTGGTCCCCAAGCCACTTAGTTATCACTTTTGCCTTATGGCAACGGTGCTCCATCGTGCTGGAAAATGCATTGTTCTTCACCAAACTGTTGTTGGATTGTTGGAAGAAGTTGCTGTTGGAGGGTGTTTTGGTACCATTCTTTATTCATGGCTGTGTTTTTGGGCAAAATTGTGAGTGAGCCAACTCCCTTGGATGAGAAGCAACCCCACACATGAATGGTCTCAAGATGCTTTACTGTTGGCATGACACAGGACTGACGGTAGCGCTCACCTTTTCTTCTCCGGACAAGCCTTTTTCCAGATGCCCCAAACAATCGGAAAGAGGCTTCATCGGAGAATATGACTTTGCCCCAGTCCTCAGCAGTCCATTCACCATACTTTCTGCAGAAGATCAATCTGTCCCTGATGTTTTTTTTTGAGAGAAGTGGCTTCTTTGCTGGCCTTCTTGACACCAGGCCATCTTCCAAAAGTCTTCGCCTCGCTGTGCGTGCAGATGCGCTCACACCTGCCTGCTGCTATTCCTGAGCAAGCTCTGCACTGGTGGCACTCCGATCCCGCAGCTGACTCCTCTTTAGGAGACGATCCTGTCGCTTGCTGGACTTTCTTGGACGCCCTGAAGCCTTCTTAACAAGAATTGAACCTCTTTCCTTGAAGTTCTTGATGATCCTATAAATTGTTGATTGAGGTGCAATCTTAGTAGCCACAATATCCTTGCCTGTGAAGCCATTTTTATGCAACGCAATGAAACTGGCAAACAAGTAAATAAACATATAGAGATAAAAATACTAAATAAAAATAAACATAGAGATCAGCAAAAACAAAAAAGTAAACTGCTGTTGCAGATATAGTTGTGAAGAGAGAGCGGTGGAATGTGAGTCTACGGGATTGACAAGGCGTTGAGACAATAATATAAATAATCTATATCCGCAACAGCAGTTTACTTTTTTGCTTTTGCTGATACCTATGTTTATTTTTATTTTGCATTTTTATCTCTATATGTTTATTTACTTGTTCGCCAGTAAACCAAGATATGGCCTGTTGGGTCACACGTCATCTACATGGGGGGTTAGTGCTTGTGGCTGCATGGTGGCACCTGTCAGGTGCGCGGCATGATGACAGTCTTATGACGCCTATGGCCACCTGCGGACACCGGTTTACACTGTGACGTCGGTGATCGATTCTGAGAGGTTACGTGGATGACACAATCTCCAAATAATACACTAGGGCGATTATCCCTGTAATCCAGAGGATGGTACCTCCCATTGATCAGATTGACATCCAGGGATGGCGGTCTCCTGACAGGGATGGTGCTCTGACTTGGGGTCGTGTGTAACCAGCACATGATATAGGCAACCAATAGTCATCTGACTAAATGTAAATATAACCAGCACATGATACACCAGTCGGACTCCTCGTATGACTAGGGGAATAGCCATTATGATTGATACTATCTATTCTCTGGGCTGGAATTAGTGCATTGCTTATGAATATGAATATGTCTAATGTACCCCGTGTGGACACTGACAACTGTCAGATACAGATTCGTAGTAGACCTACATGATAAGTGAGAGGCGGCACAGCCGCTATTGATATTTAGTATACTTTATGACATTTCCATATACCTCTCTTGCTTAGATTAGATCCCGATGCGCAGTGTTGCCTGCTCGGCGGGTGGTCATACATTGTGCTGTGTGCGGATTGACTTGGGGTCACGGTGCATGCCTTGGCAGGGGCACTCATGTGTATTGACGTCTGATTTCCATGGTGATGCATGCGTTCCATAATCCTTTGGAACGCATGGCATCCGATTCCACTTACTGGCGTGAAGGCACAGTAGACGTGTGCGTTCCACGTGACTGTGGAGCGCATGACGTCGGATCACACAGATGTCCGTACAAGAACATAGAAGTCTTGATCACGTGATCCGATACAGGATCACGTGACCGAAAGGTTTCAAAAGGTCCTGCGACATGCGCAGTTGAGTGACCTGCACGCCGAAATCCATGTGGACCGCTTCCAGCGCCCGCTCTAGGACCTTCCTCATCCAGATTGTTTTTAAGGTACACCTGCACCTAATATATGATTATTAAGTCATCCACAGATGTGTGAAATTATGTTTATGATGATTACACTCCTGTATATGCATTTATGACCTTTTGTATTTGGCAATAATGCCCATAGCACTTTTTTTGGCAATCTATGTTAATAATAGAGTCACAGAATACACTGATATATGATTATATTCCGATGAATATTGCGTGATATTTCTTTGATTGATGTAATCAGCACTTTGATTGAATAATATTGGAAGCCGTATAAATATGCACATTGCACTAGCAATTTTGTCACTGCTTGAGAAAGATCCCCAGAAGCGGATCGAAATGTCGCGTGTCTGGTGAATAAAGTTTGGATGACTATTCTAACGCTTTTGGAGTGCCGTGGAATTCTTCTTGCTTATTATCTGAAGGGGGATCGCCTTCACAGCCGCTGGCACTCTGCCTGTACTTGATTTATAGCTTGTGCTGGCCCAATCTATATATTTTTCTAGGTTAGATATATAATAGATTGATAGAAAGATAGAAAGGTAAACAGATAGATAGATAAATAGATTGTTAGATTAGATGGATAGATAACATGAAGAGATAGAAAGTCTGACACCGACGAGTAAGCAGCACTAAAGGATGAGCTCCTGAGTTAACACAAGTTTATAACCTTGTAATGAGCTAATAGGAGGACACAACCGAGAAATTTACGACTAGGATTAAAAGACTAAACACAGTGGATTAAAGACCTGAAGACATAAAAGTCAATCATAAAAAAGGACTAAAGCTGGGGAACACACAGAACTGTACAGAGGACAAGCAGCAGAGCACAGCCACACCTCAGAGGAGCCCGAGTACAGAGCACCACAAGGTCTTCCTGCCATCACACTGCAAGATTTGAATAGACTGTATAGAATACTACCTATATATCTAATATATACCTAAAAGGATAAAGTATATATCTAAAAAGGAGTAAAGGGATAAAGTATTCTTAAACTGAAAAAAGGGAATAACACATCATGCAGGACAACTGTGGAATGCAGGGCACAGCCAGCAGGGGGTCGGAGGTCTCAGAGATAACGTTCCCAAGCACAGCCAGATCCAATTAAACGAAAAAGGCCATAAAAAAGGCCTTAATCATGCAAAGCCCAGAGGAGCTGTTCGCAGACTTTGATAACCAGAGGGTGAAAACAAATGTATTATTCTACACAGAGCGCCATCGAGCCTGGTCTGACACCCTGTGTGATCATTACAAGAACATCACAAAATGTGGGATTAACAGTGGGAAGCAGATCAAGGTAAAAGATAGTGATGGTGAAACCTCCCTCACCATCAACGTCTACAATAATGGGACCATCATGGTACAAGGAACTGAGCCCAAATTAGAAGAATTCCAGCAGCTCTTCCCCCACATAAAGACCATCAGAGACATAAATAATCCAGCTGATGCCTCAGCTCCAGCACAGATGGTCTCCAGGGACAAGTCTGCACCGGGCCCCACTCTGGAGACCCTTAGAGACTGCCTCTCAGTATTGGAAATAGACCTTATTCAATTAAAGAAAGAGTTTCGAAAAAAGCCTTAAAGTAATAAATGGCAGCGACCAGAGAAGAGATGGCCAGGCTGAAGTCTGAGCACAGTGCAGCCTTGCGTGACATCCATATATCCCTTAACACACTCAAACAAGAGAATGCCCAGCTCAGAGAGGAGGTAACCCAACTGAAAAGATTCAATCAACTCCAAAAGCTGGAGGAGGCCCCACAAAATGGAGGCACCATCACTAGTCCTGTGCAGGCATATGCCATAACATACAGTGCACACCCCAAAATGAAGTTACCAGAAACCAGTGACAGCCAGAGCCACAGGAACCCCACAAACAAATCGTCCAACACCCCAGAAACCGCCCCTAAACAGAGAAGAAATGGATGTAATAAATCACCCTGCCCGGACATCGTCCTTATTATAGACTCCAATGGAAAGTACCTCAACACAAAGAGACTCTTCCCTGGGAAACAGGTCACAAAAATCCGCTGCTCAACCATTACACAAGCCAACATCAACAGATCAACACCGAGCTGGCCGCCAATATTACACAAATACCAAATATAAAACTGGCACAACACCCAAACATTACACTCTGTCAGCTGTACGACGACAAACACCTTGCTAAACAAGGAGTGAGCCATCTTGCCAAAGAACTTAAGGACCTGGTATTAGACAGACCCCAGAGACCCCGTCCCCCAGTAAGCCAAAGCCTAAAGAATAGATGGCAAACCACAGGAAATAATTACCCCAGACCCAGCCCACAAAGATTGCAGAGGTGGAGGAAACCACCAGCAACACAATGGCAACACACTGCAACAGAGAACAGCAGCATGGCGGAAATAAGAACCCTGCTCAGCACACTCTGTAGCAAACTAATGTAACCCTCAAAACCACCTGCTATGTCAGATGAAAATGGCGCTCATTACAAGGTATAACCGACTGACAATGACATCCCTTATTATCAGCAGCTGGAATATCCAAGGGCTGAAACGCTTCAGCTTTTGGATCCAAACCTAATGATCCAGACTTCAAAGAAAGACTAAAAATCATTGATATCCAAATCCTCTTAGAAAAAGGACCCGGGCAGAGGATGAATCCCTAGCACCCATGGGCTACAAGGAATTTTCCATCTCTACCCTGAAAAGCAAGACCACCAAAGTGGGCCGCCGTTCAGGAGGCATAGTTAATATGGTACAAGGAGACTTAAAGAGCATGTGAAAGCTATCAATTGAGGAGACAACCATATCTGGATAAAAATAAGGCAGCTCCATCCTCACTGTCATATGACATCAACCTCTGTGCAACATACATCCCTCCCTGAGAGTCCTCCTACTACAACCCAGACCTCCATGAGTCCTAAAGGGGAGGCTGCCCAATTCCAGTCCCGGGGCAAGGGCTATGAACAGAGTTGTCAACAAGAGCGTGAAAGCACTGCTGAACCTGTGCCGGAGCTTGGGTCTGTACATAATGAACGGGCGTATCAGGGATGACTCGTTAGGGGACGGTTCACACTAACTCCCATGTGGGCAGCAGTGTGTGGACTATGCATCACAGGACGCAGACCCAGCAGACATAAATGCCTTTATAGAAGAAATAAAAAATGGCTCCGGCAGCATCTCACATCATCCATGTACTTTATTTCGACCTCAGGACAAAAATACAGCAACGTTTCGGCTGAAAGTCAGCCTTTGTCTAGCCTATGACATCAATGACAATAGGCATATATAACCCCACATAAAACCACACGCCCCTTACGATCATCAATGCAAATCATCACTTGTTAAAACACTTACATCCACAGATTACCTTGCACCTGGTTAGAAACCGCCATGGCCATGCTGTTCATGTCGGCGTTGTCCCATGTGAAGTGCGCAGCCGCGCGTCGATGCACTTGCCTGACCGGATGTATCGATCGTCTCCATGGTGACTGACGGCGCTCATACCTTGGGCCAATCAGCCGTCTCCAACTACTAATGACGTCCTTGATCGCGCGTCGAGTCCACAGACGTCATCCGAACGCGCACTTGTGCGTCGGTCAAACGTATCACGTGGACGCCCACGTCCGGTGTCAATACAGCGCAAGCGTCAGTGTCATGGTAACGAAGACACATCCGTAGGAAAACTTCCTATTATTACAGGCCATCAGATTTGACTTGCATCCCTATGGGTAGAATTCACATGAGACAGTTCTGATCGATCACAATATGGAAAACACATCCCCGGCATGGTCATGCAATCTGCACGGAATAACACAGTCAATCACATACCCTAATATCCATTGCAATAGGAGAAGAGATGTACAATTCAACATGCATGGTATGTATCAATAACAAACATTATGGATGTAGATGATGAAACACATATACACAGGATCATAACATGTTAATGAATCTATGCGTATATGATTACCCCATGGGTAGGGGATAGATCCACAAGGAGTATTTTACAGGTAATCTGTGGATGTAAGTGTTTTAACAAGTGATGATTTGCATTGATGATCCGAAGGGGCGTGTGTTTTATGTGGGGTATATATATGCCTATTGTCATTGATGTCATTAGGCTTGACAAAGGCTGACTTTTGCTGTAATTTTTGTCTTGAGGTCGAAATAAAGAACATTGGATGATGTGAGATGCTGCCGGAGCCATTTTTTATTTCTTTGTTTATCACATGGCCTGATGGATCAAGGGCCAACGGTGAGGCTGTTGCATTGAATATACACATCGTTGAGAGACCGCACAGTGCTGCTTCTATCTACTATTTGTATAAATGCCTTTATAGTCACTCCTGAGACACATCTGTCAGACCACAACCAGATCCTGCTGCACATGAGATCCACCAACAAGCCAGCCACACAGCTGCCCTATCAGTCTGGTCTCTACAATCTGCCACCATCCTTTAAATGGGTCAGCCAGTCTGTCACCGAATATACCAACGCGACCAACCGACCGGAAATCAAAGAACTGCTCACAAACTTTTATATGAGCTTTTATGAGTCAGACCAACAAGGGGTCACCCAGGCAGTAAAGGACATTAATAACATCCTGTACACCATGGCAGAACTAGCAGCTACTGCAAGGCTCTGCGACGTTTCCTAAGGGTAGCCTCCAACCAAAAACACAGAGACCCCAACAACAGAGATGCGAGGGAGGCCTACGACACTCTACGCAGGCGATACAAACGAACCCTCAGAGAGAAGAAACTCGAGGACTCCCTCCAGGACAACTCATTCTGGGAGACTTGGCACCATATAGGCACAAAACCCAAGAAAAACTCCCTCCACATTCAAAATGGCAGCTTCTGGCTCAGCTACTTCAGGAACCTCTACAAAAACATCCCTGAAGAAGACCAAACCCTGGAACAGCAACAGATAACCACAAAACTGAGGGACATGGAGGAGGCCATCAAGAACTTCCAGAACCCTCTAGACTCACCAATCACCATGCAAGAGATACAGGAAAGAATCGCCCTGCTGAAAGGCAAAAAGGCCAGCGGTACTGACGGCATCCTGCCAGAGATGATTAAATACAGCTCCCCAGACATACACATAGCACTGGCAAAATTATTCACCCTGGTCATCAGTGCGGGACACTTCCCCCAAGACTGGAACCAAGGTCTCGTAACACCCATCTACAAGAATGGGGACCAATATGATCCAGCCAATTACAGAGGGATCTGCGTCAGCAGCACTCTGGGGAAACTGTTCAACAGCATCATCAATAAAAGAATACTCACCTTTTCACACAGCATGAGGTTCTCAGCAAAAGCCAAGCCAGGTTCATGCCAAACCACCGCACCACTGACCATATCTACACCCTGCACAGCCTCATCAAGACACACGTCCACGATACCAAATGTGGCAAAATATTTGCCTGTTTTGTGGACTTTAAGAAGGCGTTTGACTCGGTGTGGCACCCGGGCCTGTTCCTGAAACTTCTGGAGAGCAGAATAGGAGGGAGAACATATGATGTCATCAAGAGCTCATACACCAGGAACCAATGCAGCATGAAGGTGAACGGAACGGCTTATTTCCAGCAGGCCCGAGGGGTCAGACAGGGCTTCAGTCTGAGCCCAACACTCTTTAATATCTATATTAATGAACTGGCTACAGCTCTGGAGGCCTCCTCAGCACCAGGCCTCACCCTGCAAGGTGAAGTTCCTGCTGTACTCCGATGACCTCCTGCTTCTGTCCCCAACAGAGAGAGGCCTGCAAGACAGCCTGGCAGTACTGGAAAAATTCAGCACCACATGGGCACTACCCATTAATCCTAAGAAGACCAAAGTCATGGTGTTCCAGAGGAAGGTCCAGAATAAAGCTCCCATTCCTTTGTTCACATTAAATGACTCCACACTGAAGAAAACCAACAGCTACACCCAGTGGCGTAACTAGAGTGTTATGGGCCCCAGTGCAAACTTTGGATCGGGGCCCCCCCCCCCCTTTTTACAAAGAAGCGGCAGATTTTCTTACGAAGGGCTCTTTCCCTTGTGGTTAGTCCGCTGCGTGAATGAGGGCCAAGAGACACGGAGCAGTAACATGATTGATAATGCTCTGTGCCTCTCTGTGACCTTTTTACTACAAAATCACAGTGAGATAAAGTGGTCACTGTGAGTTTGTAGCAAAACGATCATAGAGAGGCACAGAGCATTATCAATTATGTTACTGCTACGTGTCTCTGCTGTCCGGAGCGGGGCTTGGCACTCTTTCACACAGCGGATTAGCCACACGGGATCCGCTCGTGTTAAAGAGCCCTAAGCCCAATGCATGGCTACACTAACCCAGTCCTAATAAAATCTGGTCCTACCTCATCCAGGGTGTCGCTGGCTTCGGCGTGATATCCACTGGATCCAGAACAAGGTCCCTGTGGTGATAGAGAAAAAAATGAATAATCACATAAGGAAGGGATGGTGACTGCCCCTATGAAATCACCAGCAGGGGGCGCTGTGCTGGCCTGGTAGACTGAGCTATGCCAATGTATAGCAGGGTAATTTAGGACATTTCCCCTAAGTTCTACCACACAGTACTAATGCCCACATTGTGGCCCCTCACAGTACTAATGCCCACCTTGTGGCCTTTCACAGTAATTAAGCCCACCTTTGTTCCTGTCACAGTAGTTATGCCCAGATATGTGCCCCCTAACAGTAGATATGCCAAATATGTGCCCCCTAACAGTAGTTATGCCAAATATGTGCCCCCTCACGGTATTTATGCCAGATATGTGCCCCCTTCACAGTAGTTATGCCCAGATATGTGCCCCCTTCACAGTGGATATGCCCAGATATGTGCCCCTCACAGTGGATATGCCCAGATATGTGCCCCTCACAGTGGATATAGCAAGATATGTGCCCCTCACAGTAGTATTGGCCAGATATGTTCCCCCTCACAGTAGTTATGACCAGATATGTGCCCCCTCACAGTAGTTATGCCAGATTATTTGCCCCTCACAGTAATGACCAGATACGTGCCCCCCTACAGTGGTTATGCTAGATTATGTGCCCCTCACATTAGATATGCCCACATATGTACCCCTCACAGTGGTTATGCCAGATTATGTGCCCCCCCTCACAGTAGTTGATATATGTGCCCCCTCATAGTAATGCCTTTATATGTGCCCCCCTCACAGTAGTTATGACAGATTAGGTGCCCCCTCAGTAGAGATGCACACTTTTGTGCCCCCCCTTCCCCTTTGCCCCCAGTCTGCAAAAAAAAAAAAAAACATACTTACCCTCTTCCCTGATGTTTCACTGCCACACTCACATCGCGCTGCTGGCTGTACTGAAGGCAGTTTCCCGGGCCTTCAGAGCTCCTCCCACAGCCAGCAGCGCGATGTGCGGCAAGCAGAGGGAGCGCTAGAGCTCCTGCTTCACTGATGATCTGGAGACAGCCCGGCAGTGACAAGAACTGCCGGGCCGAGTGTATATGAGTGAGTGCGCGCGTCCCCCCTCTTCCTCCTCCCCCTCTCTGCGCAAACCTCCCCCACCTTGCCTCATAATATTAAACGTGTAATGGAGCGCCCTGACGGGGCTGGCATTGTCACTGTACTTCATGCCGGGCCCCGTCACAGCTCTTCATTACATGTTAGTACAGCGGGCCCCCTCCCCCCGCCGGGCCCGGTCGCAGTCGCACCCCCTGCGACCGCGATCGTTACGCCCCTGGCTACACCTACCTGGGGCTGGAGCTTAACCAATAGAAACACTGAAAGGAAAAGCCTACAGAACCTTCTATGCCATCAGAAGTAGTGATGGCCCGAATAGTTCCCGGCGAACATAGCTTGTTCGCGTTCGCCGCGGCGGGCGAACATATGCGATGTTCGGTCCGCCCCCTATACATCATCATTGAGTAAACTTTGACCCTGTACCTCACAGTCAGCAGACACATTCCAGCCAATCAGCAGCAGACCCTCCCTCCCAGACCCTCCCACCTCCTGGACAGCATCCATTTTAGATTAATTCGGAATCTGCATTCTCAGTGAGAGGAGGGACAGTGCTGCTGCTGCTGATTCAATAGGGAAAGCGTTAGCTAGGGCAGTGTTCTGTGTCCACAGACCCATCTGCTGTAAGGACAGCGTCCTGACAGCACCCCAAAGAGCCCTTTTCAGGGCTGGTACATCAGTCTGCTTTTTTTTTTTTTTATAAATACAGTACAGACCGAAAGTTTGGACACACCTTCTCATTCAAAGAGTTTTCTTTATTTTCATGACTATGAAAATTGTAGATTTACACTGAAGGCATCAAAACTATGAATTAACACATGTGGAATAATATACATAACAAACAAGTGTGAAACAACTGAAAATATGTCATATTCTAGGTTCTTCAAAGTAGCCACCTTTTGCTTTGATTACTGTTTTGCACACTCTTGGCATTCTCTTGATGAGCTTCAAGAGGTAGTCCCCTGAAATGGTTTTCACTTCACAGGTGGGCCCTGTCAGGTTTAATAAGTGGGATTTCTTGCCTTATAAATGGGGTTGGGACCATCAGTGGCGTTGAGGAGAAGTCAGGTGGATACACAGCTGATAGTCCTACTGAATAGACTGTTAGAATTTGTATTATGGCAAGAAAAAAGCAGCTAAGTAAAGAAAAACGAGTGGCCTTCATTACTTTAAGAAATTAAGGTCAGTCAGTCAGCCGAAAAATTGGGAAAACTTTGAAAGTAAGGGCTATTTGACCATGAAGGAGAGTGATGGGGTGCTGCGCCAGATGACCTGGACTCCACAGTCACCGGACCTGGTTTGGGGTGAGCTAAACCTAACAGTGTAAGGCAAAAGGGCCAACAAGTGCTAAGCATCTCTGGGAACTCCTTCAAGACTGTTGGAAGACCATTTCAGGGACTACCTCTTAAAGCTCATCAAGAGAATGCCAAAGTGTGCAAAGCATAATCAAGCAAGAAGGTGGCTACTTGAAGAACCTAGAATATGACATATTTTCAGTTGTTTCACACTTGTTTGTTATGTATATAATTCCACATGCGTTAATTCATAGTTTTGATGCCTTCATAGTCATGAAAATAAAGAAAACTCTTTGAATGAGAAGGTGTGTCCAAACTTTTGGTCTGTACTGTATATATATATTGCAGTTGCCTGCCCGTGTGTGAGAGGCTGCAGGCTCAGTCACAGACAGTACTGTGTGCACACCATTCATACAGGGTGTGACAGAAAATACCTCGCAGATAAAAAAAAATTATATTTAATCTTTTTCTGTGATCTAATCACAGTTGCAAGCCAGTGTGTGTCAGGCCCACACAGACTGTATTGTGGCCACTGGCTAGTGGCTAGGCCTCTACTTATACCGTTACAGGGTGTCACTCACAAATACCTCGCAGATAAAAAAAAATTATATTTAATCTTTTTCTGTGATCTAATCACAGTTGCAAGCCAGTGTGTGTCAGGCCCACACAGACTGTATTGTGGCCACTGGCTAGTGGCTAGGCCTCCACTTATACCGTTACAGGGTGTAACTCACTAACAAATACCTTGCAGATAAAAAAAAATTATATTTAATATTTTTCTGTGATATAATCACAGTTGCAAGCCCGTGTGTGTCAGGCCCACACAGACTGTATTGTGGCCACTGGCTAGTGGCTAGGCCTCCACTTATACCGTTACAGGGTGTCACTCACTCACAAATAACTCGCAGATAAATAAAAATTCTATTTAATATTTTTCTGTGATATAATCACAGTTGCAAGCCAGTGTGTGTCAGGCCCACACAGACTGTATTGTGGCCACTGGCTAGTGGCTAGGCCTCCACTTATACCGTTAAAGGGTGTCACTCACTCACAAATACCTCGCAGATAAATAAAAATTCTATTTAATATTTTTCTGTGATATAATCACAGTTGCAAGCCAGTGTGTGTCAGGCCCACACAGACTGTACTGTGCCCACTGCCCACCACTTCTATAGGGAGGCACTGTACCTTGCCACGCATATAACACTTATCTAATAAAAAAAGACAGGCAGAGGCAGGCCACGCCGCAGGGGCCATCATGTTCGTGTGCTGTATTTCCACCACTAGTCCCTGGAATAATGCCCAGTGTTCAGAGGCCACTTACCCTGAAACCCAAAAATTCTGAGAAAATAGTTGACTGGCTTACACAGGACACCCAATCTTCAACAGCTTCCGCTAAGAAACCTTGACGTCACCATCCTCCTCCAGCTCAGCTTGGTCACCTACTCTCAAGTTACCACTCTCCCGCCCGCCCGCCGCCACCACCACCACAGCCACCACAGCCGCTTCACTTGATCCCTCAGAGGAGTTATTTACACATCAGTTGGATGAAATTAGTGATGCGCAACCATTATTGCCAGAGAATGGAGATAACAGGGATATGTCTCAGTCAGGCAGCATTACACACATGGACGTACAGTGTAATGATGATGATGATGTTGTACCCACTGCTGCTTCCTTTGCTGAGGTGTCAGATACAAGTGAAGTGGTTGATGATGACGATGTGTCCGTGGATGCCACGTGGGTGCCTGCTCGAAGAGAAGAAGAAGAGGGGGAAAGTTCAGAAGGGGAGACAGAGAGAAGGAGGAGACGAGTTGGAAGCAGGGGGAGGTCGTCACAAGGAGCTAGTGGCACAGTCAGACAGCATGTATCGGCACCCGGGGTCAGCCAGACAGCACGCCAATCAACACATGCTGTTGCCACCACCAGAATGCCGTCATTGCAAAGCTCAGCAGTGTGGCATTTTTTTTGTGTGTCTGCCTCTGACAACAGCGATGCCATTTGCCACCTGTGCCAAAAGAAACTGAGTCGTGGGAAATCCAACACCCACCTAGGTACAACTGCTTTGCAAAGGCACATGATCGCACATCACAAACGCCTATGGGATCAACACATGATGACGAGTAGAAGCAGCACACAAGCTCAAAGCCACCATCCTCCTCCTGATCCAACATCTTCAGCCACGTCAACCACTGCTGTCCTCCTTGCCCCCTCTCAACCACCCGCCACTCCGCCTCTCACCTTCAGCAGTTCCATCTCATCTGCCCACAGTCTGTAAAGGAAATGTTTGAGCGTAGGAAGCCAATGTCACAGAGTCACCCCCCTTGCCAGGCGTCTGATAGCTGGCGTTGACGAACTCTTAGCCCGCCAGCTTTTACCATACCAGCTGGTGGAGTCTGAGGCCTTCAAAAAATTTGTCGCTATTGGGACACCACAGTGGAAGGTACCCGGACAAATTTTTTTTTCAAAAAAGGCAATCCCAAACCTCTACTCAGTGATTGAAAAGGAATGGCATCTCTGGCATACAGTGTTGGGGCAAGGGTCCATCTGACCACTGATACCTGGTCTGCAAAGCACGGTCAGGGCAGGTATATCACCTACACTGCACATTGGGGTCAACCTGCTGACGGCTGACAAGCATGGAATGCGTGGCTCTGCAGCGGAGTTGGTGACACCGCCCACGACTTGCAGGCAGGCCTACTGCCACCTCCCTCTACTCCTCCTACTCCATCCTCTTCCATAACCTCCTCGGCTGAGTCTTCTTCTGCTGCGGTGTCTGGCTGCACATCAACTGAATCCCCCCAGCTCCCCAGGGGCTATTCCACATCCCGGATACGACAGTGTCACGCTGTCTTGGGGTGACTTGCCTGAAAGCAGAGAGCCACACCGGACCAGCACTCCTGGCCGCCCTGAATGCACAGGTGGATCAGTGGCTGACCCCGCACCAACTGGAGATCGCAAAGTGGTGTGTGACAAGGGAAGCAATTGTTGCGGCATTGAATTTGGGCAAAGTTGTCACATGTGCCGTGCATGGCACATGTGTTGAATCTCATCGTACAACGCTTTGTGTCTAAGTACCCAGGCTTACAGGACGTCCTCAAGCAGGGCCAGGAGGTGTGTGGCCATTTCAGGCATTCCTACAAGCCATGGCGCACTTTTCAGACATTCAGTGCCGAAACAACCATGCCAGTGAGGCGCTTGATTTGCGACAGCCCGACACTGTTGGAATTCAACTCTCCTAATGTCGACGCCTGCTCCAACAAGAAAAAGCCGTCAACGAGTATTTGTATGACCGGGGAGCTAGGACAGCCTCTGCGGAGCTGGGAATTTTGGCCACGTTACTGGACGCTCATGCGCAATGCCCTGTAGGCTCATGCGTACTTTTGAGAGGTACATCCTAGTCAGTCGCAACCGAAGGGCACCATCAGCGACCTCATCCCATTTGTTTTCTTCCTGGAGCGTGCCCTGGGAAGAGTGCTGGATCAGGCTGTAGATAAGCGTGAAGAGGAAGAGGAAGAGTTGTGGTCACCATCACCACCAGAAACAGCCTTGTCATCATCGCTTGCCGGACCTGCGGCAACGCTGCAAGAGGAGTATGAGGAAGAGGAGTCAGAGGAGGAATGTGGCTCTGAGGAGGAGGAAGACCAACCACAGCAGGAATCCCAGGGTGCTCGTTGTTGTCACCTATCTGGGACCCGTGGTGTTGTACGTGGCTGGGGGGAAGAACAGACCGTCAATGACATCAGTGAGGACGAGGATCGGGAAATGAGTAGCTCCGCATCCAACCTTGTGCAAATGGGGTCTTTCATGCTGTCATGTCTGTTGAGGGACCCTTGTATAAAAAGGATGAAGGAGAACGACCTGTACTGGGTGGCCACGCTACTAGACCCCCGGTATAAGCAGAAAGTGGCGGAAATGTTACCGAAAGTCAGAAAGGATGCAGCAGTTCAAACAAACAAAAATATGTTTACACAGCTTATAAGGGGGATGTCACAGCACAACGGGAATCTAACAGGGGAATAGGTGAAAGTAATCCGTCCTCCTACCACTGACCACGTCTGCAAGGACAGGACGCTTTACCAGATGTGTGTTGATGGAGGACATGCAGAGCTTTTTTCTAGTCCTACACATCGCCACAGCCCTTCGGGATCCTCCTTAGAGAATGACTCTCGACGACAGGTAGCAGGACTACATCGCCTTAACTGCAGATATCGACACTCTGAGGAGCGATGAACCCTTGACTACTGGGTGTGCAGGCTTGACCTGTGGCCTGAGCTATCCCAGTTTGCGATAGAACTTCTGGCCTGCCCCCCGCTTCAAGTGTCCTATCAGAAAGGGATTTCAGTGCAGCAGGAGGCTGGTCACTGACAAAAGAAGTCGCCTCGGTCAAAAAAGTGTTGATTACCTCACCTTCATTAAGATGAATGAGGCATGGATCCCGAAGGGACTGACAGTGGGGGATACGTTTGACTAACAAAAGGCCTGATGACATGCCTTGGCCTCAAAATGGTCCGCACGCTGCTGTATTTAATGTCTGCATACTGGATGACTTTCGTGAATTCTCCGCCACCAACTAGGGTTCAAGCCGCAATGTTTTAGTCACCTTTCTGCCTTGAAAACATCCATTTTTTCTGGACGCTGCTACAACAGCGGCTGCAACAATAACATTATTTTTCAGGCATGTGTACATGCCTAATTTTTCTGGCCTCTGGTGCTGCACTGTGGCTGCAAAAACAAAACAAAAAAAAAAGGCACATACAAGTGTCAATTCCCCTTCGTGATCGTTACCTTGTTGTGGTGAAGGGGCTTGCCTATCACAATGAAGCGATCATCACCTCCATGAGTGTGTTGGCAATGTTGCCACACCCCAGATGATAAGGCCGTTGCTTCATTATGATCAGACCAAAAGCGATTGGCTGGATAATTTTTCATAGAAAAAACTTACTTTTTTTTTTTTTTTAAGTTGTATGGGTGGGTTTTTAATACATAAAATAAAAAAATCATAATAAAGTCTCTTAATAGTTTATTAGAAATAATGCAGACAATTTAAAAAATCCCCATCAATTCCAATACAAAGCAAGTACAAAGCTCAGAACTAAATTATTCTAGGATGTCGTAATGGTTCGTTAATTCGACAATGGTTAATCAATTCGACACACGTCCCCGGATAGGGGACGTAACAGGGATTAAACTGATAGGAATAGTACTAGTTAAGACACCACTCATATAGGGTGTCACAGCACATTGCTCCATGCACGCTCCGTGCCCCAACTTGGGAGTAAGAGGACCGAGCCAAGCTGCTTTTTCCATCTCCCGGTTCCTAAAATCAATTCAGTTTGGTGTATCAGAGTTTGGTCTGTCACTATGAAGGCAGTCGAAGGTACCCGGCCTAAAATTTTTTTCACAAAAGGCAATCCCACCCTGATATGGGACGTAACAGGGATTAAACTGATGAGAATAGTACTACAGAAAATACCACTCATATCGGGTGTGACAGTAAATTGCACGGCGCAGACGCAGTGACCTTGGATTGGATTCAAACAAAGGGGAGGGAGCCAGCGTTTTTTTAACCATCTCCCCGTTCAAAAAATCTATTTAATAAATGGACCCCAGATTGGGGACGTAACAGGGATTAAACTGATGAGAAGAGAGAACTACAGAAAATAGCACTCATATCGGGTGTGACAGTAAATTGCACGGCGCAGACGCAGTGACCGTGGCGTGGATTCAAACAAAGGGGTTGGAGACAGCGTTTTTTTTAACCATCTCCCCGTTCGAAAAATCAATTTAATAAATGGACCCCAGATTGGGGACGTAACAGGGATTAAACTGATGAGAAGAGAGAACTACAGAAAATACCACTCATATCGGGTGTGACAGTAAATTGCACGGCACAGACGCAGTGACCGTGGATTCAAACAAAAGGGGAGGGAGCCAGCGTTTTTTTAACCATCTCCCCGTTCGAAAAATCAATTCAATTCACCTTATGGGGACCCTTGGTGTTGTACGTGGCTGGGTGGAGGAAGAAACCTTCAATGACATCAACGGGACATGGCTAGCTTGGTATCCAACCTTGTGCAAATGGGGAGTTTGCGGTTGGGCAAATGGACTGTTTGCGGTGCATTAAAAGGGGAGTTTGGTCTGTCAATGTCTGTGAAGCGGGCGTAACCCTTACACTACCTGATCGATACTACATCATACCTGATCGTATACACACACTGGATATTTTAAACCACGTTGTTCAAAAAAATTTAGGATTGTTAGGTGATTTATGCCCTTTATGGATTATAAACACCGACTCTGGCGTCAACTACGTAATTTTCATGGGAGTTTTGCCATGGATCCCCCCTCTCCCCTCCGCATGCCACAGTCCAGGTGTTAGTCCCCTTGAAACAACTTTTCCATCACTATTGTGGCCAGAAAGAGTCCCCTGTGGGTTTTAAAATTCGCCTGCCTATTGAAGTCTATGCGGTGCGCCCGGTTCGCCCTGTTCACTGAACTTTGCGGAAACTCGCGTTCGCCGTTCGCGAACGGAAAATTTTATGTTTGCGACATCGCTAATGTCCTGTGATATCACATAATAACAGCCTGGACATGCTGGGAGTTGTAGTTCCCTCTTCTTATAACTCCTCCTGTAATGTCCTCTGATATCACATAACAGCTTGGAAATGCTGGGAGTAGGCTTTGGTGAATTACCACTGTATTCATATCTGCATATTTATAAACATAGCAAGGAGGATGGATGACGTAAAAGGAGGAGGAGGCAGGAGGAAAAAGGAGGACGTGATGACGTAGGTTTGGTGTTTCACGCCTCTCCTCCTCTCCTCCTGCCATGCCGCCTTGCGTCTCTCGTTCCTCCTCTGATTGCTCTGCTCCTGAGCCCTAGATTGGACCTGCGTGGCTGACGAGTCTGTAGACCGTAGGGAGAAGAGAATAAACTGTTGCCACGGAGAGTACCTGGGTGCTTGGTTGGTCCTTTCCTGGCTTGAATCGAGTTCCGGGTCTGAGGAAGCTCCCATCTCCTACCCTCTTGGTTGATCTTCCTGCTCGCTATCTCCTTCGTCCTTGCTTCTTGGTGCATCCTGATTCTGCTCCTGGCCTTCACATTCCGCCTGCGTTGGACGGACTGTTTGCTGACTTCATTATCTGGTCCCCGCTTGCCTTGCATAAACTATTGCCATCTGTGGTTTATTATAGGAAGATCAAAGTTTAGTGAGATTTTTCTGATTTGGATTGTTTTATCTTTTATTGCCCTGTTTCTTCTCTGTTTTGCTTATTGTATTCCCTATAAAGGATTGAGATAAGCGGGGGGAAGAAAGAACAGAGGGTAAAAAAAAAAATTTTTTAACATTTCCGTCAGAGAAGAAGCAGTAGAGAGAAAAAAAAAAAAAGGGGGGGGGGCCCTAAACAAAACAGGAGATCAGTGGAATGCTCCATCCAAAAAAACAGGCCAAAGGCCTACGGATCTGGTAAAAATTGACCAGTTTCTGAAATCTCCTAAGGTTAATACAAGAGCAGGTCAAAGGGGGACTCTTGATACCAATTCTAAGAAAAATAATACTGCTGGATCTACAGTTGAAAAGACACTGGATGATTACTCCCAGGCAGAGGGGTTGAAGAGGGCCGCCGAAAGTGACTCCTCCAATGCTGAATCTATCCCTTTAAAAGAAATACTGGCTGCGGTAAAAAAAAATGGAAATGAACTAATACACCGTATATAATATCTCAATGCAGCTGGGGGCAATCTAGTCTGATGTGGCCCTTATAAGGGAAGATGTTTCAAAGATCCGTGACAGAGTTGTAATAGAAAAATCTGTGGGGTTTTTGCAAAATGAAGTTAAATTGCCTTAAAATGAAACAAACACGATGAGGACTGATAATAATATGCTAAATAAAGTGGTAGATCTGGAAGACCAGCGATTGTGTGTCTGGTGGAGACACACTTTACTAGAGCTACTGTCCTGCGGCTCGACAGAGGATGTGCTGTGCAGACTTATCACTCCATTTTTTATAGTTATTCGAGAGGAGTGTCAGTTTATTTTCATAGGGGGGTTTATTTCGTCTGCGAGGGATCCACTGTTGGTAAGCAGGGAAAATTTGTTTTTCTTTATGGTAAACTTGTTGGAAGCAATATGTTCTTAATTGTTTATTAACCTTTATGGAGCAATGGCCTGAATTCCCCCTTGTTAGTTAATGGGGATTTTAATTATGTTATTAACCCTACTACAGATAGGATTTCCATGGGGGGAGATATTTATACCTCTCCCCAAGGGTCTCCTTTAGCGCGTTTCTGTCAGGAATCGGGTATTGTGGATGTCTGGGGATGTTTGGGGCGGGGGAGAAAAGTGTATTCTTGTGTAAGTAAATCCGGACACTCTATTTCTAGGATTGACCTGGCCTTAATAAACGAAAAATATTTGACCTATATAAAAAGGATGAAATATGAGGCCAGATCTGTCTCGGACCATCTACCCTTTTCCCTTGAGCTATGGTACATGACAAAGGTAGGGCTAGACCCCCATTTAGACTAAATCACTACCGGATTTCGATAATGGATAACTATGAATTGATAAAACAGGAAATTGTGCTTTTTTGGGATACTAATTATAGCACAGCAAAGACCCAACTGGTGTGGGACGCATTTAAGGCCTATATGAGGGGGGTGTTTGTTAGTAATATCTCTAACTTAAGAAAGGGCTATGGTATTAAGGAGAGGGCCTTAAAGGAACCAGCGTTGGCAGGTATGAATGAGTTCTCTAGCAATAATACAGAAGAGAATAGAAAGGCTATGCAGAATGCTTCCCGGGCATACTCCGATTTTTTTGTTGGATAAGGCCCAGCAGAGTTTGCTCTTTAAGGGCCAAAAAATTGCTGTCTAGGGTGATTTCTAATCAAGATAATAAAACGGATACTTAGTATTTGCTCTACAGAGGGTATAATTATTCAGGACCAAGACCTTATAAAGTTACCTTCTTGAAGCATTTTTCGGATTTGTATAAAGCAGACAATACTATTTCGGATGCAATGATGGACTCCTATTTGAACTCCATATCTTTCCCCGTCCTTACAGATACTCAAAGACAATCGCTTGAAGTGGATTTCTCTTTGCAGGAGATGGAGGCCGCAATTAATGCCTGTTCAGGAAATTCCTCCCCTGGGTTAGATGGATTCCCTTACGAATTTTACCATGAATATAGGAATGTTATGCTCCCACGACTTTTGAGAGTATTTGCTGACTCATTTGAAGATGGCAGCTTGCCAGAATCAATGATAGAAGCTGTAATAATTTTAATACTGAAAAAGGGCAAAGACCCTTTAGATCTGGGGTCATATAGACCGACATCGTTACTGAACACCGATGTGAAGCTTTTCTCAAGGATTCTGACTACAAGGATCTCTAAGGTTATTCCATCAATTATACATCCAGATCAGAATGGATTTACTCCAGATAAGGGTACTCATTGTAATCTCCATAGCTTATTTACGAATATACAGTCTCCTGGGGGGGGGGGGGGTCTCTCGCTCCATCCTGTCCTTGGAGGCTTTCAAGGCTTTTGACAGGGTGGAGTTGAGATATTTAAGTGGCTCGGCCCTCTACTCAAACGCCTCAGAGTCAAGGTCCTAACCTGTGCAATTGAGCTTGTTACCGCTTGTGTTCCTAACTACGTGCCTCGTTCCTAGACTACGCTCTTCGTCTGATCCCTGGATGCTTGCATCGCTCCACCTGTTGCCAACCCGGATTGTCTGACTTCGTTTCTGTGCCGCCTGCCCTGACCCATTGCTTGTCTCGACTACGTCTCTGCCTCATCCTCCAGTTCCTGTCTTTGTTGCTCCTGGTAACGACCCTGCCTGTCTAACCACACCTGTACTGTCGGTACCTGTGCAGGTACCTCCTGGTTCACCTAGACCAGCTTCTACTGACTCTGGGACTGCCCTGGAGTGGTACCTGGCAACTACCCTAACGGCAAAATCTATCCTCACCATCAGAGGCTATAGCAAACACCAGGTAGCTGCTTAGTCACGCCCCTCCAGGGTAAGGCCAGTCCGTAGCACAGTGGGTTCACATCCAACTACCCTCTTGCCACTAGATAGTTTTGCACCTTCTAGTGATGGATCTCCGAGTATGCTGAAGGTCTCTGATCCATTTGAATATTTGGGTTTTATTATATCTCCCAAGATTGAAGATTATCTGCAACTTAATTTGACTCCACTGTTAAGCAAATTAAGGTCTAAAATTGCGATATGGCTTTGACTTCCCTTATCTAGAACTGATAGGATATCCTTGGTGAAAATGGTAATTCTACCCCAACTGCTTTATATTCTTAGGAATTCACCCGTATTGATTGAGGATAAGTTTTTTTAAATTAATTGAGAGGATCATTAATGATTTGTTGTGGGGAAGAAAGCGGGTAAGGCTCAAATTTGAATATTTATATAGTCTGCTGGAACAGGGAGGGTTGAACCTTCCTTATTTCAAGGGCTATTTTATACTGGCCAATTATGGCTGTATTATCAATGGGAGAAAAGTGCACTTTTTAAGATTTTGGTGAGGAGATCACCCTATAGCAATATATTTACATTATTGGAATCAGGGCAGCTAATTCAGGCGGAACAGGATTATAGAAAGGCTAGAAAGTTACTCTCTAATTCTTGGGCTACCATTAAAAGATGGTTGGGAGTAAAGGGATCCCTGAGGTGTCAATAGGAATCATCTCTAATAAATTATCTATATCCACGTGGTCAACATTTATGGCTCCTTGTTTAGCCAGTTTATCAGCTAGGTCATTACCCTCTTTATCTACAGGGAGTGCAGAATTATTAGGCAAGTTGTATTTTTGAGGATTAATTTTATTATTGAACAACAACCATGTTCTCAATGAACCCAAAAAACTCATTAATATCAAAGCTGAATATTTTTGGAAGTAGTTTTTAGTTTGTTTTTAGTTTTAGCTATTTTAGGGGGATATCTGTGTGTGCAGGTGACTATTACTGTGCATAATTATTAGGCAACTTAACAAAAAACAAATATATACCCATTTCAATTATTTATTTTTACCAGTGAAACCAATATAACATCTCAACATTCACAAATATACATTTCTGACATTCAAAAACAAATCAGTGACCAATATAGCCACCTTTCTTTGCAAGGACACTCAAAAGCCTGCCATCCATGGATTCTGTCAGTGTTTTGATCTGTTCACCATCAACATTGCGTGCAGCAGCAACCACAGCCTCCCAGACACTGTTCAGAGAGGTGTACTGTTTTCCCTCCTTGTAAATCTCACATTTGATGATGGACCACAGGTTCTCAATGGGGTTCAGATCAGGTGAACAAGGAGGCCATGTCATTAGATTTTCTTCTTTTATACCCTTTCTTGCCAGCCACGCTGTGGAGTACTTGGACGCGTGTGATGGAGCATTGTCCTGCATGAAAATCATGTTTTTCTTGAAGGATGCAGACTTCTCCTGTACCACTGCTTGAGAGAAGGTGTCTTCCAGAAACTGTCAGTAGGACTGGGGAGTTTGAGCGTGACTCCATCCTCAACCCGAAAAGGCCCCACAACTCATCTTTGATGATACCAGCCCAAACCAGTACTCCACCTCCACCTTGCTGGCGTCTGAGTCGGACTGGAGCTCTCTGCCCTTTACCAATCCAGCCACGGGCCCATCCATCTGGCCCATCAGACTCACTCTCATTTCATCAGTCCATAAAACCTTCGAAAAATCAGTCTTGAGATATTTCTTGGGCCCAGTCTTGACGTTTCAGCTTGTGTGTCTTGTTCAGTGGTGGTCGTCTTTCAGCCTTTCTTACCTTGGCCATGTCTCTGAGTATTTGCACACCTTGTGCTTTTGGGGCACTCCAGTGATGTTGCAGCTCTGAAATATGGCCAAACTGGTGGCAAGTGGCATCTTGGGCAGCTGCCACGCTTGACTTTTCTCAGTTCATGGGCAGTTATTTTGCGCCTTGGTTTTTTCCACACGCTTCTTGCGACCCTGTTGAACTATTTTGAATGAAATGCTTGATTGTTCGATGATCACGCTTCAGAAGCTTTGCAATTTTAAGAGTGCTGCATCCCTCTGCAAGATATCTCACTATTTTTGACTTTTCTGAGCTTGTCAAGTCCTTCTTTTGACCCATTTTGCCAAAGGAAAGGAAGTTGCCTAATAATTATGCACACCTAATATAGGGTGTTGATGTCACTAGACCACACCCCTTCTCATTACAGAGATGCACATCACCTAGTATGCTTAATTGGTAGTAGGCTTTCGAGCCTATACAGCTTGGAGTAAGACAACATGCATAAAGAGGATGATGTGGTCAAAATACTCATTTGCCTAATAATTCTGCACGCAGTGTATATTCTGGGTTTTGGAATAACCTTTAGTCTTTTTCCAATAAACGGTTAAACCATTACATTGGACCAATTTATCTATGGCACAAAACAACTTGGCGTGTTTCACCGGTTTATTGTTGGACCGTAACATGTGATTCCTCTTCCATGTGGGCATATATTCTAGAAAACTGTTCCGGACATAATTTGAATCAGTAACTATGACGAATTCTTTGATATTGTGCTCTATAACAATCTTAACAGTTTGGTATACAGCAGCTAATTCTGCTACCTGGCTACTTTTAGCACCAATACTGTATCCCACTGAAATATTAGGGAAATTCATCTGTCCAAGAATGCCAATTCCTGCCACCAATTTTCTCTCATCCCCTACCATAGTGTGATAAGCAAAACCATCTATATACACACAGGGGAGTAGAGAACAATAATCTTCATTATATACTTTGTAAGGGGAAGATTTTTGTTCCTCTAGAAAATCATCTACCAGCTCTTCTTTATGAGAATGAGCTGCACAGTTGTGAAGTTCGGCAAGTCCCTTGGGCTACTGGACACTTTTTATTTTGTTTATACCGAACTTCTAAGGGCCATCCTTGTAAAGACAAGGTCCAAGCAGTGATTCGGCCATTAGACAAGTTACTATCCCTAATTTTCTCACTCTGTAAGTATTGTAGGTGTTGGTGTGCCGTTTCAACAATGATTTTCTCACCCTGAATAAAACTACTAAAGTTTTGAAGTGCCCAGACTGTGGCTAATAAAGCTTTTTCACAATCGTTAAACTCTACTTCTACCGGTGACAGGGACTTACTTGCATAAGCAATAACTTTCTGCAGTTTATCCTGTTTTTGATATAAGACAGCACTAATACTAAGATCTGTAAAACCAGTTGCCAGATAAAAGGGTTTACCCCCCTCTGGATATGCTAGACATGGGGCTTGGGTAAGTGTTAGCGGTTTTTCTCAGGCAGGTTTATGCTGGTATAAGATGAGGCATCAGACCTCCAACCCATGAATTTTTCCCTGTGCAATGAATATCCGGTTTGCTTCTGATCAGGAGATAAATTTAAACCGTGACTCAACATAGGTTGTAAAATATCTGAAATCTTTATTTCTCAGCACATACTTATAGGGCTTTATTGGGGGTGGTGCATATTGTCTCTTAAGATCCAATTGGAACAATCCTGGGTGTTTCCTAGGAGGCCTTGGGAACATGTTTTGTCAAGATACAGTTGAAACTTTGTTAAACAATGGCAGGTATCTGCTATATACAATACTTGAAAAGGGTGTATTTACATTGAACAGGTTTTCCTCTACATGCTAATAAGTTGAATAGGTTATCACAGTTCGTTGTCAGAGGGGAGTGTGAGGTGAGATGTTATAATAGCCTTTTGTGTCGAGGGATGCTGCGATTGTGTCCAGCACAGGGCAGGGGTGTGGCGCCTAAGGTATGACTTTGGAATTATTTGGGAGTTAAGATTGGGGTACCCATAAATAGTTTAGACCAGCCAGTAATCTGGCCCCCGGTTTTGAATAAAGTTAAGATCAAGATAAGTGCTTTGTCAGAAAGTGGAGGTGGGGGGGGCTCAGAGTAGATTCGTATAGCATTGATTAAGAGATTATTGTGCGCTCATCGTCTTGTTCCCGATATGTGCCTCCCCAATCTGGATTGACGATATATTTTTTCATAGATTGGAGACTCTGATAAACGATCTAATTTGGGGAAGGAAGAGGGTGCGTATAAAGCAGAGATACTTATGGTTGTCGGAGGAAGATGGTGGGTTGTCACTTCCTTTTTTTCAAGGTTATTATTTATGTGCACAGATACAGCGTTGTTGCTTTTTGAAAGAGAGTTTACTTCTACGCTATTTGACTAAAGTGATGGATAAACCAATAGAGAATATTTTTGCATGTTTGGAGACTGGGTATATGGGATTGGAGAAGTCCTTGCCGATCCCTTGTTCACTACAGAGGGTATGGAATAAGCTAAAGGATATCCTTAAAGTTTCTAGTCCCTTTGCCTTTACTCCTCTGTGGGAGAACAAGGGGCTGGCGGAATTCTTCAAAATTACAGATTTTGGTTATTGGTCAAGTAAGGGTATTAATAAAGTGTCTCACCTTTTTTATTCGGGTCATTTTAAATCGCTTTGGGAATTTGGTGTCACTTATAGTTCACCACTAGACGTGTTTATGTATACACGCTTAAAACACACTTTTTTAGCCTCTAGGAATAGGGACTTCATTTTTCCACGAGAGAATTTATTTTTCGATTATTGTGATGCTCACAAGTACGAGAAGGTGAAGATCTCTGCATTGTACGCTAAACTCCGAACGGCATTGGCAACTGTTACTCCTTTTAATAGTCCAACTAAGTGGGAGCAAGAGTTGAATTGCTCTCCACTACAGTGGTCTTCCATCTATAAGAATGTGAAGAAGGCGTCGGTTTCCAATGCCCATAGATTAATCCAATTTAAGATTTTGCATCGATTATATTATACCCCAAAAATCCAAGGAAAATTCCGTCAAAATAAAGCTAGGGAGTGTTGTTGCCCTAAATGTGGATATGTTAATGCCGACTATATACACTTGCTTTGGGGCTGTAGTAAAATCAAAAAATATTGGGACCAAGTGTTCTCTTCCCTACAAAAGGAGTCCGCGTCGAATTACAACCCGGGCATTTTGACAGTGATTTTGGGATACTATCTCTCAGAAATGGAAACCCCCCTTCGGGTCAGACAGATCTGGATGAGGGGTCTGATGGTCGCCAAAGCTATGTTGGTTAAGTATTGGGGCTCTGTCTCCCCGCCCTCGGTAAGCGAGTGGAGTATATACCTTCAACAAATTAGAGTATATGAGGATATCGCAAGAAAGTAGGGGGTGCCACGCAAGACCTCTTAGGTATATTTAATGCTGTTTTATATTTGATTGAATGGATTGGACGGCAGCCAATATGGGGGGGGGTATTATTAGTATAATTATTACTATATTGGGTGTAAACTTATATTGATCGGTACAACTTTGCCACAATGATGTTTATAATTATTGTGTTATGTATACTGACTTGATCAATATTGGACTTTGTACTAAAAAAAAAAAAAAAAGGGTGTGAGATATGTTAATTCGAGGTACTGCATTCCACAAGAGATGAGGCTTGTATAATATTTGTCTAATCTGTGATGTATCAAAAGTAAGATTATGAAAAATCCCTTTCAGTAAATTTTCTTTTAAGTTCAGTCATGGCTTGCTCCTGATCCTCCCCCCATGTCTACGGTACACCTTTCTTTAACAATGTTAATAACGGTTTAATGATCTCTGCATAGTTATCAATGAACTTTCGTGAATAATTCATCATACCCAGAAATGACCTGAGTTCACTGATATTGGTAGGCATTTTAGATTTCATCACAGCCTCCACCTTTTTCTTCTGAGGATTCAGGCCTTTAGAGGTAACCTCATGTCCAAGGAAATTGACCTTGGTCCGACACCACTGAGCTTTCTGCAAATACATTTTTACACCTGCCTCTCTTAACTGATTAAGCACATGCCTAATCTCTTGGATATGCTGGTCAAATGACGTACTTTTCATCAAAATATCATCTACATAAGTTAAGTTTCCTCTTTCCTTGGCATCAGGCATAGCCTTATGTAAAAAAAAACTGCAAATTCATGACCTGAGTTTATGTATCCAAACGGTAGTCTGGTTCAGGCAAATTGTTCCTTACTAAAGATAAATGCCAATTTATGTTGGTCTTCAGGACTCACCTTGATGGTCCAATACCCCTGAGCGCAATCTAATATGGTAAAGATCCTGGCGCCTTGCATTTGTACCAAGCATTGGTCTATATATGGCACGGACATATATACTCATTTATTAAGCTGTCGTAGATCAGCACATGAATGCCATTGACCATTCGGTTTAAGAAATCCAAGGATAGGATTATTATAAGAACTGTGCACCGGTCTTATAATACCTCTCTCCTTGAGATTTCGGATTATTTCTGCTAGCGATTCGTAACAAGCTAGTGGAAGATGATATTGCTTGATATAAACGGGAGGTGCCTCGGGATCAGTCTGAATCCTGGTAATGTGTATGTTAGTCATACCACAATCATAGGAATCTTTAGCAAAGATATCCTTGAATTCTAGGAGAACCTATTTTAATTGTTGGCGCTCTAGGTCAATGGAGCATCCATCAACTAATGACATTTGTTTCTGTACCATTTCTAGGAACCCTGGAAAAACTTCAGGCTAACCTATTTAGTAGGCTTCCTCCAGCCTGTCAGTGAGGTCATGATTCGACTTACCGGCTTTTTCAGCAAACTCATGATATTCCTGGGCTTCCTGCTCATTAATTTTATGATTGAAAGTAAGGGAGGATTCCTCTACCTTGCAGGTACCTTCTTCAAGATTAAAAGGATATACTGAACTGATGGTGAACAATCCTTCAGGAGAATAATAAAATGTTTGTTCAACCAATTGTTCTTCTGTTAGATACAATTCAGGTATTAGGCCAATAATTACATTCTGAAACCCAAAGGTATAATCATCTGAATCTAATGCCATACCAATGATTGTGCCTTTAGACTTAAACTTCATTTGGCATACCATTATTCACAATTATTTGGGTTTTAAAGGTTTGTAAATTCACCATAGGGCTAGGATTTACTGAAATACCTAATTGTTGCATTCCGTTTGATAGTCATATCAATGCATCAGAATTCTTTAATTTTTGGCCTTTTGATACCTGAATGGGTAACAGGAAATTATTAGTATCTGGAGGGACGATTACATCTCATGGTACTAATACACTGATTGCATATAGCAGTATTTGGGATGACTCGAGGGCTTCATGTTTATCCATAAAACTATCAGGATTTCCGTTTATTCTTGTCCACAATGTGGAATTTACCAAATCCACATGAATGGCAAAACAATGTATTATATTGTTACCTATGTACATTTGATACCGTGGTTCATTTAGCACCAGGAATAAATAAGTTGCTGATTTACCTGCAATGGAAATGGTTAACATACATTTTGCAATTATATTATGGTTAGTATCCAAGTCATGTACCCAATTATCCTGACGATTTGGATACCGAATTACTTTTGGATTGGCCACTTGATTTAGTAGATCCCTACTAATATAACTATTTTCATGGCGCAAATCCAATTTAGCCCTTTTAATTCTTCCTAGGTCATTAAACTGTACTGGTAAGAACACCTCATCATCCACCTTTTCAATTCCCACTAGGAATTGTTCATGACCATTGAACCCAGTAGGGTCAGTAGTTTCTGGATGTAGGTGGATTGTAAGAACATCCCCTTCCAAAGAGATATCTTTAACTCGTTCAGGAGCTACACATATGGTGTTATCCTCCTGTCCGCCTACAGTGGCGTTAGGGGTTGCTTGCAGGAAAGAGACATCAGGGACTTGGCTATTTCTAAAATGTATTTCAATAGAATCCGGCCTTTCCTCTATCACATGGCAGCTCTGCCGACTGTGACAGGATTGTGACTGCTCATAATTGATGGGCATCCTCACTTGAGACCATATAACCTTATTAACAAAATCAATCACGGGGCTTAATCTTTTGAGGAAATTAATGCCAATAATTAATAGATCAATGGGCATATCCATGATCAATGTAGGATGGCTGATTAGTTTATTTCCTACTTTAAAATCCAGCCAAGCCTTACCCAAAACCTTGAGGGCGTTGCCTGAGACACTTACCAGGTTAGCATTAAAACTCAGAAGATACATCCTGTAATTGTTGGAAGTACTTTAGAGATAATAAAGTTGCTTGGCTACCGTCTATCAAAGCCATTATTTGTGGAAATTATCGAACAATTCCACTTTCATGTAATATCGTTATTCTATTTCCTGTAAAGAACAAAGATATTTGGAATGATAAGTGAAGTTGTTTTCCTGCTTTGCAGTTGTTATGGAATATAATGGACACTTGCTTGTCACTTACAAAATGGTGTCTGTCTGAGAGACAACCCCCAGTATGCATTCTATGATTGAAACTATTTGCAGCAAAAACTTAAAACTGTCAGGAATTCCTCTAAGTCTATCATACATATGCCTTAAACTTATTTCCTGTTTACATACTTGATGGAAGACCAATCATGTGAGCCCACTCCTCCCATTTATATGGAGGGTATATAATGTGAAGCCCCCACCTAATAAATTAGAGTTATGCTTTGACCTTATATAGATTGTCAGTGTTATTTCTCTCACCGTGCATGCACGTATCTGTCTATCTAATTTGGAGCAGTGTATCAACCTACCTGACCATTGATCAGAACCAAAACATTTAGGTGCCCAACGTGGGGCTCAAAGGTTGGACCCCCTGTTCCTGTACCCCCGGATATCAGACGTAGGAGAGGCGCACCAACGGACACCGGAATCGCTACCCATGATATGAGGTAAGAAAACAGAGTAATCTTGCCTATACTGTGTCCCCTGGTGTAGCCTCTTGTCATCTGTCTGAGGAAGAGGTGAGGAAGCAGTTGGGGCGCCTTTGAGGGCACGTAAGTAAGAACCCCACAGTAATTGATGAGATTTTGATACACTGTGTTTTATATGTTGTTCTGACGTCGTTATGACCTTGAGCACCTGTGTATAAACTACAGAGTTACAAAATAAGGAAGCCTACCTCATTTGCCTACATCGCGGTACAGCCATAGGCGTCTGTCTGGATAGTAGAAGGGAAGGAGGCAGTCAGAACCAGTCCAAAGGTGTACTACGTGTCTGACTCAAAAAAGAACTCAGGTAGTTCAGGAACACAGGTTACGGACTAGATGGCTCCAGGAGATATTACATTAAGGGAAATATTGAAAGTGTCCCGAAGGGATGCTGCTCACCGGAGCAGTACGTGGCGGACAAGAGAGGGAAAAGCTTTGTAAAGTGTTTACCCAGGTTGGAAAAACATTATGAGATGTGTAAAGGTGGCACTCTTTGTGTTGATACATGGAGAGCATTGTTAAATGAGAAGTTAAACTTACTGATGAAAAGATAGTAAGTGCAGTGGAGATGTGGCTTGACTGCAGCAAAGAATTTGAATGGACGGGGGGAGAACAGACATATAATGAAAAGACAGGAAGGTATTACTGTATGCCCGGGGAGCCACCTTATAATAATTGTGTCATCAAGAAGGGGGGTGGACCTGTGCCGTATGTGGGCAACAGAATCTTCCCTCCCGTGTTACGTACCTCGCATGTGGTGCTTCACGCCCATATAGCCACATTCCTGTAGCTCCCCGACACCTCCTACCCATAGCTCTGCATGAGACACCGTCATATTCCTAGCCGACGTCCACGGCTGGACTGTTAACCCCCGGTAACCCAGATCCCTCCGTCCTGCCTATAAGCCCACAAGTTCAAGCACTCTATCCCATGATAAATCCTGATGGCACATTCAGTCTGCCACAGCAGGTTGTTCAAGTAATGGTCACCAAATCAGCTGTATTCAATTGTCAGTCAGTTGCCGGACCCCGAGACCCACCCCATGCAATTTTACCGTAAATTAGATCCAATATACAAGACATATGGGTGTACATGGTCAGATCTACAAAAGTATAGTAGAGAACAAAACTGGAGATGGAGAATACTCAGCCCTCATTCTGAAGAAACTCAAGAAGCATTGTGTGCCTGTGTGCCCCGCACCGTGCGTGTCTCTGTTGATCGGTGAATATAGAGTGAGAGACAGAGTGCCATAGCTGGAAGGGGGGAGTGACGTCATGACATTGACATATGTGATAAGTGAGAACACTGTCTGCAAGGCCAAAGAGACAATTAAAAGAAGATTGTCGCATTCACACATGCATGCAAGCAATACACTTGCACTGTGATGCCTCAGGAAGCACAGACTAGCCCCTCATGCTTTAGCAAAGCCATGTCCTCCATGCTCCAACCATGGCAGGCAGACAACCCGGAGGTAGAACTCATACAATACGTGGCTGACCTCCTCCTTTGTGCTTCAAGCTTTCAGGAATGTTTGGCCAGCTCAATCTCTCTCCTACAGTTCCTGGCCGAATCGGGCTGCAAAGTATCTCAAACCAAACTCCAATTGTGTTTACCCAAGGTAGTCTTTCTTGGCCATTGTATTGCCCAAGGTAGTAAACACTTGACGGATTCCAGGAAAAAGGCGGTTTCAAACATACGGATACCAGACACTCCACACCAATTGAAGACCTTCTTAGGCCTCATTTCCTACTGCCGACCCTGGATCCCCGATGCCTCAGTGCTGATGCAGCCCCAATATGACTGTATTCCCCGGAACGTAACCTCTCCGTTCCAGTTAACAAGGGAGGCTAACGAGTCCTTTGACAAGTTGAAGACAGCAATTGCAACCGCTCCGGCCCATGGGATTCCTAACTACAGCCTTCCCTTCAGGCTGTATGTCATGGAACGTCAAGGTCACGCTACTGGAGTTCTTACCCAAACTCATGGTGGACACAACAGACCGCTGGGCTACTACTCTAAGCGCCTTGACCCTGTAGCCAGAGCTGCCCCTTCCTGTGTCAGAGCTGTCTATGCTGCCAGCTCTCTTCTGGACGTCACATCTGACGTTGTGCTTGGGCACCCCTCACTATTTTGGCTCCGCATGACATCTCTGCCATCCTCCAGCAGACACAACCCCAACACCTCACTGCACAACGCCACCTCCGGCTGCAGTGTAGTCTGCTCCTGCCAGATAATGTCACCATTCAGAAATGCCACATCCTTAACCCTGCTGCACTCCTTCCTCTTCCAAGGGGGAAGTATACTAGAGATTCAGGAGAAGCTTCTGAAGATTTCATTGATCTGCATGCTGAGTAAGATCTTCAGGAAGAAGAACTATGGGCCTTAACTGACTCTCTTTACCAGGAACAGGATCATAATTGCATCACAATGATGGTAGCTGAAGTAGGGATACCACCATTGGTCCAAGACACTCCTCTGACAAACCCTCATTGGATTCTGTTTGTGGACGGCTCAAGGTACGCCGATGACAAAGGGAAATTCCATACAGGCATGGCAGTCACTAGTGAGCATGAAGTGCTGTGTGCAAGACAATTGCGCCCAGACCAGTCAGCACAGGAGGCTGAACTCATTGCCCTCACTGAAGCCTGCCTCATGGCAAAAGATTCCACCGCTAATATCTACACGGCTTCCAGATATGCCTTTGGAGTGGTTCATGACTTTGGACTAATATGGAAGGCACGGGATTACATCACAGCCGCAGGAACCCCAATCAAAAATTCCTCAGCAGTAGCGGCCCTAATGGCAGCAGTACTCCTGCCCACTCAAGTGTCAGTGATCAAGGTAAAGGCTCATACAAGAACTGACACTTCTGAGGCCAGAGGAAATTCCCTAGATGATTAAACAGCGAAGAGAGCAGCAATAGAAGAGGAAGGAGCCCAGACAGAACAGATCCTGACAGTACAAGAAGATCTGGAGCAAGAGGAAGTCACATGGGACCTACTGAAACAACTGCAGAAGCAGGCCACTCCCAGGGAAAAGGAAACCTGGTTGAAAGAGTCAGCCGTCAAAGAAGAATCCGGACTCTGGACACAGGGAAAGAGAGTATGCCTACCCAAAACTTACTATCCCCTAATAGCCGCAATAGCTCGTGGGCCCACCCACCAATTCAAAACCATCATGAAAGAGCTAATTGATAAAATATGGGTGGCCCCAGGGATCACCCCCATCCTGGTGAGACATACTCAAGCGTGCCTCATCTGCGCAGAGTGTAATCCAGGTAGAACCGAGCCCACGCCCTGGAAATGTCTCCCAAAGGCTTTATATTCCTTTCAGAGGATACAAATCAACCACATCTAGATGCCAATGTGCCAAGGGTTTCAATATGTGCTGGTAGTGATAGACTTGTTCTATGGGTGGCCAGAAGCCTACCCCGTCCGAAATAAGACAGCAATTACTACTGCTAAAAAACTGATGCAGGAGCTTGTCTGTAGGTTCGGAGTACCTGAGGTCATTGAGAGTGATCAGGGCCCAGCATGTGGTTGGAATGGATGAAATACAATGCTGACACACACAATAAGACGAACTGTTACATATGAAGGGGGGCACGCCCACACCTAGGCACAGTGCCCTTGCATCTGCCTCCTGAGACTGAAAGCTGCTTCCTCAGCCTATACACCAACACTAGCGTTAATGACTCTGCCTGTGAAAAGTGGAAGAGAAAATACCCCCTGGTAGTAAAAACCCCCAAACCAGGTGAAGGCATAACCATATACCCCGGTAAATACACCTGTTACTTCAACCCTGGCAGTCAGAGATTCTTGGGAATCTTCACAGAGGGTACTGCTCATCCTATGGCAACCTGTCCACTGAAACACAGAATCAGAGGGTATCTTTGGGAGACATCTATTGGATCTGTGGAGACGGAAAAATAAGAACTAGGTTAGAAGGCAATTGGTCTGGTGAATGCGCCCTAGCGAAAGCCATAATGCCCCTTCACATACTAGAAGATGACCCCACAGTTAGAAGCTATACTCAAAAAACCTATTTAGGGAGGTCAAAAAGGGAGGCCTTCCTACAGGAGAGCTTTGACCCACATGTGTATATAGACGCAATAGGAGTCCCAAGGGGGGTCCCCAACGAGTTTAAGGCCAGAGATCAGGTGGCAGCTGGATTTGAATCCATACTTCCAATAGAGACAATCAACAAGAACGTCGACTGGATAAACTACATATCTTATAATCAGCAAAGATTTGTAAACTACACCCGTGATGCCATAAAAGGAATTGCAGAACAGTTAGAGGCTACTTCTGCTGTGGCCTTTCAGAACAGGATGGCCCTAGATATGATCCTAGCTGAGACTGTAAAATTATTGGGGAAACTTGCTGCACCTACATCCGAGATAACACTGGCCCCAAAAAGAAGGTAACTGAAACAATAAACAAGCTTACTAACCTCTCAGAGGAATTAAACCGTAACTCAGGGATAACAGACCCATGGGATGAGTACTTTGGATGGTTCAAAAATCGGAAAACCTTCCTCACCCAGATAGGTATGGTGACAGTCTTGATGCTAGTATTAATGTCAGTAGTGTTATGTTGCATTGTACCCTGTGTCCGAAAAATATGTATGTGAAATAATTGTGACTTCCACTACTGAACAGCCCATCATGCTGCTATATGGTGAAGAAGAAATGGAAACCAAAGAATTCAACACAAGTTCCCTCACCAATTACGATGTCGTACCGAGATAGGGAAAGATGAATCCCAGGGTACTATCATAAGTCCTATTACCCAGGAGTCTACCCAAAAGGGGTAGGTTGTCGCCACTGTGGGTTGAAGAAGAATGTGAATGTTATTCCCAGGGATTCACTAGGCAGGGAAAGTTCTACAATCAAGAATCCAAGGGGGACTGTTATTGAATATAATGGACACTTGCTTGTCACTTACAAAATGGTATCTGTCTGAGAGACAACCCCCAGTATGCATTCTATGATTGAAACTATTTGCAGCAAAAATTTGAAACTGTCAGGAATTCCTCTAAGTCTATCATACATATGCCTTAAACTTATTTCCTGTTTACATTCCTTCTTGCTAAAAGACCAATCATGTGAGCCCACTCCTCCCACTTATATGGAGGGTATATAATGTGAAGCCCCCACCTAATAAATTAGAGTTATGCTTTGACCTTATATAGATTGTCAGTGTTATTTCTCTCGCCGTGCATGCACGTATCTATCTATCTAATTTGGAGCAGTGTATCAACCTACCTGACCATTGATCAGAACCAGAACACAGTCATACTTACCAATGACCCCCCTTCCTTTGTTGTATCAGCAGGATCGCATGTCATTCTTTGCACAGCTGAAGACTTCATGGGCTGTAAGATAGAACAAACATGCCGCCCCTCCCCCTTGCCATGTGGCTTTGGAGGGTTTAAATTCTTTTCATGGAGAAAGACATTTGTGTTAGTTTCCCCATTATTGCATACACTTAAGTCTTCAGTATTTGCAACATTGGACATACAGTACTTATGTGCTTCCCAACCATTTATAATTGGGGAGGATTCTCTAAAGGAGGAGTTGCTCCTAAAAAATGATTTTTAGGGTTAGCAGAAAATGCTTCGGACAACTCTTCTATCCGCTGCATCATTACTCCAAACTGGCTTTGGATTTGATCCATTCGATCATATAAGTTAACTCTCTTATTCCCATTTCCTTTTGGAGATTGCTTTTGGAATCGGGATGATTGAGATCTCCCAGAACCATCTGACTCCGAACCATCTGGAATCCTTCCCGGCCCACGTTGGAATCTCCTGTAATAATTTCTCTGCTTTGGAAAGGAGGAAACCACCAATTTTTAAACTGATCCTTTTTATATGTGCTTTCTCCCACACTAGGCCCCTTATTATCCTCTGGCCTAGGCTGAATTTTGTTTGGCTGGGAAGGCCTAGAGCTTTTTACCACCTCCGCATAACTGCTTTTGGGGCTCTCAAATTTTCCCTGATCTCTTTGTATATGAGTTTCAGCTATTTCCTCATTGGATTTTTTAAATCTCCTATCTGGAGACTCATTGCTATTTTGTAGCGCGACATACAGAGTTGTACTCTCTGTTAGCAACCAATCCAGAGTTTTTCTGGGATGGTAATCCCTAGCCAAAATAAATTTTATTTTATTAAGCAAAGCGTCATAAAACCACTGGATAAATTAACGACTTTCAAAATTGGGATCTTTTTCAGATAGACTATAAGCATTTTTAAGGACGGACAAAAATTCCGTGGGACTTTGATTTGGCCTGCACTTCAGTGTAAACAGAGCCCTCCTTGCAGCAGAAGCTGACTTATAGGGGCCAAACTCAGTCTAAATCTCTGACACTATTTCTGACCAGGTATCTTTGCCCATATCTCTGAGGGAATTAAAGAAATACTGGTGTTGTGGCTCAAATACCCAGGTAATAAATTCAATTTTCTGTCTATCCTGTTCTAAATGTAATGTGTTCATTGCCTCCTCGTAGATTTCTAGGTTATTGATTATGGAGGGTGATCCCTTTTTGGTGAATTGACCCACAGTTTCTTTTAGAAACTTGATCACTTTGGTAGTATCAATCATAGGCTGAGAAGCTCTCTGTTACAAAGTTTTAGAAGACTTAGGGGGTAATATGGGTTTTAATTTAGGAAGACAATGTTCTCTCAGAGACATTAATTCTTCTCCTTCAGAAGGGCCACCATATTCGCTTTCTGCCCCTGACCTCCATATTGAATGTCTAACCTTCACTTTACTGGCAGATTCTTCCTGTCTATACAGCAGATATGAAAGTACAAAAAATCCGCAGCACTCGTCAGTTGTAGCAAATATATTGTAGGTTTATTCCATAAAAAACAGCAAGTGAATGCGACGTTTCGACTGTCCTCGGTCTTTCTCAAGCAATCTATACGGCAGATATGTTACGGTACATTCTGGCTGTCTATCTCTTTTTGCAAATTTCTATTGTCATTATACAATCTTTTGCATTCCTTTTCCAGATCATCATTAGACTTTTGACATTCAGATAATTCACTAGAGATTTCACCTAATTTCCATTCAAGATTTTTGATAATCTCTTTATGTTGATTATCGGATAATTTAGCGGATAATTGTGCTAATTCACCAGAAACTGTGGTGGCCTTAACTTCAATCTCACTTATTTCTTCAGCCTGTTGACAATTTTTATATTTCGCCTTTTCTAATCGTTCTGCCAATTCACAAATTACAAGCATAAATTCAGGCCAAGATTGAAGTATCATCAAATCCTTGTCCTTTTTGTGTTTAGCTTGAGCAATGCTACAGATTCCAAGGCAAGCCTGGATTCTTTAGCCCACACATTGTCAGGATATTCTGCAACTGTCCCTTGCAGAATAGCTCCCCATACTTTTAAATCCCCTTTGATTTCTAATCTATCTTGAATATGCAATAACACCTGATTTGTAATTGCTACTTGCCTTTCTTTGTTATGCATATCAGGCTTTGCTTCTGCATCAGCCTGCAAGGCCTTACTTGCCTCACCATTGCCTTCAGACATTTTCCTACTTTTTGCACTACAAGTACCATAATAACCTTATCAAATATATATTTTGCACCCCACATTTTTGTGTCAACTAGGCAGATCTCGGTGGGACCTCCAATTATGTCGGAATGTTTATGCTGTCTCCGATTAACAGTCTATATCATTTATGTAAATAAATTAGAATCTGTAAAGAAGGAGATTCTAATCTATTATCATAAATACAAAGCTAAAACAAGCTTGTGATCTGTGCTAAGTTAGACGACAAAAAGAAGGCAGTGGTAAATAAAGATATATATATTTACAATGAACAAAAATATAAACGCAACACTTTTGGTTGTGCTCCCATTTTGCATGAGCTGAACTCAAAGATCTGAAACATTTCCTACATACACAAAAGACCCATTACTCTCAAATATTGTTCACAAATCTGTCTAAATCTGTGTTAGTGAGCACTTCTCCTTTGCTGAGATAATCCATCCCACCTCACAGGTGTGGCATATCAAGGTGCTGCTGATTACACAGCATGAATATTGCACAGGTGTGCCTTAGACTGCCCACAATAAAAGTCCACTCTGAAATGTGCACAGTTTTGGCTTACTGGGGGGTGGGGTTGTGGCAGGCAGAAAACCAGTCAGTATCTGGTGTGGCCACCATTTGCCTCACGCAGTGCAACACATCTCCGTCGTATAGAGTTGATCAGGTTGTTGAATGTGGCCTGTGGAATGTTGGTCCACTCCTTTTCAATAGCTGTGCAAAGTTCAGCTAATGTAAAATGGGAGCAAAACCGAAAGTGTTGCATTTATACTTTTGTTCAGTATAATAAATAACAATAATACAGTGCAAACTAATATATATTTTTTGGGGGACAAATGGAATTCAATCAATGATATGCAAATTTTTAAGAAAGTCAAAGTAATCTAGAGTATATATCTATCCACCACAATGCCTTATAACGCTACTACCCTTCAATTATATTTTAAATTGATTTGATACCTGATTTCTCTCAAGTTCTGACAGGTGGTCGTAACCATAGAACGTGATGGAAAATGAATCCAGCCAACAAAAAAAGCAATGTGGCCAATCACAATAGATAAGTAAGTGGTTTGTATTAACTTTCTCTACATAATAAAATGCACAACCCCTTTAATAAATGTTAAATAAACAGGAGTGCCCCCATCAGTGAAAAATTAAGTTTTTTTTGTTTGTTTATTTTAAATTATCAAACCATTGGTGCCAACCAACATCCTGTTTTAAGCCATGCCCCCTTTTATCCATGTAAATTTGACCAGCATTTTTTGTTGGGAAAGGTCACAACAATAGGAGAAGCACTGCTGTGAAGGTTGACTAAGAGGGCATAACTACTGTGTGGGGGCACTAAGAAGGCATAACTACTGAGTAGGTGGAGGGATTTTGAGAAGTGCGGTCTGGACTAGCTGTGGTAGATGGTTTATAGGGAAGTTGCTTGGGAGGGTCCAGTTCAAAAATTTGCTGTGGGGCCCAGCCCTTTCTAGTAACTCCACTGAGAGAGGATCTGACTCATGTGCAGGATCTCTAAGCATGGTCATTATGCTTGGCTGTCCTGGCCCACTTCGTTTTGTAACTTTACACAATCCAGTTCATTACTATCAGCTTATTCCGTGGGACAGCGAGCACAGATGTTGAGTTGGGAGGCGCTTATTAGTGACGTCAAAAAAGCGTCCAGTCGCATGTGATGCTCCAGTCACTAAGGGGAACACTAGGTGGAAACGTTTTCCATGCAGAAATTGACCTGCTATGTGGATTTAGAAATACACAGCATGTCAATTTCAGGTGCGGTTTTAGCTGCAGATTTCACCCTTCCCTATTGAATTGTGAGGTATGCAGCAAAATCGCCTCAAATCCGGATCCACGGTTCTTGGTTCTGTTTGGATACAGAAATGCACAGAAATCCACATGGAAATGTGTGCAGATCTTCTGCATGTTCATCCACTCTGGTGTGCAGGTACTTATGATCTATATATGTAACACCCCAGAGTTGTGCTAATAAACACTTTTACCCCGCTACAATCTGCTAAGAGCATTAACATTGTCATTTGATGTGATTTTGCTCATGTCTTCACAACTGTGCATATAAAACCATTTTAAATGTAATCTTTTCCTTGTAATGTTTCAGGTCTACCAGCAGGTGGCAGCATCATTGGTAGGGATAGTTTTTAATGTTATGGCCGTTCAGAGTGGAACGATCCTGTTCTGTTCTGCCCCCCTGCTTAAGGGTAGTGGAGTTTCCCACATCCTGCAGCAAGGGAGTAAAAAACAGTTAGATCCAGTTCTAGCTCTCCCTACATGGGGAAGACAGCAAGGACCAAGTCTCATGCTGAGATTTGATCAGATTCCCAGTCTGAGCTTTGCAGCTCAGCTGGACGAAACAAAGCAGAAAGTTGCAGACAATTCCAGTTCCAGGAAGAAAGCATACCCTGTGAAGATAACTGGGAGTAGAGACCAGAGACCCAGGAGAAGTCATATTCCTCCTCAGCTAGTCAGTCCCCAGACAGCAGAAGACAGACAGTGCAGAAGCATAAATTCCTGCCACATTACAGAGCTACTAAGCAGACGTCCTTTCCTGCAGAGCTCCAGGTACATTATATATACATTACAGCAGAAGATAAATCCCTGCCAACCATTGCCAATACCTTCTAGGACCTAAGACTAAAGCTGTATCTTGCTTGGATGAAAGCTACAACCAGTAAAAACAAGTTCGAACTTCACCCAAAGCCTGGATCTCAATTTCTGCTACAAATTCCTCTATTACTCCCACTATCACCACCCTCAATTTATTGTAAGTGAGCCATGATCCAGGAGTCCAGCCGTACCCAGGTAGGATATAATATATATCAAAAAACCACGGCACTCTATAGCTGCTTTTAAGTTGCTTGTTTTATTTCATTTTTTCATTATATATCTTTTTTCATTTTTGTATCCATCCAAAAATAAGCCACTGGCCAACGTTTCGGTCTAGTCTTAGACCTTGTTCACGGCCTAATGTATAGACAAGTAAATGTTTTAAATTAATAATTAAATATATACAATCATAGAAAATGGTTCTTTGTCAAATCACATAATATAGTTGACAATGCATTGGTAAATAACATCATTATTGGGAAGAAAATCTCTGTCATGTAAAGGAGAAAACAAAAACGGACCAAAATCATCTACAGACGGACCCAAGATCATATAAGCATATATTTCACTTCAGGTGGTCTAACAATAGCATGGTATGCCGCAGGGTGAGAGCAGTAGTCTAAAATGGGATGCTGTAATAGGGATATCCAGATAGCGGTGATGTAGGGTATCTGTGGAGTCCAAACAGTATAATATTATTAGGTGGATACTGGGATAGTATTCTAGTCATATAGGTGGTATAAACAATGTAGTTCAGACCACATAGATACGATGCCAATAGACTTAGATATAGAAATGATGTCAGATGAAGGTAACATGAAGGTAGCATAAACACAGATATTATAAACACAGATCCTTAGCCATCAATTTTAGAAGCGCACATACCTTAGTCTGCATAGTAGGGAAGTATCTGGGATGGTATAGGGACGCTACTAGTTTGTGCGATTCATAGAGGTAGCGAGGGGAGGAGTGGAGGGGCGTGTCTAGCGCCAAAAGCGTGCGCATATATAAAATAACTTGCTGGTCCACGTAACCTTAGACAAGCGTCACAAGCGGACGCATGTGCAAAGCGACCTGGGCGGAGAGTAGCTTGAGCCGGATAGAATGTTTGCGGGCGCATGCGCAGGAGAGCACGCTGGTCTAGAAAGGGAACTGGTAGAACGTAGCCGCATATTAGAAGATGTGCGCATGCGCAATGGCAATAGCGGTTATAATAGGAGGAATAGAACAGCAAGAAGGACATAAAGTCAGCATTAATAATATAGAAGTTGCTCATATTAAGACAAAGTCGCTATCTATTTGTTAGATATAGGAATATATGTTAAAAATAGGAGTATGGCTAGTCTAAGGTAAATGAGTAGAAATGCCTCTATGTATCCTAACATATATAACGATATGACTCTATAATACTATAATACTATAATGTATCACTGTAATATATTATGGCAGTGGTATGATACTACCTGTGTGACAGTGGTCATTTCACCTGTAGAAAATAAAGAGGAGGGGGGGGGGGGAGGGGAAGGTTAATAACTGGAAGCATATCACATATTAATTTCACATATATATACAATGTGTTAAACAATGGATTGTAAGTTTGCTAGCATGCAGCCGTATGGATCTAGGAAAATAGGAATAGAAAACACAAGAATCAAGAGATACAAAAATCAAAGTCTCTATTTAACCCACGGGGTGCCAGGGTGTTAAGTTCGAAGATCCAATACGCCTCGCGTTGTTTTAAACGTGCTATCCTGTTTCCTCCGCGTCTTGCCGATCCTACTTGTTCAAGGATTTGGAACTTTAATTGATTGATCTGGTGGTTGGCAGAGATGAAATGGTGTGGTAATGGTAGTTCGGTTTTTTGGCAGCGAATATCCGATTTATGCTTAGATATGCGGTCCCGTACACATTGGGTGGTTTCACCCACATATGCCAGTCCGCACGGGCAACGGATTAGATAGACAACGTATGAAGATGCGCATGTATAGAAGCCCTTTGGGTGGTATGTTTTGCCAGAATGTGGATGAATGATCCTATTTCCTCGAATGACATTATTGCATTGGGTACAACTGAGGCATGGATAAGTTCCTGTTTTTGAAGGGGCCAATGTGGTTTGTCTTAAGGAGGGTTTCATAGGACCAATGTACTTGTGTAAGTAAGGACCGTGGATAACCTCTATCCTGGAATTTTTGTGACATTTCTTCTAGTCTTTTCTTGCAAAGTATGGGGTCCTTGACTATTCTAGATACTCTTTGAAACTGTGATCGGGGTAAGGATTGTTTCGTGGTACGGGGATGGCAGCTTGAATAGTGGAGGAGAGTGTTCCGGTCCGTTGGTTTGCGGTATAAGTCAGTGGTCAGTGTGCCATGGGGTGTCTTAATAACGACCGTGTCCAGGAAGCTGATAGATTGTGGATCGGTATGGGCTGTGAATTGCAGGTCAGGGTCAATACTGTTGATATGTAATAGAAAGCTAGAAAATGTAGTCTGGTCACCTCTCCATATACAGAATATATCGTCGATATATCGGTGCCATGATGTTACATGTGATTGGAATAGGTCATTAGGATAGATCCAATCTTCCTCAAACTGTGCCATGAAGGCATTAGCGTAGGGTGGCGCCACATGAGCGCCCATTGCGGTCCCTTTCCTCTGAATGTAAAAATTGTCACCGAACATGAAAAAGTTATGTTGAAGGACAAATTGTAGTAGATGTATACAGAAGGTCTGTGCTAATGGGGAGAGTTCGGAAGTTCTCAGTAATTTTGTGACAGCTTCAATTCCTTTGTCATGTGAGATTGAAGTGTATAAACTGTTTACATCGAGTGTCACAAGTAGACTATCTGGGGGCAGGTCTTGGAGGTTTGAAATGATAGAAAGAAACTGTGATGTATCTAGTAAGAATGATTGTGTTTGTTTGATGAGCGGAGTAAGTATTTTTTCTAGGAATTTTGATAGTGGTGAAAGTAGGGAGTCGGTGGAGGCTACTATTGGTCTACCCGGTGGATGAGTGAGATTTTTGTGGATTTTCGGTAGAATGTAAAACACTGGAAAAATGGGATTATTGTTGAGAAGAAAAGTATATGTGGATTTGTCAATAGTATTGAGTTGGAGATGGCGGTCTAGGAATGTAGTGATGTCCTTGGTCAGTTGAAAAGTGGGGTTATATTGAACTTGTTCATAGGTGGTAGTGTCAGATAGTTGTCTTAGTATTTCTTGAATATAGAATGAAGTGTCCATTATAACTATCGCGCCCCCTTTGTCAGCTGGTTTAATAGTGATTGTTTTGTCTGACTGTAAAGTGTTAAGAGCAATATGCTCCTCACTTTTTAGGTTGGGCGAAACATGTAAATCTCCATTTTTTAGGGCGGTAGTACTGGTTTTGATATCACGATTTATAAGGTCAATATATGCTTCAACGCCATGATATGTTTTGGGGGGCATGTAGTTGCTTTTGTTTCTAAGGCCCATCATTTTGATAGATAGAAGAGTGGGTGATGTGGCTGGTTCGGGCGTTGTAATTTGTTGTGCAAAGTGGGTCTTAAGTCTGAGGGTTCTGTAGAATCTGTTAAGTTCCTGCTCCAGAGGGAAAAGTCTTAGATTGCCGTATGGGCAAAATGAGAGTCCCTTGGATAAGACATTCAGTTCAGCTGGTGAAAGGGTTCGTGAGGAAATATTCACTATGAGGCTCCTACCTGTGAGCGGGTCTGGATTCCTGCAGGTTTCGGATCGATGGGTGCCTCTTCCTCGGCGTATGTGTCTCTTCGGCGTGGTAGCCGCGCCTGGGAAAAAACCGTTGAGAACGGTATGTTGCGGATCTCTCGCTGCCTGAAGAGGACGAAGCGTAGCCTGTGTAGGGGGTATATCCATATCCTGTTCGTGAGTCTTGCCATTGCCATCTATAGACCTTGTTAAGTTGATAATCCTCTGTGTCACGGATGAATTTGGTGCGTTTGGTATTCTCCAGATACTTTCGATGTTCGTCCAATATTTTATCCGTCTTCTTCTTTAATTCCGACCATTCGGAGGTGGAGGTAGTTGAGAGTAATTGGCTTTCAATAGCCGCAAGTTTCTCTTTAGAATCTTTGATTGCTTGTTGAAGATGTTCAATACTGAGGACTATTATGTCCAAGGAACACTTGTCTATACATTATATATGTTAGGATACATAGAGGCATTTCTACTCATTTACCTTAGACTAGCCATACTCCTATTTTTAACATATATTCCTATATCTAACAAATAGATAGCGACTTTGTCTTAATATGAGCAACTTCTATATGATTAATGCTGACTTTATGTCCTTCTTGCTGTTCTATTCCTCCTATTATAACCGCTATTGCCATTGCGCATGCGCACATATTCTAATATGCGGCTACGTTGTACCAGTTCCCTTTCTAGACCAGCGTGCTCTCCTGCGCATGCGCCCGCAAACATTCTATCCGGCTCAAGCTACTCTCCGCCCAGGTCGCTTTGCACATGCGTCCGCTTGTGACGCTTGTCTAAGGTTACGTGGACCAGCAAGTTACTTTATATATGCGCACGCTTTTGGCGCTAGACACGCCCCTCCACTCCTCCCCTCGCTACCTCTATAAATCGCACAAACTAGTAGCGTCCCTATACCATCCCAGATACTTCCCTACTATGCAGACTAAGGTATGTGCGCTTCTAAAATTGATGGCTAAGGATCTTGCTAATATCTGTGTTTATAATATCTGTGTTTATGCTACCTTCATGTTACCTTCATCTGACATCATTTCTATATCTAAGTCTATTGGCATCGTATCTATGTGGTCTGAACTACATTGTTTATACCACCTATATGACTAGAATACTATCCCAGTATCCACCTAATATTATTATACTGTTTGGACTCCACAGATACCCTACATCACCGCTATCTGGATATCCCTATTACAGCATCCCATTTTAGACTACTGCTCTCACCCTGCGGCATACCATGCTATTGTTAGACCACCTGAAGTGAAATATATGCTTATATGATCTTGGGTCCGTCTGTAGATGATTTTGGTCCGTTTTTGTTTTCTCCTTTACATGACAGAGATTTTCTTCCCAATAATGATGTTATTTACCAATGCATTGTCAACTATATTATGTGATTTGACAAAGAACCATTTTCTATGATTGTATATATTTAATTATTAATTTAAAACATTTACTTGTCTATACATTAGGCCGTGAACAAGGTCTAAGACTAGACCGAAACGTTGGCCAGTGGCTTATTTTTGGATGGATACAAAAATGAAAAAAGATATATAATGAAAAAATGAAATAAAACAAGCAACTTAAAAGCAGCTATAGAGTGCCGTGGTTTTTTGATATATATTATATGCACCTTTACCACTGAGCACCGCCAACTAGCTACAGGAGTGCCGCTCAACCACCTTTTCTCAGTACCCACGTAGGAGACACCGTTAACACTATTACCACTACCATACAGAGACATTACACCACTCTGGCATTCCTAACCTGGTACGTGAGTTACAACACCTTAACCGCTTTACGTCCGCCCATAGGATATAAACGTCCTATGGGTGGACGTCTATTTCTGAAAGTACATTTTAGAACGTCCTTTCAGAAATAGCAGCTGCACGCTAATCGTGCAGCTGCTGATCGGGTTGCCCGCTGTCAGTGACAGAAGGGCAACCCTAAGACAAGGCAGGGACAGTGCCCAGGTGTCCCTGCCTTCTAGATCGCTGCAGACACAGCTGTGCGCTTCCTGTTCCGGCCCGGCGGTCATGTGACCGCCGTGACCGGAGTGTGCAGGAGCTGTGTGAGGTCTCTCAGAGACCTCGATCAGCCCTGCTCTGAGGCTGTACAGTGCTGGATTGCTGCTGTACAGCCTCTATAGGGGTGTATTTGTCTTGTAACTGGGGCTACTATGTCAGCCCCAGTTACAGGAGAAATCAACTGTGAAAAGAAAAAAAAAAGTGAAGTAAATGTCCCCCAGAGGTCTTGTATGACCTTATGGGGGACGAAAAGTGTAAAATAAATAAAATAAAAATAAAAGGTTGAAAATAAAAAAATAAAAAAAAGTTTCACATGTAAAAAAAAAAAAGTCCCCAAGTAAGGAATGAAAAAAAAAAATTTAAAATAGAAAAAATAAAAAAAAGTATACATATTAGGTATTGCCGTGTCCGTAAAAAACAGCTCTATAAAAATATCACATGACCTAACCCCTCGGATGAACACCGTAAAAAAAAAAAAAAAAACTGTGTCAAAACAAGCAATTTTTGTCACCTTGCATCACAAAAAGTGCAACACCAAGTGATCAAAAACGCGTATGTCCCACAAAATAGTACCAATAAAACCGTCACCTCATCCTGCAAAAAATGAGCCCCTACATAAGAAAATCTCTCAAAAAATAAAAAAACTATAGCTCTTAGAACATGGAGACACTAAAACATCATTTTTTTGGTTTCAAAAATGCTATTATTGTGTTAAAGTGAAACAAATAAAAAAAAGTATACATATTAGGTATTGCCGCGTCCGTAAAAACCAGCTCTATAAAAATATCACATGACCTAACCCCTCGGGTGAACACCGTAAAAAAAAAAAAAAAACTGTGTCAAAACAAGCAATTTTTGTCACCTTGCATCACAAAAGGTGCAACACCAAGTGATCAAAAACGCGTATGTCCCACAAAATAGTACCAATAAAACCGTCACCTCATCCCGCAAAAAATGAGCCCCTACATAAGAAAATCTCTCAAAAAATAAAAAAAACTATAGCTCTCAGAACATGGACACATTAAAACATAATTTTTTTGTTTCAAAAATGCTATTATTGTGTAAAACTTTAATAAATGAGAAAAAGTATACATATTAGGTATCGCCACGTCCGTAACGATCTGCTCTATAAAAATGTCACTTGACTGAACCCCTCAGGTAAACGCTGTAAAAATAAATAAATAGAAACTGTGCTAAAACAACCAATTTTTTGGTCACCTTGCCCCATAAAGTGTTATAATGAATGATCAAAAAATCCTATGTACCCAAAAATAGTGCTAATAAAACTGGCACCTTATCCCCTAGTTTCCAAAATGGGGTCACTTCTTGGGAGTTTCTACTGTAAGGGTGCATCAGGGGGCTTCAAATGGGACATGGCATCTAAAAACCATGTGGAGTTCCTTTTCTTCTGCGCCCTGCCGTGTGCCCATACAGCAGTTTATGACCACATGTGGGGTGTTTCTGTAAACCGCAGAGTCTGGGTAATAAATATTGAGTTTTGTTTGGCTGTTAACCATCGATGTGTTAAAGAAAAAAATTGATTAAAATGGAAAATCTGCCAAAAAAGTGAAATTTAAAAATTTGATCTCCATTTTCCTTTAATTCTTGTGGAACGCCTAAAGGGTTAACAAAGTTTGTAAAATCGGTTTTGAATACCTTGAGGGGTGTAGTTTCTACAATGGGGTTATTTATGGGGGTATCCACTATGTAGGCCCCACAAAGTGACTTCAGACCTGAACTGGTCCTTATAAAGTGGGTTTTGGCAATTTTCTTATAAATTTGAAGAATTGCTTCTAAACTTCTAAGCCTTCTAACGTCCTAAAAAAATAAAATGACATTTCCAAAATGATGCCAACATAAAGTAGACATATGGGGAATGTTAAATAATAAATATTTTATGAGGTATCACTTTCTGTTTTAAAAGCAGAGAAATAGAAATTTAGAAAATTGCGAATTTTTCAAATTTTTGGGTAAATTTGGGATTTTTTCATAAATAAAGGTGAAATATTTTGACTCAAATTTATGATTATCATGAAGTACAATGTGTCACGAGAAAACAATCTCTGAATGACTTGGATAAATAAAGGCGTTCCAAAGTTATTACCACATAAAGTGAGATATGTCAGTTTTGCAAAATTTGGCCTGGTCAGGAAGGGGGCAAATGGCCCAGATGGCAAGTGGTTAAAGGGCCCAGTGTTAGTACCCTGCGCATGCTACAATTGGCGTCATGAACAAACTATAGACTATTATACCCATATCCTGACCCACTGCATAATTTGACGTCCGTGTAACCATACCACGGTCCTGCTCACCGCATATAACACTACCCAAATTACACTAGAAATCTGTATCATAAATCATTGCTTTAGTCATCAAACTTGGCATCAACTTGTGATATTTAATGCCTTTCCTGCTGCTTCCAAGAGATTGCTATTGGACATTACATGGAGAAGGTGTAAGAGTAGGAAATTACAACTCCCAGCATTTGCATGATCTCTTCATGTCACAGTTGCTCTACCTCTGAGCTTTGCCACTCCTGTAGTGATCACATGATGGTGATGTCATTGTGTAATACCCCAGACCTGGGGGTACTACTACTGTATCTGTAATTGCTGCATTTTGTATGTATTTCAATTCAATGCTATGTAATGTGAGATGTACCATGTAATTTGATTCAGCAGGGGAGGTATTGATTTGCAATAGCTGGTTGTAACAGGGCTTCCACTCTGTTTCACCCCTCCTGGTAGAGTGGACTGGTCCAACTTCCTGCCAGGAGTTGGGAAGTCTAGAGCTAGTTAGGTCAGTCTACAGAGGAGTGGAGACAGGGGAGGAAAGAGGTCCTGTCCTGATAGTGGAGGGGAGTTGGGAGGCAGCTCATAAAGCACCAACTCTGAGATACCACTTCTAAAAGTCAGGACCCAGATAACTCTCTTCCACCAGAGAGTGGGAAAGTAGCTCATAGAGCACCAACTCTCAAGAACTGAAGGAAAGACTCAAGTGAAGCTTTCAGATTCCAGACAGCAGAGTGAACTGTGGCATAGCTTTTACAGACACTGTTATAAGTTGAGAGACAACAACTAAAGACACCCGTCACCAGAATACCACTAGGTCAGCAACATCTAAGTGCAGGACCACAACTTTCCAATCTGCCTCCATATCCTTGCTGGTGACAGAAGAGAATTGCAGTTAAAGCCTACATTCAACTCTGGCCTTATTATTCACTACTATAACTTTAACTTTCACTGCAATGGACCCAGGGATAGTCTAAGGTATAGACGTAGCCGAGCTTAAACTGACTCTGATAACATGTCATAGTGTTATCTCGGTTATCTTGGTTATCCATTAAAATGTCAGTTAACATTTTCTTGCCATTCTTTACTTAACTCATTAACCATCAAGTTTACCTAGGCTGTATCTGTAGGACACCGTGGAACAACAACACTATATCAGGGACACTACTACTCCTATCCCTTACACCGGCTTCCACAGTTGCTTGTTGCAATCACAGGTCCTTCATCACCACTTCTGCTCTCCACTGCTGAGCTCCCTCCATCCTGCACTGAACCCATGACGGTGATGTCCACAGGTCCTTCGGATCTTCCTAATGGTTGTTATCAGCTATTAGCAGAACACTCTTACTAAGGGCCAGATGGGCATAATGGGACATGCAGGTCAGCAAGACAGTGGTGAATAACTGGGACTGTCACACCGGATCTGGGGAAGATGGGACCCATGGTCCCTGGGGGAAGAAGCTGCAATCCACAATTTTCCTGTACAATCTAATAATCTATAACCTTTCTCTGTCAATTAATTTCAGGTGGCATAAAATACACTCTGCTGTACTGTCTATACAGGCACTACAGAAAGTATGTGTCTTTAATATGGCTGCTTTAAAGGGGTTTTCCCACAAAAAATATTCTACAGTTTTCATACCAGCACCTGGATCTGAATACTTTTGTAATTGCATGTAATTAATTTAGCATAGCCACTGAGTAAATCAATAAAATGTGTCTGTATACTTCCACCTGCTGTTTGTTTCTTGTCTTATTTCTTTGTCCTGCTTACTGAGAAGGCCGCAAATGCTCAGTTTCATCCTTCTACTGCCTCCTGAGCTGTGATAGGAAGAGCATGGACACGCCTGCTGAGCTGAGGCAGAAAAGACACTCCCCTTGAGCTGTCAGCTTAATATAAATCTAGCAGAGCAATGAATAGGGAGACCTCTGGATCCATGTGAGGTACAGGGCTGGTTCTAAACTTGTTAGAAAGAGGTTGTCGTGTATTATATGATGAACGACTTTCATTTTTTTACATTAGTCATGGTATAACCCCTTTAACACACATATATTATTTTTATTATCATTATTAATATTTATTATTAAAGCGCCATTCATTCCATAGCGCTGTGCATATGAGAAGAGGTAAGGTATACATACATGATACAGACAATTGCACTAATCATAAACAAGACAAGTTACAAACTGGTACAGAAGGAGAGAGGGCCCTGCCAGTGAGGGCTTACAATCTACATAATATTGGAGAAGGACACAGTAGGTAAGAGTGAAGTGGGTCAGGGCAGTATAGAGGCAGCAGGGTCACTGGTTGTAGGCTTGTCTGAAGAGGTGGGTATATAAATATATATATATATATATATACAGTACAGACCAAAAGTTTGGACACACCTTCTCATTCAAAGAGTTTTCTTTATTTTCATGACTATGAAAATTGTAGATTCACACTGAAGGCATCAAAACTATGAATTAACACATGTGGAATTATATACATAACAAACAAGTGTGAAAACAACTGAAAATATGTCATATTCTAGGTTCTTCAAAGTAGCCACCGTTTTGCTTTGATTACTGCTTTGCACACTCTTGGCATTCTCTTGATGAGCTTCAAGAGGTAGTCCCCTGAAATGGTTTTCACTTCACAGGTGTGCCCTGTCAGGTTTAATAAGTGTGATTTCTTGCCTTATAAATGGGGTTGGGACCATCAGTGGCGTTGAGGAGAAGTCAGTTGGATACACAGCTGATAGTCCTACTGAATAGACTGTTAGAATATGTATTATGGCAAGAAAAAAGCAGCTAAGTAAAGAAAAACGAGTGGCCATCATTACTTTAAGAAATGAAGGTCAGTCAGTCAGCCAAAAAATTGGGAAAACTTTGAAAGTAAGGGCTATTTGACCATGAAGGAGAGTGATGGGGTGCTGCGCCAGATGACCTGGCCTCCACAGTCACCGGACCTGAACCCAATCGAGATGGTTTGGGGTGAGCTGGACCGCAGAGTGAAGGCAAAAGGGCCAACAAGTGCTAAGCATCTCTGGGAACTCCTTCAAGACTGTTGGAAGACCATTTTAGGGGACTACCTCTTGAAGCTCATCAAGAGAATGCCAAGAGTGTGCAAAGCAGTAATCAAAGCAAAAGGTGGCTACTTTGAAGAACATAGAATATGACATATTTTCAGTTGTTTCACACTTGTTTGTTATGTATATAATTCCACATGTGTTAATTGATAGTTTTGATGCCTTCATAGTCATGAAAATAAAGAAAACTCTTTGAATGAGAAGGTGTGTCCAAACTTTTGGTCTGTACTGTATATATATATATATATATATATATATATATATATATACACACTACTCACAAAAAGTTAGGGATATTTGGCTTTCAGGTGAAATTTATGGCAAACATAAAAAGTTTAAGCTACAATGATATTATATCATGAAAATAAAGTATTTAAGTAGAAGCATGCAATGGTGATTTCCTCATCTCAAACTATTTATTGAAACAAAAGCCAACAACAGTGGTGGGTATACCCTACAACCAATGTCAATGTCTAAATAACTTGTTATGTGGCCTTGAGCATCAATTACAGCTTGACAACGACATCTCATGCTGTGCACAAGTCGACTTATTGTCTACTGAGACATTGCACCCCACTCTTCTTGAAGGGCAGCCCTCAGGTCATTGAGTCATATATGACTTAAGATGAACACAGCACTCAGTTATCTCCAGCATTCCCACAGAGATGAATGGAGTGGCAGCATAAACACTTAACCACTTGGACACAGGACCCCCATTTCTGTGGATATAGGATTAGTTTAAATCTTGGAACAACCCCTTTAAAGACTATCTACATAGAATATCATTACCAGATGCAAGATGAAGCAGAACGCCATGGACTGTTATAAGCTGAGGATGCATCTCTGCCAGCAGTATTGAGAGTTTGTAAAATAAAAACTATTCATTCTTCTGCAGGACATTTACTTGATAACAACAGGCATGTGGAATCCATTAAGCACTTGGCTGAAGAATGGAAGGTAAATACATCTTATCCACCTCCCTCTTTTTATAAAGCTTAAGAAGAATGTTCAAATGAAATGAGATAGGACGTAAATGCCAGCAAAGGCCTATAGTGCTGTTTCCTGTATGTAATGCTAATCCTTAAGGGAGATTTGAGGGATAAAGTTTAACATTTTCTATAATCCCTCCGAGTGTACTCAGTGGACTGCAGTTATTATACATACCAAGATTGAAAATAGGAGTCAACCTATACCTTTATTATCTGTACTTAGCAGGAGGATAGGAATGTATAGTCAGCAGCATCAGTGAGTGACAGGTTAGGTTTAGCTTATGAGTAATTTTATATTCAACCTTTCTCTAAAGAAAAAGATTCTCCAATTCTGCCTCCCCGGAGAAGAGTGATGTGTAATGGAAATAAAATGTGAAAGTGTGGATTTTCTATTGAAATGTTATGGATTTTAGGAATGTAACCCACATACTCTACAGAAATACATATAGTCTGCTTATATACAGTATATGAAAAGGAAAATTCACTCAGTCCATATGATAGTAAACACCAGGAATTATAAAAGGATAGAAAGGTAAATAGTAAAAAAACAATGATCTTGGACTAGGAGGCGGAGGTCAAAGTGGAGTAGGAGGTTGAGGAGGTGGTGGATGTGGCGGTGTAGGTGGAGGAGGAGGAGGAGCTAGCCAACATTATTTTTATATTTTTTTTATAAAGTTCGGAAGACCATTGGGAAATATAAAAAAATAAAACAAATAGAAAGTGTGCGGGAGTATAACAATGGCTGGGTGCGGCCGGTATACTTGTCTATTCTGCACAAGGTACGGACAAGTCCTGTGGGATCCATGCCTGGTTCATTTTAATGAACGTGAGCTTGTCCACATTGGCTGTGGACAGGCGGCTGCTCTTGTCTGTGATAACGCCCCCTGCCGTGCTAAACACACATTCAAATAAACCACTGGCTGCAGGGCAGGCCAGCACCTCCAAGGCGTAAAGGGCAAGCTCAGGCCATGTGCCCAATTTGGAGACCCAGAAGTTGAAAACGGCAGTTTGTCATTCAGTACATGTAGGCATGTGCACACATACTGTTCCACCATGTTGCTAAAATGCTGCCTCCTGCTAAGATGTTCCATATCAGCAGTTGGGGCTGGTTGTTGTGGCGTGCTGACAAAGCTTTTCCACATTTCGGCCATGCTAACCCTGCCTTCTGAGGTGCTGGTGGTGCCCTAGCTGCGATGGCGACTTCTTCCTCCTCCTCTGCCTTCACCTTGTGCTCCCCGGTGTCAGGTGGGAATGCCATCAGCAGCGTGTCAACCAGCGTGCGCTTGTACTTGCGCATCTTCCGATCACGCTCCAATGATGGAATTACGGATGGCACGTTGTCCTTGTAGCAGGGATCCAGCAGGGTGGCCACGCAGTAATCAGCACTGGTTAGAATGTGGGCAACTCAGCGGTCGTTGCACAGGCACTGCAGCATGTAGTCGCTCATGTGTGCCAGACTGCCCAGGTGTGTGTCCTCTGTACACCCCAGCCACGCTCCAGTGATTCCCATGAGCTGTTTTGGGTGCCACGCTGCTGTGAACACGGTTCCTCCTCCTCCTCCTCCTCAGCCTCGTCCTCCTCCCCCAGAACTGTGCCGTGGCTGGACAATTGTGTACCTGGCCTCTGTTGGTGCAGGAACCCACCCTCCGAGCCACTTGTGAATAACTGGCCTGATAACCATGGAAATGATCCCTCTTCCTCCTCCTCTTCCTCCTGTGCCATATCCTCTTCCATCATCGCCCGAAGCGTATTTTCAAGAGACACATAAGTGGGATAGTAACGGTGAGGACTTGTCACTACCAGAGCTTTGAGACGTTCTCACAGCTCTGTTTCTCCACCCCTGTGATGATGTCACTACTAGAGCTTGGAGGAGTTCCCTCTGCTCTGTTTCTCCGCCCCTGTGTTGAGGTCTTTACTTCCTCCCAGCTGTCCCTCCTGTGTTTGATTTCTCTGCCTTTAAATCACCCCTCCTCCTTTGTAGGGTGTGGATTATACTTTTCATTTGAGCTGTATCTCTCGCTTGAGTATCTTCACTTGTGTGATATCTTTCTATGGACCTTAGTTCTGCTGAAGCAAGTACTTCGGAAAGTATCTGCTGACTTTGGATCTGTTTTCACTGCTGCTGCAGCTCCTTCAGTTAAGTGTGCAGACATTGTGTGTTTCTGTTTGTTTGCTGACTGGATCCGAGGCAACCCCGGTTCCATCCATATTCTGAGCAGGGCACCGGTGGCCGTGCCCCTTCCACTATTGTAGGGGTTACAGTGGTCATCAGCCTTAGGTACGCGGGCATGTCTCGATCCACCATTTGGATCTGGACATGTGCTTAGCAGCATAGGGAGAGCTTTTATTTTAGGGTCTGACAGGGGTCACCCTTTATCCTCCCTAGTTTGGGTCCGGTCAGTAGCTTATTCACTGTGTATGCTCTTGTTGCTCATATACAGACATGACATTATAATCCACCATAACCGTCCTTTTTGACATGGATCCGCTTTCTAACCTGGTTGACCGTATGCAGGGTCTTTCTTTGGAGGTAGCAGATCTCCGTCAATCTATGACTCAGCTTCATGCATTGGGCTATGCTCCGGCCCATGGAGTCTGTTGCGAGCCAAAGGTCTCACTTCCGGAAACGTTCTCCGGGGGCAGTGAGAATTTTGTTCGCTTCAGAGAGGCATGCAAACTCCATTTTTGCTTGTGTCCCCATTCCTCTGGTATGAGGAGCAGAGGGTGAGGATTGTCATCTCCCTGCTCAGGGGTAATGCTCCAGAACTTGGGCTTTTTCGCTGCCATCGGGGGATCCCTCCCTTCGATCCGTGGAAAGATTTTTTGTGGCCCCTGGGGCAGATATATGATGGCCCCGGATCGTGTTGCTCTGGCGCTGAATCCAACTTACGTTTTTTTATGCCAGAACAAACCTGTCCCTGCGGAGCTTCATTGTTCTGATTTCGGAGATGTGCAGCTGATTCAGGTTGGAATGATGCTGCACTCCGGAGTCAGTTCTGTCATGGTCTCTCAGAGAGATTGAAAGATGCGTTTGCTTTCCATGAGAGACCAACGTCCTTAGAGTCTGCCATGTCATTGGCGGTACGCCTTGACAGGCGTCAAGAGAAAGAAACGAGACCTCTCTGTCCAGCCATTGTCAGTCTAGGGGCAGTGGTGCGGACTCATTCAGTGTGCAGGGGCCTCATCCTGTCTCGGTCCCCTCTGAGAGGAGCCCCATGCAGCTAGGTCGACTTGCCCCTGATAAAGGAGGATTTAATCCTCAGAGAATGGTGGTGTTTTTGTTGTGGGGGCATAGGTCATTTGGCAAATGTTTGTCCATCTAGGAAATTCATGAACTGTACTAAGAGTGATAATAAGAGAAAAACCGCAAAAGGTAAATCATCAAACTGTGCTTCATCTGCTACTTTGGGCAAAGTTGATGTAGGAATTGATGCTTTTCCTCTGACCTGCAGTTCCCGTTTTCTCCTTTCTGCCAAGGTGGCGCTAGAGAGCAAAGTCATTTCTTGTGAAATTGTTGTCGATAGTGGAGCGGCCGTCAATCTTATTGACACTCAATTTGTAGCCATGCATGGTTTTCAGGTTTGCACATTAGAAAAGGATATACCTGTTTTTGCGATTGACTCTGCTCCACTCTCACAGAGATCCCTGAAGGGCATTGTTCACAATATCCGGTTAGCTGTAGGTGACACTCATGTGGAGGATATTTCTTGTTTTATCCTTAACGGATTGCCTTCCTCCTCTAGTTTTGGGTTACCCTGGATCACTAGACATAACCCCACTATTGATTGGCAAGGAAGGCAAATAAATGAGGGGAGTGAGTTTTGTAGAGAGAATTGTCTCACAGGCGACTTTGGCAGAGGTGTCCTACTAAAACTGTGCCATCATTTCTCTCTGATTCTCGGACGTGTTTTCCGAGAGCAGTTGTCAGGAGCCTACCTCCTCACCGGGAGAGTTTGACTGTCCCATTAACCTCATTCCCGGCGCCAAGCTGCCAAAAGCACGCCTCTACAATCTCTCACAACCGGAAAGAATCGCAATGCGAACCTATATCTCTGAGAGTCTCGATAAGGGTGCATATTCGTCCCTCAAAATCACCTGTTGCCGCTGTTTTTTTTTTTTTGTTAAAAAAAAAGATGGCTCTCTGAGACCTTGCCTAGATTTTAGGGAGCTGAACCGTATCACGATTCGCGATCCCTATCCCCATCCTCTGATCCCGGACCTCTTCAACCAATTGTTGGGGCCAAGGTTTTTTCCAAATTGGATTTGAGAAGGCGCGTACAACCTAGTTCAGGGTCAGAGAGAGGATGATGGAAAACGGCCCTTTAATACCCCTAACGGGCATTTCGAGAATCTCGTTATGCCTTTCGGCCTGATGAATGCTCGGCCCGTCTTTCAGCATTTGGTTAACAGTATTTTCTACCATTTAATGGGGAAATTTGTATTGGTGTATATTGATGATATTTGATTTTTTTCCCCCTGATGTTCAGCACCCATCAGGATCATCTTTTTCAGGTTCCTGCGGATTCTGCGGGAAAATAAAATTCTACGCCAAGGTGGAGAAATGTGTTTTTATGGTATCGGAGATTCAATTTCTGGGTTTTTCTCCTCTCTGCTTCTGTTTTCGCATGGATCGGAGAAGGTCGTGCTGTGCTTAAGTGGGAGCTTCCTGAGAATCAGAAGCTTTGATGCGCTTTCTGGTTTTGCGAACTATTACAGAAAGTTCATTGTGAATTATTCCTCTGTTGTCAAACCCCCTCACTGACATGACAAAAAGGGGGTGGATTTTTCCTCTTGGTCGGAGGAGGCGCTTGCCGCTTTTTCTAAGATTAAAGAGAGTTTGCGTCTGCTCCCATCTTGGTGCATCCCGATGTTTCCTTACTTTATTGTTGAGGTGGATGCTTCCGAGGTGGGTGTGGGTGCGGTATTGTCCCAGGGCCCTTCTCCTGCCAAATGGCGACCCTGTGCCTTTTTCTCTAAAAAACTCTCCCCGGCAGAGAAAAACTATGATGTGGGAGATAGGGAGTTGTTGGCCATCAAGTTGGCTTTCGAGGAATGCCGCCATTTGTTGGAGGGGGGCAGGCACCCTATCACCGTTTTTACCGACCATAAGAATCTGGCGTACTTGGAGTCGGCCAAGCGTATGAATCCGAGACAGGCCAGATGGTCTCTGTTCTTCTCCAGATTCAATTTTGTCGTTACATTCCGCCCTGGGATCAAAAATGTGAAGGCTGATGTTCTCTTTCGCTGTTTTCCAGGAGGAGGAAACTTAGAGGACCCGGGTCCCATTTTGGCAGAGGGGATAGTTGTTTCTGCTCTGTATTCTGATTTGGAGGCCGAGGTCCAGGCTGCCCAGACTGAGGCACCTGCCCGTTGTCCTTCTGGGAAGTTGTTTGTGCCTCCTGAGTTACGTCACAAACTCTTCAAGGAGCATCATGATACTGTTCTTGCTGCCTGGGAGTAGAGCCACGGTAGATCTCATTGCTCAGAGATTTTGGTGGCCGGCTCTTCGTAAGTCGGTGGAGGGTTTTGTGGCTGCTTGTGAGACGTGCGCTCGCGCAAAGGTCCCTCGTTCACGGCCTTCAGGTCCCCTTCTCCCGTTACCCATACCTTCCCGTCCTTGGACACACCTGTCCATGGACTTTATCACGGATCTTCCTCGTTCCTCAGGGAAGTCGGTGATCCTGGTGGTGGTGGACCGTTTTAGCAAGATGGCTCATTTCGTACCCTTCCCTGGTTTACCCAATGCTAAAACGTTGGCGCAAGCTTTTGTCGACCATATTCTTAAATTGCATGGCATTCCCTCTGATATTGTTTCGATAGAGGCACGCAGTTTGTGTCCAGATTTCTGGAAGGCTTTCTGTTTCTCGCCTGGGGGTTCGGCTGTCCTTCTCTTCTGCTTTTCACCCGCAGTCGAATGTCAGACCTGAACGTGTCATCATTCAGAATCTGGAGGGACATATTGTGGCAGAGAACCAGGAGGATTGGTGTTCATTTCTCCCTCTGGCTGAGTTTGCTCTGAACAACCGTCGTCAGGAATCTTCTGATAAGTCACCATTCTTTGGTGCATATGGGTTCCATCCGCAGTTTGGGACATTCTCGGAGGGGCTCCCTTCTGGTTTGCCTGAGGAGGAGAATTTTCCGCGTCTTTGTCTACCATTTGGCAAAAGATTCAGAGTAATCTTAGAAAGATGAGTGAGAAATATAAGCGTGTGGCTGATAAGAGACGTGTGCCTGGTCCGGACCTGAATGTGGGTGATCTGGTGTGGTTGTCTACAAGAAATATTTAAACTGAAGGTTCCCTCCTGGAAATGGGGTCCCAAGTTTATTGGGCCTATAAAATCTTGTCAGTCGTCAATCCTGTTGCCTTCCGTCTTGATCTTCCACGGGTTTGGAAAGATACATAATGTATTTCACAGATCTCTCTTAAAACCATATGTCCAGCCCACGGTACCCTCCTCTTTGCCTCCTCCTCCGATTTTGGTTGATGGCAATCTGGAGTTTGAGGTTTCCAGAATTGTGGACTCTCGCATTGTCCGCGGTTCTCTTCAGTACCTCGTTCATTGGAAGGGTTATGGTCCTGAGGAGAGGATGTGGGTCCCGGTGTCGGACATCAAAGCCACTCGCCTCATCAGGGCATTTCATAGGGCTCATCCTGAGAAGGTGGGTCCTGGGTGTCCGGAGTCCACCCGTAGAGGGGGGGGTACTGTCACTACCAGAGCTTTGAGACGTTCTCACAGCTCTGTTTCTCCACCCCTGTGATGATGTCACTACTAGAGCTTGGAGGAGTTCCCTCTGCTCTGTTTCTCCGCCCCTGTGTTGAGGTCTTTACACCCTCCCAGCTGTCCCTCCTGTGTTTGATTTCTCTGCCTTTAAATCACCCCTCCTCCTTTGTAGGGTGTGGATTATACTTTTCATTTGAGCTGTATCTCTCGCTTGAGTATCTTCACTTGTGTGATATCTTTCTATGGACCTGAGTTCTGCTGAAGCAAGTACTTCGGATAGTGTCTGCTGACTTTGGATCTGTTTTCACTGCTGCTGCAGCTCCTTCAGTTAAGTGTGCAGACATTGTGTGTTTCTGTTTGTTTGCTGACTGGATCCGAGGCGACCCCGGTTCCGTCCATATTCTGAGCAGGGCACCGGTGGCCGTGCCCATTCCACTATTGTAGGGGTTACAGTGGTCATCAGCCTTAGGTACGCGGGCATGTCTCGATCCACCATTTGGATCTGGACATGTGCTTAGCAGCATAGGGAGAGCTTTTAGGGTCTGACAGGGGTCACCCTTTATCCTCCCTAGTTTGGGTCCGGTCAGTAGCTTATTCACTGTGTATGCTCTTGTTGCTCATATACAGACGTGACAGGACTGCGGCATCGGCACTGGCCATGTTGGTGGAGTACTCGAAACAGCGCAACATGGCACACTCGTCCCGCATGGAAGCCCACTCGTTGGTGGTGAAATGGTGCTGTTCCACTGTCATGGTCTTACCTTCTTGCTGTTCTCCTTCGTTTGACATGTGCTGGCGGCCATCTTGGTTTCTGGGTTTCTTGTAGCCTCCCACCCTGCGGCTCCTCCTTCCCACTGGGAGGAGCTGGATGCCTAGCTCATATATATAGGAGGTCTGTGGCTTCAGTTCCTTGCTTGGTCCTCCTGTGTTCACATGCTTCTAGACTGCTGCTGCTTCTGGTTCCTGATCCTGGTTTCGTCCGACTACCCTGCTGGTTCCTGATCCTGGCTTCGTCTGACTACCCTGCTGGTTCCTGATCCTGGCTTCGTCTTACTACCCTGCTGGTTCCTGATCCTGGCTTCGTCTGACTACCCTTCTGGTTCCTGACCTCTGGCTTCGCAAGGACTCTGCTTCGGTTTCGCCATCCGTTTGGACTTTTGCTTTACAGCTTTATTTTCAATAAAGCCTTCTTATTTTCACTTATCTCTTGTTGTACGTCTGGTTCATGGTTCCGTGACATTAGGACCAAGCCATGAATTCTGACGGTACAGGGCCATCCTCGCTACCCACGCTGGTTGCCAGACTTGATCAGCAGGATCACCTGTTGGGTCGGTTCGCTGTGGCGTTGCAAACCCTGCTTGAACGCACGGCTCATTTCGCTCCCGTTGCCGATGGGTCGGTTGTCGCTCCTGGGCCCGCTCCTACTGCCGCTCCGGTTGTTGCGCCAGAGTCTACCCCGACACCTGTTGTTGCACCTGCGGTGTTTCGGGGTATGACCGGTTCTGCCCCTCTTCCACAGCGCTTTGGGGGAGAGCCAACTCAGTGCCGAGGTTTCCTTAACCAGGTGGGCATTTATTTCGAGTTGCTGCCACATGCCTTTCCTACTGAGAGATCAAAGGTGGGCTTCTTGATCTCGCTGCTCTCGGACAAGGCCTTGGCCTGGGCCAGCCCTTTATGGGAGAACAACAATCCGGTGGTTGCCGAGTTTTCCGGTTTTGTTGCTTCTCTTCGGAAGGTATTCGATGTGCCGGCTCGTGCTGCCTCTGCTGCGAAGCTCCTTATGTCCATCAGACAGGGTTCACGATCCGTAGCTGAATACGCCATTGAGCTTCGTACCCTGGCAGCAGAGGTGGGCTGGAATAATGAGGCTCTGGTCGCTGCTTTCTCTCATGGTCTCTCGGATGCCTTGAAGGATGAGGTTGCAGCTAAGGACCTACCAGTGGAGCTCGAGTCTCTTATTTCTTTCCTGATTTTGATTGACACCAGACTCAGGGAGAGACCTTCCTTTAAGGAGAGCCTGCGGAGGTTTTCTAACAGATTGGCGCCTACGTTTGCTGTCCCACCCGTGCCTCCCTCTCCTCCCACGCCTCCTGGGGATGACTTGTCTGGGGGTGAACCCATGCAGCTGGGGTTTGCTCGCCTGTCCGAGGGGGAGAGGGTACTCCGGAGACGCGAGGGCCGATGCATGTACTGTGGTCTCGGTGGGCATTTTCGGTTGGCATGTCCGAACCGTCCGGGAAACGCTCGCACCTGAGATCCTGTCGGGGGCAGATCTTGGGTGGAGTCTCCTTGTCCCCGGTTTCCCGTGTTGACAAACCACTGATCACTGTTGTCCTCTCCTGGGTCGGGGGCTCGGTGACGACCCAGGCGTTGGTGGACTCTGGTGCTGGTGGTTTGTTCATTGATAATGTGTTCGCTGCCGCCAATTCCATTCCTCTGCAGGCTCGAGGTTCCCCACTGGCTCTTGAGGCGATAGACGGCAGACCCCTTCTGCCGCCACACGTGACTCATGAGACCCTTCCAGTGGGGATAGCCATTGGTGCCGTTCACAGAGAGTCGGTCTGCCTCCAGGTTATTTCGTCTCCACACTACTCGGTGGTCTTGGGGTACCCCTGGCTCCGGAAGCATAATCCGACTTTCGATTGGAGATCGGCCGAGATCCTCTCGTGGTCACCGCAGTGTGGGGCTAGTTGCATCCATTGGTCTGTCAAGTTGCTGTGTACTTCCTCGGACTCTCTGTTGCCTCCTGAATACGAGGAGTACCGGGATGTATTCGATAAGGTGCGCGCGGTTGCCCTACCTCCGCACCGCCCATACGATTGTGCCATAGAGTTACAATCTGGTGCCGTTCCTCCTCGTGGCAAAGTCTATCCACTGTCGGTAGCGGAGAATGAGGCCATGGAGGAGTACGTGAGGGAGGCGCTTTCACGCGGACACATTCGCAAATCCTCGTCCCCGGCAGGGGCTGGATTTTTCTTTGTGAAAAAGAAGGGCGGTGAGTTGAGGCCTTGCATCGATTACAGGGGTCTCAATCGCATCACGATCAAGAACGCTTACCCGATACCCTTGATTTCCGAGCTGTTCGATCGCCTTAAAGGGGCCACGGTCTTTACCAAACTCGACCTGAGGGCGGCATATAACCTGGTAAGGATCAAGGCGGGCGATGAGTGGAAGACCGCGTTTAACACCAGGACCGGTCATTATGAATCCTTGGTTATGCCCTTTGGGTTGTGCAATGCGCCCGCAGTCTTTCAGGAATTCATCAACGATGTTTTCCGTGACCTGTTGCAGCAGTGTGTGGTGGTCTATTTGGATGACATCTTGGTATATTCTGAATCCATGGAGGCCCACATTCTGGATGTCAGACGAGTGTTGCAACGGTTACGAGAGAACAAGCTGTTCGGTAAGCTTGAGAAATGCGAATTTCACCGATCCCAGGTAACCTTCTTAGGTTACATCATTTCCGCTGAGGGGTTCTCCATGGATCCTGAGAAGGTTTCGGCTGTCTTACAGTGGCCCCAGCCCAGTGGTCTTCGTTCCCTGCAGCGCTTTTTGGGCTTCGCCAATTATTATCGGAAGTTCATCAGGGACTTTTCCATGCTAGCCAAGCCTCTCACGGATCTGACCAGGAAGGGCAGTAATTCCCAGGTCTGGCCGCTCGAGGCCATCCGAGCTTTTGAGGCTCTAAAGTCCGCCTTTGTGTCGGCTCCGATTCTGTCGCATCCCAACCCTGGGTTGCCCTTTGTCCTCGAGGTGGACGCGTCTGAGACGGGAGTAGGCGCCCTTCTGTCTCAGCCTAGAACACCAGAGGGTCCTCTGCTTCCTTGTGGGTTTTACTCTTGGAAACTGTCTTCCGCGGAGTGCAACTATCAGATTGGTGACAGGGAGTTATTGGCCATCGTGCAGGCCCTTAAAGAATGGAGGCACTTGCTCGAGGGTTCGGTGGTTCCGGTTCTCATCCTGACGGACCATAAGAATCTGACCTACCTTTCTGAGGCCAAGAGATTGACACCACGTCAGGCCAGATGGGTTCTGTTCTTGTCACTTTTTAATTACGTGGTCTCCTACCTACCCGGTTCCAAGAACATCAGGGCGGATGCCCTATCACGGCAGTACTCCGAGCTGTCCAGGGAGGAGTCGATTCCGACTTCGGTCATACCTCCGAATCAGATCATGGCCGCCATTCGCACCAGCCTGGCCTCTCCCCTGGGTGAGCAGATTTTGGCGGCTCAATCTGGTGCTCCCTCTGGGAGACCCAACGGCAGATGTTTTGTGCCTGAGGAGTTGCGCACTCGGTTGTTGCGAACCTACCATAACTCCAAGACCGCGGGGCATCCTGGAAAGAATCAGCTGTCCTGGGCTGTTTCACGTCTGTTCTGGTGGCCTTCCCTACGTTCCGACATCGCCGCATATGTAGCGGTATGCTCCGTTTGTGCCCAGAGTAAGTCCCCTCGGCACCTTCCGTTGGGCCTTCTGCAACCCATAGCCACCGGGGAGCGCCCATGGTCACACCTGGGAATGGATTTCATTGTGGACCTCCCTGCATCCCGAGGCCATACGGTCATTCTCATGATTGTGGATCGGTTTTCCAAAATGTGCCACTGTGTTCCTCTCAAGAAGTTACCCTCTGCACAAGAGTTGGCCACGATTTTTGCCAGGGAGGTCTTCCGGTTGCACAGTTTGCCCAAGGAGATTGTGTCGGATCGGGGGAGTCAGTTTGTGTCCAGGTTCTGGCGCGCCTTTTGCTCCCAGTTGGGGATTCATCTCTCCTTCTCCTCGGCCTACCACCCTCAGTCCAATGGGGCCGCAGAACGATCCAATCAGGCCTTGGAGCAATTCCTCCGTTGCTATGTCTCCGATCACCAAGACAATTGGGTTGACCTCCTGCCTTGGGCTGAGTTTGCCAGGAACACGGCGGTGAACTCTTCCTCTGGGACGTCTCCCTTCATGGCCAATTATGGGTTCCAACCTGCCGTGTTACCGGAGGTATTCTCTCCCCAGGATATTCCGGCTGTGGAGGATCACCTTTCCGTCCTACGTGCTTCTTGGGTACTGATCCAGAAGTCCCTTGAGGTCTCTGCGCAGCGCCAGAGACTCCAGGCTGATCGCAGACGAGCGCCTGCTCCTTCCTACCAGGTCGGAGACCGTGTATGGTTGTCCACCCGCAACCTCAACCTTCGAGTGCCCACTCCCAAGCTGGCGCCTCGCTTTGTTGGTCCCTTCCGAGTGCTTCGCAGGGTAAACGCGGTAGCCTATGCCCTTGCGCTTCCTCCTGGCATGCGGATCTCCAACGTGTTTCATGTCTCCCTGTTGAAGCCACTGGTGTGTAATCGTTTCACTTCCTCGGTTCCTCGGCCTCGTCCGGTCCAAGTGGGCAATCGTGAGGAGTATGAGGTGAGCAATATCCTGGACTCACGCCTGGTCCGCGGTCGGGTGCAGTTTTTGGTCAATTGGCGTGGTTATGGTCCAGAGGAGCGTTCCTGGGTTCCCTCCGCAGATGTCCATGCTCCTGCCTTGCTCCGAGCCTTCCACGCACGCTTCCCTCAGAAACCGTTCTTTACTCCGCGGAGGAGGGGCCCTTGAGGGGGAGGTACTGTCATGGTCTTACCTTCTTGCTGTTCTCCTTCGTTTGACATGTGCTGGCGGCCATCTTGGTTTCTGGGTTTCTTGTAGCCTCCCACCCTGCGGCTCCTCCTTCCCACTGGGAGGAGCTGGATGCCTAGCTCATATATATAGGAGGTCTGTGGCTTCAGTTCCTTGCTTGGTCCTCCTGTGTTCACATGCTTCTAGACTGCTGCTGCTTCTGGTTCCTGATCCTGGTTTCGTCCGACTACCCTGCTGGTTCCTGATCCTGGCTTCGTCTGACTACCCTGCTGGTTCCTGATCCTGGCTTCGTCTGACTACCCTGCTGGTTCCTGATCCTGGCTTCGTCTGACTACCCTTCTGGTTCCTGACCTCTGGCTTCGCAAGGACTCTGCTTCGGTTTCGCCATCCGTTTGGACTTTTGCTTTACAGCTTTATTTTCAATAAAGCCTTCTTATTTTCACTTATCTCTTGTTGTACGTCTGGTTCATGGTTCCGTGACATCCACAGAGCGAATCACCCGTGCCTGCTGCAGCTGAAATTCCACTATCGCCTGCTGCTGTTCTCCAGCATGTGCAAGGTGGAGTTCCACCTTGTGGGCACATCGCATATGAGGTGGTGAGAGGGAAGGCGCAGACAGGCGAGCAGCAGCAGGGTGAGAACGCCGAAAACGCGCACAGATGGACCGCACTTTCTGCAGCAGCTCTGACATATCGGTGTAATTTTTCAGGAACCTCTGCACCACCAAATTCAGCACATGCGCCCGGCAAGGGATGTGCGTCAAACCGGCTAGGCCCAGAGCAGCTACGAGATATTGCCCATTATCGCACACCACCAGGCCGCGTTTGAGGCTCAGTGGCACCAACCACTCATCGGTCTGTTATTCCATGCCCGTCCACAGCTCCTGCATAGTGTGGGGTTTTTCCCCAAACAGATGAGTTTCAAAACAGCCTGCTGTAATTTCCCCCTTGCTGTACTGAAGTTGGTGGTGAAGGTGTTACGCTGACCAGATGAGGAGGTGGTAGAGGAGGAGGAAACAGGAGGCAAAGAGAAACGTCCTGCAATCCTCGGTAGTGGAAGGACATGCGCCAAACTGTTATCCGCCTCAGGCCCAGCCGCCACTGCATTTACCCAGTGTGCTGTTATGGAGATATAGCGTCCCTGCCCGTGCTTACTGGTCCACGTATCAGTGGTTATGTGGACCTTGCCACAGATGGCGTTGCAAAATGCACACCTAATTTTGTCCGCCACTTGGTTGTGCAGGGCGGGGATGGCTCGCCTGGAAAAGTAGTGGCGGCTGGGAACCACGTTGTAATGATCCAGAACCCCAAACAAAAAGACAGAGTTTAAACAATGGTGGATTAGTTAAATGACAGCAGTACAGTCCAGACCAGAAATTATATGCAGGTAATCAATCCAAATAATAACTTGTGCAGGAAAACTCACAAGGGACAGCCAGACCAGGCCAAAGTTCATATGCACAGAAAGAGTCCGTGTAACGTAGTACCTGGGGACGAGACATTTCCAGGGTCCGATCCGAGGTCCAACACAAGACAAACGGTTCCGCATAGAAGTTTCCCACAGGTAGTCTATAGAGATGGATTGAGGAAGTCAGAGGTCATGCACAGGTAGTCTGGAAGAATGTGAACAGCAACATACACCCAGGTTGTCAAAACAACAGTGGGCACTGACCAGCCAGGGAGATTACCTCTTAAACACCTGCTAGCCAATCACAGAGTGCCATGTGTCCATTCCTCATAGGCCATATGATTATCCTAATCCCTGACACTTGTGCGGCCTTGGCTGGTCATTGATCACTTAACCGATGCCTGCCCTCTAATCTATTAGAGTTAATGTACAGGTATATTCCCCGTCAGCGGCCGGCGTAGCGAATAAGATGCACGTACATTCCGCCGCGTAACCCTTTGCGAACTTCCTCTCGAGCATGCACGCGGAGGCTCAATCGGCCCAGCATAGATAAGCGATAGCGTAGGCACGGATGCCGGAACCGTGTCCGCCCGCAAAGGAGTCGGAACCGAAGATTCAGCATACAGATGCGTGACCTGTCCCGCTACTCCAATGGGGTCCCCCGCAGGCCGAGGCCCATGAGAATTTCTGGGGGCCCCAGTGGACCACGAAACAGGAGAGTGTCTTACACACTGAGCATTTCAAAGGCCAGGAATTTTGAAATGCTGGCATTTAGGGCCAGGGATCGCGGGTGGGTAGCTGAACGCTTCCATGGGACATTGTGGTGATGCTTGGTGAAGGTGACGGACGTGGTGGCGTTGCTGTTACATCCTCTGTTTGCGGGGTTCACTCCAGAGGGGGAGGTAGAGGCCAAGATTGCTGCAGAAGAGGGACCAGGAGGAGCCTGAGATGTTTCGTAGTTTTTTAGGTGTTTACTCCACTGCAGCTCGTGCTTTGCATTTAGATGCCTGGTAATGCAGATAGTGCTCAGGTTTAGAACATTTATGCCAAGCTTCAGGCTCTGATTGCACAGCATGCAAACAACTCGCGTTTTGTCGTCAGCACATTGTCTGAAGAATTGCCACGCCAGGGAACTCCTTGGAGCTGGCTTTGGTGTGCTCGGTCCCTGCGTGGGGTGGGCAGTAGCAGGCGTACTGGCTAGGGGACGGCCACTCTGCTTTTGCACCCTGCTCCCTCTTTTGCTGTGCGGCTGGTGCTGTGTGACCACCACTTCTTCCTCCGAACTGCACACGTCACTTGCAAGACCTTGATTCCATGTGGGGTCTAGGACCTCGTCATCCTCCACATCATCTTTCATCCACTCTTCACCCCTGCCCTCCTTGCCGGTCTGCACACTGCAGAAAGCCACAGCAGTTGGCACCTCTGCTTTTTCATCATCAGAGATGTGCTGCGGTGGTCCTCCCATGTCCACATCCTGAAACATAAGTGGTTGGGCATCAGTGCACTCAATCTCTTCCACTTCTGGAGCAGGGCTATGTGAACGGCCCTCAGAAACCCTGCCAGCAGAGTCATCAAAAAGCATAAGAGACTAATGCATGACTTGGGGCTCAGACTGCTGGGCTGATTTGCAGGGGGTGAGGTGAAAGACAGATGCCTATGGGCTGCAGGTGCCAATTCTGCTCTTTCAGCAGGGGACCAGGTGGGAGACAATGTGAAGGAACTGGAGGCACTGTCAGCCACCCAATCTACTACCGCCTCACCATTTGTACACCGGTATTCAGCCCTACAAAATAACGCTGAACGTCCTGTTGCCTACGTGCACCTGAAGAAGGTGTTTCATTTGGGCTCATAGCTGGCACAGACCGACCATGTCCTCTCCCTGCAACAGGAGCTCACCAACCCCAGCAGCACCACGACCATGGCCACGTCCCTTATTTGATGCTCTCTTCATTCTTTGAGGTCACTCACTGAACTAACAGACAGATTAACTACATTATTTTCTCTGTCACGTATGCAGTGCAGGTGTACTTCACGCAATAAACGGGTATATGACGTGCACCTAACTAAGAGATGAATTAACTTAATAAATTTCCCTGTCACGTATGCAGTGCAGGTGTGCTTTACGCAATAAATGGGTATATGACGTGCACTTAACTATCAGACGGATTAACTATATCAGGTATGCAGTGCAGGTGTACTTCACGCAATAAATGGATATATGATGTGCACCAAACTATCACACATATTAACTATATCAATTTCCCTGTCACGTATGCAGTGCAGGTGTACTTCACGCAATAAATGGGTATATGACGTGCACCTATCTAAGAGATGGATTAAGTTAATAAATTTCCCTGTCACGTATGCAGTGCAGGTGTGCTTCACGCAAAAAATGGGTATATGACGTGCACCTAATTAACAGATGTATTAACTATATCAATTTCCTTGTCACGTATGCAGTGCAGGTGTACTTCACGCAATAAATGGGTATATGACATGCACCTAACTATCACACAGATTAACTATATCAGTTTCCCTGTCACGTATGCAGTGCAGGTGTACTTCAAGCAATAAATGGGTATATGACGTGCGCCTAACTAAGAGATGGATAAAAAATGTGAAGGATGGGATTAGTAATTGTGGCTTTGAGGGTGGTGGTAATACTCATAGATCACAGTGGCGATCTCCACTTGTGTACTCTCTAAATATATCCAGTTACTAAAGGGCGCACCCTTTCTTCCCTCAGGGCACACCCTGGTATTAGGGCTCCTACCTAGTAACATAGTAACATAGTACATAAGGCCGAAAAAAGACATTTGTCCATCCAGTTCGGCCTGTCATCCTGCAAGTTGATCCAGAGGAAGGCAAAAAAACCCTGTGAGGTAGAAGCCAATTTTCCCCACTTTAGGGAATAAAAAATTCCTTCTCGACTCCAATCAGGCAATCAGAATAACTCCCTGGATCAACGACCCCTCTCTAGTAGCTATAGCCTGTAATATTATTAAGCTCCAGAAATACATCCAGGCCCCTCTTGAATTCCTTTATTGTACTCACCATCACCACCTCCTCAGGCAGAGAGTTCCATAGTCTCACTGCTCTTACCGTAAAGAATCCTCTTCTATGTTTGTGTACAAACCTTCTTTCCTCCAGACGCAGAGGATGTCCCCCCGTCACAGTTACAGTCCTGGGGATAAATAGCTGATGGGATAGATCTCTGTACTGACCCCTGATATATTTATACATAGTTATTAGATCTCCTCTCAGTCGTCTTTTTTCTAAAGTGAATAACCCTAATTTTGATAATCTTTCAGGGTACTGTAGTTGCCCCATTCCAGTTATTACTTTAGTTGCCCTTCTCTGGACCCTCTCCAGCTCTGCTATGTCTGCCTTCTTCACAGGAGCCCAGAACTGTACACAGTACTCCATGTGTGGTCTGACTAGCGATTTGTAAAGTGGTAGGACTATGTTCATATCACGGCATCTATGCCCCTTTGATGCAACCCATTATCTTATTGGCCTTGGCAGCAGCTGCCTGACACTGGTTTTTGCAGCTTAGTTTGCTGTTTATTAAAATTCCTAGATCCTTTTCCATGTCAGTGTTACCGATTGTTTTACCATTTTTTTCAGATCTTTTTTTATTGAACATTTTACAATGTAAATACACATTTTAACATTTCACGTACAAAGATGACATAGAGACATGTTATCCATAAGGCTGATAACAAATAGGATACCAAACCATGTGTAATAATCAAATTTCAACCCAACCCCCCAACCCCTCCCCACCCTAACCTGCACAATACAAAGGCACACTGTTAGACATTTCTATTCAGACATCGAAACGACAGCCATGGTTCCCATAATTTTTCTAATTTTGCTGGGCATCCACGCTTCTGGTACACCATCCACTCATAGCTCAACATCGTGTCAACAGCACTCAAGAATTCGCCTAGGGTTGGCGGCGCTGTCTGTATCCAATGTAGGGCGATTAACTTTCTAGCAACATATAACACTCTACCTATAGCTATTTTATGCACCTGACCAGCGGCCAATTCAGAGACATATCCCAACACACACACTTTAGGGTCAGAGGGTATCCGTACCTTGTAAACGTCCTGTATTGTCTGAGATACCATCTCCCAGTACCGTATTTTTCGCCGTATAAGACGCACTTTTTCTCCCCCACAGGTGGGGGGAAAATAGCAGTGCGTCTTATACGGCGAATGCTGCTGATTTTGCTGAGTTTTCAATGATACACCCGCCGCGATGCCGTTGCGGCGGGTGTAAGCTGTGAGGGAGGCGGGACAGGGGCCGGCATCTGCATTTATAATGACAGCGGGGCCCGTGCAGTGACTGTATTCTACTACACGGGCCCCGCTCACTGTATAATCCTATGTCTAATAGTTAATTGTATGTAATCACATAAGGAGCGCTGTGTATTACCGGTACTTACAACTACAAGCGCCTCGCCTGCTCGGTAGGTAGCAGAGAGGAGGGAGGAGGGCGAGGCAGGCCGGGAGGACGGACGCTGGCAGTGTGAGTCCATACGTCATGCGCGCCCAACTTTATGAATGAAGCAGGCGGCGTGGGGCGGCATGACGTATGACTCACACTGCCAGCGTCCGTCCTCCCGGCCTGCCTCCTCCCTCCTCTCTGCTACCTACCGAGCAGGCGAGCGCTTGTAGTTGTAAGTACCGGTTAATACACAGCGCTCCTTATGTGATTACATACAATTAACTATTAGACATAGGATTATACAGTGAGCGGGGCCCGTGTAGTAGAATACAGTCACTGCACGGGCCCCGCTGTCATTATAAAAGCAGATGCCGGCCCCCAGGGTGTATTGAGGGTCATTCACTACAGGGACACTTATGGAGGGGATCTGTGTATGACACATAGCATAAGATGCTATATATGTGTCATCCACAGATCCCCCCCCATAACTGTCATACACAGATCCTCATAACAGTGCCATCCAGAGACCCCAACAAGAGCCACCCACAGATCCCCCATAAGTGTCACCCACAGATCCCCCATAAGTGTCACCCACAGATCCCCCATAAGTGTCACCCACAGATCCCCCATAAGTGTCACCCACAGATCCCCATAAGTGTCACCCACAGATCCCCCATACCAGTGCGTCACCCACAGATCCCCCATAACAGTGCGCCATCCACAGATCCCCCCATAACAGTGCCATCCACAGACCACAATTAGTTCAAAAACCCACCAAAAGCACACCTATTGGTTCAAAATATTTTTTTTTCTATTTTCTCCTCAAAAACCTAGGTGCGTCTTATGGGCCGGTGCGTCTTATAGGGCGAAAAATACGGTATCTCCCTAACCTCTCGCACGTCCACATCATATGCAACAAATCTGCAGAAACCATAGAGCACCTTGGACATTCATCCGTGGGTCTAATTCCTATAGGAAACAAAAAAAACGGTGTCTTGTAGACCCTATGGACAATAAACAGCTGCAAGAGTTTACGTCCTTCACTCAAGGAAGAGAGAGGTATCGCCTCCAGTATGTCAGACCATTGGTCATCAGTTAGCTCGCCAACATCTTTCTTCCATTTACCTTTAGCCGCAAGCGGATGTGACATTAGAAACTTATCAAGCAACAGCTTGTATATACAGGAAATCATACCTCTCCTCGCCCCCCTGGACAGAACCTGGTGCAATGCAGCATCTCTCCCTGCCACCACAGTCGTACCTCTAAATGTGGAGTTGTATGCGTGTCTCACCTGAAGATACTTATAAAAGTGAGTTCTAGGCAGTTCATACTTCTCCTGAAATCTGGTAAAGGACATGACCTTCTTTTCTTCCAAAAGGTGGCCCAACCTCAGAATACCCTTCCTTTTCCATGCCCCAAAATCAGACAGGGAGAGGAATTCCGGCAGCACGGGATTGTCCCACAGTGGAGTGTATTCCGTACTGCCGATAACCCCCCTCAGGAGCTTAACCCTATTCCACACTGAGTGCATCAAGTATCCCAGATCTCCCATCCTACCATTCTTCCCGGCCCCCTTAGTCTCAAGGATCAGCAATAGGTCATTAGATGACAAGCAATGAGTAAACAACTGACACGACACCTCACTAGACTCCAGTTCTATCCACCCTTTAAAATGTTGGCATTGTGCAGCCAGGAAGTACACCCAGGGGTTTGGCACTGCAAGGCCCCCTTCCGTCTTAGGATATTGCAACGTTTCGAGCTTAATTCTCGGTTGCCCCTTCCGCCATATGAGCTCCCTGAAAGTAGCATTGATTGGAACAAATTTGGGCTTTGACAGCCAGACCGGGGAGTTATGTAGAATATAGAGTAGCTGAGGCATCAACACCATTTTAATAAGATTGGCTCTTCCCGCCACCGACAGGTATAATTTACACCATGCCTTAGCTTTATTACGAAACTTAATAACCAGCGGGTCAAAGTTAAGGCGCACAAAGTCCCGGATTCTAGGGGATATATGGATACCCAAATACTTAAAGGTTGCAACACATGGAATACTTCTCTACTGTCTGCGATTGCACTTGCCCGTCAAGCAGCATAATCGCCGACTTACTCCAGTTAATAGTCAGACCCGACAGGTCACCGAAGCAATAAATGATTTTCATAGCCGCTTCCAAAGATAGACCAGTGTCCCCCAGAAAAAGCAAAGTGTCGTCTGCATACATCGCCACTTTATTATTAACTGTCCCATACTGGAACCCCCGAATGTCCGGTGACTTACGAATCGCTGCGGCTAACGGCTCAATCGCAACTGCAAATAGCAGAGGCGACAGCGGGCACCCCTGTCTAGTACCCCGGCCCAAGCAGAACTTGGGGGACACCCCTCCATTCGCCCTGACACATGCTTTGGGATTAGAGTATAGCACCCGGACCCAGGATATATACTCATCTCCAAACCCCATATATGCCATAACTCTCCACAGGAATCGCCACTCAATGCTGTCAAAGGCCTTGGCCGCGTCTAAAGAAAGGATAGCTCTATCTCCAACATTGTCGGCTGGAAGTTGAATACTGGCAAACACTCTTCTAATATTAATTGACGTTGATTTCTGAGGCATGAAGCCTGTCTGGTCAGAGTGTATGATAGACAAAATCACTTTAGACAGACGCATGGCCAATACCTTTGCAAGCAACTTAACATCAGTGGAGAGTAACGATATCGGTCTATATGAGTCAGGAGAGAGTGATCCTTGTCCGGCTTAGGAATGACTACTATTAACGCCTCCTGCATAGACGGAGGTAGCACCCCCCTCTCCTTGGAATAATTGAATACCTTCAGAAGTTCCGGGAGCAACACTTCCGCAAAGGACTTATATACTTCCGCCGGAAGCCCATCCAAACCCGGAGCCTTGTCGTTAGCCATATCAGCAAGCGCCGCCCTCAGTTCTTCTAACTCAATCGGCTCCTCTAACCGCATACTGTCTTCCTGGAGAGCTTTGAGGGAGATTTAATGTGGTTAAAAAAGGCGTCAGTATCCTCATCGAACATGTCACCTTAGAAGCATACAGAGAGGAATAAAAAATTATTCAGTATATTCAAAATGTTGTCAGTATCACGCCTCAGGACACCACCAGAATCCAAACAGGCCAGATATACATTGTGACCCTTGCTGCGCTTTCGCGATAACCGAGAGCATATGGCCTACACTCTCGCCTTCAGTAAAAAAACTGCTGCTTGTAAAACAGTCGTTTCCTCTCTGCTACTTCCAAAAGGTGACACCTCAACTCCTCCTGCCTAGTCTTTAAGGCATTGCTTGTTAGGTTAGATGGGTTCAGCACAAAGGCTTCCTCCGCTAGCTTCATATTATCATGTTTCTGCAGATCAAGCTCTCTAGATTTAGATTTAATCCGACTGACTGTTTTGATAAGGGAGCCCCTAAGGAATGCCTTCATCGCTTCCCAAACGACTATCGGAGACGCAGTCCCCTCATTTATACAAAAATATTCCCTAAGGGATTGAAGCGTATCGGACGGGTCACCCATCAGTTTTTAACCAAAAGGCATTTTAAACGCCAGTATCTAACCCCCGGCCTGGCTGTCTCAGAAATATCAAGGGCGATGCTAAATATGGAGTGGTCAGATAAGGTCCTAGCCAGATACTCTGAGTTCTGTACAAACGGAAACATATGAGCATTTACCAGACCCAGATCTATACGCGACAGGGAGCCATAAGTCGAGGAGCAACACGAGTACTTCCTGTCCAGGGGGTGGGTCTCTCTCCATACATCCATCAGACCTACTTCCCTCAGTACTCTTGCAAACGGGGTCTCACCCGTATTACTACCGCTAGGTGTGATCTGGCATCTATCAAGCGAACTGTCAAGTACATTATTAAAGTCTCCCACTATTAACATTGAAAGTTCAGAAAATTCTGCCATAAACTCCATAAGCTTCCTTAAAAGCACTGAGGAAAATGGTGGGGGTATATAGATTGTCGCTAACACCATTCTCATCCCTTGGACCACACAATGCACTCCTATAAACCTTCCCTCATCATCCACACATACCCTGAGGCATTCAAATATGATATTCTTAGGAACTAGGATACTAACCCCCCTGGAATGCGAGGAGAAGACGGAATGCACCGAATAACCCAACCACGGCTTTTGCAGAACATGTATAGATTGTTTGGTCATATGCGTTTCTTGCAAGCATATTATTGCCGGCTGATATCTAGATAGGTAACGGAACAGACCATGTCTCTTCGTAGCATCCGCCCATTCCCCTCACATTCCAGCTAAGTATTTTCGTAACAGGTCCCCATAAGAATGCATACATACATAAAAGTACAATTGAGATCCACACCTCTCACCTCCAGCAGCTGCAAGGAAAAACAATGTTAATCACCAGAATACAGTCTCCCATCCCTTCTCCATTTCCCCCATCAAGGTATAGAAGGGACTGTACGTTTCATCATTTTAGAATCGCTATCAGTAGGCACCTATGACGGTATTAGCCCCCACTAACCCCTTCCCCCCCTCCCTCCCCCCCACCCAACTATCCCACCCCCACACAATAAACATATGCAGCATAATTAGATTCAGTAGTGAACCCGGGGCCAACATTATGAACCTGGCCCAACAGCGCCTGAAGCAGCACAGCATCCAGCACGATACCGTACGCAGGCACATTGAGAAGGTGGGGAGCAACCGAGGGCGTATGCTCTACCCACAAAGTGTCTCCAGCAACCGGCTAAAGACAGAAATAAAATGTCCAAAAACGGTGGGTGGGACAGTCCAGGGGACATCAAAACTTCAATCAGGAACAGGAATGTCCATCAGTCTCAGGTGTCTGTTGATGGGATCCTAAGGCGACGTTCATTTTGATCCAGCCACTTGACCGCAGCATCCGAGTCCTCAAAGAACACAGCGGATCCAAACGCCACCACCCTGAGCCTCGCCGGGAACATCATGGAATACTGTACTTGCAATTCTCTCAGCCTCCGTTTAATCTCCACAAAACGAGCTCTCTTCTTTTGTACATCCGACGAGAAATCTGGGAACAGAGACACCTGAACCCCATTCATTTTTAAATCAGGATGAGACCTCGCAGCCCTCAGTATAGTGTCCCTGTCTCGATAGTGCAGGATTTTAGCCAGTATTGGGCGTGGCGGACGTCCTGGCGGCAAGGGCCTGGTGGGGACCCGATGTGCTCGTTCAACCGCGTAAAGTGCAGAGAGTCCTCTATCACTGAATTTTTCCGCAAGCCATTTTTCAATAAATTCAGTAGCCTCTGGGCCTTCAGACTTCTCAGGAATGCCCACCAGCCTAATATTATTGTGGTGAGAGCGGTTTTCAAGGTCGTCAGTTTTTGCATAAAGCGCCGCTATATCCTTTGACGCAGCTCGACTCACTCTCTGTAGGGTAACAGCCCCATCTTCCAGATCCGAGACCCTCCTCTCTACTTCTGAGGTGTGTTCAGCCACCTTATGCAGGTCATGACGGATAATGGATATATCCGCTTTTAGGCTTCCAATGTTAATATTCATAGTCTGGAGGGTGACATTACAACTAGCAATAGCTGCCATCACGTCTTTCAAGGTGGGCTCAGGGGCAGTGATCACTGGCAGACCCTTTTCAGTGCTGCACAGGCTAGAGCTCGCCCCCCCCCCCCCCCCCCCCTCTTGCTGATCAGGGGAATGCTGGTCATCATTACAGGGGCCATCTTGCTCCCCTAAGCCTTCCTCCACTTGTGTCAGGGTGTCATCTCCTTCTCCCCATATATGGCTGGGGGACTGATGGGACTTGTGAGCGAAGCGCTCTAGCCGCGCTGCAGCTCCCTGACTCACCCGCCGCCCCTCAGGTCAGGCCATTCCTCCTCCTCAGCGCCATCTTGAGAACGGGTCTCTCTCTCCTGACGGCTCGGCGTTTTGCCTCTCTTCGCAGCATAGTGATGTTTTCTTGCACCGGACCGCTTCCTGGATATGTCCCCCAGCTCCTCCAGGAGCTAGTGCAGCGTGCGTCCCTACTCCATGCGCCGCTAGGCTCCGCCCCCCCCACTGTTTTACCATTTAGTATGCACGGGTGACTTGCATTATTCCTTCCCATGTGCATAACTTTACATTTGTCAGTGTTAAACCTCATCTGCCACTTATCTGCCCAAGCCTCCAATCTATCCAGATCCCTCTGTAGTAGTATACTGTCCTCTTCAGTGTTAATTACTTTACACAGTTTAGTGTCATCTGCGAAAATTGATATTTTACTGTGCAAGCCTTCTACAAGATCATTAATAAATATATTGAAAAGAATAGGGCCCAATACTGACCCCTGAGGTACCCCACTAGTGACAGTGACCCAATCTGAGTGTGTACCGTTAATAACCACCCTCTGTTTTCTATCACTCAGCCAGTTACTTACCCACATACAGATGTTTTCTCCCAGTCCGAGCATTCTCATTTTATATACTAACCTTTTATGTGGCACAGTGTCAAATGCTTTGGAGAAGTCCAGATATACGACATCCATTGATTCGCCGCTGTCAAGTCTAGAACTTACCTCCTTATAGAAACTGATTAAATTAGTTTGGCATGACCAATCCCTCATGAAGCCATGCTGATATGGCATTATTTGCTTATTTCCGTTGAGATCCTCTAAGATGGCATCTCTCAGAAAACCTTCAAACAGTTTACCCACAACAGATGTTAAACTTACTGGCTTATAGTTTCCAGGCTCTGTTTTTGGACCCTTTTTGAATATTGGCACCACATTTGCTATGGCCAAACCCTGTGGGACATTTCCTGTAAGTATAGAGTCTGCAAATATCAGAAGTAAGGGTTTGGCTATGACATTACTTAATTCCCTTAGTATACGGGGGTGTATGCCATCCGGTCCTGGCGATTTGTCTATTTTAATCTTTTTAAGTCGCTGTTGTACTTCTTTCTGGGTCAGACAGGACACTTTTGATGGGGATTATTAGTGAATACATTGGAGAAAAAAATATTAAACAGCTTTGCTTTCTCCTCGTCGCTCTCTGCAACTCCCCCCTCATTACTCTTTAAAGGGCCGACACCTTTAGATTTATACTTTTTAACATTTATATAATTGAAGAACATTTTAGGGTTAGTTTTATTGTCTTTGGCAATTAATCTCTCAGTCTCTAGTTTGGCCGCTTTTATTTGTTTTTTCCATGTTCTATTTTTTTCCTTATAGTTTTTCAGTACTTCCGTGCTACCCTCCTGTTTTAGTGATTTATATGCTTTCTTTTTATCATTTATTGCTTTCTTTACAGTTATATTTATCCACATTGGTTTCTTCTTGTTTCTTGAAGGGAACCTGTCATGGGGATATTTGATTATAATCTAACTAATTATATACAATCATTAACTACTAAAAAGTACCTTAGATGTATTCATTTACTGGTGTGACAGAAGATTACCTCATAATATACACACAAAGATGCCACATGCCGCATGCTAATGAGCTGATTTGAGTCCAGCATGATGTCAGTGAGTCCAGCGTATTTTTAATTCAGAGCTATAGCCCACCTGCTGCTGATTCATATGGAAAATAACTGTCAATCAGCAACAGGTAGGCGGGGATAGTCAGGAGCTCATGAATATTCAGGACTCATCATTATGAGCTGGAGCTTTTCAATACAAGATGTTGGCAGATTGACTGGGTCAATTAAAGAAAGTGACCCAGCATTTTGCTAAGAGATTCAGTCACTTATTTATGCTGCCCTTAGTTAGGACACCATAAAACTGGTGACAGGTTCCCTTTAACCTTTTATTCCCATACGGTATGTACCTCTCACAATGAGATTTTAGGATGCTTTTAAAGATATCCAATTTTGTGGCTGTATTTTTATTTTTGAAGACTTTGTCCCAGTTAGTTAGGTCTATGGCCTCTCTTAGTTGGCTAAATTTAGCTTTTTTGAAGTTTGGTATTTTTGTTCCTACCTGTAGAAACGCTCTTTTGAATGATAATTGGAAGGTTATTACTTTATGGTCACTATTTCCCATGTGTCCCCCAACCTGCACTTCTGTTAATCTGTCAGGCCTATTGGTTAATACTAAGTCCAGTATGGCCATCCCTCTAGTCGGGTCCTGAACCAGTTGGGAGAGGTAATTGTCTTTGGTTATTGTCAAGAACCTGTTTCCTTTATGAGATATACAAGTTTCAGTTTCCCAGTCTATATCTGGGTAGTTGAAGTCCCCCATAATAATCACCTCATTATGATTTGACGCCTTGTCTATCTCGTTTAGTAGTAGATTTTCTGTGGACTCTGGTATATTAGGTGGTTTAAAGTAAACTCCTATCAGTAATTTATTATTGTTTTCAGCTCCATGTATCTCTACCCACAGTGACTCCACATGTTCATGTCCCTCACTTATATATTCCCGGAGTGTGGGCTTTAGACAGGACTTTACATAAAGGCAGACCCCTCCCCATTTCCGGTTTTGACGATCCTTTCTAAACAGACTGTAACCTTGTACATTAACTGCCCAGTCATAGCTATCATCTAGCCATGTCTCAGTTATTCCCACTATGTCATAGTCCTCCTCACACATCACTAATTCCAGTTCCCCAGTTTTATTAGTCAGGCTTCTGTCATTAGTATACATACATTTGAGAGGTTTATGTATATTTTTACCCTACACCTTTCCTTCTGAACTGTTCTAGTCCCTCCTTCCATTCCTCCCCCAGTCCCACTACCTTGCCCCCGGTCTCTATCTGCACTATCTTCCCCTCCTGTAATGTAATTTCCCTCCCCCCGAGTCCCTAGTTTAAACACTCCTCCAACCTTCTAGCCATCTTTCTCCCCAACACAGCTGCCCCTTCCCTATTGAGGTGCAGCCCGTCCCTACGATAGAGCCTGTAGCCGATAGAGAAGTCGGCCCAGTTCTCCAGGAACCCAAACCCCTCCTTCCTACGCCAATTCTTGAGCCACTTGTTAATCTCCCTAATCTCCCGCTGCCTTTCTTGTGTGGCCTGTGGTACAGGTAGTATTTCGGAAAATACTACCTTTGAGATCCTTGCCCTAAGCTTTTGACCTAAATCCCTGAAATCATTTTTAAGGACTCTCCACCTACCTCTAACTTTGTCATTGGTTCCGATATGGACCATGACCGCTGGATATTCTCCAGACCCTCCCAGTAATCTGTCAACCCGATCCGCGATGTGTCAAACTCTAGCGCCAGGAAGACAGCACACTGTTCAGCTATTGTGACAGATTGCCCTATCTGTTCCCCTAATAATGGAGTCTCCCACTACCAGCACCTGTCTGGCCTGCCCTGCTCTCCTGGTCCCCTGATTACTGGAGCTGACATTCCCCTGACTGGCAGAGGAAGTGTCCGACTGCAGCAGTGCCTGTTGTTGATTGGGGTGTTCTTAATATTGGATGCTTTGCTGGGTACAAAGCAAGATGGAGACAATAAACAGTTCCATTGTTTGCAATAAATAGTCTCTCTTTGCTAAGATGATGATGAACATTGTAGTACAAATAGCAGCAAGAGGCACAGTTCCACAATATATCATACAAATTCTCCCAATAGTGGTGTATGTGTAAGCCGTGTACCGGGGTGGGCTCCTCAGGATACAGCGAAATCACAAACAAGGAAAATAACTCTGGCACCAGCTGTTGTAGAACAGACTTAGTTTTACTGATATCAAACACACTCCCAAATGCAGTGAACATAAAACCAGATTACATACACTCAGGCCAGAGGCTGAGACCCCTGTGTCGCACAGCACGGCGCCCTACGATGGTAGCCGGAAAACACTTGCGCGATTTACCGACTGCAAGCAGAGTTAACTCTGCCTCGCCATACCTGTTATTACCCTGAAGAACAGGAACAATTGTGTGTGTGTGAGATACAGGTTAGCCCGCGGTGCGACACAGCAGCTTACAATATTAACGGCCTATACAGAGATTTCCCCCTCCCTTTTCCCCAAAACTGGTAATGTGGCACGTGCCTAATATAAATCAATCCCGATAAACACGTTGGGGTAACTGGAGATTATAGTGAAGTCCTCTTTGTTCTCCAGAGCAAACCAAAACTTTAACTGATAAGTCTTTGTGATAAACAAGCAGCAATTCTTGGAAGCCTGACACTCAGTAACACTAATGAACTAACTACCGGCAGGTTTGATCTCAGTCTCTATTATCTAGTCTCCAATCTTATACACTGTGTGCAGAATTATTAGGCAAATGAGTATTTTGACCACATCATCCTCTTTATGCATGTTGTCTTACTCCAAGCTGTATAGGCTCGAAAGCCTACTACCAATTAAGCATATTAGGTGATGTGCATCTCTGTAATGAGAAGGGGTGTGGTCTAATGACATCAACACCCTATATCAGGTGCGCATAATTATTAGGCAACTTCCTTTCCTTTGGCAAAATGGGTCAAAAGAAGGACTTGACAGGCTCAGAAAAGTCAAAAATAGTGAGATATCTTGCAGAGGGATGCAGCACTCTTAAAATTGCAAAGCTTCTGAAGCGTGATCATCGAACAATCAAGCGTTTCATTCAAAATAGTCAACAGGGTCGCAAGAAGCGTGTGGAAAAACCAAGGCGCAAAATACCTGCCCATGAACTGAGAAAAGTCAAGCGTGCAGCTGCCAAGATGCCACTTGCCACCAGTTTGGCCATATTTCAGAGCTGCAACATCACTGGAGTGCCCAAAAGCACAAGGTGTGCAATACTCAGAGACATGGCCAAGGTAAGAAAGGCTGAAAGACGACCACCACTGAATAAGAGACACAAGCTGAAACGTCAAGACTGGGCCAAGAAATATCTCAAGACTGATTTTTCTAAGGTTTTATGGACTGATGAAATGAGAGTGAGTCTTGATGGGCCAGATGGATGGGCCCGTGGCTGGATTGGTAAAGGGCAGAGAGCTCCAGTCCGACTCAGACGCCAGCAAGGTGGAGGTGGAGTACTGGTTTGGGCTGGTATCATCAAAGATGAGCTTGTGGGGCCTTTTCGGGTTGAGGATAAAGTCAAGCTCAACTCCCAGTCCCACTGCCAGTTTCTGGAAGACACCTTCTTCAAGCAGTGGTACAGGAAGAAGTCTGCATCCTTCAAGAAAAACATGATTTTCATGCAGGACAATGCTCCATCACACGCGTCCAAGTACTCCACAGCGTGGCTGGCAAGAAAGGGTATAAAAGAAGAAAATCTAATGACATGTCCTCCTTGTTCACCTGATCTGAACCCCATTGAGAACCTGTGGTCCATCATCAAATGTGAGATTTACAAGGAGGGAAAACAGTACACCTCTCTGAACAGTGTCTGGGAGGCTGTGGTTGCTGCTGCACGCAATGTTGATGGTGAACAGATCAAAACACTGACAGAATCCATGGATGGCAGGCTTTTGAGTGTCCTTGCAAAGAAAGGTGGCTATATTGGTCACTGATTTGTTTTTGTTTTGTTTTTGAATGTCAGAAATGTATATTTGTGAATGTTGAGATGTTATATTGGTTTCACTGGTAAAAATAAATAATTGAAATGGGTATATATTTGTTTTTTGTTAAGTTGCCTAATAATTATGCACAGTAATAGTCACCTGCACACACAGATATCCCCCTAAAATAGCTAAAACTAAAAACAAACTAAAAACTACTTCCAAAAATATTCAGCTTTGATATTAATGAGTTTTTTGGGTTCATTGAGAACATGATTGTTGTTCAATAATAAAATTAATCCTCAAAAATACAACTTGCCTAATAATTCTGCACTCCCTGTATTGAGGTGTGTGCACGCTCTGTTTTACCGACCCGGGTCTGCCCTGCCTCAGCTGGTGACTGCGAACTGAACAAAGGCTGATCCAACACACGTGCGGTAACGCAGGGTCCATTGCTTTGCTCTTCAGCTCTCATCAGCAATCCTGGCAGCTGTACTCCTTCTCCGGGACAGGATCCGGGTCCTTGACACGATCAGCTTCACTTGGCTGCAGTCCTGGTCGCAAAAGGGTGATTCAACACTAGGATGTTAATGGATTTCTTCTCTCACACACTTTTTCAGTCTGAAACTAAGATGGACACCAGCTTCCTTCCTCTAGACACGCAGCTCCACCCCCTATGAATATTTAAATCTGAGCAGTCTGTTTTGCTGTTGTGGGAAAACAGCGGCCTTCTGTGGCCAAACAGCAAAATAACGGTCTTCATGCAATAAGAGCTGTTTCACAATCTCACATATGGACAGCAACAATGGTCGTTGTTATACTACTCCCTCTCTCTAAAGACACTTTGCAGTATCTCAGTCATACCCAGAACCACAGGCTTGAAATGAGGTTCTTGTTGAGTCGTTCTGCAGTCCCCGTACTGAGGGGTTCAGAACTGAGATACAGGTTGCCAATCCATCTCAAAGTGTGGGAATGCTTCAGCAATATACTCCTCCACAGCAGCAAAGACTTTCTGCCATAAACGAGCACAAGGCCTTGCTGTCTGAGTCCAATGCATGGCCTTCTGAGTTCTATACTTTGTAGATGTTCTCATATGTCTGTTTTTTCTCTCTCAGAAGTTCTTTGGTAGTATGGCTGCTTTCTGAGCAGTTGTAGACTCAGAGACAAGGGTTCTCTGAACTTGGGCCTAGTTATGCAGGAGGTTGCCTCAGACTAGTCAGAGGGTGGACCTAGTTCTACTCCTCACTATCCAAACACAATTTGCCAAGTCGTTAACCATATGTTATCCATACAATGCCATTAAGTGCATGTACATAAACAATCACAACATTGCATTAACTCTATCAATGATAATTAACCCTTTAGAGTAGATCTTCTAGGGTATTGCAAAAACAATAAAATGGCTGAATCACCATTTTTTGTTTTCTTCTCCTTCCCAAAAAAATTGATAGAAAGTTATCAATAATTCATACATGCCCCACAAAAAATGAGCCCTTAACCCCTTCAACCTT